>NC_136059.1:1954361153-1954961153 GCF_964261635.1 Lissotriton helveticus | reverse complement strand
CCCCTGCGAGGCCACGCCCACCAAGGAGCTTATATAAACGCTGCCTGCAGCGCAACTAAACCTTACTCTGAAAACTCCTCTGAGGCGGAAAGCCGGAGGACGGTACTCTGACGCCATTTTAAAAATTCACTTGTATTTTGTGTATAATACTTTTAAACGCACCTGCACTAAAGCGCTGCCTCACGCGCCAGCAGACCTTCTTGCACTCCTGAGACAGCGGCAACTCAGCGCTGAGACAGGAATCTGAAATCACCCGCCATCGCGGTTCGAAGGCGAGCCACGCCCCCTGCGAGGCCACGCCCACCAAGGAGCTTATATAAACGCTACCTGCAGCGCAACTAAACCTTACTCTGAAAACTCCTCTGAGGCGGAAAGCCGGAGGACGGTACTCTGACGCCATTTTAAAAATTCACTTGTATTTTGTGTATAATACTTTTAAACGCACCTGCACTAAAGCGCTGCCTCACGCGCCAGCAGACCTTCTTGCACTCCTGAGACAGCGGCAACTCAGCGCTGAGACAGGAATCTGAAATCACCCGCCATCGCGGTTCGAAGGCGAGCCACGCCCCCTGCGAGGCCACGCCCACCAAGGAGCTTATATAAACGCTGCCTGCAGCGCAACTAAACCTTACTCTGAAAACTCCTCTGAGGCGGAAAGCCGGAGGACGGTACTCTGACGCCATTTTAAAAATTCACTTGTATTTTGTGTATAATACTTTTAAACGCACCTGCACTAAAGCGCTGCCTCACGCGCCAGCAGACCTTCTTGCACTCCTGAGACAGCGGCAACTCAGCGCTGAGACAGGAATCTGAAATCACCCGCCATCGCGGTTCGAAGGCGAGCCACGCCCCCTGCGAGGCCACGCCCACAACATCGCCATAAATGTGTCGGCCACACAGGCGCAGCGGTCGAGCGCAGCGGGAGCGCCGTTTGCGCGCCGAAGGCGCGCTTAGGGCAAGCTCGTCTGCGCTCGTCCGCGCCTCGGCAGCGCCTGGTGAGCCACTTATGGCCCTGATATCCCCGTCCACCAGCAACACACCTCACTTGACGCGCGAGGCCCTACTCCTCCGTAGAGACTTTGCCCATGAGGGGCACTTGACCTTCCAAGACACCGCCTATCCTCTGCACGACTTCGCGCGCAAGGGCCTAATCACAGCCGGCCTGCTGAATGTAAGGTCCTTGCCCAAACACTCCCACGAAATCGCCCTGCTCATAGACAATCATCATCTTGACGTCCTATTCCTCACGGAAACATGGACCCACTCCGACTGCAACATAGATCTGGACTGGGCCTGTCCACAAGACTTCAAGATCCTGCATCTCCCTCGACCCAAAGGGCGGGGCGGTGGTGTCGGCGCTATCTACAGAGCATCTTGGTCAGTCAAAACTATTGCCATGGACCCAGTGGTCGGGACCGAAATATTCGGCCTCTCAATGGACTGTCATCTTGGTACTACCTTCACAGCGGTGATCTGCTACCGTCCGCCGGGAACGTTTAACGCTACTCAGCAGCAGTCGCTTCTCACCACCATCACCAATATGGCTACTTCCCACAACAACTTGATTGTCCTAGGCGATTTTAACCTTTGGCCCAACGGCAGCCTAGTTTCCGCCCTCAACAATCTGCTAGTGTCTTGCGAAGGACTGAAACTCTCCCAGTTAGTGGACAAACCCACTCACATAGCAGGGCACCAGTTAGATTTAATTTTCTCCTCCCCACAACTGGCTATTCTGAGTGACATTCTACCAATGTGTTGGACTGATCATGCCCTGATCAAATTTCACATAGTAGGCAGCAGGTATGGCAAACCGGTTTTCCACGGTCACATACCTCCTTACAGAGACTGGAAGGTCCTAGACAAACTTAGGCTGAATGGCCCTGTGTTTGAGGTAGAGGACACTTTCTCTACTACTCAATCGGTGGAGGCTAACTATCTATCCCTATGTTCTAGGATTTCCAGTACTACGGATCACCTCGTCCCACTGAAAAAGGGTAAACCCCAGAGACGAGCTCCCGCCCCCTGGTTTGATGACTCCTTAAGAGCTCTCAAACTAGTTTGTAGGCATGCTGAGAGAAAATGGAGGCAGGATTATTCTGACACTCATAAGACCATCTGGAAAACACACCTCCGGAAGTATAAAACTGCCATTGCCCTTAACAAAACTAAACACTATTGCTCCATTATCTCCAATGCCACAAACAGCTCAAAGAGTATTTTTCAAATACTCAAAAATCTGTCCAACCCGGATTGTGTTACCACCACACAGCCTCCCACCCAAGCCCTCTGCGATGACCTTGCAGAGTTCTTTATTAATAAAATAAAGACCATTATCCATAACCTGGAATTACCCCCCGCATTTGAAACCAATGAATTGCCGAGACCAGACAACAGCCCTCGGAACCTGTTGCTCCCTGGCTCTGGCCCTCTGGCAAGAATGGAGGCATTCCCCCCGATCCCGGCTGTCGAGTTTGAAAGACTTGCGCTTGGTATCACTTCAGGCTCCCCACTTGACCCCCTACCTCCAAAAATATGGAAAAACCTCGGCATGGATCTTTTTGATACCATGCGCCTAATCTGCAATCAGTCCCTGCAGAGTGGCCTTGTTCCCACCCCTTGGAAACAGGCACTAGTCACTCCCCTTTTAAAGAAACCCTCCCTGAACCCAGATTGCCTTTCCAATTATCGTCCCATTTCCCTGCTGCCATTTCCAGCAAAGGTCGCTGAGCGTTGGGTCAGTTCATGTCTGTCTACCCACCTGGAACAAAACAACCTCCTTGACGACTACCAGTTTGGTTTTCGTCCCGCTCACGGCACAGAAACAGCAGTTTTGACTGCCATGGAAGACCTTCGAATGCGAGCGGACAGGAACCAGCCAGTGGCTCTGATACTGCTGGACCTGTCTGCCGCATTCGACACGGTCAACCACGCCAGGCTGACGCAGAGACTTATGGAAGTGGGAGTGGAAGGCACCGCTTTGCTTTGGCTTCACTCCTATCTTCGGGACAGAAGACAGGCTGTCTCTCTCCCCCCTTTCCGGTCTGCCTTTGCAGCAGTGCCCCAGGGAGTCCCCCAGGGCTCCTCCATCAGCCCTATCCTCTTCAATGTGTACCTATTACCGCTAATTAAACTGATACAATCATTTGGGGTCAAAACAATCAATTACGCGGATGATACACAGCTCATTCTCTCGTGGGAAGGCGAAGGTGCCATTCCGTTCTCAACATTCCACGACTGCTTAAGAGAGACGGCCAGATGGCTACATAGTAACTCCCTTCAGTTCAACGCCGCGAAAACGGAGGTTCTGGTCTGCTCCGGCACTAAGATACCCCGTCAGTTCCCACATGAATTCTGGCCCCCGGAGTTCAGTGTCAAACCTCTACCAGTGCCTTCTGTGCGCAACCTGGGAGCCATGTTGAACAACAACCTAAGCATGGAAACCCAGGTGACAAAAACTGTGGGGATATGCACTGCCCTGCTCCGATCACTGCGGAAAATCTTGCCTCTTCTCCCGGCACAAGCCAGGGCATCGATAGTCAGGTGCACGATACTCAGTCGCCTGGATTATTGTAACGCCCTGCTCCTGGAGTCTCCAGTTACGATGCTGGATCGACTTCAGCGAATCCAATCTGCCGCCGCCAAGCTGGCTCTTGGCTGGACGAGGAGGGCCTCAGCCACAGCTGCTCTGACAGAGCTTCATTGGCTGCCCCTGAAACAAAGAGTGGCATTCAAGTCCCTCTGCATTGTCTTCAAGGCTCTGCATGGACTTGGACCCAAACCTCTGCAAACCCTGTTCCAATGGTACATACCTGCGAGAAACTTACGTTCTTCTTCTGCTTGCCTGGTAAAGGTACCCAGATTTAACAGAACTAGAACAGGGGGCCGATCTTTCAGCGTAGCCGCGGCCAAGCTTTGGAACACCCTACCCGCTGACATTCGTCAGACTCCACAGCTTCTCCCTTTTAGGAGACGCATCAAAACTTGGCTCTTCCCCAAATAAACTGTCAGCCCAACTGTTCCCCCGGTCTACCGTCCACAGAGTATTTTCCAGCGCCAGGAAGCCTGCAAGGTGTCAGTTCGCGCTTTACAAATTCTCTAAATAAATAAATAAATAATGAATGCTTGCCAGACGAAGAGCTCCAAATGTTATGGCAAGTATCCTTGGAAAAATTATATTGTTTAATTAAATCCGCTTCACTAAGAAAGAATCACTTCTTTACCATCAATAGGATATATTGGTCTCCGCTCAAGATATCTAAAATAAGGGGAGGAGGAGAATCAAGCTGTATAAGATGCCTTGCCCAAGAGGCAGACGACATCAATACGTTTTTAACCTGCTCAGTGTTGGAGGATTGTTGGAAGAGTGTGGGTAAGACCTTGACTGAGATACTTGGTAAAGAAACAGAGGTAAGCCTTGTACTAATATTTATAGGATAGTACAGCCTTCAGGGGGAGGGGGAGGGGGAAATTACTGCTGAACAGAGTAAATTGGTGTTTTATTTGATTCTCCTGGCAAGGAGAGAAATCTGTAAAAGGTGGCGTCAGGCAGACCCCCTATCCTGGAGGGAATGGTGGAACTCCGTTAGATATTTTAAAGAATTAGATATAAGGTTAATTGTTTTAGAAACAGAAGTGAGCATGGATTCCGTCACTCCCTTGTCTGGCTCTGCTGGAAGGGAAAAAATAGAATGTGTTGCCATCGCCATAATCCTGCCAGGAGTTGCTCTGGCGATCATCAAATCCATCCCAGAGGCCTCTGAGGATGGCACGCTCGGGCAAGCGAACTCGAAAACGCCTGGCCCTTGCAAAAATGTTTGATGGGAAGACTTTTTTGAATGAGGACTGGGCCTTGTCCAGGGGTGTGAAAGTATTGACAAATTTGCCCCGATCCTTGATTAAATCGTTGCCAAAAAGGAGGCTGTTAGCAACAGGCCCAGCTTCGGGTGAAACTAGTTCAGAAAGTTTCGCGTCTATGCACATAAGGATTGACTACATGCGCTCAGTAGATTTGGCACAGTTAGCATTGCCCACCTGGCAAATGACACACTGGGCCCAACCAACCAAAACCTCAGGATCAATGGGATTACCCGTTTCGACAACATTGCGCCTTCCAATTTACTCCGTACCCAGCCTGTCAATGCTACGTGGGCCACAATTTGTTTAGAAATTATTTATTTTTATTTTTCTGACATAGGTTTCATTGATTTCTCATATGGCATGAAAAGCCCAATTGTCAAACAGTTGAATCAACACACAGACATCAGTGTGCACAATATGTACAAGTGACAAATTAATTCAAATCACAAAATGAATCACAATAAATTTTCAAAAATTAGAAACACCAAGAGCCACATTACTATATACAAAACACATTTGAACATACAAAACATTCCATAAAAGCAACACAGTCCTTTGAATTGTAAACCATTGGATAGGCGGAAATGAACAAATACTACGGACTTCCTGCCTATCTCAAAAAACCTGTGAAAAGGTATTTTTTTAGGATTGGACAGCTGGGGCAGGGACGATGGTACTATTTATTCCCAGCTGCACCCTTCTTCCTTATCACAGGCTGGGAGTCAACGCGTTTCGAACCAATGATGCATTCAAGGTTCTCCTCAGGACGTGGACTGTAGGGGTCCTTTTCTGTAAAACATGGGACTTGGTGTAAGTATTGTGTAACACTAGCGATATAGTGGCCTCTCTGACTAATCACAAGAAGTGAGTGGGGTTACCTGTAATCAGCGCGCTGGGGCTGCTGGACGGGTAAAATGTGGAACGTGGAAAGGGCCTGACACAATAACGGCTTTCTGCAAAAGCAAGAGTTGTTTTAGAATAGCTCGGGATCATTGCTTGTAGGGGCGGTATATCTATGACATGACAACAAGGTGAGGCTGTTGTTACCGCACGTCCTACCTGCCAATATGCTTGAATGTAGGCAGGCAGCGGGAGTCCCGGCCGGGAATAGGTGCGGGGGTCACCAGGTTTTTAAGTTTCTTTTAGGGCACGCTGTAACGAAAACAGGCATAAGGATAAGAAGGGTGCAGCTGGGAATAAATAGTACCATCGTCCCTGCCCCAGCTGTCCAATCCTAAAAAAATACCTTTTCACAGGTTTTTTGAGATAGGCAGGAAGTCCGTAGTATTTGTTCATTTCCGCCTATCCAATGGTTTACAATTCAAAGGACTGTGTTGCTTTTATGGAATGTTTTGTATGTTCAAATGTGTTTTGTATATAGTAATGTGGCTCTTGGTGTTTCTAATTTTTGAAATTTATTGTGATTCATTTTGTGATTTGAATTAATTTGACAATTGGGCTTTTCATGCCATATGAGAAATCAATGAAACCTATGTCAGAAAAATAAAAATAAATAATTTCTAAACAAATTGTGGCCCACGTAGCATTGACAGGCTGGGTAGGGCGTAAACTTGTGAAAAAAGCGAACCAGACCAGCCACTTTGTTCTGTTGAGCGTTTGTTGAGGTCCAGGCTGGTCAGGGATAGGACCCAAAACCTTCTTTTGTTGACTGTTCCAATTTACTCCCCCAGGCCAGCCCACATGCCGCAGTCCCCTTTTTAAACCGCCCTCGGTGGCCTAGTCTTTGCCCCCACGCAACTTGCTCTCATCAGGAGGAACATTGTGGAGTCATTGACGCCTTAACCAGCACGCTGTCAGTTTCTTTGGTGGAGACAAATCTCTAGGCCTGTTTTTTTCAGGAGTTATAGACGCTTTGGGGATTGACACTGGGACTTTCAAAAGGGGAACTATTGTGGCAATGGAACTGGATTATTCACAGACTTATGATGGCCTAAGGCTTGTCGTGCTCTAGGAAGGGGACTATCACTTGGTGGATTTTTCTTGAGTGTTGCAGCTAATTGGCATCTATCATGGCCCGGAACTTCAAGTACTCTCCAAGGACCTGTTGGCTGGCCTCCTGTCTACGATATCCCATGGACAGAAAGGAGAAGGCCCCCCCGGTTTCCACAAGATCATAATGAGTTCGCAGGATGCAGTGTAAATGGGTGGAATTGATCGTCAGTTGGGAGAAGGACCTTCCCGACGTGTGCAGTAACCACACTGTGCCGAAAAGTGTTCTCATAACGATCAACAGCCTACATAGGGGTGCATAGCATAAGGAGTTCAAGGAATGCAGGGGAAATTTACTGAGTCTGAGGTACCTGAGCTTACAACCGGACACCTGTACTAGCTCTCACTCTGTTTTGTGTGGTGTCTGAGAGGTGTTGGGGGAAGTTTGCTGAGTCTGCAGGACCCAAGCTGGCAGCCTATGCTGTCTTTGACCTCCAGATTGGGAGGACGGCAGTGCCTGGCATCACGGCCTCAGTCCAAGGAACCAGCGCCCTCTCCCCAGACCCATGCCACAAGGTACTTTGATGTTGAGACTGGACCTGAGGGGTCTTGTTGTGCCTTGGATGCACCCAAGACAGGCTACCTGGAGCAACTGCAGCTCGCACCTCCGCTGGAGGGGCACCAATTTTCCAAATTGGATAAGCGCCAACTTCCGGTGTCAGTCATTTGCCTGTGAGCGGGATAGTGATCATGCACTAGTGGAGGCACCACCTGTTGCCTGAGGACCTAATCTAGATAGATGAGAACACCTAATTGTTTACTTCAGTTTAAGTGGTCCCAACAATCTAATAAAAGTGTCACCAGTGGTTGCAACATGTATCGTTGGCAGTTGTAGTTTGGGTGGCTGAGGTGCTAAGTCATGAGGCGTAGTTAAAACGTGTGATTTCTTGACCATTACAACTGTACAGGGTATGCAATATTGGGAATGTCGTGTTTCATGCTAATGTGTTAGAAGGAACGTGGAATACCCATGGACAATCTGCATGTATGTTTCTGTTGCTTTTGATGTTGGGGGGATTGCTTGGGTTGTGAAAATATCGGAGAAGTACGCATATGGGTATATGTTTCTCACAATGCTGAGAGGATAACGGGTTAAGTGAATTCCTATGACTGGTACGTATATGTTCATGCTGTTCTGCTGCTAATTGAAGAGTTTGACAATCGCATATAACTGTAAAGTATATCTCCAATGTGTATGTGGTTTTGATTTCAATGTGTGTGTAATACAAAAACTACTGTTTTATACATACAGCATGGAGTCTCTTTGTAGCGTACACAGTGTGTTGCAAGGGAGGGGGTTGTGCCAATACTTTACACTTTGACCCTGAGGATAAGCACAGGTTATTGGACAAGTGCACCATACTCATCCTATATAGGATGGTGGATTGTGCCTTGCTTCGATGCGTCCCACTCAGCCAGAAATCGCTGGGTATAATAAAAACACAACTGTACTGTTTGTCAAGGGGGAAACACAATAGGGAACAAGTGACTTGAGAGTACTCTCATGTTTCAGACAGAAGGCCACCACCCACTTGTGGGGTAGCATGCTTCATCAATGGGCCTTTCTTGGCAACAGTCTCAAAGATCGAGGTGAAAGCTGCTAACCAGAAAAAGTATTGGGGAGCTCCTCAGGTGTTTTTATCAGGAAAGAGGGGGCAGGGTGGAGGGTTCAAGTGAATAACTGTTGGGCGAGAGATATTGTCTGCAAAGGGAAATTAAAAGGTTAATCCAAGTTAAAACTACCTGTTAGTGGGTAATACTAATGTATTGCGTTCCCAAGGGTAGAGATGAAAACTGTGGGGGTTAATTCGACGAACTTGTGGAGGTCAACATGTTTCTGTCGTCAGTACACCCTCTAGCGAGAAGTTCAAGCATTCATCAGGACATAGTTGCCCCTCTGCTCAATCAAAACAATAGTTTGTTATAAATCCAACCTGTGTGTCCTTTTGAATCTGTCCTTGCAAGGTGTCATCCCTACAACTTAAGGTTCAGTAGTCTGTAAAAGTACAAAACATCAAAGGTTAATAGGGTTTTTTATTAAAACAGCATCCCATGGATGTATAGAACAAGCATGTTTGAATTGGTGTTCATGTTGATGCCGCACAACAAAAGAATAGTGAGAGTGCATACACATCATTCGTAAGATAAAAAACACGCAATAACATGAAAAAGTACTTAACTTACCTAAATGATATAGTCTAGTTGACTCACCTCTGATGTGGAAATTGTGGGCCATATTTCTAGTATAGTGACAACATAGTAAAACATTAAAGTTGGTATGCATCCCAATGTCCAGAAGTCTTAAAGAGACCTTAACCTCACTAAAGTGGCTCACAAATATGAGGGTGTGCAGTGATGAAGAGCTAAATTTAATGCGCTCATCCTGCTTAACCACCAGTAGATGTGAGTTAAGCATAAGTATGGTAGTCAGATAGTTGTTCAGTCTAATAGTAAATGTTACCCCTCCAGTGTCCAAAGCTCTCACTACTGTTGCACAGACTGGAGTGAGAACAGTAATTCTTACCCCCCACCCCCAAGTCCAAAGCTTTCCCTGCTGTTGCACAGACTGGAGTGGGAATAGTTAAATTTACCCCTTCGGAGTCCAACGCTTACTCTATTGTGGCACAGATTGGATTGGGAATAGTACTTTTTACCCCTTCAGTGGTCAACATTTTCCTTTCTGTTGCACAGACTGGAGTGGGAATAAGTACATTTTACCCCTCCGGTGCCCAATGATTTCACCACTGCTGCAAATACGGGAGTGGGTGTAGGAAGGTAGATCCCTGACTATGGTTGCCCCCAACTTTTTGCCTGGTGTTTTGCTGGTTTTCTGACTTAGTTGACCTGGGACCCTGCTATTCAGGGCCCCAGGCCTACTGCTCTCTCTGAAAAATGGATTCCATGTACCTTAGGTACATATCTAATTGGATACTGAGTCACCTTATCAGTCCCTGTACAGTGTACCTTAGGTACCCAGGGCATAGGTGTACCCAGGGCCTACCAGGGGCTGCAGCATGTATTATGCCACCCCTGGCTGGCCATCCAAATCTGACACAACTGGCTGCACGACAGCTGGGGCAAGGTGGGGTAATCACCCTTTGCTTTAGATATAGTATACCTATATCTAACCCTAAATGGGCACACAGATCTCCTATCAGTCACTCCTATGGCAGGCCTTGACAATCCTGAAGGCAGAGTGCTTGGAATCGTGTGAGATAGTGCTCTGGCATGAGCTGAGCCTGTCTGCGGCTTTCGGGACCCATCCCGTAGCCGTTTCCACAATATCGCATACCATATACTCTTAAGTGCATTATAATCCTCGCGGTTATATGCCAACTCTGGTATCGCTTTATCAAAACATGTCGAGTAAGGTGTCATACGAATTGGAATACTAACCCCTCGCCAATTCTGGCGACGGGGTTAGCATTCCACCCTTCTAGAGGGACACGACATGTATGTAACCTGTAACCCCGGTTAAAGTCAGACATAGCCTCAGCTCCACAAGATGGATGCTGCCACCGAGACACAAGTCTGCCCTCCTGCTGCTGGGAGTCCTCCCAGCTCAGGAGGCAAGGACAAAGGGTTTCCTGCCAGGGGCGGTGCCAGCACGGTCCCAGACAGGATTTTGTGTATTCTAGGTAGGCAAGGCTTTAGAGGAAGGTGACTGCAAGTGGCTCACTGTGCATAGGCCGGCTGGAACCAGTTCCAGGGGCACTCCAGCCCCTGATCTGGGGAAAGCCCGCCAAAGGAGAGGGGTGTAAACACCCCCCTCCTAGTCCCACCCATAGGGCAGGACTTAGTCGCGTGCCAGCCCCTTTTTGCAGGATAAAGGTAGGAACTGGCCCCCTTCAAAATTAGATCATCTTTGAATCCTGAAACTACTTTCTGCAAGAAGGAACTCAAGACTCTTCTCAAGATTTCTCCCTTGTGACTAAGGAGTAGTCACCCTGCAGCAGCAGGCACCAACCAAGCATCGCGGTTTGTTGCCAGTCTCTCCTTCGGATCAAGACTGCTCCAGCACGACGAGAACCGGCTTCCCTGGCACCTCTGACCTCAACCTGCATCATCAGCCCAGCTGTGATCCGTGGGTGTGACGAGACCTCGAGGGACCGGCCATCTTCAGAACTGCACAACGCTTGTCCAGCACGACGCCTGAGTGACCCTCGACTGAGTGCCTTGGGGTAAGAGAAGCCCCGACCCTGAGCAGCTCCAGCACCGAAGTTCAGCCCCCCTACATCCACGAGATCTGCGTGGGGCCCTTCTGCTTTTTGCTGCTCACCGCGTTGTCCAGGTCGCTTGCCCGTTGGCTAGTGGCCCTCTCACGACGCTCCACAACGACAACTACTGCTGGTCTGGTTGCTCCAGACTAGCCCTTGCTCCCTTCCAAAAGAGGAGCACCCTGGACCCTCCTGGTCCACTCAAGACGCCATTTTAGGTCCACCGCGCGGGCCTTGCATTTGCCAAGACTTGTTGCCCAATCCTGGGTCCAGCGACGTCGACAGCAAGAACCTTCGTGGGACAGCTCGCACCTCCATCCTGGTCGCCGACAACGCCTCCTGGTCCGAGAGACTGCAGAGCCCAGCAGCGCCCACTCACCTGACTGCGGTGACTTCGCCCGGTGCCATCCTGGTGCCCACTTAATCACTGGCTAGTGATTCAGAACTTGGTCCCCTCTGCTTTCAGGTCTTCTTCTTCCCTGATCCAGGCTTGGATCCTCACGAACTTCTTCACTGGTCGCCTGCCAGCAACTCTTTTCTTCAGGCTCCTGGTTCATCAACGAAGAAACCCGACGACACTTGAACCCTATGCAGCCGCAGCCCCTGGGCTAGGTAAACCGAGTACTCCGGTGCTCCAGCGTAGGCCCACTCTCTAAGTGTCTAGATCCACTTTCGTTTTTGTCCTACCTAGTCGGGTTCGCCCGAAAACACTAACTTTGCATTTACTAGGATCCATAGACTTTGTTCCGCATTACGCGTGAGAGTTCCCACTCTGCACACGACGTCCCTAGGTCTCCTGCTAGCAATCTAAAGGTTCAGTAGTCCAGTCCTAGCGATCCCAAAGCCTATGAGAGTAGTACTTACCTGCTAGTAATTTCGCATTCCACTTTTGCAGTATATGGTTTTTCGTGCCCCTCGGGCATTTGTGTAAATTGTGCGACTTAAAGTATTTTCTTAAGAGTTTTGTTGTGTGCTTAGCTCCCTGACTCATAAAGAGTTCAGGGTAGTCTTGTTATAAATAAATATCTGTTTATTTTCATAACAACTTGTGTGGTGTCCTTTCACTGGGTGTTCAAGGGGTAATGTGATGGTAAAACAGCTGGCTTAACACGCCCTCTAGAGTCTTAGCCTTAGACTGCTCGTATCCATGCTACTAGGATAGCTGGTCTATAAGGTTGACTTACAACCAATCATCAATAAGGGTTGTTTGGACTGATACATAGTGATCACTAGAATAGTGAGCACTGCATATCAGGCCAACTTCTCACATTGGTGAGCAGCGGTTGGGATTTGAGCTTGCTGTTGTTTTACCACACATATCCTAAGAATATCATTTGAGAGATCACATAAGTACTAAGGTACATATAACTTCGCTTAGAATACTCTGAGTTCTACTGAACCAGCTGTTGTAGCTCCTAGGGCCTAGCACACCCTAAACTACAACTCTAGCAAGGGATCAGTAGGTAAACATATAGTGTAGGTAAGTGCACCACTTACACCTCACTAGAAAAGCATGTCTACCCATGGAGAGTCTACTGAGACTCCCCTTGTGGTTATTGACCCTCCACAGGTCAAATCAAGATATGCAGCTCTTAGTTTCCAGGAGATGAGACAAGTGTGTACCTCCAGGAAACTGAAACAGGGGTCTAACCCCACCATTCCCTTTCTGATAGGTCTCTTAGAGACATATGATGCTAGAAAAGCTTCTCAGTTAGATGGGAATATGCCAGCCTTAGAGGGTACCACTGGGGATCCAGACCTCCTTGACACTGAAAATGCAGTTGAGGAGGAGGATCTAGAGGAACTCTCTGAGGGTGAGGCAAACAAGGGTCCTGAGTTAGTCAGCAGACTCACTAGGGCCAACTTAGACCTACTTGGGCAAGGATCTGGGGGACCCCCAGTACTGACCCTAATGAGGCCTAACCTTGGAGTTAGAAGAGGTAGATCTCCTTCTAGGGACTCCAGTATATCTCTGCACTCTAATGCCTCTTCTCAGAGGAGAAGGATTTCTCCCCAGAGGAGATTGACTTCCCCTCAGAGAAGAGAGCATGAAGCAAGGATGAAACAGGCTAATCTGAGGATTGAAAGGGAAGAACTTGCCCTGGCCAAAGAGAAGCTTGCCTTTGCTAGAGAGCAGCAGTTGAGTGGGACAGTTCCCTCTGGTGGCAGCAATCTCCCAAGAGATAAGGAAAGGGGTTTAGATACTAAACACCTGAATAAGATAGTGCCCCCCTTTAAACAAGGGGATGACATCCACAAGTGGATGACTGCTTTGGAGAGGGCCTGCACTGTCCAGTGCATCCCCCAGAGTCAGTGGGCAGCTATACTGTGGCTCTCCTTTGAAGGCAAAGGTAGAGATAAGCTCCTCACTACTAGAGTTGAGGATGCTAACAATTACCAAGTCCTGAAGAATACACTGGTTGATGGGTTTGGCTTAACCACTGAGCAGTACAGGTTGCTGTTCAGGGATACCCAGAAAACTCAGTCTCAGGATTGGGCTGACTTTGTTGATTGTGCCACTAAGGCTTTGGAGGGCTGGCTATTGGGTAGCAAGGTTACTGACTTCACAGGATTGTATAATCTTATTATGAGAGAGCAAGTCTTAAATAATTGTCAGAACCAGTTATTACACCAGCACCTGGTAGACTCTGATCTGACCTCTCCACAAGAATTGGGTAAGAGGGCAGACAAATGGGTCAGAACCAGGATTAGGCCCAAGAACCAAGGTGGTGACCAGAAAAAGGAATCAACCAAGCCTCAAGAGAAGGGTGGGAATAAATCTACAGATCAAACCACATCAGGGCCCCAAAAATCCTCTGAGGGGGGTGGGTCCCAGAATCCTTCTAATAACCAGAAGAAACCTTATTGTTATCCCTGTAAGCAGGTGGGTCATTTGAAAACTGACAGCAGTTGCCCAAAGAACAACAATAAGGAGAACATACCCCCAAGTAACATTCCCAAGCCTCCTGTTACTACTAGTAGTAATCCCCCAGGTGGTGGGAGTGCCCCCAAGAATTTGGGTGCATTTACTTTGGGAGTTCCTGGGGACTCTGGCCTAACCAGGTCCCCAAACTTAGATACTCTTGTCTGTGAGACTGGCATGGGGTTTGCCAACTTCACAACTTGTCCCAACACTTTGGGCAAGTACAGACAGGAGCCCCTCATCAATGGTATAAAAGTTGAGGCCTATAGAGATACAGGGGCTAGCATCACCATGGTGACTGAGAGTCTAGTCCCCTCAAGGCAACTTTTACCTGGTGCCACATACCAGGTGACCAATATTGATGGAGTACAGAGAGATCATCCCATGGCAGTGGTAAATCTCAGCTGGGGAGGTGTCACTGGCCACAAGAGAGTGGCAGTGTCACCAAACTTGCCTGTAGATTGCCTACTGGGGAATGATTTAGAACTCTCAGCCTGGGCTGAGGTAGAGCAAGAAACCCATTTTAAAATGGTGAACCTCCATGGTAAGGTTAGTGGGGCAGTGATAGCCACAGCCCCAGTCCAAGATGTCCTCCCTGAACAGGTCAGGAGGGCTGTGCCAGTCACAGCCCAATCTCAGACAGCTTCCTTCCCAGAAAAGGTTAGCAGGGCTGTGATGGTCACAGCCCATACCCAAACTGAGCCCCTTCCTGAAAAGGTTGGTAGAGTTGTGATGGCCACAGCTCAAACTCAGACAGATAATAGTGTTGTGAAGCCTGAAACTATGGATCACTCCACTCAGACAGAGAGCATTGAGGAGGAAGAGAAATCTCCCTCCCCCCAGACTTTAGGAAAGGATCAGCCTCCTCAGGGAACTGATCTGACCCCTTGTGAAGGAACTGCCCCAGAGGTAGTCAGGCCTAGCCTGGCAGAGCCTCTGATGTCAGTGGACCCTTCCAAGGTGGGACCCAGTCTGGAGCAGGTAACCTGCCCCTCTCTACCCTGCCTCAGTCAGCCCAGGGCTGTAGAGGTCAGGGAGGCCAGTGGTGTACCCCAAAGGGCCCCCTGTCCAAAAGAATTTCCCAATCAGCAGATTAAGGGCACTGAAGCTAGTAGTCCTAGCCAAGTGAAAATAAAACATACTCCTGAGGGATCCCCCTTAAATTTAGTTAGGGACCTCCCACAGATGGACACTGTTGGGCACAGCCAAACCTGGGACCTTAGGGCCCCAAACCTGACCTGTCCCTCCAGTAAGCCAAACAGAGGGACCCAACCTCCAGCTGTAGGTAGCCAGAGGTTGACCCTGAGAGCTCAAAACAACTCAGTCTTGGAAAGAAAGGCCTCTATGGTGGAAAATGATTGGAGGAAGCTGAGCCCAAAATTAGTGGAGCCTCACTTCAGTACTCCATTTCAGCACCAGCCTGTTACTTTGCCAGAACACACCACAGGTAGAGATTCCCTATGGTGGAGACCCTCAGATACCCTTAGGGTGAGGGATTGCTTAGTGGACCATGACATAGGGGGTAGCCATGCCAGTGCTGGTACTTCCTTATATGGCCACTTAGGCAATATAGGCTTACCTGTCAAGGATAGCCTTATCTCCTTTCGTTTGGGGGGGGGGGTTATGTAGGAAGGTAGATCCCTGACTATGGTTGCCCCCAACTTTTTGCCTGGTGTTTTGCTGGTTTTCTGACTTAGTTGACCTGGGACCTTGCTATTCAGGGCCCCAGGCCTACTGCTCTCTCTGTAAAATGGATTCCATGTACCTTAGGTACATATCTAATTGGATACTGAGTCACCTTATCAGTCCCTGTACAGTGTACCTTAGGTACCCAGGGCATAGGTGTACCCAGGGCCTACCAGGGGCTGCAGCATGTATTATGCCACCCCTGGCTGGCCATCCAAATCTGACACAACTGGCTGCACGACAGCTGGGGCAAGGTGGTGTAATCACCCTTTGCTTTAGATATAGTATACCTATATCTAACCCTAAATGGGCACACAGATCTCCTATCAGTCACTCCTATGGCAGGCCTTGACAATCCTGAAGGCAGAGTGCTTGGAATCGTGTGAGATAGTGCTCTGGCATGAGCTGAGCCTGTCTGCGGCTTTCGGGACCCATCCCGTAGCCGTTTCCACGATATCGCATACCATATACTCTTAAGTGCATTATAATCCTCGCGGTTATATGCCAACTCTGGTATCGCTTTATCAAAACATGTCGAGTAAGGTGTCATACGAATTGGAATACTAACCCCTCGACAATTCTGGCGACGGGGTTAGCATTCCACCCTTCTAGAGGGACACGACATGTATGTAACCTGTAACCCCGGTTAAAGTCAGACATGGCCTCAGCTCCACAAGATGGATGCTGCCACCGAGACACAAGTCTGCCCTCCTGCTGCTGGGAGTCCTCCCAGCTCAGGAGGCAAGGACAAAGGGTTTCCTGCCAGGGGCGGTGCCAGCACCGTCCCAGACATGATATTGTGTATTCTAGGTAGGCAGGGCTTTAGAGGAAGGTGACTGCAAGTGGCACCCCGGTGCTCACTGTGCATAGGCCGGCTGGAACCAGTTCCAGGGGCACTCCAGCCCCTGATCTGGGGAAAGCCCGCCAAAGGAGAGGGGTGTAACCACCCCCCTCCTAGTCCCACCCATAGGGCAGGACTTAGTCGCGTGCCAGCCCCTTTTTGCAGGATAAAGGTAGGAACTGGCCCCCTTCAAAATTAGATCATCTTTGAATCCTGAAACTACTTTCTGCAAGAAGGAACTCAAGACTCTTCTCAAGATTTCTCCCTTGTGACTAAGGAGTAGTCACCCTGCAGCAGCAGGCACCAACCAAGCATCGCGGTTTGTTGCCAGTCTCTCCTTCGGATCAAGACTGCTCCAGCACGACGAGAACCGGCTTCCCTGGCACCTCTGACCTCAACCTGCATCATCAGCCCAGCTGTGATCCGTGGGTGTGACGAGACCTCGAGGGACCGGCCATCTTCAGAACTGCACGACGCTTGTCCAGCACGACGCCTGAGTGACCCTCGACTGAGTGCCTTGGGGTAAGAGAAGCCCCGACCCTGAGCAGCTCCAGCACCGAAGTTCAGCCCCCCTGCATCCACGAGATCTGCGTGGGGCCCTTCTGCTTTTTGCTGCTCACCGCGTTGTCCAGGTCGCTTGCCCGTTGGCTAGTGGCCCTCTCACGACGTCGACAGCAAGAACCTTCGTGGGACAGCTCGCACCTCCATCCTGGTCGCCGACAACGCCTCCTGGTCCGAGAGACTGCAGAGCCCAGCAGCGCCCACTCACCTGACTGCGGTGACTTCGCCCGGTGCCATCCTGGTGCCCACTTAATCACTGGCTAGTGATTCAGAACTTGGTCCCCTCTGCTTTCAGGTCTTCTTCTTCCCTGATCCAGGCTTGGATCCTCACGAACTTCTTCACTGGTCGCCTGCCAGCAACTCTTTTCTTCAGGCTCCTGGTTCATCAACGAAGAAACCCGACGACACTTGAACCCTATGCAGCCGCAGCCCCTGGGCTAGGTAAACCGAGTACTCCGGTGCTCCAGCGTAGGCCCACTCTCTAAGTGTCTAGATCCACTTTCGTTTTTGTCCTACCTAGTCGGGTTCGCCCGAAAACACTAACTTTGCATTTACTAGGATCCATAGACTTTGTTCCGCATTACGCGTGAGAGTTCCCACTCTGCACACGACGTCCCAAGGTCTCCTGCTAGCAATCTAAAGGTTCAGTAGTCCAGTCCTAGCGATCCCAAAGCCTATGAGAGTCGTACTTACCTGCTAGTAATTTCGCATTCCACTTTTGTAGTATATGGTTTTTCGTGCCCCTCGGGCATTTGTGTAAATTGTGCGACTTAAAGTATTTTCTTAAGAGTTTTGTTGTGTGCTTAGCTCCCTGACTCATAAAGAGTTCAGGGTAGTCTTGTTATAAATAAATATCTGTTTATTTTCATAACAACTTGTGTGGTGTCCTTTCACTGGGTGTTCAAGGGGTAATGTGATGGTAAAACAGCTGGCTTAACACGCCCTCTAGAGTCTTAGCCTTAGACTGCTCGTATCCATGCTACTAGGATAGCTGGTCTATAAGGTTGACTTACAACCAATCATCAATAAGGGTTGTTTGGACTGATACATAGTGATCACTAGAATAGTGAGCACTGCATATCAGGCCAACTTCTCACAGTGGGAATAGTAAATGTTATCCCTCTGATGTTCAATGCTTTCCCTACTGTTGCACAGACTGGAGTGGGAACAGTAAATGTTACCCCTCCGGTGTACAACGCTTTCCCTACTGTTGCACACACTACCCCTCCAGTGTCCAAAGCTTTCTTTGCTGTTGCACAGACTGGACTGGGAATAGTAAATCTTACCCCTGCGAAGTCCAATGCGTTCTCTACTGTTTCCAGACTGGACTGGGAATAGTACATTTCACCCACTCAGAGTCCAACCCGTTGCCCACTGTTGCACAGATTGAAGTGGGATTAGTAAATGTTACCCCTCCAGGGCCCAAAGCTTTCTCTGCTGTTGCACAGACTGGAGTGGGAATAGTAAATCTGACCCCTCAGAAGTCCAACACTTTCCCTACTTTTGCACAGATTTTAGTGGGTACAGTAAATGTTACCCCTTTGATGCCCAATCTTTTCCTAAAGGTTGCACAGACTGGAGTGGGAACAGGAAAGCTTACCCCACCTCCCCCAGCCTCCATAGTAGTCCCTATTGTTGCACAGATTGGAGTGGGAATAATAAATGTTACCCCTTCAGTGTTCAACTCTTTCCCTACTGTTGCACAGACTGGAGTGGGAATAATAAATTTCACTCCTTCGGTGGCCAATGCTTTCCCTAATATTGCACAAACTAGAGTGGGAATAGTAAAGTTTACTCCTCCGGTGTCCAGAGCTATTCCTGCTGTTGCACACACTGAAGTGGGAATAGTAAATCGTATCCTTCTGATGTCCAACGCTTACCCTGGTGTTGTACAAACTGGAGTGTGAATAGTAGATTTTACCCCTTTGGACTCCACCACTTTCCCGACTGTTGCACAGATTTAAGTGGGAATAGTAAATGTTACAAAGCAAACACAAAGAGATGATGGACGGAGCGCTGAAAATTTCACACACTCACCCGCAGTCACAGATCTGGGTTGAATCCATCATCATTCTTTAGCTCACTTCGCCACCTCAGTTTCTGGTTCAGGGAAGACCTGGCTTGGCAGTTCTGGCTGGACTGTTCCCATGAGGCACAGGGTCAAGACTGATTTGCATATAGCTGAGGCTGAACTGAGGTGGCGAAGTGAGCTAAAGAATGGTGATGGATTTAACCCATTCACTAATATGCTGGATGCACATTCATTCCAAGGAGCTATTCTGAAAGATACTGAAATGGGTGGTTTGAATAGCAGTGCTGTAAAAAGATTGGGCCTTAGGCAGCCGTGATGTGATGCATGATGTAGCACACAAAACATGGGCTAGAACATAGTGTTTCTTACAGGAAGAGCCTCAATAGGGAGAGGATGTGGTGTTTTATGGCCAGATCTGCTGACTTTCATGCTGAGGAACCATGTTTGGGTCACGGCGTTGACTCAACATCCTGTGATTCTGGGAAAACCACTTAATCTCCCTAGTGCTTATAAAAATGAATGTGTCCTTGTGTAATTTATCTGGCAGCGGTGGATTCTGCAGGAAGGCGTAGGGGCTCCACCCCCTTATTTTCTCTCCCCGGGTCAGCCATTGTAAAAGTGAAAATACACTCTTATATGTTTAAAAATATATGTACACATACCTCTTGTTTGGGGCAATGCTGTTGGGATCATGACTGACGACAACGAGTGTCATGTGACACTGGCAGAGAAGCAGATGCATTCTATTTTTTATGGGCGGGCCCTCCGCCTACAGTATTTGCTGGGCTGATGAGCTCACAGCACTTGGGCCTGTGAGGTCATCAGCTCGGCAAACACATAGCCTGGAGGGCCAGTCTTCACCCCTTAAAGACGTGGGTGTAAAGTTGGCCCCTTGGCGCTTCATGCTGATGCCCTGTAGCGTCAGGGGCTTCACGTCAGTCAGGGATTGGAGAGGATGGTCACCCCATCCATTACCAACTCACCACAGGGAGTTTGGTGACAGGTCACGCCGTTTGACGAGTTGGGAAAAGGTTGCGTAGAGACTGCAGGCTAGCAGGAAGCTGACAAATTGAGTCTGCGCAGGACTTTTGAAAACACACTGCGCAGACTCGAGGTGTCTGCTTCCCGCTACTGCTGTTAATTGCAGGATCATGTGTACCTCGGACGCCATCATCCATTGTCAGCTCCAACAACGCTTGGGCGCCGCAGGTGCCTGTCGACATCACCTAATGATTCCCTGCCTGGCCTGATCTGATCTGAAGTTGACCCCGGCACAAAGTAATCACTCAGTTATCTGCATCAGCTCTCCATGGTTCCCGAGAAACTTGGCCAGTAGCATCAGGCCTGTGTATGTTTATTCTTCTCTTTCTTTAGGGGTGCAGCGCTGCTGTTACTTCGATCTCTTAACCTTCTCTTTGAAGCTTAGGAGAATGTGCAAATAAGAGGGGCCCTCCCCATTTCTGGAAGACAGAAGTGAAATGTTCTGTGCCGACGCATACACATTTGTATACAAATGTATGTACACATTCATATACAAATGTATGTAGGAAACTATCAGGATTATATTAAATTACCAGATAGATTTTAAATGGTTAATCTAATGCACTATATTTACGTGAATATATTGTGTATACCCTTGATAGGGGCCGGGTACAGTCGGCATATGTATTTAATGTTTTGTGGCTATGCATTATTATTTTTATTAGAACCTAAATGAAACAACAATAGCTGAGGTGCGGTTGAACATGCACAATAATGATCAAAGTAGTGATCTTTTAGTCATGACTTCTGAGCGGGAGGAACATTCACAACTAAAGTGCGGGGTTAAATGAAAGTGTGCAAGAGAGTCCTACTTAAAGATGGAGTAGTAGTGTCTAGATTGTTCCTTGATTGACACCTGCTTGGAAAATGCATATTATTAAGGCAACACACCGAGGCTTTTTTTATAAATACTACTTAACAAATAAAAAAGTTTTTAAAACAGAGCAGCTGAATAATTTCTTTTTAGTACCCTTCTCGGGCACTAAAAGGATGGGCCCATGTGTCCACGTATGGGCACATGGAAGTGATTAAAGGCCTATCGTTGTCAGGTCAAAAGGCCAAAACGGGATGTCCCCAGAGTGTGCTGCAGGCAGAGCTGGACATTCAACTCATGGCAAAGGCCCATGATGGAGCACATAACAAAAGATGATCTGTAGGATGGGAGGGTTTTTGGAGACTAACGATTTGGCATTCAGACTACAGATCCAGAGGAACATTACGTAGACCTTTTCTTTTTCCATGTTTTACTAGCAGTCACCTCACTCCTGCATTCTGCCACCCACACACCTATTGGGTTCCAGTAGGGTTCTTCATTGGCTGTTTCCTAAGCTCCCTGCTACAAGAACGGCTTGGGCACATCATTCTAGTGATCAATGGCATCTATTACAAGTGTCTACGTGTTTGCTTTTCTCCATAACCCTCAAGCGCTCTCAGGTGGTTTACAGTGTCATGAAGGCACTACTACAGACTGTAAATAAATACAAAAATTAACAGACTGGTCATTTCAATAAAACTCTTGGCAAAGCTAGTCTTTCTGAAATGACAGCGATATACAACGCGGAGACACGCATATACACAATTTTCTTTTTTTACTGAATAAACAGCTACCTATCTTGTTATCAAATAAAATCTTTATTGATGTCATAACACAATTGCTCTATTAACCTTTTTGCTTTCTCAAATTTGCTTGAAAATGACCCAGTTTTCCACTTTTTTCAAAGTTTTTCGGGGGGAGAACCACCCCCCTCCACCCGAGCGACCCTTATGACAGTCGAGCTCACTCGCCACAGCCACTTATCCCAAACCTTTACACCCACCACTTACAAATGCTACCAGCAGCCACTGGTAACTGGTGCTCATATAAAGCGCTCCAATACTGAGTTTGTGCTACAACAAAAAGCACAATCAAAAAAAAAAAGTCCATATATCCTTGCCATGTATGAAGGTAGTGCTGGTCTCCGAAACACTGGAGCTCACGCATGGAGAGGTACATTGAGATTCTGCTTCTAAATTACAGAACTTCTTTCATTTCTGAGCGCTGAAAATGTGCTATTGATACTCACTTTAATGGTGCGCATAATCCCAGTTGAACATTTTTGGGACGGAAAGTCAATTTCAAGAAGGCATCGCCTTTTATGATGTAAGGTTCTTCTTTTTGGAACAAAAACTCTATTCATTGTTTTATGCTTCCTCACGTCTTCTATTACATGCATTTTATAAGTATGTCACATGGAGCCCATCTTTTAGTGGCTGTCAGCTGTAACAAGGGCAGATTCATCGTCTGATTTGTTTCATGCTAAGGGTCACTTGCAAACTATTTAAAGTGTATTTGGGACTTAAAATAAGGAGCCTCTAAATTTGATAGTCTTCATTTTAGCACACTTTATCCCTGCAAACTTCCAGTCATTTCTCTGAGCACAAGTAAGAACAAGTGACTGAGCGAAAGGTTCTGATCTGTTACCACGATCCCTGAAGGGTCAGGGTTGTCATGTTTAGTGCTTGACAGAAACCATTAGCTCCCTGCTAGGGTTAGAGGAGCTTATGGTGGCATTGTGAGTTATCTGGTCTCTAGACCAACATATACTGCCGCGGTGCCCTGAATCAGTCTAGGCACCTCACCCATAGTCTATGTTGTCCAACAAACTCGCAGGTCCTACGGATTAGTGGGAACTACACAACAAAATAATATTTTAGATTGAAAAGCAGGTAAAGCTGTTTCTCTTCCTGTCAGTTGTTATGTTGAAATGTTGATTGAAGTAAGCCGGTGCTCACTTTGATAGAACCCGCGAATATTTATGACGTGTAGTCTGATGGAGACGCTGTGTTTCAGAGGAATCCCTCTTTCCTTTATTGCACATCAAATGCATTTATCCAGGAAACTGTTCCAAAGTTCTCTAAATGCGACAACAGAGAAGGCACTTGGTAGATATAGTTGCGGTATGGACAAAAGCATGTTTTTATAGGGATAATTCAATTGCCCATTTTCTTTTCACATGATTCATAACGATGGGGTTATTGATCAACAGGTCTGTCCATCAAACGTTGATGGGTGTGTTTATAAAACTAAATTATTTTTGTTTTGGTTTTAAAGCTTTTCATGACAATGAACTATTTGTTTCACAAGATCTTCCCTCACTGTCATGATCAGCTGTAAACGATGAAGCTGTTTTTTTTTTTTTTTTTTGCAGAGTTTTATATAGCGCGAACGAGACCCGAACCGAATCGGATATCAGAGCGCTTTACATAGCACCAGTTATGTTACATGAGGACACACATTCATTTTAGGCACGGGGAGATTAGGTGATTTGCCCAGAAGACACCATACACCCTACTATGTTAACATATCTTATGAAGGACAATGTGTCCTTCTATGAAGATACTCTGCGATGCGTCCTGACTCAATATACATATTACTGTGCAAATTTATCTTACGTGTGGAAATGCTGTAAAGCGATCTGATACCCTCGGGTCTAGCTACCGCTATATAAAACTCTTAAATAAATAAATAATATAAATTAATAAATCCAATACTCTATCAATATTCTTTCGTTCACGTTCAATATTTGAAACCAAGGGTTTTGCTGGCTCTTATTTGCAGACGTCTGACTTGCACCTGAACATTGTCTGCTTTTGCCTTTGCAGGTACGACAGAACCCCACAGCGGCGAGGCTGACATTTTACATGAAGATGAGAACACAACTGTGGAGGAGGCACAGGAGGATATTCCAGACGCTAAGGCTTAACTCAGTTTTCTAAGCCCGTGTGATGCTATGTTTAAATCTTAATCTTAAATCTCAAGCTTCCTATTCAGTTTCAGGATACATTGAAGTAAAAAATATGCCAAATAATGTGCAGTGTTAACACCGCATGTTTTTTTCTCTCTTTCACCAACGTTGCAAGCTACAAAGTGTCATTGTTTGTACATGGATGTAACCAACGTTGCAAGTTGGTGACACACCAAACTCTCTGCAAAGAGGCAGACAAAGTATTTATTTCCTTCAAGTGCAGTGCCACATAAAACCGATGTAATGGATACTCGGAGCTCTACCACAAACTGTGTTTTACATCAATAAATATATATATTATATTTGTATCTGGCTTAAGCAGACATGGCTTTTATGGTTCCGTTTTGTATTTGGGACAATTTGCGCCATAATTGTGAAAGGAGTCGGAGAACAGCAACTACTCGATACATGGAGCTGAACCAGCATGTGATTACATGGTCCTGGTTGTCCATGGCTGTACTGCACACCACCATTCATGCCCCTCGAGAGTGCCACTGTACTGAATATATTCCTCTCCCTAGCCTCGAGGAAGGATGTGATCAAGTGTATTACCTCCCTACCTACCGAAAGGCGAGGGAGTAGGACTAGGAGTAATGCCATTATCAGTAACCAATGGACGCATCTTCCTGCTTGATCGTGCATGAACCCTATTGGATCGTGCAATGAAAACACCTTCTGGCCAGCTTAGCTGAAGGGGGTGGGGGGCAGATATGTGGTTGATGTTCCTCCCATCCGGAAAGAGAGTCTTCTATGAAGCGGGACCTTTTTGCATGAAAAGGATAGTTTGTGTCAACAGTTCAGAAGCCCTCTTCCTTTGTAATCTACAGTGCAGGTGGTGCGCTAAGCAGTTCCCTATGTCATGTCCTAACATATATAGCCAAATCCTAGCAGCTGCACACGTATTGGTGCACTTCAAGGACACAGCAGTACTTAAAATTTAAATGTATTGATTAGTTTTCATAGCAGCTTCCTTAGAATGCCAACAAAACACATACATTTAGCTCAATAAAATACAAAATGGTAAAAAGTTGATATGTCTGTCACAGCAGGTGGCAAAATTCAAAGCCTACTTTGCTGTTTTGATGTTAATTTTTGAACATTATGTAACACTGGTACCTGTTGCGTCAACACACGGACATATACATAGAACATGATCAAAGTCTCCCACCCCAAAATTACACAGAGAGCAAAACCTTTTCTAGTGAGTCAGCCCAAACCAGTTACCAGTATTAGATCCAAACCCAAACGTTTTGCCTTCACCTCTCCTGTTTTCCGTATTTCATTTTTGTTTGCATTAGGACTTTGTGCACTTTATCACTTCTAACCAATTGTAAGAGTGCATGTGCTCTTCCCTTCAAAACTTGGCCTACACCTGATTGGCACATTCATTTACTTGTAAGTACGCAGTAAAAAGGTACTGCAGGTACTCTATACCTGTAAATGAATTATTACTTGTAGGTCTGCGGCACTCATTGTGAAACCCACTAAAGTAGCACTTTAAATCATGTCTCAGGCCTGCCATCGCAGCCTGTAGCACAGTCATAAAAGTGCATGGGCTCTTCCCTTCAAAACAGGAACAAATTGGTTAACACCTGAGTGCCACATTACATTTACTTGTATGTCCCTAGGTAAGTGGTACGGCAAGTACTCAAGCCCTGCAAAGTAATTAATACTTGTAGGCCTGCAGCACACATTGTGAAAATAGCACTTTAAAACATGTGTCAGGCCTGCCATTGCAGCCTGTAGTGCAGTTTTAAACTGTCAACTCTACCTGGTAAAATAAACTTTTTGCCAGGTCTAAACTTGAATATTTAACACATATAAATCCCCCCTAAGGTTGGACCTAAAAATATTTAGAGCAGGGTGCACTGTTTTTAGAAAGTAGGACATGTGTTTTTAATTTTGTACATGTCCTGTTAGTGATAAACTCCGACATTTGTTTTTTTCTACCTTATGGCCTACCGCTATTACATGATAACATTGGGTTACATTATCACATTTTGTAAATGCTAACGTTTGATTGGGAGCAAGTAGAAATGCCATGTTTAGACTCAAATTATTTGTAATTTCAGAATCCTCTTTAATGGTAAAGTCGTATTTTATGATTTAACTCTTAATCACATGTATCAAGAACATTAAAGTACATCGTATATACGACCTTGCTCATTACTCTTTATGCACATACGAATCACAGCCATGAGCGTCGCAGGACTCATCATGTGGGTTTTAATTACAAATATAAAGTAACGGAGAACTAACTGAAAACCCCTATTTACCTCTAGCACTCATGAATAAGATGCAGGGCGTGTCTGCTGTGGAAAAGTGTGTCTGATCCTCCATTGTATAATTGTGTTGAAACCTAGTCTATTTCAGAAAGTCGTGTGGTACATAAATATTTAGGGCATGTAATTTCTTTGAATTCAGTGGGTAAGAGAGTGAGAAATGGGCGCCATATCCCACAGAAAGAGGTCTTAGATGTCGTGAGAGTGGCAGACACCTGTCCATCCCCAGGATGTGCAATAGTCTGTGGAGCCAACCCAAGTGTGTTGGAGTAGTAGGAATCCCCCAATGTTCTGGAGTGCTGCTCCTAATGTCAAACCCATCTGTCGCCCTCTGGGGGATCTGAGTTGGTAAGTTAATGGGTTAGGTAAACCTTGAACTGTGTACAAGGGGAAACGGGGAATCTGAGTATCAAAATGTGTATCTACCTCATCAAAGATCCGGACCAATAAACTGGGAGGTTTGGACATTCCTAGTGCAGATGTAGAAGCGTGCCTGCTGAGCTGCATCAATGCCAACAGCCAGGACTGCACTCTGGATTACCCCTGTTGAGACGCACTGGGGTCAGGTACCAATAGGTGGCTATCTTAGTGGCAGTGTCTATACTTGATGTATTTCGGGCTGTGTGTCGAGCTCCATAATAAATCTCTAACCACTCTTTAGGAGTAAGCCCTCTCCTAAGTTCCTTTGTCCAGCCTCGTTGACTGGGTGTAGGCTGTGAAGAGGCTTGTTGGCACAATAATACATAGAGTTCGAAATTCAATTGTTTTTCTGTGGTTTTCAAATCCAGCCACTTCTTGTATATGGTAAATCTTCTGCTAATTGTGGGGGGATTAGAAGGATGTACTAGCCAGTGTCGCACCTGGAGATAATAATAATAATAATACTGATATTTCTAAAGCACGAACAGCTACCTCGCATGGAGGTGTCCCGGCGCTAAGTGACCAGCAGGGTGTGACGGGAAAGGAAGTGGCTTAGATTTTTTGGGTGAAAAGCCATGTCTTTAGTTGCTTCCTGAAACCGGTCTCTGAAGTTGCAGATCGGATCGGGAGCGGTAAGTCATTCCACAATTTTACCGTTCCAGTGGAGAAGGTCCTGCCCCCAAGTCGAGCCTTCAGGGCTCGTGGGGCATGTAACAGATTCAGTGAATTTGATCTGAGGGACCTTGCTTGCTGGTAGCGGGTAAGTCTCAATTTAAGGTAGTTGGGACAACTACCCCGTAATGCCCTAAAAGCCAGGGTCAGAGCCTTAAATTTGATCCTGCTAGCCACTGGAAGCCCGTGCAGACCGCGCAGATGTGGAGACATGATGTCTAAAAGGAATATGTTTAATCAGCCTCGCAGCCGCATTCTGCACGGTCTGTAAACGCTGGATCAAATATTTCGGTAAGCCAAGATAGAGGCCGTTCGCGTAGTCAAGCCTCGATGTGACAGTCGCATGGACTACAGCTTTACGGCAATCTTCCGGTAGCAGATCAAGAAATTTTCGGAGATTCCTATGTTTGCTTAGGCACCCCGCTGATACCTGCTGGATGTGGGCAGAAAAAGAAAGGCTATCATCCCATCTCACCCCCAGGTTTTTTGCACTACTGCTGGGAAGAGGCGGAGGGCCCATTTCAGATGGCCACCACAAATCCGGCGGGGGCCGCAGACCTTTTCCAAAGAAAACCACCTCAGTCTTACCAGCGTTCAATTTTAATTTGTTGGTATTCATCCATATAGCAATGTCGCGGAGGCAACCTTTAAAATTGCTAAATGCTTCCACAGACAATTCTGAGTAGGGAAAGACCAACTGAGTGTCGTCAGCGTATTATATCGCTTTGACCCCCCATTTGGCAATTAAAGTAAAAAGTGGAGCTAGATAGACATTAAAAAGTAAGGGACTAAGTGCTGATCCCTGGGCGACTCCGCACCAGAGGCGTTTGGATTTAGAGGAGAAAGGGCCTAAGGCAACTTTCTGGGAACGGTCGCTTAAGTAGGAATGTAGCCAGGCTAGTGCTTTATCTTTCAGGCCAACACCCTCTAGTCTGTGCAAGAGTCTGACATGGTCGACAGTATCAAACGCAGCAGATAGATCCAGGAGCACCAGCATTGCTGATGCCCCTGAATCTAGCGACAATCTAATCCACTCTGCCACCTCAATGGGCGGTTTCGGTGCTGAACTTTCTAGAGAGCAATCCTGGGGTCTGTAGATCATCAGCCCAGCTAATGATAGCTGAGGGTTGACTTGAAGGCAGAAATAAAGACCCTCAATGCCTTTTATAGTAATGGGCATGGAAGACATTAAGGTATAACTTTCACTAAAAATAAGAGCCACCTCTCCACCCCTTCTGTCTCCCTCCCTATTAGAGAAACTCATTTTAAAACCCATAGGGACGGCTAACGAAATAGAGGCCAGATTATCTTCATTCAGCCAGGTTTCTGTAAGAAATAAGGCACCCCACTCTGAAACCACGAGCATCAGCCATATGTCATCTGCATGCCTGGGAAGAGATCTACAGTTCAATAAGCCTGCCCGAAATATTCTCTTAGGAGGGCCTGCAGCGAGGTTAGTCTTATGATTTAATGTCGGATTGGCTGCCATAGGAGCGGTACCCGTTACCCTGCCACATAGTAAGCACTCCAGAGCCAGCTCAGTACTTGCCAGGTTAGTTCTAATTGCCTTACTCTGCCTAGCTGAATTCATAGCTAATAATTCGGACCTGGACTAGTAAACCTTCTTGATTTCCCTGCTCACACCGGCGGCCTAGCTGACGCTGGCCGCGACCCGGCTGCGGGCGGGCACAGACGGGCTTGCCTTTGGCACGCCTTCGGCGCACCATCGGCCGAGCCCCCATCTCACTTTATCAGGCAAAAACAGGAAGTGAGGCAAATGAGGGTGAGGAATCGCGTCCCTCCGTTCAATCGGCACCAGCAGCCGTGACGGACCGGGGACCGACGACTAACAGGGTAAGTGGAAATGGGGAAGTGCAAAATAAGCAAGGCACACAGTATTATTAAAAACAACAGAAGCAAAGTTTTGTAATTAAGAGCAGTTTTTCAAATCAAACTGTCACTCATTAAAACCTCTAGCCACCACCCAATACGCTCGTGATACTCTCACCAGTGCGGCCGAGTCCCCATCTCACTTTACCAGGCAACAACAGGAAGTGAGGCAAATGAGGGGGAGAAGTCGCGTCCCTCCGTTCAATCGGCACCAGCAGCCGTGACGGACCGGGGACCGACGACTAACAGGGTAAGTGGAAAGGGGGAAGTGCAAAATAAGCAAGGCACACAGTATTATTAAAAACAACAGAAGCAAAGTTTTGTAATTAAGAGCAGGTTTTCAAATCAAACTGTCACTCATTAAAACCTCTAGCCACCACCTAATACGCTCGCGCTACTCTCACCCAATAGCAAAGCCTTTCAGTCTCAGGCACATTATATATATTATTTTTTTTTATATATTTTTATTCACAGGGTTAAAAGTCACATACAGTACTTGATCAACATTTCAGCAGGTTATACAGTACATTGAACCATTAGGGAGAATAGACCAGGTGTAGTCACTGTATCTCCAAAGGCCACCCTCCAGCGTGCTGCAATTCCATTTCCACCGATGGGGAAACACATACGTCGCCTCTATATACATTTCATTTGCCCCATTTTCTGTCCCACTTCTTTGGACTCCTTCTCGATTTAATACCTCCTTCTCAGCTATCATACATTTGTCGACCTCCTTTTCCCACATTCGATGGGAAGGCCTATCCGCCACGCCCCACTTTTTCACAATCTCACGCTTGACTATGGTGTAACCCAGTGTGGTTAGTTTCTGTTCCACCTCTGTGAGGTCAGTCTGTTCCCATATATTGAGAAGGCCCAGTTGTGGTATAAGGGTGAGTCCCTTACCCACTGCATCTTGGATGTGTCTCGTGGCCCCCTCCTATATGAGTCGTACAACTGGACAGTCCCAAAGTGTATGGTAAAAAGTTGTGGATTGATGGCTTCAGGTCTCAAGCCTATCTTTTCCAGTGTTACCCCGGTAAGATATGATCTATGTAGGATCTTAAGTTGGATTAGTCGTAAACAAAGGCTGATGGCCGCCTCCCTCGGGGACATCAGTGCTGCCTGTCAGTCCTCAACATCAATGGGCTCGAGATCTATCTGCCATTTCCCTTGGAGTTTGTGAAACATGTCTGGTAGGTTGTTGCACAGTTTTTTATAAGTGAATGACGTGGCGTTATTGAGCAACGGTCCATCTAGGAGCCGATCCTCCAAGGGGAATGACTCTGGTAAGTCGCTCATGTCGGAAAGAGCTGTGGTAAGGGCATGTCTAATCTGTAGGTACCTAGATACCTCCCCCAGGAGCCATATCATATTGCTCTCTTAATTCCCCAAATTTAAGGATTGTGCCCTTCCTCACCAAGTCCCCAATTACGGAGATTCCGATGGTATCCCACTTATCAAACCCAGGCTGATGACACAGTAGTCCAAGTCGTGGGTAAACCACAGTGGTGTGGCTTTGGTCAGTACATTCGACCAGATCAAACTGTTGTTCGCCTGGTGCCAAATTGCAACTGTGTGTGCTGTGGGGCCGAAATACTTTCCTTTTTGGGCCTTCGAGTACAGCGCCCCCTATACCCCTCTCTATCCATTTGATATCAGTCCAGCAGATAGGCCGGATCCATAGGGGAGCAGTATATCCAGTGGTTTACCACCATTAACTGCGATGCCCAATAGTAAAGTCTAATGTCAGGTAGGGCCATACCCCTGTTATACCACCCCTTGGTCATTGCTATACGCGAGGATCCACCATCCCAGCGGATTATATTTTTGACGCAATTATGAGAAGGAGAAGATTCCCTCTTCTTTAAAAATATGGCCTGTGTGCCGCATGGTGTTCGATGCCAAGCTGCAAACGCTCCCCATTGTAGCCCAGGGTAAAAAACTCCATTCTCAAACAGAGGTGTCATGGGGGAAAGGAATGTGGTGAGCTCCCTTTGGCATGCTACATAGTCCCACACCTCCATTACCGTCTTAGTGATGGGGGACTTTTGGAGGCTCTATGGCCTATCTGATCTCTTACGGAACAGTATCTTCCAGAGGGGGAGCCTTGCAATCGCCCTGCCCTTGAATATCCAGTGCTTTTCGGATTCCTCTCTACTCTACTACACTAGGTACAGCATCTGTGTCTGCTGAAAGTACAGCCACGGAATTGGTATTCCCAATCCCCCTTGATTTGGACCTTTATATCACAATTCCTTTCTCATGCGTGGTCGGCCGCTAGTCACAAAAACTGTTTCTGTTCTCTCTGCATGGTAGTAAGCGTCCCTCTGTGGGAGGGGAGACCAGCAGTGTCTGGAAGAGATATAAGATCTTAGGTAGGATGGACATTTTAATGGTGGCAATGCATCCAAGTAGTAAGAGGTGTAACGTATCCAGCTGCTTAGATCCTCTCTAATTTGGCAGAGTAGGTTGTTGTAGTTCGTTGTGATTGTTTGTAAAACTGAAGGGGCGATTTGAATCCCCAAAAACGGCAGTGACTGTGTTTCCCACCGCACTGATAAACAAACTTTTAATAAGGATATGTGCTCATGCTTGATCGACAATACAAGGGCTTGGGATTTGCCAGCATTTATTCGGAACTTAATGTTAAGCCAAATACAGATAACTCCTCAAGAAAAGCTGGGAGTGATAATCCAGCTCACCTAATGAGGCCAGGATGTCATCCGCGTATAGGCTGACTGAGTGCCTCTCTCCACCGAAAAGGATACTGGTGATCTTTAGATTGTCCCTGATCCGCTGGGCTAGGGGCTCCATATATAAAGCAAATAGGAGAGGTTACAGGGGGAAGCCCTACCTGCTACTTCTACCTATAGGAAAGGGGGTGAAGAACTGCTGTTTACTCTAACAGTGGCCGTGGGGGTACTATAGCAGCTTGCCACCAAGACCCAAAATCGGTCACCTATACCGAAGTGGAAAAGGGTCTGTTCCATGCATTTCCAATGTACGCGGTTGAATGCCTTTTCGGCATCAACCTTTAGGAGGTGGGCCTCCATATGAGTTTGGTAAACCTTGTCGATTAGAGGCAACATTTGTTTTGTGTTGTCACTGCTCTGCCCGTATGGGATAAATACTGCCTGGTCAGGATCAATGATGCCCCGCATCAGGGGACCCAACCGTTTCGCGAGGATACTCGTAAATAGTTTGATGTCCACATTGAGCAGTGTAATAGGGCGATAAGAGCTACATAGTTGCCTTTCTTCCCCTGGTTAGGGATCACTACGATAGACACAGCTAGCATGTTTGGGGGGACTGAACCAGGGCCCTCAAAGGAATTAAACAGTTTTGTATGCATAGGGGCCAGGATGTGACAAAACAATTTATAGAAGCTTGCTGGGTATCCGTATGGACCAGGGGATTTAAAGGGCCATTTAAATGAACAACCACTCCTCTGTGGTCACTTCAAACCAGTTCTGGGAGAATCCCCACCCCCCCCTCTTCCCACTGGGGTTGGAGACTGCTTGTCAAGAGGAACTAAGAAAAGGCCCCGGCCAGGTATCAGCTAACATTTGTCGGTGATAGAGGAGGTCTCCCCCAAATGTTACTAAAATTGAAGTAATAAATTCACTACAAGATCTAAGGGAAGATAATACATGCTCAGAAGATCCTACAGGAACAATTTAATAAATATAATTTCCAAGGAGGATTGATTTTTTTAGAGCAGTTCTAGAAGTAGACCAGAATGGTTCATATACTGATGGGAAATCAATGGCCATGCGGTTTCATTTCTGATTGATATTGGGCTACCCATTTTACAGGCCTTCTCTGGAAGAGAAGCCCAATATTGTAGGGATCAGCAATAAATAAGTTGTTAATTAGGTTAGAGCAGATGCTCCACTTAAAATAGGACAAATAAATAATTAACATCAGTTGATATGATGTGATTCAGGTCCTGTAAATTCACTTGGAAAGGGCCTTAAATGTAAGATAAACAATGTCATATATTGCTAGACTACGTTGGGGGTGCACAGCTGACAAAGTCCAGGAAGCCAAAGTTGTATGAAAAAGTCACTTTTTATTGAAAAATTATTTTGTTTTTAAGACCATTCAGATCACGATATCAGCCAACGCGTTTCGCTCCCACAGTGGGAGCTTCCTCAGGGCTGAAACTAAAGATGAGACATAAAAACATATAAATAACAAGTACAAATACTACTTGTTATTTATATTTATTTATATGTTTTTATGTCTCATCTTTGGTTTCAGCCCTGAGGAAGCTCCCAATGTGGGAATGAAACTCGTTGGCTGATATCGTGATCTGAATGGTCTTAAAAACAAAATAATTTTTCAATAAAGAAGTGACTTTTCATAAAACTTTGGCTTCCTGGACTTTGTCAGCTGTGCACCCCCAATGTAGTCTAATTATCTTTTGATCTGGATCACAGTTGCGCAACCCAACAGCTGGCGTAGGGGTTGTTTGCACGGCAATTTGAAGAAAAATAAAATACTTTTTGGAACAGGTGTGAGGTGCGGCATCGAGGGCCCGCTGTTGCTTCTAGTGTTCTGGTTCAATGTAATATATTGCATATGTAGCATTTGAAATGCAAAATGAGGATTCACTTTTCAAAGTAAGAAAAGAAGAGTTGGATTGTACCCAGTTCTGACAAAAGAAGACTCACCTCTGGCTTTAAGACATGCTGTCAAAAAAGAGGTATAGCATTACACTGTGATAGAAATTGGAATGATTAAAAGAGCAGAGCCAGTGAAAATAAAGATTAAACCAGACACAATATTTCCCATGACTAGCCAGTATAAACTTACGAAAGAGGAATGAAGCCAGGGGTTGAGAAAATGATTGAGCAGGGGATTCTTTGAGAAGTGCTTGGTAGTCCTTGAATTCCTCCGGTGGCAGGAATTCAAAAGCTGAGTGGTAAACAAAGAATTGTGCAGGATCCCTGAAAAACAGATACAATTGTTGTCCCTGGTTGTCCGGTGGTATCAAATCGAGCAGTAATAAGGTTTCACATTCCATCAGAAGCAGAATGGTATACAATAATTGACTTATGCCAAATGTTCTTTTCAGTTTCACTAGATGAGTAATCACAGTTTCTCTTTGGATTTCAATTTCTGAAGAAGAGCTTTGTGTGGTGTAGGAACCCACAAGGGTATACTGAGAGTACATCAATTTTCTCACAAATACTGAAGAGAGCACTAGAGAGCTTAAACTTGCCTTGTAACGCAGGTGGAGTCCAATATGTTGACAACTTACTAATAAAATCAAAAACAAAAGAGGGATGTAAACTGGACACAATTGCCTTACTGAATCACCTGGCTGAAAATGGGTATAAAGTCTCTCCGACTAAAATGCAGTATTGTAAAAAAGAAGACGTTTATCTAGGATACCATATTGAGAGTGGTGTGAAGAAATTCTCTAAAGTACATGTTTCTATAATTCTGAAACTGAGCCTAATGACCACCCAGAAGGAAGTTTGGATGTTTCATGGAATTGTAGGGTACTGTCGTCAATGGATTCCAAACTTTTCCTTGATCGCAAAACCTTTAGTGAGTTTCGCATGTAATGATGTACAGGATCCGGTGCCGTATTGAGATTAGTGTCTTGATGCATTTAAGAAGTTGAAAGAGAGTTTTGTCATGCGCCCACTCGGATGCCTGATTACAATATGATGTTTTTCCTATTTTGCCTTGAGAAAGATGGATATGCACTTTCAGTTATTACTCAGAAACATGGAGTATTTATGCTTCCACTAGCATTTCTTTCAAGCGTGCTGAATCCAGTAGCTGTAAGTCTTCTAGGCTGTTTGAAATCGGTTGCCATTTTTGCTTGGACAATTGAACAAAGTGAAGGAATTGTGATGAGTCATACTTTAATTAATTATATCCCTCATTTCAGTTTAAATACTTTTAACAAGAATGAGAACACAGCACATAACGAACAGTAGATTGCCCAATTATGAGAAAATCACTCTTACAGCAGACATTTCCATTTGAAGATGTAAAGACAAGGAGGGATAAAATGATAGTGATTTGCATCATTATTGTATTGAAGTGACTAAATTATGCACAAAACCAAGACCAGACATAAAAGAGATTTCATTGGAACTAGCTGATCAGACATTATTGATGGTTATTGTCTTAGAGAGCAAGATGGAAGATTAATGGCCGCCTATGCAGTGTCCCCGGTCACAGAGACACTTGAGGCATCCTCCTTACCAAGTGTGAAACAGCACAAGTAACAGAATTGATTGCCTTAACAGGAGCTAGCTGTTTATCAGACAATTAGAATGTGACATTCTATACAGATAGCCAATATGATTTTGCTGTTCATGATTATGGACAAATATGGTCACAAAGAGGATTCCTGACATCTTCAGGAGAACCAATAAAAAATAGCATGTATATACTAGATTTGAATGCGATTTAGAAACCAAAAGAGGTAGCAGTTCTAAGGTGCACAGCCCATAAAGCTGGCAAATATATGGTTACTTTAGAAAACAGATGCGCAAAGCAGATGGCCAGATACAGTGGTTTTTAAGAAGAGTCATTTGTTCAACAAAATGGAAATACTGATTTCACAAATGATACTGTACAGAATTCCAATAATGTGAATTGTTTGTTTATGGATTCAAGGCAAACCGGTTTTATTGAGCTGAGAGATTTGTAAGAAGATGCTCCTGTAAATGAGAAAAAGAAATGGGAAAAACTAGGCTATAAAAAGAATGATCAGGATTTGTATGTAAAATCAGAACAAACGTATTTCATGCCAGACTCAATGTTGCAGCCCCAGTGTAATTTTTGTGTCATCAAATCCATGCAGGAAGAGATCTTCTGGTCAAGATATTTAAGAAGTACCAGGAAAATACATGATTTTGACATGTTGCTGAAAATGAATGAAGTAATTGTTTGACACACCATGTAATTTATCAAGGCAAGAACACTTTAAGATCATAAATCACGCTGGTAAATCCGAAGACCCATTTAAGAGATTACAGGCAGATTTCATTGAGATGCCACAGTGTAATGGTCTGATGTATGTCTTGATAATAATCTGCATGTTCTCAAAATGGGTGGAAGCATTTTTCACTGGGAGAGCAAATAGCCTTACAGTTGCCAAATTGTTGTTGAGGGAGTTGATACCTAGATTTGGACTCCCAATTTATATTGAGACTAAGAGTGATGCACATTTAAAACATGAAACCCTGCAAATAATCTGCACATTTGATATCAAGCAGAGATTTCATTGTAGCTATCGAGCACAATCTTCAGGTTTGGTGGGATGTACAAATGGAACTCTCAAGAATAAACTGCCAAAAGTATGTGCTTTAACAGTTCTAAAATGGTCTTCTTTTCTTCCTCTTGTTTTTTTTAAGTATGAGAAGTACTCCTGACAGGAAGACACGCTTCTCTCCCCATGAAGTAGGGATGGGCCAATCAATAAGACTTAAATATATACCTTCAGCTAAACTTTCTTCAATAACTGATGGCATTATTTTGGATTATTGCATGGGTCTGACTGATATGGTGAAATCTGTCTCTCATTAGGTGACCATGACAGCAAAAGATTACAAGAATGCACCTTGCAACAAATTGAACCCTGATGATTGGTTGGTAATTCGAATACATGTCCATAAAGGCTGTCTCATTGAAAGATGGAGAGGGCCTTTCCAAATAATTTGAACAATAAATAGTGCTGTCCAATGCACAGGAGTGCCTCCGTGGATCAACGCTGCTCACATGAAGAGAATAAGAGTAGCTGAAGAAGTGGATGAGGCAAATGATGAAAAATACCAAGTGCGCTGAAAAAGCTCCAAGTCAACACCAAATTCACAGTGTGAATCTAGTGGGGGATGAAGAATGTTCTAGATATGATATGATACTAATTTGAATAAGAAATATTTGTATTTTTTGAGTAATGAAGAGTGTGATTTTATTAGAGAATATACTGAAAGATGAGCAAAGGATTGCTTTAGAGGAAATAAAAGAGGAAGAAGAATTTACGTTTTAAGGTTTACATCCTTGATTGAAAATGGATCAGGAGAAGAGAGGTGAAATGTGTATGATAAGACGTAGTCCTATGGAAGAGGAGAACGTATAATTTTTCGGAGAGTCTTTGTGACAAATCCTATGAGGTCTGTGGAAATCTTTTGTCTGGAGGAGAAACTATTATGAGGGGAATTTGTTCTGTTTGGGGAAAGATTGCTATTTTTAATTTGCCGAGAAATTGGGTGGGTAGTGTTATTTAGCTTTAGGTTTCCGTAAAACGTATCATGTGAATAAATTGGATGAAGAACATGCTTTGAAGAGAGTTTAAAGAAACCTTGGACAAATAGTTTTAGACATTTTAGGAGCTAATATTCCTCCAATGGGGTAGCAATTGATGATATGAAGATTTGACCTTTGTCTACAGTAGTAGATAGACTTGTTCTATATACAGCAGGGTATTTTAGATTAGTGAATGTAGGAATGGTAGCAATTAGAGCAATGGTCATATAGAAATGTCTAGCATTAGATAATCTTTTGGCAAAAGAGGCAGAAATTTGCAAGGCAATTAAAGCATAGAGCTGATGTACATATATTCAAGATTACAATGGAACAATGTATTCTGTCATTACCAACATAACCAGTTTAAATCACATGATCAGGACATTAGAGTAAACAGGATTATGGAAGGCTGTACGATCCTGGATTAGGGAGTTAGGAAGTAGCTATGGTGAAGTAGGGGAATGGTAAGGTAACATTAGTGGTAGTTTTATTGAATCTTTTCTAACACCTTCAACAATTATTATGATTTCTGCAATTTCTTATATTTCCTTTATTACATTTTTGGAGTGTACATTAATAGGCATGCTAGCGGAAGAAGAAACAGTAACAAATCGAGAATAAGGAAAAGATTAATGGACATGGAAATGGATGATTATAGAGACCGAGTGTTTCAACAATCAAAGCAAATGGAGGAAAATGTTTGATTATCTAAGAAGGTGAAGGTTTCAATGAACGAACGTTTGATTAATAAAGTCTATTAATGAGGGTTTTAGTGATTATTGAAAAATAATCAGATAGGGGTTGTCAAAGTTGTTTCTAATATGCAATTTTAGCTGTCAAAATATGAGTGCAAATTAATCATTTTAATGTTGCATATAGTCGTAATGAATGAACTAATAATGTTGCATTCAAAATAACATGATTATTTTGTTTAGAAGTGGGATCAATATTGTAATATAGTTATGCCAAATTTTGTGTTTGACACCATTATTTCAAAATTGATTACGTTTCTGGTGTTTAGCTCATCTTTCTCCTGTCTCTTCTCACTCCCAATCAGGGTCCAGCTGCCGGTCATCTCTCCCCACAGTTTTCCACTGAGCAGAGAATGCTATGACTAAGGAGGTGAACTGTATTGGAAAATGTGTATTGTGAATGAAACTTTTCATCATGTACCTAATGTATCATTTTTAAGGATTTCTGCTGGAAGTTCCGGTGCAGCCGTGCAAAAGAACATATTTCTATGAGCTATTGTTTGAGAAATGTTTCATATTACATCGTACATCTCCGGAGTGCAGTTGCTGAGGAAGCAAGCAGAAGATTTTTCTTACCTTAAGAAATGGATTAGTGTTTAGAACCATTAGAATGACATTTTTATTTTTGATTTGCCAATGTGACATAATCATGATCATACCATATTGAATCTGCAGTTTTATTAATTGTTATGAATAATTTCTGCATAAAAAACTCTGTTTTTATCAGTCAGGGGTGACTTTTCACTTTCCTTTATAAACTCTGTCTGATTGTCCTGAGAATTTCTTTCTCCCTAAGATGCTGTTAGATGTGTTTGACATTTAGTACTTCATTTACAAGGAATTAATGCAGCGTGGTGCCGCAAGCCATTTGGCTGCGCCGCGCGGAGTTAATTCTGAAGATCAGTGATGCGTCATATCTACAACGATATAACGGATCCCTTTGCTCTCCCCTGAGTGGGGCACAATTTGCTGCCATGCGCCAATGCAGGTGCCCTTGCAGCATAATGCAAGGGTGCCTGCTTTGAGAGAAATGATGGCTTATGTGCAGGAAGGTGTCCTTCCCAAGTTTACAATTTCTCGTAAATCTGGAAATGTGGCAGAAGCCATGGGTGTTGCATGGGAACTCCTACAGCAACACCCATGGCAAGCCCCTTTCACGCAAAGTGTTGCATATAAAGGGGCCATATTTACAAGGACATGAAAAGCCACGCAGGGTGGCTTCACGTGTCCTTGTAAATATGGGGCGCAGGTTGCACCGCCGGTACGTCTTTAGGATTTAGAGGTAGTTAATTGCCTAAATAGGGATTTTTATTATGATTTTTGATTCTGTATTCTGCATCTGAGCCTTTATGGCAAATTCATGCAGCTTTATGTATTATTGTTACTATAAATTCATCCTTTTAACTCTATTTTTGTTATAGAACTCAGTTATCAGTTATTATTAGTCTCAATTTCTATTTTGATCTTACCCAGCCAAAAATTAATACTTGTCCGAATTGGAGTATGCATCAAGACTTTTTTCCATTCACAAACGGGCCCGTTTGTGAATGGAAAAAGGCCTTTTTCAGTGCATGTAGGTTTTGTCATTTGCAATTTAGGTAATCACAATTTTTCCATGTAGCACACATATGCCATCAGGGCATGTGTGTGCTTTACATGTGCACACGTTCCCCGAACCTGCCATTCCTTTGTCCCCAAGACTGATTTAATGTCTATAGTGTATTTCCATAAGCCAAAACCCTGTTCAGGCAGTTGGGCAATAAAGGATGCAGAGTATATCTATTTAGACTTAGTAAGCATTTTGTCTTAGTAAGCATGCTGTAATGTTCACATAGGACAGGTCTTTTCATTTTTGATGACGTACGAGTAAGACCTTTACCTCGGTCACAGGCCTGCACTCTCCCTGACAGCTCCTGCGATCCGCTGTTGCCTCTGGGCCCCCGACTAGTGTTTTCGAGTCTGCTGCCGCCTAAGTACTGTTCTCTTGTTTTATTCATTGGCGCTCGTATTCCTGTGGCACTATCTTTAATATTGTGTTAATTTTACTTTTCTGCTTTCACCTGCTACTGTTAACTTGACTCCGTGTTATTTTCAGCCTTCAACCCCCTCTCTCCGTCCCCATCCCACACTTCCCATCACTGCTCACATGGGCCCTCCGCTTTCCCCCCGCCCGTTTCCCCGCCTCCCGTTTCCCCGCCTCCCAGCTAAACGTCCCTCCCGTCCCCTACATAATGAAGACTGCTGCGGGGGAGCGCTTGTAAGACCTTGACCTCGGTCACAGGCCTCCACTCTCCCTGACAGCTCCTGCGATCCGCTGCTGCCTCTGGGCCCCCTGACTCGTGTGTTTGAGTCTGCTGCCGCCTAAGTACTGTTCTCTTGTTTTATTTATTGGCGCTGGTATTCCTGTGGAACTATTGTTAATATTGTGTTCGTTTTACTTTTCTGCTTTAACCTACTACTAGTAACTTGACTCCGTGTTATTTTCAGCCTTCACCCCCCTCTCGCCGTCCCCATCCCACGCTTCCTGCCACTGCTCACATGGCCCCTCCCCTCCCCAGTGGGAGTGCGCCACTGGAGCACCAAGCCCGCCCCGACCGCCACCAAGAAACTGGAGCAAGATCACAGAGGAACTCCTCAACACCACCCCCTGCCAAGACCCCCCCCAGCGCCATGACCGACACCAACTCCACAGCCACAGAACTCCGCGGCTGGATCGCCCGCTGCGCCAACATACTGGCTCCGGTTCGGCACCCCGCCAAGCAATGCCCGCTGAAGGCTGCCTGGTACACCACAGAACTAAAGGAAGCCAGACGCTCGTGCAGACGTCTAGAGAAAACCTGGCGAAACCAGAAAACCACGGAAGCACAGAACAACCACAGTATCGTTCTGAAGGAATTCCACCAGTACATAAGAGACAAAAAACGAACCTTCATAAGGGGCAAAATCCAGGCCAACACGACCAACGCCAAAGAACTGTTCAGCATCATACAGCAACTCACAAACCCTCCCAACGAAGCCACGGATGTCACTCCTTCCCAGCAACTCTGCGACAAGCTCAGCACATTCTTCCACCGTAAGATCAAGGACCTCTACGACAATTTCAGCGAACCGACGAGGGACATCACCCCCCCATCGCGGTCGATCAGCCAGCAATCTCGACGTGGAAGGCCTTGAGACCCTTACGGGTGAGTAGTCGTGCTTAACAAACGCCTTATTGTTGTTGATTAAAGCATGTGACAGTCGAACATATCACCTCGACCATGCATAAAACCCACTCAGGAGCCCCCACGGACCCCTGCCTATCTCACATATTCGACAGGGCTGCTGCCGCCATTGCACCCAAACTTGGGTGGACCATCAACGTCTCCCTCATGTCCGGCATTTTCCCAGATGACTGGAAGCGGGTGGAGGTTAAACCCCTCCTCAAGAAGCCCACGACCAACCCAACGGACCTAAAAAACTACCGGCCTATCTCTCTCCTCCCTTTCACAGCCAAAGTCACAGAGAGACTCGTGAACACTCAACTGACCACCTTCATCGAAGAGAACTCCATCCTATACCCCTCCCAGTCCGGATTGCGCAGTAACCACAGCACCAAGACCGCTCTTCTCGCCGCCACAGACGACATCCGCATGCTACTCGACCAGGGACACTCCGCGGCCCTCATCCTTCTTGACCTCTCCGCTTCCTTAGACTCCATCTCTCATCGCACCCTTGCAGCCAGAATTCACGACGCTGGGATACATGGAACCGCCCTTAACTGGATCCGATCCTTTCTCTCCAGCAGAATCCAGAGGATTAGACTCCCTCCCTTCCTCTCCAAACCCACCGACATCAACTGTGGAGTACCCCAGGGCTCATCACTCAGCCCCACGCTCTTCAACATTTAGATGGCCCCCCTCGCTGCCATCGTCAGACAGCATGGGCTCAGCATCATGTCCTACACAGATGACACACAGCTCATCCTCTCACTCTCGAAGGATCCAGACGACACCAGACTCTGCTTCCAGGAGGGAATGAAGAATGAGGCAACCTGGATGAAGGACATCTGCCTTAAGCTGAACTCAGAGAAGACCGAGGTCCTCATTTTTGGACTCTGCAATTCCGCCTGGGACAACTCCTGGTGGCCCTCTGCCCTCTGGAACCCTCCCACCCCTACAGACCACGCACGCAACCTCCGCATCATCCTCGACTCTTCTCTCTCCCTGAACCACCATGTCAACGCCGTTGCTTCCACTAGCTTCAACTGCCTGCACATCCTCCGCAAGACCTTCAAATGGATCCCCCGTGACTGCAGAAAGACTGTCACCCACACGCTCATAACCAGCAGACTGGACTACGGCAACGGCCTATACGCTGGAATCAACAGGTCTCTCCTTCACAGACTCCAGACCATCCAGAATGCTGCCACCAGACTCGTCCTCTGGACTCCACGCCACAAACACATGACTCAACACCTATGAGACCTCCACTGCCTCCCTGTCTAGAAGAGGGTCACGTTCAAGCTCCTAACACATGCTTACAAATCCCTCAACAACATCAAACCCAAATACCTCAACGAAAGACTATCCTTCCAGGAACCCAAGAGAAACGTTCGCTCCACTGACCTCACTCTGGCAGCGGTCACCCGGATCCGCAAGAACAGAACAGGCAGGAGAGCTTTCTCCCACATCGCAGCCAAGACCTGGAACAAGCTCCCCCTGAACATCCGACGCTCCCCAACCCTGCACACTTTCAGTGAGGACCTTAAAACCTGGCTCTTTGACTGATCCGGAGCTCCCCCCCATGCCTTGAGACCCTCGCGGGTGAGTAGCTCGCTCTATAAGACCCCTGATTGATTGATGAGGTTTCAATACCAAGTTCACTTACGATACTGCAGAGCGTCCTGGGAGATAGTGTCCGTTCATGATCAAGGAAAAGACAGTTACTAAAACTATCCAGAAATATAGGAACAGTATACCAGTGAATATCCAGAGCTATACCCATGGTGAAACTAGATATGTCTTTTTCAGAAAAATTGAGAAATCATGAGTTTTGTTTTCAGGAAACTTGAGCTGGCGGTGACTCCGGTTCACCTGGATCCAGAGTAAATGTTTCGATATCGATGAAGTAGCCATATGCAATTTGATCTAGCTTTGGTAGCTTAGCAGGTGGTGTTGTCCCCAATAGTGGCATTTTTAGATAGATGTCGGTGGTAGGCTGAATTGATTTTTGTGTTTCACTTGAATTTTGTTGTTCAATTTCAATAGGAATGAGTTCCATTTCATTGTTGGCAACTCCATTTTTTTGAATTGTAGACTCTTCGACTGTTACTAGTCTTTCTGTCTGAACCTCCTGTATGGTAGCAAGAGAAGAGCAGCAGCTACCCAGGAGCCCACGTGGCCAGCTGTTTAGGATCGGCCACATAGTGTGGTTTGATCAGACGAATTGAGACAAATCTCCTCTCTTTTTTGCCGGCAAAAGGCTGGACAGGTACAGGCTTTCTGTATGATGGCCCAAATTATTTCTTGTCCGCAGTCTTTTCTCTGACCATATCCCTGACTTTTGGGATCCAGGCAGGTCTTATTGTTACTGATTTCACTTCCCCAGTGGCGGTGTGTTATACTTGCACATTGCTTTGTAGTGCCCAGAATTCATTAAGACCCTGTAAAACAGCCAAACATCTATCAATATCAAAAGGTTTTTCATCCGCCACTGTGCTTTCATAATTGAGATCAGGTACCCACATTCTCGTTCCAAATAGGACTTTGTAAGGAGTGACACCTCCTAGAGAACTTCTTGGCATATTATTTAGTGCCCTCTGGGCCCCATATAGGTGTTGACCCAACGAACACCTGAACCTAATACCCTTGCTGTTAAAGATTGCTTTAAGTCTTCGTTTTTCCTCTCCACGACCAAATTTCCCTCGGGATGGGATGGAGAGGAGTACCACCATGCTACACCCAAACTGTCCATGGCTTCCTGGTAAGCCCTAGAGCTAAACGCGTGGCCCCAGTCAGAATGTAATGTGCCAATTGTGTATGTCCCTATGAAGACTCGCAAGTCTTTTATAACAGTCCGAGCATCAGCCGAGCGCTGAGGCCAAACCCACAGGAAGCTAGAACATGAATCCACTGCCACCAAGATGTACTTCAAAGCCACATCAGTTTGTAAGGGGCTGCAGTGGTCCAAATAGACACAAGCGAGAAGTATGTCTGATATCAGTAATAGTGTTTGTGGCGGGCGTGCAATGGTCGAACCCTTTATCTGCTGACAGATGTCGCACTTAAGTACAAACGCTTTTGTCTGTTTGGTCAGACATGACCACTAATAGCTTTGTTTCAGCAATGAAACAGTCACAGTAACCCTGTGTGTGCAAAACCCAGACCCTTGTGTGCAGCTAGATTTAGACCTAACCTACGATCCATGTTTGGTATTACTCTATCCCCCTCTCTCAAATTTGAGCATACAGAATATTTTTTGCATCTAACTTGTAGGAGCACTTTAGTGGAAAACCTTTCGGCAAGGCTGTGCTGTTTTTGCCGGACCAATGACAGCTACCATTTTGCTTCGGTTTATTCTTGTGCTAGAACGAGTGATTACAGCTACGGCAGCAGTTCGTTCTGCCCCTTTGGCAGATTCATCAGCCAATGAATTCCCTTCAACGTGAACGCCATCACGTCGATGACTTAGGGTGTGTATCATGTGAGCTCTCAGCAAGTCTTTTTTCAACTCTGCCACTTGTTCCCAAGCATTTTGTGTTTTATTGTGCAACCTTTTGAGTCTTTAAACCCATTCTGACCTGAGTAATAAAGATATTCATTGTAAGACTGGACACAGTAAGACTTATCGCACACTATAAGTGTGTGGAATTATCGATCGGTTTTATTAGTGCCAGTAATAGTGCTTTGAATTTGGACAGCTGTGCCGTGCATTCTCCTATAGACTGCATCTTTGTACTGCTCGGATGGAACTTGCCTTCCTGTATACGTCCTTGTACAATTGCACAAGCTGCGCTGTATCTTTGTTTACTTCCTATGGCTGGCTGAGCAGTACTGTCAGTGTAAATAATGTATTCATACTGATCTAGAGGCATTATTTCATTTGGGAGAGGATATCCTTGTTCGTATTGCAGGAATGCTTGTGTTTTTAGTGTAGAATCAAATTTGTAGGCTACATCTGTTGCAGTGAGAGAATTAGCCCATTGTATTCATCACGGATAGCGCTTTTGCGTTCAGAACACTAGCTTTTGTCACAGCCTCTAAGTCCAGTACCAGAGTCATGACAATTATTAGTGTCCCCTTAGCCAGTGCTCTTTCTCTCACTACTGCCGTCTGTACTGCTGTAAGAATTTTCTCTGTAGAAGCAAAGTGCATTTCAGAGTTTGTGTACAAGTGTGATTTGTATGCTATGGGTAGAGTTTTGCCTTCATTGAGGATTAGGTAAGTGTACCCTGATTGACCTGCTATTACATTGATCACCAAATTTGTGTTATTTACAAGTGTGTGTAGGTGTTTTGAAGCTATCCTGTCAGCTTGTAAGGGACAAAGTATATCTGTGTGTGCTCCTGTGTCCAATGTATAATTGAAAAATCAGGTCTGATTAAATCCTAGAAAGGTTTTACTATTTGTGCGCAATCCAAAATGTTTGTTCTGCCAAAATGTAAGAATTTTCAGAGTTTTTGGAGGTTGGAGCAGAGTGCACTTGTCTAAAAAGTTAGCTGCTAGACGTTTCCCATCACTTGATAACTTGTATCCTATACATAGGACATTGAGGTGGGCTAATTTTGATTTTTTTTTTTAAATTGAATTTGTAGTTCTTAGAGGCGAACCTCAAAATTATGTTACTCACCCTGGTCAAATGATCCTTTAGATCATCATCCGTCAGATAAATATCATCTACATAGGATAATGCCTCTTCATCAACATTTTGAAGTAACTCAGTTACCCTAGCCGAGAAGAACCAGGGCCTATTCATATACCCATAGGGCAGTCTACAGAATTGACGCTGAGAGCCGAGCACTGAGGATGGTGTCAAATATCTGCTCTAAGGTGCTATATTTTGGCAGAAAAATCCACTTGAGACATCTACTGTTTTTTGTATTTCTTCCGCACAATGTTATTCATTAATGCGGCACTGTGTGCATTCTATACTACAAATGTCTTTGTGCAAGTGTTCAGATGTCTGTAGTCTAAAACTAGACAATATGAATTATCAGGTTTCATTATGGGAAACAAAGGATTTTTCATTGGTGGTGCAACTTTCTATTACACCTCGGTATTCAATTTGATCTAGGATCTCCCTGACCTGTTTTTTCGCTTCTTGTTTAATAGGGTACTGCCTCTGTGGAGTTGGAGTAGTTTTTAGTGGGATTACAAGGTGAGGTGACTCAGCATCCCACCCTACATGGTTGCGATATAATGCTAGAGAAAGTGCTACCGTCCACTCCTGCGCTTATATATGTTTTAAGTATATTGGAATGAGGTCGGAAAAAGCGGGTAAAATTACTGTTTCTCCCTTTGGGCATTCTATAACAATTTCAGGCGGACAATCTTTTTCAGCCAAAAGGATATCATAGCCATAAGTCAGGTCAGGTTTAATTTTTCTTGGTTTGTCCCCCTCCATTTGGAGTATTATTTCATATAACGAGTCAGGGACACTTACCCTAGTAGCAGGTGTCTCCACCTGGATGTGTCCATTCACCGGAAATTCCATCAGGTTCTGGTGAGCTATTGTTACTTCTGCTGCACGCTGTCTAGCATCGTCAGAGCCCATTCTCCTTTCAGAAGTTGAGTCCTCAGAATACTGGACATGTCTAACTTTAAGACCTGCAACCTTCTTCTTTTTAAATTGAGGTTTTGATTTTGGTTTATCTTATTTTTTGATATTATAGTCCTAAGTTCGCTGTGAGTCTCTGGACTTTGTCCATTCTTCTTGTCTGTGTGCTGATCTTCCTTCTCGCTCTGAGTTTTTTGACGAATCCTGAAAGGAATTAGAGAAACGTGTATCAGTATCCTAATACCTGTCAGGTTTTGTAATGTCATCACGATTCCTATAGTTGTACCTCCTTTCAGAGGGCTCCTGTTGAAGAGATTCACCTCTGGATTGTGACCTATTTTCTCTATTCTTTTGTTTTTTATTATCCCATTTCTTCTTGGAAGAATCAGGTGCTTGCTTGGTGTTATCCTTTTCAGGATCACCCATGAGTTTGGGTTTTGTTGCCCTAGCTCCCAAACTATCTCTACCTAATTCGGCATATGTGTATTTAATAATTCTAGGTAATTCAAGCTCCTGTTGTAAAGGAGTGAAAACCCTCAGGCATTGGCATATTGCCACTGCTGCTGCCTCCTCTTTTATGTTTGCTAATATAATAGTTAATACCTGGGCAAAATTTCCTAACAATTTCATCCCAAGTTCAGAGCAGGTTCTGCTCCATACTCATCCTGTTTTTCTCTTAATACATCTGGAATTACTGGTATTGAAGGGATACCGTGTGTTCTGGTACATATCACAGCAAAGACTGTACGCCAAGAGGTACAATCCTCTATTTGGGGACTATCCCCATTGGCAAGCAGATTGTTAGCATTCTGTGTTTTTCTTGAGGGCTTGTGTGTGGAAACACTGCCTCTAGCTGTGTAATTTTCTGAGTTATCCAGAATGGCTTTTGCTCACATCTAGTGGGCATTTTACACATAACTGTGTGTAATGTTTGTGGAGTTATTCTATTTTAATTGTAGGTCCCTGAATTCACCCTGCTGGTGTAGCCCTTGTTGGCTGAGTGTTCTCATAACAAACTGTGTCAGGTTTCTGTAAAATTTTATTATTTCTTTGTATAGTGGACGTAAGTCTGCTACCAGCATTGTGTCAATGTCTAGGTGCGGTATGTAAGGCGCTAGGAACAGCCAAGTTGCTCCATCTCTGCAGATCGGACCGAGTCTTACTTTAACTTTTATGTGTGGGAAGGCACCTTTAAACCAGTTTATGTACTCCTGGTAGGTGAGCGGAACTTCAATGTCCTCATATGGACAGTATTCCTCTGGTGTTTCATCCTGAGTGTAAGAAATAAATGTTTTTGTGCGGCATCTGCTTGTGGGAATTTAACCACAAATAGAATACCTCAGTTCTATATTATTTGTGTACCTCAATCACGCAAGTTATTATCCTACCCCTTGCTGTGACTCCAAAGATCGATCAGTTCATGGCCCCGGGACCAGACTGAGGACCACCGGCAGATGGCAGTGAGAGACTGCGAGACCCACAGGAACCAACAGGGGCCCAGATCCTAGCAGCTATCGAGGCATCAAGCACAGTGGAGCAGGTGAAGATCGAAGCCATTATGTTGGACGTTAACCTACTGAGAACGGATCTATGCAAGGTGGTAGAGGGATCAGTTGAAACAGAACCGCAGGTGTCCAAAATACAAGAACTGTCTGGCGCTGAAAGCCACATAACCACAACTACCTATCTCAAACGTTGGAAGCCCGAGCAGAACAATGCAGAGGGTTGGTCCTGCAGATGCAACCTGTGATTTATGGAGTACCGTGAAGCGGTCGAGGGAGGCGCCCTGGAGACATTCCTGGAGGACTGGATCAGAGCGGCACCCCCAAATGCAAGCCTGTCAAAGCTCTTCGTGATGCAGAGGGCATACAGGTCGGTAGCCTCCCCATCCCAAGGACAGTAATGTCAAAGATCCCTTGTTATAGGCCCCGGGCACCATTTTACAGAAAGTGCACCAAAATTGGGATTCCTCTTTTGAGAACCATACCATATGCATGTCCCCGGAATACAAAAGAGCTGTTCAATGACAAAGATAGTCCTTTGATGGTGCCAAGCAAAAACTGAAAGCAATGGGACTCACATGTTGCTTTACCTGGCTACTATATATTTGCAATAACCCCAAGGTGCATGAATTCCACTTACTTTCATTAACTGATTGTTGATAGCTACACCTTGTTTGGAATGTAAGAGTGAAGGTTCCATGAAATACATTTCACTCAAATCTGTCTCTGTACTGCATTTTCATATACTTTCAGGTTAGTGGATCCCTAACTTTAGTTTCTGGACCATTTATTGTGCTTTTTTCTTTTATGTATAATCCTTCACCATTATTTGTTGGCATAGTGACTATTATGGACTAAATGGTAGTTGTCTCCGGAGACAACGCGCTCGGCACAAAAACACACGATTGATGATTACAATCGGTGTGATTATAGAAATTTACCTCCGGAGTATTATTCTCATGCTCTGGTCCCTCGGCAGCTGGTACAAGTGAAGTGGGTTGCCTGAGGTTGACATAGAACAGAGTGTCCAACAGTGGTGTGGCGACAAGGTGTGTAGCCCTGACGAATCTGCCAAAGACACTGAGGCAGAGAAACATGTTGGCAATAGGTAATGGTATGCGAGAATAGCTACCAGCCTTTTTAAGTCAACAGTGCACACCCAGTTTCTATGAATAAATTTGCGGAGAGGTGCGCCTGCTGATTTTAAGCACATTTGTTTGTCACTGGCAGACTTTATCTGCTACCACTTTCTCTTGCACTTCTTGGTTTGTTGTTTTGGACACACTTTTCTTATGAACTGAATGACGAGCAGTGATGAGAAAGGGGCCCAGTCTGGAGATTACATGCCAGTTGCCCCGAGGGTGGTGTTCCCGTGAGGTGTCATTCGGTTCTGCACACATTTTTTGTATAGAACTCTGTCTGTTTACAAATCTTATGTGGTGGATACTTGGTATTGATCAAGGTCTCAGACAGCTGTTTGTTGTTTTATGCGACTGTCAAGAATCGTTGGCCAATAGGCTCCCTTTTTAACTTTGCAAATAACATTGGACGTATTGCAGTTAATACCCCCGAAGAAAAATATGGTATGCAGGGGAGGGTAACAGTGATCAGGATTATATGACTGGTCTGTTTCTAAATTCACTGATATAGCTTACGTCCGCAGGACAGGGTTCTTTGTTGTTGACAGTTTTTGAGTGGAGGGCAACCCTGTCCTTTTCTTTCCCTCTTAGCTCCTTCTTTGTGATAGCTGTAAAGAAGATAAACAAGATTCTAAAAGAATTAAGATATGTTCTAAAGAGGACTCTAACTCAGAGGGAACTAGCCAGACCTTTAGGTCTTCTGACTTCTTCCATTCATGCAATATTTCTTGGTCCCTTACACTATCATGCTTTGCAGATGATAAAGGCAAAGGCCCTACGGTGGGGTACATGGTATCCCTAGATCAGGAAGACAAGTTGGAATTGAATTGGTGGTTGGAGAATGTGGACACCTGAAATAGCAGAGCAATCTTTGGATGCTCTCCAGACTTCATTCTGGAGCTTGATGCGTCTTACCAGTGGGGTGTACAGAAAATGTGTGGATTGTGGTCCCACGCAGAGAGGTTACATCGCATAAACTATTTGGAGTTGACAGCAGGTCTCTATGCTTTAATGAGCTTCAGACTTGTTTGCAAGGCAGAGCAGTTCTGTTAAAAATGGACAATGTTTCTGCAGTGGCATATATAAATCGCTTAGGAAGAACAAGATCCTTAGATCTGTCAGAATTAGCCAAAACACTTTGGCTATTTTGCTTAGAACACAAAATCCAGTTGAAGGCAGAATATATACCTGGGAAAGCCAATGTGACTGTAAACTTGAATTCATGGTTTTTACAGGATTTCAGCAATTAGAAATTGAGCAGGGAATGTTTCAAGAAACTGTCTTAGATTTGGGGACCATTGAAGTTAGATCTCTTTGCGTGCAGGCTGCTGACCTTTCAACTTAAGAGGTACAACAGCTGGATACCAGACTTGGGTGCTCTAGCGGAGAAAAGCCTTCTTTCACACTTGGAAGGGGACCAACACTTATGCGTTCCCGCCCTTTGCAATGATTCAGAGGATTATTCAGAAAGTGAGATGGGTCAGATGCTCACTTACCCTAATAACACCATTTTGTGTCTCACAGGCATGGTTCACAAAGACATTGGTACTTGCTTGCGGCATCCCCTTTTTTTTTCTTCCTGCCGTGGTGGCCCACTGAGGGATGCAGATGGAGAAGAACACTCTTTGGCTCAGACAGGGACTTTGAGCCTTCTTGTGTAGAGAATATCAGGAGATCTAGAGAGATGCCAGGTCTTTCAGGATGAGCTGAGGAACTTCTTGGGGAATCCTGGGCTCAAGGAACCCACTGCAGGTATAAAGGAATATGGAAGACATGGGTACGTTGGTGCTTGGAAAGGGATTTGGATCCCTTAGAGATTCCACTAGTTGAAGTAGTAACATTTTTGGTATAACAGTTTGATAGGCGTCTTAGTTACAGAACAGTAAACTGATATAGGTCTGCTCTGCGAGCATTGCAGGGCACAGTCTGGCTAATAGCAGGAGCGTGGAAAAAAGGTTTCGGTTTGTAGAGTGCTTAAGAGCATTAGGTCAAGGAGGCCCCCTGGACCTAGGTAAAAAACCATTTGGGATGTGAATTTAGTTTTGCTTATGTTTTCCTCTTGGCCTAGTAATAGATATTTAGATCTGAAAAGACTTTCCATGAAACTTGCTTCCTTCCTATGTCCAATATCTTGTTGATGAGTGTCGGATGTTAAAGCTTTGGAGGTAAGTAATAGGGTCTACGATCCCTTTGGGATAACTTTTGAGATTACTAGAAGAACAAAAACAATGTCTGATACTTTATTTTATCCAAGATTTGACTCATACAGAAAACTATGTGTTGTGGATTGCACAAAGGATTAGGATTCCAGAATAAGTGAGTTTCGTCCTGATGGTTCAGACCAGCTTCTGATTTCCTTTGTCAAACACTTTGAGGCAGTTACCACTGCAACTATTGCGAGGTGGGTGAAATGAACTCTGCAACTGGCTGGTGTTGACTTACAGAAGGTTCAAGCTCACTTTATGAGGGGCACTATGACTAGTCAATCCTTTTGGAAAGGCAGCAGGCCGGAAGATATTTTGAGAGCGGCTGACTTGTTGAACTACTCCATGTTTGCTAAGCATTCCTGCAAGCCAATCTAACACATATGTTGTGATATTGGAGGGCTACCAACATGCAATATGGAAGCCTCCGGTCTTGTAATGAAATAGAGATTCTCCAAATTAAATTCCAAGAAAATCTGAATTTCATAAAAGACACAGAGGATAACATTATCCCATCCTCCTATCCCAGAGTGATGGGCTGCACCTTTTTCAAACATTAAAACGTAAATAAAAATAATGAATACAAAATATAATATTTTAATGTGATATGTTATGGAAGGATATGTATTTCTTGCCTTGTTGTCTTCTTTGCTCTTCAAACGTGCATAAACGGAAATGTTAACGTTTCCTTTTGCTTTCAGATAACCCCCAATAGTTCAAATCTCATAAGAAATGTTGTTCCTCTAAGAATTTTCACTTCCAGTAGTTTCTTTAGCTTCATTGATCCATGAACGAGGGAGCAAGTTTCGCATTTCAAAGAGACAGATTGTTCTGTGCATGGACTTATTGTATGTTCTCAATGTTCTATTCTAGACTGTTTGTTTTATGATGTAAAGTTCTTTCAAGTGTTGCGTGGAGTGGCATTAGAAGAATAATGCATAATGTTAGCCTCTTTGTCTTTAATGAGATTCAGATTCTCTTGGCATTTAATTTGAAGAATCACTATTGTTGAACTGTTTCTTTGAACTGCTTCATTGCTCTTCTTTGCGGACTGGTTCTCAGGGCTCCCACTGCAGTTCTTGCTCAGTATATACGTTCTCTGACTCTGTGCATGGCTTTTGCCACAACTTTTACAAATATTTTGGAAAACAAAAGATGTGTTCCTTCAAAGTGCTATAGATGAAGTGAATGAATGAGTGAAATGTTTTATATAGTGCAAACAACTGCCCAAAAGGGCATCCAAGTGCCAGACACAGAGAGCAACAGAGAGCAAGGCAAGCTAATTAGTCAAACACCACTACAAAGAAGTAAAGATCTACGTTTTTAACAATTGTCTGAATTTAGATTCCTCCTTATTCATACGTACGAATAGGGTAAGGTTATTCCGTGATTTTGATGTTAAGAACAAAAAAGATTAACCTCCCATTGTTTTTAATAAAAAATTGACTGCTTACAAAAGCATGGCCTTACTAAATCTGAGGTCCCTGATTGGACTGTAGTCCTGCAAACTTTCTCTTAAATATTTTGGTCCAGTATTGTAGTATATTCTATGTGCCAAAATCAAAGTTTTCAACTGATTGTGCTTATGCACAGGTAGCTAATGCAACTGTTTAAGATGTTGCGTTATTGAAGACCGGCTAGGGAGTTACAAAATTAGTTTTGCCGCCGCATTCTGCACCACCTGTAGCCTTTTAATCAAGGCTTTAGTTAGGCCAATATAAAAGCAATTTACATAATCAATTCTCGATTTGGTCAGGGTATATACCACCATTTTCAATGTTTCCAAAGGCAAAAGGTCCAAGAATTTCTTCAGCGTGCACAGTGTAGAGAAACACATTCCTGTTGTACTAAGAATCTTCTTGCAAAAAAAGAGCTTATTGTCAAATTTCATCCTCAGATTTCTGACTGCTGGGGCTGGAGGGAGGTATGGGCTAGCCTTCCTCCCACCAATCCTCAATGTTGAAATTATTTGCCTTCCCAAAGATCAAAATGTCTGTTTTGTCCGAGTTCCATTCCAAGTAACTCTATTGCATTCAATGATAACCTGCGATAGACAGCTTTTAAAGACTGATTCTGAAACATCTGAGGCTCCATCAATAATATCAACTGAGTATCATCCACAGAGGACAGCGCTTTAATCCCAAAGGCTTCTAACAATGTGTCCAAAGGGGCCATTTAAACATTGAAAAGTGTAGAGCATAAATTTGAGCTGTGAGGAACGCCAAACTGAAGCTTTTTACTTCCAGATGAGCAGTGAGACATTGATACCGATTAGTATCTTTCAAATAAGAAAGACTAAAACCATTTCAACGCAATGTATGGATCATATTCTATGCATTATCCACTGACTGTTGATTGTACATTATACTCTTTCCTATTCCTTATAGATACCAGAAATATGATATAATCGAAGTTACCTTTAGCTGTGTCAAGGCTATAACTTCTTGGAGACGGAAGGAGTCATGACTGTGTCGGGAACTTTATGTTATGTTATGTTAAAAAGTATTTATTGAGCGCGCTGCCACCGATTGGTTTCCTGGCACTAAGATAGATAGAGAACGGAACCTGGGGACATGAGAAGAAGGGGAAATTAGTGATACACTTGTCTAAAAAGCCATGTTTTTAAAGCTTTCCTAAATGACATGAGATCCGAGCAAGATCTGATCTCAAAGGGGAAGGAGTTCCATAGGCGAGATGCAAGAACAGCAAATCTGCAGCCACCAGAACGTTTGCGTTTGAAGGCAGGTGTCTGGAGGAGGGCTTGGTGAGCAGAACGCAGGTTGCAGGAGGGGATGTGCCTGATGATGAGATTATCTATGAATTTGGGGCTTTTGCAATGGAGAGATTTAAAAATCATGCAGCCAGTTTTGAAGGAACAGCGTTGGGCCAAAGGGAGCCAATGAAGGTCCCTGAGCAGAGGGGATGCTGAATGCCATCTAGGTTGCGCTGTGATCAATCTGGCTGCATGGTTCTGGACCATCTGGAGACGCTTCAATAGATATAAGGGTAAGCCTAGATATATAGAGTTTGCCTAATCCAGGTGGGACAGGACGGTGGTAATCACCACCTGGATCATGGCCTCTGGAGTAAAAAAACGTTGCACCTTTCGGATTTTTCTGAGCTGGAAAAAACACTTGGAGACCACTTGACCCACTTGAGTTTTTAAAGAGAGGTCACTGTTCAGGGTCACTCAGAGTCTCTTAGCAGCAGGCGTAGGAGTAGGGGCTTTGCCCATATCAGATGGCCAGTAGTGAGAGCCTCAAAATTTAGCACTTTCCCCTGTGAGCACCAACTCGGTTTTTCCATGATTTAATTTTAGGTGGTTTTGATTCATCCAGGTTCGGATGAACCGCATGGTAGACTGGAAATGAGAGATGGAGGTCGTGGAGTTGTCGACAGTGAAGAGCAATTGCAGGTCGTCCGCGTAGTTAAACACTGACTTTAGTTTCATGATCTATTTGCATATGTGTAGCACATGGTTATTTATAGATTTTTATTTCAATGTCACATTGGAAATGTTTGGTCTTCTCTTCAATAATGGGATTCTTTTGTTTGTAGATGGTGCCTCCTGGGCTGCGGTGAACCAGTTTTCTCTCCTCCACTTCCGCTTTTGTCCTGGTGTAGTTTGCTATCGCCTGTTTATCACAGTGTTGAACAGTTGCTGCCCATATTGCAGAACTGTCTTGGCATTCCCTGGTGTCATATCCACACTTTACATATACAATATATATTACATATATTGAGACAAAAAATGTATCCCAAACCACACATCCATCCGCTCTCTGCCAAACATTCATTTACTTAGTACAAAATGTATAAACTTAAAAACCCGAAACTGTTGGCTTTCTCATTGCATAGTTAATTGCGCTATGCTCCGCTAGCAGCTGTTTCTTCTTGTTTCACAGACCTTAATTTTACCCACCTTTTCCCCTGTACACTAATTGTTATGGCAGCCCAAGCATAAAAGGGGAGAAGGAAACAGTCTGGAAGGTACTATCCAAGCTAATGATGCATAAAGGCATTGACTGAAATGGGTTTTCCTCATCAACCCAGCGACCATGATAGTGTGGAAGAAATGTGCCTTGGCTCTACCGAGGAACCAAGAACAGTGCGCACTACTTATCATTTTGCCTCACAGTCCATCTGCTCGACTTCCTCCTGCATTATGTCGAACACAGCTACACAAAACCGAGTTCTCCTGCTACTTGTAAGCAAATGAATGCATACCTACTTGGCATTACTCCCCTTGATCAGTTATCACAGTCATGTCGCCTAGTCAATGGAGTACATGTGCACAAGCTTTTGATGGTACACTTTGGATAATTCTAGATCTCTGCTTGGTCACTAAATGCAAGAGAAGTGACAGGTTGCAGACCTCTGTCTGCATCAAAAACTGAGGGTGGGGATCTATTTATAACATTTGTCTTGGACTTCCCTGAAAACAATAACCTCTTGGTTGCTTCATTGTATTTGTATTTAGAAAAATGTTCAAACCTCTCATGCGGTGTTGAAGTGCATTAGCATAAGGGTAGCACACTACACTGTAGGTTGTGCTTGGCTGGAAGGCTAGTGGTCAAGCACCAAAATATCAACAGGTAAGTGAATTCAGATAAATACACATGCCCATATGTATCAACCCATTTCCCCATTGACACAGAATGGGCAAAACCCTTTGATACATCTGACCCTTACTATTCTTAACTCTACTTACCTTGAGAAAATGTGTGTATCTCTTTAAGGTATGTAGATCTGAAGTTAAGTGTTTGAATGTATACTTATCTATTTTCACCTACATCCCCTGTATTTTGGTCCTCGAAATTTTGGCTACCAATATTCTGTTTTGTTGATATTCCCTTCTGGATATTCCAGACAACACCGCTTTGGTGTCATGCTGGACTACCAGAGTGGTGCTCCTATCCTATCATCTGTTGTTGTGTTTAAGAATGTAGTGGGCCTAAGAGGAGTGAGGGAGAGAATGTTTGAGCTTATATTGTTGTTCTGTATAGTTAGAAGAGTGTGGGCTGTGAGTGCCACCTGTGATGCGAGTGTTTTGGTGGGATGCATAATATGAAGCAGATTGCTCGTCATATTGTTGCAAACATGTGGACGTTTCCTGTTCCTGAAACATAATTCGGCAGAGTGAGAGATAGTTGTATGTGTGTTTGTGCCTTCCATCATTGTGAGGTATATGGCTCTTGTTTCTTGGGCGCACGTGACCCGGAGTCTTCTGGTGCACATACCCTGCTTTTGGGACACATTGAATTAGTTTATTGGTCGTTTTATTAGTGTGTGTGAACCTTTATCATCTGTTTGGTAAAATCCAGGGGCCTCATTTATGAAAAGTGACGCATCGCTGCGTAAAAACAGCGATGCGTCACTTTTCACTGCACCCTCCTTGCGACACCAATGATGCGTCATATTTACAGTATGACACATCATGGCGCAAGGAGTTACAGATACGTCAGTATTTCTGACTTATCTGTATGGTGCAAAAGTGACACATTGCTGGAGTGTGTCACAAAAGTGACGCAACTCCAGCAATGTATCCTTTCACATGGAGCAAGCCCCATGTGAAAGGGCCTGCGTCAGTCTTACGCCTGCTGTGAGGCAGGCGTAAGAAATTGACGCATTTGTGTCCTAGAAGTGGCGCAGTAAAATCTTATAGATTTCCCTGCGTCACTTTTATGACCCTTTCTTGCGTCAGAACGCCCCCCCTGCATACATTATACCTGGCGTAGGTATAATGTAGCACAGGGGTTTACAAAGTGATGCATCTACCTAGATGCGTCACTGTAAATTTGGTGCAACAAGGCACATTTTTTATGCTGCTGGTGCGTCACAAAAAGTGACGCACCGGCGGCATAAAAGTGACGCACAGCCTCATAAATGAGGCCCCAGGTACTTCCTGAACTCCAAGTGACCTTGGATATTTATTGTCTTTGACAGTAAGAAAATGTATCATTTTGCTGCTTGTACACAAATAAGGTACCACCAGTGCACGGCACAGTTTGTTGGGCAGGGTATTTCCACAAATGTTTATTTTTTACTTTTACTGGGAAGCCACTTTAATGTTGCATAGGTGTTCGTGCGAAATCCCGCATTCATTTCACACATTTTTCAGAGCGAATGCTGCCTCTGACTCATTGTAACTCTTCCTTTTTCATGCTGCTTCACCGGCCCCAAAGGCTTTGAATGTACACAACATGGTTATATGACCCATTAAAAATACCACGGAAAATCGGTGTTGTTCCAGCTTTAGTTGTGTGAGCTATTTATATCCACCAGCAACGGCTGTGCTTCTTTTCCACATCTGTCATTTATCACTGAAAGTTTCATTGTGTTTTCGATTCAAATCCGTTTTTCTTTTCCCTTTTTTATAGAACAATATTTTTGTTGTAAAGAATGTTCAAGTAATTCTTATCAGTCACCAGCAATAGGTGTGATGTACCCTGTGTGTCACGTATAACAAACACATTGTCCTCAGAGAGGGTTTATAGGATAAATTGAATGAAATGTGTCTCTAACCCTAACCTGACAGACTGTGCTGGCAGTTCCAATAGTTTTCTTTTGCAAAATTCTCGTGTTCATAAGCTGTCAACAAGGTAGCATTTGTAAGTCTTTTTTTCTAGGTGAGACTATGGTTTTCAAAATAAATTTTGAAGCACAATATGAATAAACACAGACGAACATTTTCTATTTAATTGTTCTTTGATAGTTTCGTCTCAATCAGGAAAGCCTCTTTAGGCTAAATATGTGTGCGTGTGGACCTGGGGCTAGCCTTACACTCGGATTGCAACAAAGAGAACCACTTCCCGCAGGGGATTTACCTGGATTCTTACCTGTGCAAGCGGTTAGAGAGTGTTTACTTGATAGATGCCTGGTGGCCAGCTTGACTGGCCAGTTCAGTTCATGATCCAGGTTGGGTTACCAGTCACATATTATATGAGCATTAAAGACTTCGATTTTTGAGGCAACTGAAAATCAGAGTACTCCTTTTGTTTTTCTGATTATGTATAAATGGTGTCAATAAGTGTAAGAAATCGAATTTATGGTCAAGCTGCAACCACAATCCTTGTCAGGGTGAGGCACATGCCAAACCTAAAATAAGGTGTGCTGAACCCTCTGGTAGCTTGGCACAGAGCAGTCAGGCTTAAACTAGAGGCAATGTGCAACACTTCAAACAGTAATTAAGTGAAAACACCACACAAAAAGGATCCCACACCAAGTAAGATAAATGGAGGGATTTGTAATAAATAAAACAAAACAAAAATGGCAAACATCCAATCAGTAGAACCTGAGATATGCAATTTTAAAGATTTAAGTTAAAATAGCACCATCTGTGCTATATCTGGTCGCGCCTGACCGGGTCAAAATTGGTCTGACCGATCGCGATGGTGTGAGGGCTGGCAATATGGACCCAACTAGGCCCACTCAACAAAGTACCTTAATTCCTGGGTTGTGCATTGTAGCGATTATCCATAATGAAAATGCATTGCACAGTCGAAGGTATGCATCAGCTCCGAAGTGCGGCAAGGCTGCGATGTGAAGGCCTGCATTATCATCAAGGATCCTATCAACAGGGCTTGTGATGCAAAGCCTGGCATCGAGGATGTGGCAGGACGATGAGTTAGATCCAAAGATCTACGAGGCTTCAATGCCAAGTCTGATGTTGTTGTGAAGGCTGCCATAAATGATTGGTGTGAGGGTCAGTGCCAAGGATGCATCGCGCAGCGGCCGTTCCGAAGACTTTAGTTGGGCTACATAGGCGATGCAGGAGTTTGCCGTGGGTCCAATCCACACAGCGTCGGTTCTGCTCAGGGTTACGTCATACAGCAGAGGAGATGTGTCGGTTCAGCTGGATCCACAGTGGCTGGCAGAGCACCTTAAGCCCATTTGCAAAAGTCCAGGACTGGGGTGGCACCAATTGGCAGGGTGGATTCACAGATGGCAGAGTTGAGGAACAGGAGCAAGGTTGTTGAAAGCCTGGTGTGTCGCAGAGGCTTTAGATAAGGAGGCCATCCAACTAGCCCTTGGAGTTACTCTGGGTTCAAGAGATGCAGGTTAAGTCCTTCTCACTCAGGCAAGAGGGCAGCAGGTCACCACAGCAGGGCAGCAGCCCTTCAGAGCAGCCGTCCAGCAAACTGGCAGTCCTTTCAGCAGCACATCAGTCCTTCTTCCTGAATGAGTATCCACAGATCCAGAGGTGTACTGAAGAATTGATGCATGAATTCCAGTATTTATACCCAGTTGTGCCTTTGAAGCTTCTAGAGACATAGCTTTGAAGTGCACAGGTGTTCTGCCTTCCTGCCCCTTTCTCCAGACTCACTATAGGGGGTATGCAGTTCTTTGTGTGGAGACATGGCACAGCCTATTCAAGTGTAAGTGGGGCTGGCACTGGGGCCAGCTTCGCCCTCTCATCCTGCCAGTGATGGCCCATCCAGTCACACCTAAGGTGCCCATTGTGCGTGGCTGTTTAGGTGGAATACACAAAACCCAACTGTCAACTAACACCAGTCATGTGACCTGGAGACATGCTGCAGGCACTAAATGGCTAAGGCAGGAAAATGCCAAATTTCTAAAAGTGACCTTATCGGATTTGTAATTACAAATCTCACTTCTCCATAACTTAGGATTTTTCATTAGGATTCTAAAAACACCAGACACAAGGGGTTATCTGTTCCCATTTGGAAATTACACTTATAAATGTAATAAGGTAACTCCAATGTTATCATATGAGAGAAGTAGGCATTGCAGTAGTAAAACACGAATTTAAGGGTTTTTCACGACCAGAACAAGTAAAACTTAAAAGTACATGTCCTACTTTTCAAATACATTGCACCCTTCTGTCTGGACTGCCTGGGGCTTACCTTATGGGTGACTTATATGCATTAAAAAGAAAGGTTCGGGCCTGGCAAAAGGTTTACTTTGCCAGGTCGAAATGGCAGTTTAAAACTGCACGCACACACAGGCTGCAATGGCAGGGCTGAGACATGCTTTAAGTACTACTTGAGTGGGTGGCACAATCAGTGCTGCCTTGGGCACAGGTAGTGCAATTTTACTAGGGACTTACAAGTAAATTAAATAGGCCAATTGGAAATAAGCCAACATGTTTTAAGGTGAGAGCACAACCATTTTAGCACTGGTTAGCAGTTGTAAAGTGTGCAGTGTCCCAAGGCCAGCACAAAATCGGCAAAAACAGGAGGATGAAGGCAAAAAAGTATAGGGATGACAATGCAGAAAAGGCTAAGTCCAGCAATAACGTTTTCAATGGTAGAAACAACAATGGATTCTGGGGACTAGTGGGCATTCATTAGTTCATGAATTAGATGGGTGACCAGCTAATTTCTTGACATCCTTTCTGTTTATTCTAGGTGTATTTAATCTCTTTTTGACTCCGGGAGTAAATCTTTCCTTTGGTATGAATGTAGTTGGAATAACACTGGGTCTGGCTTACAACTAAAATTCATTTGAGAGATTCCTTGTTGCAAGCCAAACCTATTGGTATTGACAATGCTTGTTGCAGTTTTGTGGAGTTCTAACTCTCAACACCTGTTTTATTCCAAGCATGGGAATTGCCCAACAAGTTTTTTCAAGGTTGAAAACAGAAATTATCATCAGAATGCAAAATTTCCTAGCTATCACAACGGAAAGTTTCAATTCTATTAAGGACTCAGAGGTGAGGATGATGCTGTTCTTTCTTCACTGTATTGGACAGCAGCCATTTGAAGTCAAGTAAAATAAAACTACTATTCCCATGAAACATCGGTAATTACACAGTTAAAACAATAGAGTGTCCATGGATAGAGTGTCCTGTCCCTCTTCACCAATCAAAGGTCTCCAGGGTGCCGATAGACCTCTGTTAGTGTTCAAACCAACTCTTTTGTCGCTCAAACTCAGCCATCAAGGACGTTTCATGATTCTTGTTTATTAGGGTCGCTTGTAGAAAATTAAAGGCATAGCGTAAGCGACGGCAATGGCTAAGGCTAGCCCTGTAGTAGAAAACACATCCCAAGGACATTCAAAGAAGAACTTGTCAAATAGCGTATACATAAACAGTAAAAGAGCTTACTTACCCCAGTACGAGGGTGGGTAGGTAACAAAGGGACTTGTACCCTGAGTAGGATAATCCTCGCCTCAGAATCCTTAATAGAATTGAAACTTTACGTTACGATAGCTAGGACATTTTCATTCTAGGTCAGGATCGGAGGCGAGGAATATGCTTGTTTAAAGCTTGCTCACGACCAAGTGAGCCAAGTCAATAACCGGTTTGAAATAAAACCGCTTAAAGGTAGAGTTAAAGACCAGTCTGCTGCATTCAGAATGTCTTCCAGACGAGCTCCCAGGGTAAATGCTTTGGAGGCCATTGCTTCTCTAGTAGAATGAGCCCTGAATGCATGTAGATCTTTACCGGCTTCCTGCATCACCCAACTAACCCAACGGGCAATAGCGGAGGAAGACACAGCCTTGTGGGGCTTTTTGAACGCAATGAGCAACTGACGTTCTCCTGGAGGTCAAAACTTCTCCAACATCCTCTCATATGCTTTGAGACAAGACACTGCGCACAACTTTGGGAAGTCTGTAAAAGCGGGGTAAGAGATGGATTTCGTCCCGCATTTAGTGTATCAACAGATGGTGAAGGTAACACCCGTTGGGGAGAATATCCTACCTGAGACATCCAGGACCCTGACATCCGAAACCCTTCTACAAGAGACCAGGCAAAGAAGCATGGCCAGCTTCCTCGAGAGTTCCTTCCTAGAGAGGAATCTGTTCTGCTGCCAGTACAGAAACAAATTAAAAACCTGGTTAACATCCCAGAGCTGTGGATAACGAGGCTCCGGAGGTAAGGAAAGATGAATGCCTCAAAGGAGGCAACAAACCAAGAGGTGATCCCCCACCGGAGAGCCATCCACCACAGTTTGGCCAGCTGAGATGGCAGAACAGAAGGTATTGATGGTTCTATAGACCAGGCATTCCTCCGCTAGGGCAGCCCAGAAATTCATGATGGAGGTCGCATCTGCTGCCACAGGATCGACACTCTGTGGCATACACCAACGATAACATCTTCTCCAAGTGGAGCGGTAGCGCTTGACGGTACTGTCAGCCCAGGCATTGGACATGAATTTCTCAGCTGCTCCTGAAAGGCCTGGGACTGCTTATCATCCCCTGTAATCCGCCACGCCATCAGGGCCAGGGAGCCTTGTGCAACTAGTGGGTGGGGATCCTTGTCCGGATTGAGAAAGAGAGTTGGAAATCGGGGGAGAGGGATTGGAGAATCCCAAGAAAGTTCCAGAAGAACTGGAAACCAAACTTGTAATCTCCAAATCAGCAAGATGAGCATCACATCAGCTCTCTGGCGTCAAACCTGGGCAGAGACCTGTGTTATCATGGCGAACCGGGGAAAGGCGTAACCTACTTCCTCCTTCCAGTTCTGCAGGAATGCATCCGTCCTCTCTGTGAGAGTATCTGGTCTCCAGCTGAAGAACCTGGGAAGCTGGTGATCCAGGCGAGAAGCAAAGAGGTCTACAGAAAAGGGACCCCCAGATGCTCTGGAGATCTGCAAACACCCCCGGGTGCAGCCTCCAGAGACTCACGTCTTGAAACTGGCGTGATTGGAAGTCTGCCACCTGGTTGTCCCGTCTGGGAAGGTACTCCACTGTAACAGAGAACTGATGATCCAGGCAGTATTGACAGACATTTGCTGTGAGATTGGAGAGAGCTCTCGATCGCGTGCCCTCAAGAAGGTTGATAAATGGGACCGCCGAATTATTGGCCATCTTGAGAAGGATGCAGGACTGGATCGACTCCTTGGTCCAGCACTGGAAAGCAAATAAGCCCGCTAGGAGCTGCAGACAGTTGATGTGTAAACATTATTCTTGAAGTAACCACACACCCCGTGGTGAAGTCGCCACACCTTGCGCCCCACCCGGATGTGCTCGCGTCTGATTCGATAACGTTATCTGGCGCAGAACCGAAAATTGCTCACCCATTCCAGACTTCCATGTTGGGGAGTCACCACTGCAGCTCCTCCCTGGCGTCCACCGAAAGACTTACTTTTTGTGAGTAAGAGAGGCCTCTGCACAGGTGTGTGGCTTTTAGGCGTTGGAGTGCTCTGTAGTGGAGCAGTACTGGAAATATAGCCTGAATCGAGGCCGAGAGGAGGCCCACTTCAAGGGCCACTTGTCTGAGGGAGATTTGTGTCTGAGAGAGAGACCTCCGAATCTCCTGCCGGATCTTTGTCATCTTGCGAGTCAATTAAGAAACCGACAAAAACAACCTTCTGGGCTGGAACCAAAGTGGACTTGGCTTCATTGATTACAAATCCAAGGCTCTGAAGGAGATCGACTGCGGTCTGGAGCTGACACGAGAGAGCATTGGGACACTGGGCCAACAGAAGAATATAGTCCAGGTAGACAATGAGCCTCATACCCGACACTCGCAGGTGCTCTATTACCGGTCTGAGTACCTTGGTAAAACACCAAGGGGCAGATGATAGGCCGAATGGGAGAGTGGTGAATTCGTACGTCCTGCTCCACCAGAGAAAATGCAGAAACCGCTGGTGTGTCGGGAAGATGGGAATCGCAAGGTAGGCGTCCTTGAGATCGAGGTGCGCCATCCAGTCGTTGGGCCAGAGTATATCGCAAAGCAGATGGATTCATTCCATCTTGAAGAGACGGTAAACCAGCCACTCGTTGAACTCTCGTAAGTTGATGAAGGGTCACCGACCCCATCCGTCTTGTCCACCAGGAAGAGGTTGCTGATAAAACCTCTGGGATGGGGCAGGGTTTCTGCGATCACTCACTTGTTCAAAAAAGACTGGACCTCCTGGTCGACTAAAGCGGCGTCTGTGTACAAAAAACATAGCGGGCGCGGGGTAACGGGTTGTGATGGTACAGTTTGCAAGACCCAGGCGTCCCCCATGATGGAAGTCCAAGCCGGGAAAAAATGCACCAGACGGCCCCCCACTTTTAGAAGGGAAGAAGGGAGAACACTCACCGGAAGAGCTGGAGGCGCCACCGCCTCTACCGCCTCTGTGTTTTCCGTGCTGTCCTCTTGTGGGGTAAAAGTTGCCTAACTGGGGTTGGTCCTGATACTGGCCGTGGTTGGAGCCTTGTCCTCTGTGTTGGTTAGGGCGGTCGGACGAACGACCCCTGCCTTGTCTGGCCCCTCGGAAAACCTGAGGGCGGAACACCTTCCTAATGGAGGATTGAGTCTTGTCTAGAGAGGTAAAGGTGTTTACAAACCTCCCTAGTGCCTTAATCAAAGGTTCCTCAAAGAGACCTCATTGCTCCACCCGGCCTGCCTCAGAGTCGGCCAGGTCCCCCAATTTGGGGTCTACTTTGATCAGCAGGGACCTGCGCCACTCTATCAATATAGCACAGTTGGCATTGCCGAGGAATACCACTACGTGTTTGGCCCAAGAAGATAGGTGCTCGGGAGAGATAAGGGACCCCGACTCCTTAGCTTCCTCTGCCATGTCAAGGATTTTAGTGATCGTGCCCAAAGCGTCTAGGAGCTTGTCTTGACAAGTGCGCCGAGATCTATCAATGCCCTTCTTAGGGTCTTTGATGAATTTTTGGAGGAACGTGGCCATCCGGGGGTCAATGTGGATGTGGCAGCCACTTTCCCTTCGAGAGAGGGGTGAGGGCACTCTGCCCTAAGGCAGTTATGAGCTTTGGGCTCTAGTGGCCGGCGGATCTGGCTGGCAACATATTGGGCAACCTTGTCTGAGGGGGCCCAGTAGGAGGACCTCGGATGGAGAATATCGTCCGGGTCCAACATGTGAGCACAGAGGTTCTATGCGTCTGGGGTGGGCGCCAGATGGGGGGGCGCCAAGGGCCTGCCTCGTCTTCAGCGTCTGCTTGATCACCATCCCCTGGGGCAGTGGGTGTCACTGGGGGGGGGCAGTACTTGACAGAAAAGCCTGCTTGAGCCGGTCAAAGGCATCTGGGTCCACCCCTGCGTCCTCAGCGCACTTGTCAAGTGGGGCCTGCTGGTCAGCAAGGGTTTTGCCGGAAGGAGAAGTGGGCGGTAAGGCCTTGGCGGCCCTCACCAGTTTGGCACAGGCCTGGTCAATCTGACGGGACAGGCGCTCTTCAAGGGGTGTCATGGCTTGTTCTACTGCCTTGTTGATGGAGGCATCCATGGCATCATAGAAATCTTCATCCCACTGGAGGGCGGTAAGCGGGTCCTCCTCCCTCTGATCATCCTGGTAGATGTCATCCTGGTAAGTTTCCATAGGGCCAGGAGACAGTATTGCGCCAGGTAAGTGGTGGGTTAAGTAGAGGGATGTACCTCAGTGGCAGGGGGGTCTGGGTGTCAGCCAAGTATTAGGGCAGGCAGAGCTCTCAAAAAGGTGGGCTGGAAGCCCAGAACCTAACAGCTCTGGTGCAAATATCTAAGGGCAGCCTGCCAAAGAAGGGTTCCAATAAGACTGACTTATTTTGAGCGAGCGTTTTATAGGCCTATCAATACGGACCCCCAGGCAGGCAACTGCCAATGAAACTGCCTAATGACAGATACTGACCTGAGTCAGACACGGGCGTTCAGCGGGGGCATGAAAAAGTTGCAACGCTGCCTAATGGCAGGGCAGACAGACCCGATTTAGCGGGTGTATTGGCAGGCAAGAAAAGGCTCCCCACGGCGCTGCGGCTTGGAATCTGGAATGTGCGGAATACGCGGAATCCAAGCACATACGCTGTGGGCTGGTGCATACCTGGGCGCCCTCTAGTGGTGGGAGGAACTCACGGCGACCCCGCACCGTTGTACACGGCCGCTAGGAAGCTCAAGCGCTCCCACAGCCTGACGTGAGTCAGCCGAATAGCGGGTGACGCGCCAAGTGCAAAACGAAGGAAATAGAGGCACAACAAAGGCAAAACCTGAAAATAGAGGCACATAAAAGCAAAACATGAGGCGCCGCACGGTGGCAGTTGAAACTCTTGATGCACGCACCCACTCTCAGCTGTGCCATGAGGGAAAAACGGCCCTGAGAATGGAACAAACACACAGCGCTAACGTGCACACATAGCCACAGACGAAATCGCCCTAAGGCTCAATTGGCAAACAGTTGGCAGAAAAATAAGGCAATGAATGTGTGTGAAAGTCGCACTCAGTAGTTCGAATATATTCAATAATACGATGTGTGCAATGTCAGATTGATGTCTGATAACATACATGAAAAATCTGAAAGTGGCCTAGCCCCTAAGAGCAACTAGGACTCTGACATGCATCAACTTCGAGAGGTACTCCATTATTCATTTTAATCAGTAGTATACAATTTCATTTCAACAAATTCAATTTTCCATTTCATACAGTCCGTAAACACTGTTGTCTCAGAAATACAAATTATGTAAACAAAATTTTCACAATACACTTCAATACATAACCCAATGCATTTCGGAACTATGTGTTCCTTCGTCGGGGAACACATAGTACAAGACAGGCATCAAAAGTAATATGTTTCCCTTTATCTTTGTGTTTCAACAGAACCCCCGATGAAGGAACACATAGTTCCGAAATGCATTGGTTTATGTATTGAAGTGTATTGTGAAAATTTTGTTTACATAATTTGTATTTCTGAGACAACAGTGTTTACGAACTGTATGAAATGGAAAATTGAATTTGTTGAAATGAAATTGTATGCTACTGATTAAAATGAATAATGGAGTACCTCTCGAAGTTGATGCATGTCAGAGTCCTAGTTGCTCTTGGGGGCTAGGCCACTTTCAGAAAAATAAGGCAGACACAGCGCTAATGTGCACATAGCAACAGGCTGAATCATCCTAAGGCATGAAATAAGGCAGAAATAAGGCTAATAAGAAGTACAACATCAGGGAAAAATAAACAGGACTAATCTGGCTGCAAGTAGACCTGTGATCGGTGCAGAGGGACAAGACACTTTATCCATGGACACTATATTGTTTTAACCGGGTTATTATCTATGTTTCATGGGAATAGTAGTTTTGTTTTACTTGACTTCAAATGGCTTTTTCAAGTGAAGAAAGAACAGCATAATCCTTGCCTCTGGTCCAGACATAGAAATTTACAGTACGGACTGGTAATTTCCTTTTTACGTGGAGCCCAGACAGCGCATGCGCTGTCGCAAGACCTAAAGTATTCAGTAAATTGAGGTAGCTCCCGCCTGATGCTTCCCATTTTTTCTGGGAAGTGTCGGTCTTCTTTGCTGCAGTGTAATTAGTTTAGACAGCCAACATCATTTCCGTCTTTCTCCTGTGCAGCCCCGACCAAGTACTCGCTCAGACAGGGTAACTGCTATTTGGAGAACTCTTCTTTGTGTTTTTTGCATTCCTTCATGCTTGTGGCCGCACTCGAAGCATGTCTGCGATGCCCTCCCCTCGTCATCACCCCCCCCCACTGCCACCCACCCTCTGTGTCCCCCCCCACCCAGTGCTCGCTCCTTATTTGGTTTCACTGTGCAGTGTTTTCGCAGCTCAGCACGGCGCCCATTTCATGGACGTCGTGCTTTCACTTTTACATCTCTGCACCACACCTTCATGTATGTTAGCTCAGGAGTGCTGCTATGGAGGAGACGGGGATGTTTTTTTGTTTATGTATACTTATTTTAAGTTTAAGTTTAAAACTGGATAAATAAGAAAACTTCATATATAATAAGATACAACATATTAAGATTAGAATCTTTCGCAAATAACAATTTATAAGAGAGAGGAAAAGAAAGGAGATATGGGGAAGGGAATTAGGAAGGAAAGAAGAAACAAGGGATGGGAAAACAATATAATAATTATGACATCAAATTTAGAAATAACACTTGAACTCAATCTCTATGAGCATAAAAAGGGCATTTAAAATATACATAGTATATGTAATAAGCAATACAACAAAAGGAATAACCATGAGAGCATAAGTAAGTAAAATATAAAGACAACAGGTGCATCAAGGAGGTTTCTGGACTTCATTAGAAGAGTTAACCTGTATATCGTTAGCTGTGGCAATGTGAGTTAAATAAGTGGATAAAGGAAGCCATAAAAGATCTCTTTTAATGGCTAGAGATATGGGGGTAACATAACCAGTGTCCAGTCTGTGATGAAAGCAAACAGCATTCCACCATGCTCTGAATGTGATTTTGTCTGCCTGTTTCCAATTGGAAGTTATGTGGAGAGCTATTGCTAATAATAAATCAACATGTTTAGGGCTGGGTGATGTAAGGGGCCAGGAGGATGATAAAGATCCTAAGAAAATGTTAATAGGTGAAAATGAGATTTGGGTTTTAAAGATTTTGTTAATTTAAGACCAAACTAATTGCCAGAAACAAGAAATGGGAGGACATTCAAAAAGCATATGCTTTAAATCAGCAAGTGCACAAGGACAGGACCAGCTATCAGAGGAAGAGTTTGGAGAAAAATAAGCTATTTTTGCGGGAGTAAATAAAATGCGTTGGTAGATGAAATAAAGGGTTTGAGAAGTGTTGGCAGCTTTGGATGTCTTATGAATCTTGAGCCACAGCTTATCCCAAAAAGGGATAGGCCAACATTCAGCTAAGTCTTTTTCCCAAACCAGTTCAGCCTTCCGTGTACTCCTTTAGGAGGAGAGAAATAGGCACTTATAAAAAGAAGAAGCCAAAGAAGGAGCTGATAATAATGGGAAAAGAGTTGAGCATCTGGAATAGGGAATGGAAGTAGACGGTATGGAACAATGATACTGAGAAAGAGAGGAACAAAGTAAAATATATTTAGCTTTACAAGAAGATAGCAAAAAAAAATGTTGATTGGAGATCCAGAAAGGATATAGGGACATTATTGATTACTAGCTAAGAGATCCAAAGCAGTCCCTTGAGTCCCCACATTTTCCAATAAATGGTGCGATTATGTGAGTTATTGTGCCAAATGGTCTGTTGATCTAACGAGGAAGATGAAGTATAGGAAGAAGGAAGAAGAGGCGTAAGGATTTTACGTGTATAAGAGATAACAGGAGAACTAAAAAGAGAACTATTACTAGTAAAGGCAAGGGATTCTTTAAATTCAAAAGGGGATATAAAACGTTTTCTATATTTATCCAAATAGGAGGATGAATACATTGATCATTAGAAAGCCAACAAGAATATTGTTTTAAAGAAAAGGCATAATGATATGATTTAAATTCAGGAACTTTAAGGCCTCCAGATGACTTGTCAGCCTTTAGAGCCGATAAAGCAATTCGAAAAGAGTTGTTTTTCCAGAGGAATTTAGTTAAAAGAGAGTCAATTTTCTTAAAGTAGACTGCAGGAATATGTACCGGAATCATAGAGAGAAGATAAAGAATCAAAGGGGAGAGCATAATCTTGATGGAGTCTAAACGTCCCCACCAAGAGAGAAAGAGTGGGTGCCAGCGGTCAATAGAGTCAGATAAAGTCTTAGGAATATGATCAAAATTTATCTTTAATGTTTCAGGGATGTTTGAAGAGAACCACAAGCCTAGATGTTTTATCTTAGAAATTTGCCAAGAAAGCCTGTTTGTATGAAGTCTTGTTTTAGACAAAGTATATTTAGAGACAGAACCTCACATTTGTAACTTGAGATAAAAAAGCGGGAATAGAGGTAGATGGATTAGAACAATATAAAAGAATATCATCCGCATAAACTGACATTTTGACATGCGAAGTATCAAGTTTGAAACCTGTGATCTTAGCATCTCACCTAATTTTAGTTAAAAAGGGCTCTAATGCTATTACAAATAAAAGAGGAGAGAGACGGGGCATCCTTGACGCACTCCTCTAAAGAGTGGAAAATAGTCTGAAGTTTTGCCATTAACAAAAAAAGAGGCTCTGGGACCTGAATATATTATAGAAATAAGAGATATTTTTTATTTTATTTCTTTTTTTTTTTGGTCCTCATTTCACCATTGGCTAGTGCAAATAGATACTTACAACCCCATTCCGTCCTGGGCGCCCAGGGCTGATGTTCTTGCTTTCGACTGGAGCCGACCCGGCCTGCCCCTTTATTCCGAGGCATGGTGTAATCATAGGACCTTTTTGGGGCTTAAGACCAGCCTCATTTCTCTTCCCCATTCTATCATAGGTTCCCAAACCGTGTTATTTACATTATGTGTCATATTAGATTCTAAGCGTGCAATTCTCAGTGCTGCTCGAAGCCAGTTTTCATATAGAGGAGGACTAGCATCTTTTCCATAGCTTGCAGATCTCTCTACGGGCAATGAGAATAAGGCTAAAGAATAAAGCTACTTGTACCCCCCTTAGCCCACTAATAAGATCAGTGTCCAAACCAAACAAAACTCTAACTACGTTCAAACTCAGTTTAGTTTTAAAAATACTCTCCAAGGCCTTCTCCACAGTAACCCAAAAAGGACCCAAGATAGGACAATCATTGAAGACATGGATATCATCTGCCTCAACTAGTCCACATCTAGGGCACAGAGGGGACGGGCTCACAAACTTTGCAATTCTTTTCGGCGTGTAGTATAGCCTGTTGATAATAAAAAAATGCTTTTTCTTAAGAGAGGCAGACCTAACATACCTATAAAAAATTTGGAGAGATGTATCGTAGAGGGTAACTGAGGCATCCTCCAGCCTAGAAGAGTTCCAGATTTGATATAATGGGGGGCCTGTGTCCACCTCAAGCAATTTTCTGTACCAAAATCCCACCTCCTTCTTCCTAGAGCCAGGGGATTGGAGAGCAGACTCAATAGCACAATTACCGCCAATGTTCTCCTTCTCAGCGGAGAACCAGGAACAAAGTTGGATATATTTAAACCTAGAGAAGGAGTCCCCAATCTTTGATCTCAGAACCTCCCAAGGGAGAACCCCCTCTGGTGTTACTAGGTCCGACCATATTGTTATCCCTGCTCTCCTAATGGGAAGGGCCAGACTATCCCTAAGGCATAGCGGCAAATTGGAGCAAAGTCGGAGTAGTATTTTATGCCCCAACTTCCCTTGACTCTATTCCATATTGAAAGGGCGAGTTTTAATACCTTGAGGCGTACCTTTTTGTAGTACTTTGGTGCACCAAATTTATAGAGGAAGCCAGACCCGCCCCCCTCTTGATCGACCATTATGTTCAAGATCTGCCCCCAGTTGGAATCATCGGGGCTAGTGAGGAGGCTTCGAATATTTTTTAGCTGAAAGGAGAACGCGTACCAAAGGACATCCGGACGTGCAAGTCACCCCCTTTAATAGTTTCCTTTTTAGCTTTTTCCAGGATAATCTGGAATTTTTATTTGCCCAGATGAAGCTGCCTATTTTCCCCTGAATTTTTCCCAGAATTTTATCAGGAAAAGACAGAGGTATCATATTAAACAAGTATGTTAATTTAGGCAAAATTACCATCTTGACCAAGTTGACACGGCCATAAATTGTCCGAGGGAGGTTCTGCCATCTCGAAAACAGATGATCAATATCCTTAGCTACCTTCTTAATGTTTGTCTGCTCTATAGTATTGAGATCTGATGTTATTATAATGCCCAAATACCTAAACTGGCTACTTCGAACTCCCTCCCAATTGTCAACCCCCCAGCACATTATTTCGGTTTTTGAATTATTGATCAAATAACCAGAATAGAGGCCGAAATCGGTCATTACCTCCTCCACTCTAGGGACACTTTGGCCGGGTTGCTGGTATAAACTAGCAAATCATCGGCGTATAGGGCCATCTTACAGCTGTAATTCTTGACTCTAAAGGGTGTAATCGAATCATCAATCCGCAAGGCCTGCGCCACAGGCTCGATATAGAGGTCGAACAGGAGGGGCAAGATGGGGCACCCCTGCCTAGTTCCCCTCTTTATGTTAAAACGCGATGTCAAGAAGCCATTTAATAATATCGCAGCCGAGGCCCCCTCATAACACCCTCTCAATGTTTGGATAAAGGTTACACCAAAACCCATGGTACTTAATACATCCCACAGGAAGCCCCAGTTAACACGGTCGAAGGCCTTCGCAGCGTCATATGCAGCCACCGTCAAGGGCTCCGACCGTGCCTCCGCTAAATCTATACTGCCGATCAACTGCAAGGTCAACTCATGGATGTATCTTCCAGGTATAAAGCCTCTCTGGTCAGAGTTGATGAGTTGTGGGGCCAGCTTAGCCAATCTCCCTGCCAAAACGCTGGTAAAGATCTTATAATCCACGTTTAGCAGGGAGATAGGCCTAAAAGAGTCTGCCTTAAGGGGGTCCTTCCCTGGTTTCAATATAAGCACAATTGTGGACTCTTTCCACGATGGCGGGGCCCTACCCTCTGGGCTGTAAACATAGTTAAACAGTTCACATAGCCTTGGCACTAAGACATCTTGAAACACTTTATACACTTCACCGGGAAGGGCATCTGGCCCGGCCGCTTTGTTGTTCTTTGTTTTTTTATATAAGATCTAATTTCTTCCTCAGAAAAAGGGCTATTAAGCATATCTCAGCACTGATCTGTTAGACTGGGTAGAGCCTTACTCCCCAACCACCGTAAGGTGTTAACAGAGCTTGGGGACGGTTCCTCCTCATATAATTTAGAGAACATGGAAAGCAAATGTTTTTCCATATCCTCCTGGAGACAAGATATGGTTCCCTGATCATCTATAATTAGGCTATTTATGTTGTTCCTCACCTGATCTGCTTTGATCTTACGGGCCAAAATTGCCCCAGCTTTTTTGCCATATTCGTAGTTCTCCATAGCATGTACAGCCCATTGTGCCTTGACTTTTAAATCTAACAACTCTCGATAATCTGAGCGGAGGCGTTCCAGATCGACTAATACCTGTGGCAAGTTATCTGGGTGAGTGCTCAGTCTTATGCTCTCTAAAGACGAGATTTTGTCTTCCAGATTTTTAAATTTCATTGCCTCCTCCCTATTATGTGAGCTTGTCAGGCTATGGAGCTGTCCTCGAATGTGGGCCTTACAAGCATCCCAAACAAACTCGGGTGGAGCTGAACCAATGTTGTCGGAGAAATAATTATCGGTAGATGTACTGACCGCAGTGACTATGTCCTGATTGTTTAAAACAGCCCTTTTTAGCGTCCATCTAGATGTTGAGATACCCCTAGCCCTGCCAATCAAGAGTGTAAACATAATAGGGGCATGATCAAATAGGATGCTAGGGAGTATTCTTATATCGACCATGGCCTCTAAACATGGCCTATCCACAAGGACATAGTTCAATCTTGACGCATGCCCATGTTTTTTGCTAAAATAAGTGAAACCAGGTGCCGTCCCCCTCTTGACCTTCCAGGCATCCATTAGGCTTAGCTCATGAATCATGTTGACCATGGCACGACGGGATTGCGGGGCAGCAGCATGCTGGCTATAATTAGACCGATCCTCATGGGGGTCAAGAAGGACATTAAAGTCACCCCCTATAATCACAGAAGAAGTGACCTCCACCAAATTGGACTGAAGACTAAGTAGACAGGCAGGATTGTCTGTGTTCGGACCACAGTAGGATACAATTGTCTGTTCGCTTCCACTAAAGTCAGCCTGCGCTAAGACCCATCTTCCTGACTGGTCAGTTGAGACTGATTTTATTGACCCTCCGATCCCAGTCTTAATCCGAATTGCCATACCGTTATTTGCCACCATCTGCCCAGAACAGCAAAACAATCCTATCCATCTGAGTTTCCCAAAGATCTCTTTACTCTCAGTAGAACTTAGATGGGTTTCTTGGAGAAGGATTACATTGGCCCGAGATTGTTCAAAAAACGTCAGTATCAGCCTACGTCTCCTGGGACATCGGAGCCCGTTAACATTCCACAAGATAAATGGTATCTTATTACAAGTCATTAGGTGACCTCCATCCCCCACTCCTCAACTGAACACCCATACGCCCGTCTGCTCAATTGGAAACTCTTGAAGATTAAGGTAAAATGAGGACTCCATTTTTTCTTTTCTCCCCTTGCAACCCCACCCGTGCCCCCCTTCCCACCGCCCACTTCCCCCCGTGACCCCCAAATCCCTCTTCCTCCCTGGGGAACCCTCCCTTTCTTACTGAGCATACGCTCTTAAACGGATACCCCCCCCCTCCCTCTGTGTATGATCAAGTGTAGTGCATAAATAATACAACACTAAAAATTGCCAATAGTGACTGCTATCTAACGAGTGGACATATACTATATGCTATGAATAATGTGTAGCGAGGTACTAGCCCTGCTGTTCATTTAAACAACTGCATCGCCCAACCCTACAGCCCAACTACTTGCATCGGCTCTCCACTTCCCTCCTTGCTGCCTGCCCTGATCTTTTCAATCAGACTGTCTGCATCCTCAATCTGGCGTAAGTTGTACATGTGGTTATTCCACATTACGCGGAGTGATGCAGGAAATTTCAGCTGGGCACGGGCCCCCAAGGAGTTAAATGTTGCCAGTCTCTTGCCCATCTCCCATTGTTTTCTGCCAGTTATATGGGAGACATCTGAGCGGATTGTAAAAGTAAATGGGCTGGAAAAGGAAGTTGACTTTATAGAGCCTGTTTTTAGGGCCAAGGACAGAATCCTTTCTTTGGTGGCATAAGTAAGGAAGTTCACCAAAATCTTCCTAGGGCGCTCCTTCCCTGGGTTCTGCCTATTTGGGTCCCGATGGACCCTCTGTTTGTCGACTAGTAAGTCTATATCGACATCAGGAGAATCCTTCAGGATTGTCGTTTTAAGGAGCGCTACCACAAATGCCTTTATGTCACTCGATTCCAGATCTTCGGGGACATAAAAAAATTTAAGATTATTCTTCCTTGAGTGATTTTCAAGCCTCTCTATGTCATCCTTCATCTCCCGATTCTGCTGTACCAGCTTATCCGTAGCATCTGCAGAGGTACTTAGGGCTTCCTTGATCTTAGGTAGCTCCACTTCTAGTGCATCCGTCCTTAATGAAACTTCCTCAACTTTTCGGGCCATTGCCTCACAAGACGCCTGGATGGCAATCTGGTTTGTCTCTGATATTGTGAATCGTTTCCCAATATCCTCCTTTAACCCCAGTAAGATATCCGCCAAAGTTCCCGGAGCAGACATTGTCGGTAGAGTGTTATCTGTAGGTGCGCCATTAATGGGTAGATGGGGACCTTCTCCTTTAGGACTGGTTGCATCCCCCTTCAAATCTCCTAGATCGACCTGCTCAGTGTCATGAATTTCCAAAGCAGAAAGAAAAGCTATTAGAGAGTTCTACTGTTGGATGCACCATATCCTGCACAGGGGACGAAAAAAGCTGAGGAAGTGAGCTGGACTGGAAAGGTATGGAAGTGCTGCTAGCTGAAGCCACTGCAGGAGCGATAGCCAAAGTGGTATCTTCTGTCGCCATAAGCGATTGTGGTACTATTTAGCCATCCTTTTAGCTCTATCTGAAGTACCTAAGGAAAGGACTTTATCGAAGGACTTCAGTGATGGAGTGACTCTTGGTGCGACAGATACACCACCCTTTGCTTTTTTCCTACCTCTCCCTCTCCCGGGGGGGGGGGGGTGTCTACACCACTATGGTTCCCCTTCACTTTGCGGGAGGTAGCTTTAATTTGAATTACTGGTGGGGAAATAAATGGTTTCGAGGGCACTGGCGCTATACTAGCAGCCCGATTTCGCAATGTGTAGCGACTGACCCCAACCACAGAAGTGGGTATTATCGGAGGATCGCTCGGAGTGCTTGGGTGGACGCTAGAGTGTAGGCTAGCAGCATTGTGACCACTTTTCTCCATACAAGGCTCCCACTCCTTACTGCCAAGGTCCTGTGCGGGATAGATTCGGCAACTACTGAAGAAGCACCACTGTCAAATATGCCGACAGTTTACACGTTCCCTGCCCCCCCAGGCAAAGCTTGCCTCCCTCGAAGGCGTGGGGATATCTACAGCGACAAGCAAGGACTCATTGTTATATCCCCCGCAACGAAAACATCTCGCAATTAGAGAAGTCTTACCGGGGGCCACCCTTACCACACTGATGGCCGGGTGTATCGTCCGTCCACCTAGTCCCTGAACTAATCTTCTGGGGTTCCGCCCGCCACTCTCTGGCTGCGCCAAGCTCCCGGAACCACGCCGGCTCTGTCTGGACGCCGCCCTCTCCCCTGAAGACCATCGGCGTTGCAGGCAAAAAAAATAAGCCAGACGCTGAAGTGCCAAATGCCGAGAAGGGCTGGGGGACCGGGGAGTGTGCAACAAGCTTTTGAGAGAACAAAAAAGTGAGGAAAACGAAAAACCGAAGATAGTTGATGCCGCCACTGTGTTCACCGCTAACCGCTAGCGTGGATCAAAACGCCATACACAGGGGGAGGAGCTCCGTCACGGCCGTTAGCCTCCGGCCGTCATGCTCCCCTCCCGGACCTCCTCCACAAAAACAACCCTTAGAGGCATGGAAGAAATAAGAGATATTAGTTTAGGAGGAAACCCTATCCATTTTAGTGGCTGAAACATGAAATCCCAACCAATCCTATCGAACGCCTTTTCTGCATCTAATGCAACAGCAGCAATGGCAGAATCAAGAGAGGACGCTTTACTAAGGATGTTAAAAAAAGACTCTGGAGTTGTCAGATGATAGACAACCTTTTACAAATCCCGATTGTTCCGGGCCAATGAGATTAGGTAAAATAGGATCAATACGGAGAGCCAGGATTTTTGCAAAGATCTTATAATCCAGATTAACTAAAGAAATTGGTCGATAATTTTTGCGATGGATCTTTATTTTCTTTAGGTATTAAACATATCATGGCCTCTTGAAAGGTTCCAGATGATTAACCAGTAGTGTTAAAGGCATTGTAAAGTGCTAAAAAGATGAGGGAGTAGGAGATTTGCAAAATGAGCGTAAAATTCAATGGTGAATCCATCTGGACCCGGAGCTTTTCCTCTTTTTAGTATTAAAATTGTGTGTGTAATTTTGGATAGAGTGATATCAGTTTCTAAAGAAGAGAAGTCTGTATCATCGGTGGGGGGGATTCAATAGATTGAAAATAAGCAGACAGGTCAGTTGAATTTGGTTGTTGTTCAGGAGTATATACATTTTTATAAAAAGAAACCAATTGACTCAAAATGTCGTTGTCTTTAAAAAAAGATATACCTGCGTCATTTCGTATAGATTCTATTTTCGTCATTTCACGTCTTATTTTCAGGTAATTCGCTAACAATTTTTCCATCCTATTTTGGCCTCCATAGTAATGAGCACTGCTTTTTAGAAGATAAGAGGATGCGGCTTCAGTAGATAATTTATTAAAAGTGCATTTTGCTTCAATAAGGTTCTTTAACGCGGATTCAGAGTTCGAGTGGTAATAAGTGTATTCAAGTTGTTTGATCTTGACAAGCAACTGGGAATTTTTATCTTCAAAAACTTTTTTCTTTTGCGAAACAAATTTTATAATAAAGCCCCTGGCGGCACCTTTAAAAGAATCCCAAATCATTACAGGGGAAGAATCCGGGGTATAATTAAAGAAAAAGAATTCAGAAGCAAAGAGGTGAATTGACTTGTAAAATTAGGATCAGACAATAACACATTGTTAAAACGTCATCTACCTGCATGAGGGGAAAAATGTATCAATTCAAAATCAACAAAAAACTGGAGCGTGGTCTGATATTAAAATAGAGCCAATTTCAGAATGGGAAACTTGTTGAGATAAGGATTTACTAAAGAAGACATAGTCTATACGGGATTGTGAGTGATGAGGAGGGGAGTAAAAACTATTTTCTCGGATATCTGGGTTGCAAAGCCTCCATATATCAACTAAGGATTTGCAGCGTATGGAGGAAATAAATTGTGAATGTATCTTTGTGTTAGAAAATTTAACAGAAGAGTTTCTGTCTAATATGGGATCGAAAACTTGATTGCAGTCACCACCCAAAATAATATACTCATCATCAAATAAAAGATGTTTATCAGATATAGGGACCCAAAAAGTATTATCTACATTGACTGGTGGATACATGTTAAAAAGAACTAGAGGTATTTGATTTATAAGTATTTTGACAATTACCCAACGGCCTTCTGAATCAAATTCTTGGTGGACAACTGAAACCTGATATTTCTTATGACACAAGATAGAGACTCGGTTTTTCTTACCTAGAGCCGGGGAAGTAATATCTGCATTTAATCTAGCTAGATGGGATAATACCCGTTGTCTTTTAATGGGGTTATTTACTCCTTTAACTTTCCATGTTACAACTCTAAAAATAACAAATCAAATTTAACATGAACAATTATTATGCAAACAGTATAAGAATTAGAATTATTGCTGAGAGAAAGATCAGAATGAGGTAAAAAAAATTGAGAAAGAAATTCAGGAATGAATAGATGGCGGAGAGATGTACAAGAGAGGTATTTTAAGGTATATAAAAGTTAGAAAAAAGAAGATTGAGAGAGAGGGACAGGAAAGAAAAAAAATAAGGGAGAGCAAATCATAAAACAAAAATACAATACAAGTCCAACACTTGATAATAGAGAAAAATGTCAAACAGACATACAACAAAAAGCAATGAGAAATAACAAAAAGACATATCACAAGTAGACAGTTAGAGCGGGGGGGGGTGAAGCCACATAAGGAAGGCAGCACACCAGACGAGGGATTCCGGGACGGAAGAAGGCACGAGGAAAAACGACCTCCAGGAGTAATGAAGGAACATAAGGCGAAGGATCACAAAACCGCATCTAAAAAGAAAGGGAAAGAAAAATGTTAACAAGAGAAATTACAACAAAACAAAATACATCAGAAAAGAGACTAAAACAGTTAGCAACAAACGGTATTAAAACAATCCAAAAATGTTATGATCGAGGAATATCCATGGATTCATCTCTGCAGGTGTTCAAGAAGTGTTGGAGAAGCGCAGGATCTTCATAGTTTGTTGTTTTATTGTTGTAAGGCACCTTAAACAAACACGGATGAAATAAGCCATAGCGAGCATTCAAGTTACAAAGTGCAGGTCTCATATCCAAGAATTTCTTCCGACGATCTGCAGTAGCCTTAGCGTAGACTTGAGAAAAGAAAAGATTTGAGCCATTCCAAGAGATTTTCCCTTTTTGTTTGGTGGCATGAAGGACTTTGACCAAATCCGTGTATTCTTAAAAGTACAAAATAACTCCCCTAGGTTTCCTGGCTGAAGATGCAGAAGGAGAAAAATGGGGACTTTGCCCTAAGCGATGAGCTCGTTGAATGTTTCGAGGAGGTTTATCAGGAAAACCAAGAAGAGTTGGTAAGAAGGTTTGAAAAAAGGAAAAAGGGTCAGACCCTTCGAGACCTACCGCAAGACCATAAATGCATAAGTTATTACGCCTGTTGTGATTTTCCAAATGTTCAACTTGTTTTGTAAGTTGTAAAATCTCTCTACGCATACCAGGAACTTGATCTGTGACAGCTTGAATAGACTCAACGCGGCTTTTAAGTTCATAAACTTTTTCTCAGTATGAGACCATTTATCCTCAAGGTTCTGGAGACGGGAGTTAGTCTCTGCCATGTACGGCTTGAGGGAGTGGAGTTCCATGGAAATTGTGGAAGACGTATTGGTAGGAGACGGAGGATTAACCTCTGTTCGTTTACCAGAAGCAGAAAAGAATGTGGAAGGTATTTTAGAACCTGGCTTAGAACTGGAATGCGACATAGTAGAAGTCAAGTGTTTAAAACTGGAAGAGTCAGTAATTACCTCCTCCATATTATCTTGTGGATGCTGAAAGGATTATGGTCTTCTAATGACATTTTGTTAGTGTGCTGGGCACTATTACGATTAGTACGGGGCATTGCCATCAAAAATAAGGGAGAAAGGCACTGGAAACGTAAGATGTACAAAGAAAAAGTCCAAGGCCACAGAAAAACTGAGTATGCGTAGACCTACATAGATAAAAGTAATAACAAGTTCAATGGAACCAGCTCTGGTGCGTGTTATTGGTCAAAAATAGGTAAATGCGGCAAAAAAACAGCAACAAACGTTCATTTTAAAACAATGGAGCGCAAATCCATGAGGAGAGATGCTTCAAGAATGCAAGCGCTAAAAAAACATCAGTAAAAATTCCAAATGTGTCACCCCTTGCATTTGTCAGTAATTTAATGCGAGTCCAGGTGATGAAATGGCACAGAAATAGCCATAGAGTCTCACCTCTGATCATATGGGCATCAGATTGTGAGGAAAAATATCTTCGTTGTATGCGCGGGAAAAACGGGGAGAGGGGAAAAAACAAAATGGCGGACAAGGCTTTTCATTCAGCCGCAAGCTGAAAGAAATCATGGAAAAAAGCCATTTACGCTCACGCCCGGATCTTACAGCCACTACCAGCGAAGCAGGGTGAATTCTGATACATGAAAATACAGTTGAGGGATCCAAAAGGCAGAAATAAAGGCCGGGGGGATTTCGGCGCGTTACCCCGTCTCGGAGCTCCGACTAATGGCGGCCATTTCTTCCGGCTTCCAAGCCACCGTTTATATATGCTTTAACTTTATTTAACATCGGAGCCCATGCGCTTATTGGCAGCAGTACGCCATTGCCCGCTTTTCCTATGTGACTACAGCTGTTGTGTTGCCTGGATGTTGGTAGCACTCACATCCCTGGAGCCCCTGCACCCTTCACGGACCGAGGCAGTTGGTTTGTTTATTTTCGGTGATCCTATCATCAGAACCTCCCTCTGAAAGCGTGTTGCTATTGTTTGGGATTCCTTGTGGCAGCTTAAATGCATTGTCTTTCAGGCCATCTCTCTTATCCGTAGCAGTTCTTTTCACTTTAACCCCTATGACCCCTTCTGTTTCTTTGCCATTGCGATACATTCCTTAGTAAAGTTGTTTGGGTAAAAAAAAAATTGCTTTGGCAAAACAGTTTTGAATGGGCACAGCATGCGCACCTCTGCATTAGTATGGGCACCAGGTGCCCAACTCTGCACTGGTAGGGGCACATCGTACGCACCTCTGCACTAGTACGGCACCGGGTGCACACCTCTGTGGACTTGCAGGACCCCGCGTGAACACCTGCGGACTTCCTGCCTCAAGGTAAGGAAGGCTTTGGAAATTCACAATAAAGTTTTAAGGAAGGAGCGCGAGTCAGATTTTAAGATCCTCTGCTGTCTGCTTGAAGCCTCCAGAAGTTACATGTATTTTGTTTGTGAATGTTAGTATTACAGTTGATGAAGTGACAGCACTAGTTCATAGATTAATAAAAACAACAAGCAAGTCCCTGGAGTCCATCGGGTTTTTACCAATACACGAGTTTTAAATGTAATCATGTTAAATTGTTTTGCTTAAAATAGCAAGGAATATTTGAGAGCTGTGCTTGAGAAGGGAGGGTCTCGGGTAGAGTGGGGGTCACTGATAACAGCAGAGGAATGCTTGGCACAAAGGAGGCATCATTGTGGCAGTGATGTCAGAAGTGCCTCAGGGAAAGAGGGTCTGTCTGAGGAAGCCCCCCACTCCTTACAAGCACAGGCTGTTTTCCACTGACCCCTTGGCCTCTTAAGGCAGCTCCAGCACCCTCCACTTCTTCCTGCAGCACACCCAGAGGAGGCTAAGCAGGTACTATTCTAAGCTCTGTTTATTCATGCTTTTTGGTGTAGCGCTGTATACCACGCGGGAATTTCATAGCACAGATCTCAGGTGCCACTGTGTTTCAATGAAGCATAATAATATTTTATATTTGTAATGCACACATCAAAGCTAATCTGGCCTCACCAGCCAGAACAAAAGGTCCTATGATTATGTAACCAGCTGGCCCTAATTTATCCACTCCTTGACAGATTCGAACCTGTGATTAGGCGGTTACAAACTGCTCTTCATCAAGTGAGTATCACCACTAAGGAATCGTAACGACTCTTTCGCCCATTGGCAGATCGGAATGGCAGCAAGGATAATTTTTATTTTTGTTTTATACAGCGCAAACTCAACCCAAATGTATGATAGCGCTTTATATCAGCACCAATTGCGTTACAGACGGACACATTCATTTTGTTAAGCACCTGGACATTAAGGAATTTGCCCAGAATGTATTCATCCCAGTTTAGTTTTGTTTCCTTTCCTTCCCTCCATAAACAATAGTCGGTGCCTGAAAATGGACCTGAGGATACCTTGTCATTAGGTGAACCTAGAGACATTTTTCCTCACCTCTGCTTGCCCTCAGCGCCGCTCTAATCAAATCCTGCTTTGTGTGATCTTGTCTCAAAAGTACCTCAGGCACCTGCCTGTTCTATAAAGAGCTTCACGTGCTCCAGGTGATCATGTGCACTAAGCACGTTGTGTGTAAAACGCTGCACTGTCTGTTACAGAATGTTCAAGGATGCAGCACGTAGATGAATTAACAAGTATTTGAAATGCTATAGGTCTCACATTTGCAAGAGTTTGAGCTAATGGTATTGTAAATGGCAATGCCTTTTATTTATGTGTTTTGAAAACCTGCAGGTGGTGCGAAAACATACAGGTTGTACTTATAGTCGTTCCTTGGGAGAGACAAGGCTGGCAGTAAAAGAGGCGCAGTTACTGCCAGCCTTACTTCTCATAAGCAACAACTATAAGTGCAAAGTGCATGTTTTCACAACACCAGCAGATTTATTTTCAAAACACATAAAAAGGCATTGCCATTTATAATGCCAATAGCTCAAAGTCTCGCAAATGCAAGACCTATTGCATTTGCAAATGCTTGTTGTCCTATCCACGTCTATGTATCTCAAGAGTAACTTCAAATCACTGCACAAGGCTCTATTTTATCTTAACAGAACACTATGAGGCTCATTATGAATCCCACTGTACAACTGATTTGTGCATTAACAGAGGCTCAGCCCAAATTGGACTTACAAATTTTGAGGGACACCTTTTTCATTTGGTAATTTCCATTTCGTATTTTTCAGCAGAAAAACCTGGTAAAAAGTGAATAAGAAAAGTTCCCAAAATTCAGGGGGAAAAACGGTAAAAATGTACGCACAAGCGCCAATTTCCACTCAAGCGCAGGTTTCTAATCATCCCCCATTTCGAGAGTCAAAACTCGTAATAGTGAAGGAATTCAGCCCCTTTTATTTAACACGCCCCTTTGCATCAGTAATTACAGGGAGCATGACTACTCACTCGCTCAACTCCTGGAAAGTGGGCTATATGTGTAAATATGACAAACATTCTTACCGATTTACAGGGAAGCATTCCAGAGATCGCATTCCATCATGCCTAAAACGTGAAATACTTTGAGCAAGAGAGCTCACCGAACTCGCTAGCAAAAATCTTAAGAAATGTGTCACGCATATGTTAATATCCCTATCAACGGCATACATACATGTAAAAGAGTTGCTGTGTAAGCATGATGGTCATGTTTATGTAAGAAATTCCTGCGTATTGTTTTGGAATACTCGAATTTCACACATTAAGGAGTTTTATTGCAATACATGCAAATCAATCCCATGATTTTTCGATAAAACCTCCTCTTTAAAATAGCCTCACAGACAATTCCCTACTAGGAGTGAAACGTGTTGGGCTGAGAAGTACAATCCCACGAAGAATGGCATAAGTAAGGCTATACAAAAAGCTATTGGGATAATGATTTTTGCAACTTAAGAAGTGATTTAGAAAAAAGACGACTCAAAGAAAAACAGGATCCGATGTAGTCTTTACAGTAGGACTTGCTGTGGACAAGCTAAATCATAGTACCAGTACACATTTCGATCCGGATCCAGCTATTAAAATATAAAACTATAAAATACAATGCGACCATTTGTTTCTTTGTTTCAAAAGAGGCCAGTTAACCTTTTCCATATCAATTTAATGTAATTTAATTTCTTATACTAAAGTGAAGCGACTGCCATTTTATATGGTTCAAATTTTTTTTATTGTGATTTGAGATAACACATACTCTCACCTACATCCAAATGAGTTAAAACAGGAAGAGGTAGGAGCAGAGGGCGTGGGGCTGAACAGGGAAGGACTCACCACATGGGATGAGATGAGGTAAGGATATCGGACCATTCCTTGGGTGTGAAGTGCGTTCCAGCTCAGACTCCCATTGTCTTTGGGCTAGAAGTTTACTGAAGTCTGTTGGTTTGTTCAGGAAGTTGTATATCTCGGAGAGTTATCTTTTGTCATCCGTCTTGGTGCACTGCCATTTTTCGTATTGCGTGAGTGGTCTGCTGGCATGTGGGTTGATCGTAGATTGGGTACCCAATGTTTGATCGCTACATATCACCAGTGTTCATGTGTGACGTTGCAATAATTGTATTGAATTTGCAAGAAGTTTAGTACTCCTCTTTTGTCAAAGAGATCACCAATGTGTTGGTAGTTGGTTGTTTGCCAAGCATAAAACACTGTGCGGGATCGAGCAGGGGCAGGGGGGTAAATGGAGAGTTTCCTATGATGAGTGTGAAAGGGGAAATGAGAGTGGACACACCCTTTGCTAATAAGACCCTATCCCAGGCTGCCATTGTCGCCCATGTGAGAGACGAGAGACGTAGACTCCTCAAGGGTGTTTTTTATAGGAAGCCAGGGATATTTTCCAGAAATGTATCCCTGCTATGGATTGGTCGATGAAGCCCAATGTTTTTCTGTAAGCGGCCTATTCCATTCAACCATGTCTCTCAGTTGGGCTGCAAAGGAGAATGATTAAGGTGGGGAATGCCTAAGCCTAAATTTGCTAAAGAGGGGTAGGCTTTCTGGCCATATGTGGTTTCTTGCCATTCCAAATATAGGACTCCATCATGTGTTGGAGTTTGCTTAACAGTTGGGGGTGGGAGGGTGAAGAGAGATGATGTACAATATTTTGCGTAGCAGACAGTAATTTTTACTGCTGCTATTGTGCCTACTCATGAGAGGCCTCCAACTCTCCAGTTGTGAAAATCTTTTCGTGCACTGGCTATTAGGTTTGCATAATTAAGTTCCACTGCCTCCTGCACGAAGGGGAGAATTGTAAGCCTCAGATAAGACACCCCCTTTTTCGCCCAAGGGAAGGGAAAGAGGAGTTTCCATTGGGTCTGGTCTTTCCGTTGTATGGGTAGACTGAGGCCATACGTTTATTCACTTTGAACCCCGAAACCTCTCTGAATAAGTCTAGTTCGTTCATTAAAGCTGGGAGTGAGGAGTGGGCTGGGTCAGTGTGATAATTTTTTTTGTAACCAATTTTTATTGAGTTTTTATGTCAACGTTACAGCACAGTGTCATTCGCATTACATCAAGATCAATTTAACTATAGCATGCGATATATACCCATCCATGGCTCATAGTAATATTGAATGTGTTATATCTGACAGGAGTCATTGGTCCCTTTTTCTTTTTTCAATAGTTAAACTGTAACAAATGAATCAACCATTGGTCATGGAGTTACATTTCAACAGCATCTATTATGCTAGGTCTTTGCGGTGCTTCTTAAGTATAGGGATCTATGCTAACAAGATCCCTCCCTTTGCATCCTTGTATAGTTGGAAATCATGCGATCGATTCTCCCACTCTGTTAATATAGGATGTCTATAAAAGCCACGTGCGTCTTCTCGCCTTAAAGCTCCAGGCTCGCCTTTCCCCCATTTTAAAGTCGCCGCACACCAGTGGACCACATTTGGTAGTGTCTGTTCACTGCAGTGCATGGTAATCAGCCTGTGGACTATGAGTAGTGCTAAATCAATAAATCTATTGATGGCATTCGCTGTTTTCGTGCTTTTAAATAATCCCAATAATGCACCCTCCATTGTACATATAGCAGTGCGACCGGTACCCTCCTCCAGCGTGCTGGGACAATTTGAGACCGACCCAAACATCTGGTGTAGTGTTGCTGGTGTGAGGTATGCATGATGTAGAATGTTATGCCGTATATATTGAAAGTTTGTGGTTTTTTTTTTATTTCCACATTTTCAGAGACATCATCAAATTACAAAAGAGAGTTAATACAACCAATCAAAATACAAACACTGTTGACCGATCATCATATACACCAGCAGATAAATATTCGTAGATCCAGGTTGATAAACGGAGATCAAAATATAAATCAAATCAAATGGTCATACCATTCAAGAGTTCATATGAGTTACAAACAGATCCCATATCTTCAACCCTAATTTCCATTTCCTTGCCCCCTTAACTAAATATAAGCTAGATTCCAAACTAGCTAATCCATACATTTTTGCTCTCCAAACTTCAAACCTTGGTGGCTCGGGGCATAACCAATCCCCCGCTATACACAAACAGGCCACCGTCATTGCAACAAATAAAAACAATCGATGTTTATACATGATACACCCTTATGAGACTGTCCGCCCCATCCCTAGAAGTAACAGGGCAGGAGAGATCTGAAGTTAATCCCCTAAAATAATAGATAAAAAGCGTTCGATATCACGTACAAATAAATTCAATTTTACACAACTGAAAAAATATGTTCTATATCAGCATTTTCCACCCCACAGCGGAAGCATTTACCATTATACCGATTCCCACTTTTTCATCCGTGCTGGTGTATAATACAATCTGAATAAAGTTTTAAAGAATTGTACTTTTAAGTTCTCTGACATGAGAACTTCTTTAGATCTGATAATTGCATCTTCAAGTGATATATCTAATTCATTCTCTCCCAATATCAATGCCCATTGTGAGGTATGTTTTTCCAGATCATCCTTTTTACCTGAATTTAAGATTTTATACACCATTCCGATTTTACTCTGTGCCCTTATAGCTTCTATTAACGGATTAGAAATCAATTTTAATTTGCATTTTAACAGAAAATCACGAATTTGTACAAACTTAAAAAACTGTGATTGTGATAGGTTATAAACCCTTGCTAGGTCCTTAAACTGTTTGATATTATCCATCTTATCATACAAGTCTCCCAATAAGCCTATTCCTTTTTCTCGCCAGACCCTCACGGTCCTATCAACAAATATGGGTGGGGGTAGCTTAGTCATATTCAGAGGAGTATAATAGGTAAGATCTCCTAAATTGATTAATTTGCGGACTTTCTTCCATGTTTTAATTGCTGCATCTACAATCTTGAACCTGGTTCTCTTGAAATAGCTCCATTCTACTTCCCGAAATAGACTTCGATTAGCTCCGATTCCTAAAGCCAGGTGAAAAATGGAGCTGGTGGATATTGTAGTTGTTAGGTTACCGTCATCCACTCCACAAAGTAAAAAGGCAACTTTTTGCAAAAAACAAACATAATAATACAATACAATGTCAGGTACTGCTAAACCTCCCCTAGTACTTGGTAATGTCATAAATGTCATAGCTCTTCGTGGTTTCCCCAGAGCCCATAGAAATTTAGAACATAAAGCCTGAAGCTTCTGTAGTTGGAATACAGAAATTTCTAACGGCATTGCTCTAAAGAGGTATAATACTCGGGGCAATATATTCATTTTTTAAATGTTTGCTCGGCCAATCAAAGTAAAATGCAGCCTCCCCCACCTCTCTAGAGAATCTGCAATATTACTATAAATAGACCCCCAGTTTGCCTCCACCACTGCAACCATAGATGCCCGAATCTTAACTCCTAAGTATGTAGCTTCCACCACTGCTCTTGAATCATCCATTGCTACAGTGTCAGTGCATACCATCTGTGTTTTCGTGGCATTAAGCTTATGTCCGGACATCCGTCCAAATTTACCAGCTAGCCGTTCGATCTCCGACATTGCGGCGGCCGGGTCCTCCGAAGTTATCGCAATATCATCCGCATATGCCAGCTGATAAAGAGGAACTAGAGCCCCTTTGGGTGTGGTCACGTCAAGCTGTGAGTCACAGGCCACTGACAGTAGCCCCAGGTCAACAGCGCAAATACTTCGCTGAGGGACAAGGAACAAAGATATGAGATGACGAAAACTCAAGTTGAAGTGGCACGTTTATTATTAATTCACAAGTAGACCAATAAATGCGTATCTTTTAGCAAAACAATGAATGCATGTCATTTCATACTACTAAGTAAAAAGCCATTTAAATGTTGCAAGGCAAGCTAAAATGAGTAACTCTTAAAAAGGCATAATGGAAAACTGCTAGAGATCCAAAGACATGGAGTACATTTGTTATAAAATCATAGTGCCTAGAAATTAAGCCTTTCTGATGAGAACTATAAGGCAAGCTGGAGTGAGGATCCAATAAAAATCACATTTAAATCAGCTAGGAACTCGGAAAGACACAGAATACATTCTTTGAAAATATAGAGAACTTGAAACAAGCCTTCCTGAAGATAATTATTCATGCAAGTTAAACATTTTAAAAAGACCCAGAATGCAGGGGGCCAGGATTATTAAAAAGGCACAATTGAAATTAATTAGGGAACGAAAAACACATTTCTATAAAAATTCAGTGCCTGGAGGCACCCAACTGGGTAGACTAACCAACAGTGTCTAATTATTTAAAAGAAACCTTAAATGCAAGGAATTGGGTGTTGATGGAAAATACCGAGCAGAGTCAGAGATTTAAAAAGGCAAGAATATTATCTGGCTTGGGAGGGCATCACCTGAGGGAGTAGGCTTGACAGTCCCAAATCAGATAAATGGCCGGCCGGAGAACTCACAGCAGCAAGTTCTGGCTTCAAATTTGACGGTTGGGCCTGATATACTTTGGAAAGCAGAACCATGGTTCTACTCTGACGCCTCTGCTGACGCATTTTTGGTGAAGGTGGCTGACCGCATGTCCAAGAACACGGAACTGGTCAAATGGGTTAATCGGGTGGTTGGCCATGTTTGACCCTAGGATATAAACAAACGGTCATGGTTGACCACAGAATATAAACAAACGGTCAGGTTTTGACCACAAGAAATGAACAAATAATCATCTGATCACGAACATCTCTCTAAAAAAGTAGATGTGGGAGACGTGTGCTAAAAATCACAAGACATTGCGGTTTTCATTTGAGCAAGCTATCTTTCAAAATAATGAAGCAAGATGTAAAATTCTGTACCAGCTTATTTTGTGTACGTGCGAGTGTGGGGTGTCTTGCAATGGCGCTTGTGAAAGGCTACTGTACTTTCCCAGGGTTGCTCAAGTTACCTCGCTGAGTTCAACATATCAGAAATGCACGTTGAAAATGATTTAGGCCCAGTGCTTTTTGTTAACATAAGGCGTGGCCTTTGGCCTTTGGCTTAGGCCTATGTATATTGTGTTCATGGAATCTGCGGGCTTCTATTTACTGATAGTATATGGTGAAAATTGGTCATTTTAGCATATTTTCAGATTTTGTCAAGTCGGGCCCACATCAGACCTTCATCCTACCAAGGTCGATAAAAAGCCCTTCCTGGAGATTAAATGGTAGAATGTGACCCTCTATCTTCTCCCTGCTCTTGTTCATTTATTAACACTCTTTTAACTGAGTATCTTGGTCATCTTTCCGCTAGTGGGGGAATCCAGGGCATGTCGTTAACATAACACTTAAAGCTGTCTTGGTGTTGGTCTCCTTGCTTGGCTCTTTCTTCATCTGCCCTAAGGAGTATTTTAACATATTCTGCATTTCGTTCATTAAGCAGACGTTCATATTGGACAGCTACATGCCCTTGTTCAGGGTATCTCTACCTGGGGAAAGTGGGGGAGCTGACGATATGTCATAGTCAGTACCAGGGGCTGCTATCTCGCTCATCTCCATTTGTATTCCAGTCCCATCACAATGAACACGTTCTTTGTCCTCATACTCAGCTAACTGGTAAATCCCTATGCTAGTGTAGTTCGTCCCTACTATCTTGGTGCTAAATTTCTTTTCATACAATGACACTCATCTGCGGGATGCAACACAAAAAAAAGAAACAGCAAAAAATAAAAACTTTTTAGAACCGCCACAAAGGTATCCAGTCAAAGTTCAACCAATCAGTGGTGTCTAGTATGGCACCTCCTCCAGCAATCCATTTCTTTTCTATCGTGTTCAAGTTGTTGATGGCATTGGTCAGTTGAGCCATTTTCTTCGTTGTTAGTAAGGTACAGCTCACCTCCTTATCCAAAGGCATACTCTTCTCTTGGTATTTCGAAGCCAGAGTCCTTCTGCCTTGGTCTGGAGCATCACAATGATGGTGTAGGAAAAAGTGCTGGACTCTGTTCAACCGGCAAACCTCCTTTGGTGGGTCTTTGGTGGGTCTTTGAACGCTGTCCACCATTAGAACTGAGCACACTGCCATTGTCCATGGAGCCAGATAACAGAGCCAGAGATGGGCATCGATGTGGAAGATATTTGCGGCTGGAACCATCATGGAGACTTCGTGCAATGTTCTAGTGAACTCAGGCCGCTCCTTCATAAGGGCTGTTGGAGATGGAGCCATTCCCTGCAGGCCCAGTAAAGTCAATTCGGCCGGAGGTGCCATATTTATTGTTCGAATCAAAAACAGTGCTGTTTGCAATTTGTGTGCCGACCCACAGGTAACATGCCATTCTAGAAAACAGAGAAGAGGTGTCTTTTAATTTGAAATCATTTAATCATTTTGGACATTTTTATCTTATCCCCACCCCAAGTACACTACCTGTCTATCTTATTTTATAATCCTAGTCTATCCTATGTTGCCCTAAGAGCCCTTCTTTATACCTCAAGTAACTTTGTGCGAATAACAAAAACGCCATTCTAATCTGTCATGGTCAATGTAGTGTGTGGGGGATGGAGCAATGATAGTGTGACAGAGAACCTGCATCATAAACCCAGTGATGCTGCAAAAGACATATGCTGCAAAAGACTACACTATGGGCCATATCATGAACAGTCATCTAAAATAGCCTTGTTGCCGTCACTTCTTTTCTGTATTTGTCAGTGATGACCTCATGCATCATTGAGGTGGAGGGGTGGTTCCTTCCTGTTCTATGTATAAACACCTTAGATAAGGTGGCCTCAATAATCTGACAATAGTTTGTGTATCCTGCAGGAGGTCTTCTATAGTCTGTGGTCGTATCTGCCTAGGTGAGAAAATCTATCTGTGTCTTCTGCATGGAGAGTGTATGAGTCATGTAACAGCACTCCTTAGTCTTCTATTGTTGTCATCTGACTGCATCACATGCTGTGTAGAAATTCATGAGCAGGATGCTATCTCACTGCTTGGGCATTATTCTTATTTTGCATTATTACTTCCAACAGGGGAGAGCGATGAGGACACATGTTGCAAATACAATTATTCTGGGGTGCTAACTGTGCTGGTAGAGGGACTGTTGAACCTTTCTGCATTCTTGCAAGGGCCATTTACTCCATGTGCTAACAGATATATTGACTTTGTTGCTATTGGCAATTTCAAAAAATGTAAGCAAAACAAGTCTTCCTATTAACATAATGAGATATAACCAATTAAATCTATCTAGTGCCATTTCTTCCAGTATTGCAAAGTTTGTGTTTTGTGATAACTTTCTAGGGTATATTAATGGCCTGTCCCATTTCTTGTCTGTCAGTTCCCTCCCCACATCCCTTTCCCATTGCCTATGAGTCACGGCCAGCGGGTCTTGTGTGGTGTAGACTAATGCCCGCACAAACCACGTGTTCAGTTGACGACCCCCACCTATTATGTGAAGGGTGTGTATCAACAGGTGGTGGGCAGGTTCTGTATCCATGATCAGCCAGTCGGGCCATTTCTGCTAACAGTCGAGCAAGAGCTAGGAAATGTCCCACAGGTAGGTCGTTTTCTTCCTGTAATCTATCGAATAGCAGTAGGACTCCGTCGCAGAATAAAGCACCCATCGTACCTACCCCTGGCAAGCTTCATATTTCTAAACCCTCATGACCCACCATGTCAGTGAATGATGTGATGGAACTTAAGGGGATTTCTGGTGAGTATTGTAGAATTGGTAGCATAAGCACAGACCATGTTGAAGCTATTGAATTCCAGTGAGGGTTTGGCCCCTGTGAACACAGCCTGCTAGATCTTCCAGTGCGTCCTCTCAAAGGCAGGGTATCCTAGTTCCTCTGTAAAGTATCCCGCCCACCATCACGCAGGGCATTGCAGCTGCGCTGCTATTTAATAGTGTTCAAAATTAGGCGCTCCAAAGCCACCTTTGTCCACTGGGAGATGCAACTTGAGAAGTGTGACTCGCCTCCTACCTTTATTCCAAATGGAGCTCCCTAAGGGTGAGTGTAAGGTGTTAAATATAGATTTAGGAAGATGTATAGGGCGAAATAATACAACAGGCGGGGGAGCATTACCATCTTGAATAGTGACACTACCCTGAACCAAGAGAGGCAATATGCCAAAGCGAAAAGCAGAGGAGAAAACGAACATCCTTGCTGTGTCCCTCTGCTTACTCGGAATGAAGGAGATATAAAGAGTCCAATCCTCACTCTAGCCATGTGCTCCACGTATTAAAGGGGGATCTGTTTGTGCAGCCTACCAGATATGCCCATAGCAGCAAGTGTCGAGAAGAAGTACCCCCAGTCCATGGTGTCAAAGGCTTTCCCCAGATCCAGCACCATGCATGCTGCATAAGGCCACGGGGTTGGAGAGAGCTCCATCACCCTGTGCAACCAGCAGATTTTGAGATTACTAGACCTACCTGACACAAACCCCTTCTGGTCCGTGTGGACCAGACGTGTCATGTGTTCGTAAAGCTGGCCTTCTATGATCTTATTTAAGCTCTGAATCTGACCCCAGCATTAACAGTGGGCCGTACGAGGAGAGTCCCTAGGAAGCCTTCCCCAGCTTTGGGAGTGATACCATTAATGACTCTCGGAGGGATGGTGGAAGTCGACCTTCTGTTAGAGCAGTTTAGTATAATACTAACAGCTTGGGCGCCAGTTGATGCTCATATGCCTTATAAAATTCAATGTGGAATCCATCTAGACATGAAGTTTTATTAGTGACTATGCGTTGTATAAACCCTCTCACCTCTTCTACTGTTATTGGCTCATTAAGCTCTTCCCTATTCAATGATAGGTAATGTTGCCGAGCAGAGAAATTACTGTTTGTCTGCCTGGTGATCATGGGATGGAGGGTTATACAAGGCCTGATAATGAGCGGTAAATGCAGCATGTAGCATGTATTTCCACTTGATTTGTGGCCTGAAGTACCGCTGAAAGTCTAATCATGGGGTTGGGTAGAAACGGTGTAGCACAGCACAGAAGCCATTCCAATAAACAACCTGATTTATCACTCTCCGCATGCATCCTGGCTTGATACACCCAAAAATCTAACTGGTGTAGTTGCTCTATCAATTGTGCATGCCATTCTAGTGACTCTGTTATGTCCCTCTGTTTCACATTATCAGCCTGTGACTCTTTTTCTAGAGTACTAAATGAATTCTCAGATCTTTCTGCAAGTCTGCCCTGGCCCCTACTACTTCATGAATACAGTGTCCCCTTAGTACAACCTTAATGGCCTCCCATTCCACCAGTTTTCAAGAGGCAGGGCCCCAATTCTCCATCAGACGCTACAGCTGTGCCTCACCAGTGGTATCCCAGAAGACCTGACCTTCCAGCGCAGCTGGTTATAGGCACGAGGTAGGAACCGTAGGCCGCGGCGTGGCCTACTTCAGCTGTATTTGTAATGGGTTGTGATCAGAGAATGTCTTCCCAAGATATTCCGCTTCCAGGGCTTGCAGCCTAGAGGCCGGGTCACAGAGTATACATAAGGCCCAGCCTTACATGTAAATCGTGTGCAGGTGCAGATACAGTGAGTGCCAGCATTCCATTAAAGACAAGTGCTCTAGCCAATGGGACAAGAAAGAAGTATCTACCACCACCGGGGAAACTTGTAATGGTGCGTGTGAGCTGTCTAGCTGTGTATCCAAAATGCAATTAAAATCCCCACCTAAAATCCATGGTATATGGGCCCAGCACATAAGTAGAGGATTGGGGAAGAAGGTTGGTTGGGATATGTTCAGGGCATGCTCCCTATGAGGAGGGGACGGCCATCAAGGTAACTCTCCACCAACACATAACGGCCTTCTTGGTCTAGTTCTACTGCCACGCTACGAATGGGAACACCATGTTGAACCCAAACCAGTGCTCCCAGAGTGAATCCTGAGCACGTGGAGAAATAGCATTTCCCCCATCAGCACTTTTGCAATCTAATGTCCTCCCCTCCTGCAATGTGTGCCTCCTGCAGAAGTGCAATTTGGGCACTTCGCCTTCGAATTTACTGCTATACTGTATGTCTTTTACGGGACATGCCCATTCCATGGACATTGCACGTCAAAATGCTTACTTTATCCATTTAGAGGCAATAGGGAGAGGATGCACACACTAAAAGGTGCACACCAGGTGGTCGACTATCTACAATTAGATTTAGGGCATACAATCTGGTTAAGATAACACCACTTTTCACCATTTCACTACATGACTCAATAAACTGTAATTAACCCCTTCCATGCTCATGACGAGCTCAGCTCGTCATGGCATATACCTCTCAGGTGCTCATGACGAGCTGAGCTCGTCATGACCACACCCGTTTTCGTTGCTGTCCAGCACAGCAGGGGAAACTACCAAGCAGCCATGTGGATAATAGGAGGCTCATAATTGTGCATCAGTGTGCACCATCATCACCCTGGAGCAAGGAGGAGGGTTGGCCAGTATATGATGTGATATCTCCAGTGTCATGCGGGTAGTAAGTATCTCCAAGAGCTCGTCTCATCAGGAGACTTCATTTCGTCTTTGGAAATGTCAGCATTCAAAGAATCTGCTTGAGGTGGGACTTCAGCCTTTCTCTCCCCCATGCCCCTTAATCCTCAGCCTCTGTCGCGTGGATCTATTCCTGGATCAAAGCATAACAACATCCCTTGTAACATGTCATAAAATATCATCTGCTGTTTGCGGTGTTACTGCAGGGAGCAGTACAGAAGACACACTACTCACAGAATGTTCTCAATCGTCTGGCGGATCTTGTGTCTGGGATTCAGGTGGCGATGAGTGTCGTTCTGCTCATAGTGTGACTGCTGATGTTGGAGCCTGCCAATGAGTCCACGCTGAATGCGGTCCAGGAACTGGTGATGTTGGGACCGATGAGTTGTACCTTTTCTGTTTCACCTAGTCTCAGGCATCGGCTGGTTCTGAAAAGAAGTAACTCTTGTTCTGACCATCACTTTCAGTTTGGCTGAAAAAAGCAATGAATATTGCAGGCCTAGCTGTTTTAACCTGAGTTTAAATCCCAGAAAGGAGGACCAGTGGTGTTGTACTGTAAGTGTGTAATCAGGGAAGATGAATACTTGTGTATTTTCATAGCGGAGGGACCCTGTGGACCTGATCACCTGTAGGATTGTCTCCTTACCTCTGTAATTCATTATTCTTGCCAGGCCTGAGGGGAGGAAGGGAGTCCCCATCGGCGGAAGTCACGCCGGGATCCGGTGGGCACTTTCCACCAGGAAGTAGGGGGACAGCTTGTCCCAGGTGACCAGTTTTAGTAGCCATGCTTCAAAAAAGTTCACAGGGTCTTCACCTTCAGCCCCTTCTGGAAATGCCACAATGCGAAGGTTGTTTCGGCGAGAACGCCCTTCTGAATTTCCCATTTTCTGGACCTTGTTAATGAGGGTGCTGACTTTCCCTTCCAAGTCTTTCAGCGATGGTTGAATCTCTGATATAGCGGTTTCAGTATGGTGTACACAGTCAGTTAACTTTCTCTGGTCCTCTTGCAACTTTCCCAGTTCCACTGCCATGGCGTCCTCCTTGGTACGGAGTTCTTGTCTGGACTCCGTAATAGCCTCCAGTATTTCATCCAACTTCAGGACTGAGGGAGTCATTTCCAAGTGGCCTTTCTATGGGTCGCGGCCAGCCTGTTCAAGTGCTTCAGTGTTTGTGCGTTCCAATGATTGGGAGGCCTCCTCTGTGCCCCATCTACAGTACCCTCTAGTGGTTGAAGACCACTCTCTGCCCCCACTTTGATGGTATCAGGATCAAATTTTAGGATTAGCGAGTGGCAGTCACGGACCATGCAGACCTCCAGTATAGTCTCAAACTAGTTCACAGAGCGGCACGAGCAGACCTAGAGGAAGAGACAGGGGTGGGAGGGATGCAAGGTCCCAGGTAGTCCTCCTACATTATGATCTGTATACCAATGGGCATTAATCTAGAATCCAGGCAGTCCAGTACACAGGACGCACCTCATCCCTGTTATTCCAGATGCTAGGGGGGGCACAAGCAGTCCAATGACCCCACCAGTCACAGCACCGGCAAGAGATGCTCCCAATTAAATCACTTTCCCTCTGGCCCCTCACAATAGTATGCGTTCCAGGCTCTTAGGCAAGCGAGGCCTCAAGCACCCTCCAATAGGCCTTTTCCTCATATATATGTTCTGTGCTGTGAGCCTGGGCCCCTAGTGAATTCAGTGCACCTCAAAACAGACGTGCTAGACAGAGTCTTTATGACAGAGGCCTCAGCAAATATCCACCCACAACCATTCCACCATTCCAGGGCAAGTTCCAGGTCACAATGAAACGGAGAGGTCCACCACACAAGCCCCTCCCAGCGCACAAGCCAGGCACTCCAGCATAGCTTAGGAAGTTAACTGGATCAGCCCTCCCTATAGCTATGGGGCTTCCAGACAATCGCCCGGGTCCCGACACCTCACCCTCACCGCAGCGGCACTGGCGGTGCAATCTCCCCATAGGAGAAGGAGGCAGGCCTACCTCCTTTCGATTGGCGGTCGTTCCCCATGTCCAGTATCAGCGCGGTACTCAGGCAGGCTGTCAGCACCTCCCACGCTCACTCCACAGTCTCTGATAGCAAGACGTCTCTGCTTCACTTGGCCTCCGCGCTCCCAACACTTAGGCTGTGTGAGGGACCCCGCCAACCGTGGCCTGGTCAAGAGGCAAGTCGTGTAGGCCGGGATGGTCTCTGTGATTCTATGGTTCACACGCAGACAGGGTGCTTCATTAAAGGGGAGAAATGACACTGCACCTTCCTATTGTCACAATACTGCCCAATGTGACTCTCTTGAGGCAGGGATGACAGCGGATATTTATGGATTTCAAGTCTCCCAATGGAGCTCACCTTTATGTTCCTGGTTGCCAAAGGTTGGTGCCTGTGGTCAAAGTGCTCATCTATATCTGTTCCACCAAGGATTCCATATACAGATCAAAGGGGGGGGGCAGCAACTTTGGCGCGAAAGGCTGGGGGTTTAGTCCATTAACTTTCACTTGGACATTTGGTCGGCATAGCTGCTCCAAACCGGCTTCAGGAACTGCTCCCTAGTCCCCCGTTTTCCATGGCATGACGGAGGAACAGCCAGTGAACTCGCTCACCAGCCTTTTTGTCACCAATTGACAAGAGTACCACTGGAGTGCATGACTGAGCAGTTCCATCTATGAGATGGAGGAGGCAGAATCTATCAGTCCCTGCATATATGGATTTAGGTGGCCCATCAGAATGTCTGTGATGAGTTTGGCATCAACTTTTAACAGGAATATCGGTTGGTATGATAAACATAGCGTAAGGCCTTTCCCGGGCTTAGGTATCACAATGATTACTGCTTTCTGCATTGTGTTAGGGAGAAGGCCAGTCTCACAAAATGAGTTATATAGGCGTGCAAGGATAGGGGCTAGTTAGGGGACAAACAGTTTGTAGGTGCCAGGGGTAAAGTCATCTGTCCCAGGGTCCTTGTAGGGTTGCAGTCGGGATATGGCAGCACAGACCTCATCCTCTCAAATATCTGCCTCCAAAGAGGTTGCTTCTCTCTCCGGCTGGCGGTTAGTGTGTGTCAAGAACAGGAATTTTAGGATCTCTTCTAGATCTGTCTCTTCCGTGGCATGGAGAAAGGGGTAAAAGCTCTCAAAGACTTGGGCGGTTTCCGCATCACAGTGTGTTATATGGCCTTCTGCTATCTGGATCTCAGAGATCCTACCCTTGAATCATGAATTTGGGCTTACAGTTTCTGAGCAAGCAGGCATACAGCCTTATTGCTCCTCGCATTATATTTTTGTGTGGTACGAAAGAGAGTGTGTTTGGCTCTATCCCAGTCTAACGCTTCAATCTGTTTTCTGGCAGGTGTCAGTTGCCTACACACCCTGTGAACATCTAATCATTTATTGGATGCCTCTAAGGTTCTCATGAGGTCTTCTAGATCTATCCCATCTCACTTTATTGAATTTCACAGACATGGCTAAGAATGTTTCTCTTATTACTGGCTTCCCAAAAAAATGGGGGCATCTGGTGTGTCACTGATGTGGAGAAAATGTGGGATGGCTTCTTTGACCTCTTTCTAAGTGGTTTTAGATGGTAACAAGTTATCATTGGCATCATGGTTGTCGTGGGGTGGCAATCTCTGGTACACAGAAGGATATAGTGATAGTGGAATGGTAATCAGTCTGACCTGCGGCCGCTAAAATGCTTGGGGATACTAAGAAGTGGTCGATCTGGACATAGGTCTGGTGTGAGGCAGAGAATGAAGTGCATCCCCTGGATGAAGGGTGTGTAGATCGGCAGGTGTTCATCAACCCCACATCTTTCAACCACTGCAGCCCTGCAGCTGTGAAGACCCCTGATTTGTCTAGCCTCTGGGCCGAAATGTCTATTGAGGTATTCTAGAAAAGGTTGAAGTACCCCCTACCACCAGGTCTGCACTTGAGGTTGCAGCGTCAAGGCCCACGGCTCTAAGGAGTAACTTGTTCTGTTGGTCATTGAGTGTGTACAGCGTGGCTAGCATGAAAGTATAGCCATTCATAGAAATATGTAGTTAGAGGAGACTCTCTGGGAATTAACCTTGGGTTTTTATGATTTTGCATTGAAAGTCACTTTCCAGTAGTACTGTAACACCCACTTTTTTGCTGGGTCCAAAGGAGAAATACTGCCTATCAAACCATTGGGATTGTTATCTCCCCCTTTCTTTTTTTAGGAGAGGTCTCTCCTGTAGGATTGCGATATCACAGTTAGAGTCTCAGTAGGAAGAGGAGTGCTCTTGGATTTATTGGAGAGTTGAGGCTCAGAATCCTGACCATCAGGCAGTTACAGGTGGAGCTGGGGCCTAGGAATCCTTATTACAACATAAAAGAGGGCAAGAGGAGATTTGAAGACCAGCAGGTATTAACACCCCACTGCAATCATCAAAAACACAAGATAACTGGGTCTATCATGCTATGTATCTATACTTAAAGTAGTCAGGATTCAAAGGAGATTTCCTTTTACAGGACAAAAACCCTCACCCACCATGGGTAACATGCTTCATCATAGGGTTCCTCCTCACACCACTATTCCTGTGGTGTGTGCTATGACTCACAACCTAGTTGGGAGCTGTTCTTTTAGATGTTTTTACATGGAGCCCTATGTGCAAAAAACCTGTGGGTGATTGCTGCAGAGTGTGTAAGAAAAACAAATGCGTATGGGTTAAAACAAACTACTCTTTAGACATATTTTTTATTTTTGTCTGCAGGGAGTTAGGATTAAAAAAGCAAAGCGACAGTACTGGTTCAAGAAGGAAGAAATTCAATCCAACCTGAGGACAATGTGTGTGATAGTGGTCGTATGTTTCTGCCCATCCATTACCCTAGATCATAGTTGATATGGTATTCATCAGGACTTCTAAAATTAATACACTTCTGCTATTTGTGCTCAAGTAAACTAAAGTGCATGGTGATATGCAAAACCACAAAAAACATTGCGTAACTCAATAAGTGGTACTCAACAATTTCTTGGAAGTCCACTCCACTGATCCTGTCAGGACAAGAACATATATCATGACTCCTTATTACCAACTAGGTAAGAAAACAGTTAGAGGCAAGGCACATACAAACAATAGCATAATAGTGCCACCAACGCAGCATGTGAATCCCAAAAATTGGAAATCCAACCTGGTGTCCACCCATTTTGGTGTCATAAAGTCAAGCTGATCTTACCCGCAACAGTCAGGTCTATAATGTCAACTCGACCAATCCCTTGGCAGTATACTCTGGGTCCACACTACCGTTTTATGCAGCATGAAGGAGATAAAAACAGAAAAACAAAAAGGTTTTTTATCATGTATTCTCCATGATGATCAGCTGTCCCCACAATAAGTGACGTAAACAGAGACCATCTCATACTAAAAATAACTCAAAGGAACTATCTCATACTAAAAAGAAAGGCAACAAGTGGGGAGGAAAGACCAAGTCCAAAACCAAGCTTAGTTTGCTAAATCATCAAAGCCTATTGATTCTAACCATACATGCAGTGTATAGCAGCACTCACCCGTAGTCTGGCCAGAAGTGGGCTAATAGCTCGCCAGGTGTCGAGGACACCATTCCTCACCCACGTTTAACTTAAAATAGATTCAAAATGAAGCGCTGACTGCTGGCGAAAGCACGATCCACCAAGGTTTTTGGGATGTGTAGTCCCGCTCAATCTCAGCATACCAAGTACTACAGAGCATCACCATGTATTCTAGGGCACATCTAACCCTAAATTGTAAATTATACAGGTGTGTATAGCTCATACCAATAGAACGCAGCAAACCAGACCTAGACCTCCCTGTCCGGTAACGTAACCAAAAACAAAGACTGATGGGAGGTGTAGTCTCATCCACAAGCAGCGTCCTGAAGGCTGCCAAACCTAATGAAAGGCCTTTTGCGTGTGTATTAGACCTAACTAGGTGTGTGTTATTGCGCCCAGCCATTGTCTCAAAGCCATAAGGAGCATAGAAAATGCACAACAGCCAAAAAGGAACCAAATCATAACCCTTTTCATGGAATAAAGGGAGATATAGTCAACAAACAAAATGCTACACCCTGAAGGCAGTCGGTTTAAAATCCAAGCCACATCTCAAAAGAAAGTGTATAAGCACATCTCTTTGTTTTTTTGTTTTTTTTTAATTGAGCAGAATGATAAGGTATTTCATTACATCATAATAAAAAAGTCCATTGTCATTGTTTCCTTCAAAAATAAACATCATCATTTGCAACATTGGGATCCATTGTTGCTTCAATGCTATATTCCCTGGTATTTTATAGACATAAAGTAAATTGCAGCATGCCGGAACAACATTTAAAAGACATCTTCTTGATTTAAAAGAAGGAGATCTAGGGCCAGATGTTCGACCATTCTAAATTGCGACTCGCAATTTACGCTCGATTGCGAGTCGCAAATTGCGAGTCGCAATTTAGAATGTACAACAGTGTCAGAGACACTGATTGCGATTCCCAATGTGGTCACAAAATGTGAGGCTCATGAATATTAATGAGCCACTCGCAATTTGCAAACCCATTGGAAATGGCTGGCCCTACCAGGGATTGTGGCCTGCTGGGCTCAGCAGACCTCCATGTCTGGGACTGCTTTTCAATAAAGCAGTTGTTTTTAAAAATGCAGCCCGTTTTCTTTAAAGGAAAGCAGGATGCATTTTTTTTTTTTAAATGAAACGTCTGGCCCTAAAAAATATTTTGCCCTGCATTTGCAACTCACAAAACCCATTTAGCGAGTCACAAATAAAAGATGACTCACTAAATAGGCTTTGTACATGGCACTGTAGGTGTTTGCATGCGCAAACGGGTCGCAAACCCATTTGCGCTTGCAAAAACGGGTCGTACATCTGGCCCCTAATGTTATAACGTGTTGAACCACTATGCTATTTTAGACCTAAATACAGTGCATTGTGCCTGGATTCCTTCTAAATAACTCTGTTACAGATAAGAACTAAGGCGCTAATTCATTGAATAGACATTGTGTCAATTATACAAACATGCTTGCATCAAGAGTTTTTTCTTTCAATGATTAAATAAAGTGCAGTACAATTTTTTTTAATTCAGCACGATTATTCTAAATCTTAATAAAGTGCATCATTTCATATTCCACCCACCTAACAGAAAATATCTCTTAATATAAGGTGCAATGATGCCTAAACAATTTGACGTAGAATATCATCATTCCATGGGCATAATATACCCTAATATAATTTACACCATCTTATTTACACTTTCAAACTTTCTACTCCATCCATATATTTTCAAACAGCTGTAAATCTTTTAATAGCGCCAACCCTTTTTGTGTAGGCTTCTTAAAATGTCTTTGTTCCATTCATGTTATTATGCCATCCTAGATACGTTGTTTCTCTAGTTGTCCTCCAGTTCTGCAAAACTAAGGATCGTGCCACTGGAGAGGCAATCGCAATGAATGTCCCCCCTCATTAGCCATTGGTGAACTTTGTCTCTGACTTAACAAGCCAAAGAGCGTCACACCGGCATCTGGTGCAACTCTTCTCTGTAAACCAATGCTAAGAGTGGCAAATACTTTCTCCAGGAACTGCGCTAGCATCGTACAGGTAAAAAAAAGTATGCAGCTAATCTTCTCCTCTCACTTGCAGGCAGCAAAAGCATCTATCATCTAATTCTGGATACATTCTATGGAGGACTTTAGGAGTATAGTATACCATCCACCATGACAAAAATGACCTCTTAAAATTCGCAGCTCTAAAGACCTTATTGTCAAATTGCGAGATCACCTGGCACTCGACCTCAGAAAAAGTAAATTGTGTTGCCTTAGTATTCTTATCTAAAAAACATTTTACTAGGCGGCACTCCCCTTGACTCTGTAAAAATATGTACCAATTTCCCACTCCTCTTAGCTTAATTCTAAAAAAAAAAAAACAGCCATTGCTGGTGATGAGCCTGTGCTAGATGAGAGACAATATTTTTTCAGTAGATGCGTAATCTGCAGATACTCAAAAAAGAAAGGTTTGCAGCAATCTCCACATCCATCTTGGAGATCCTCCCAAGTAATACACCTCTCTCCCACCAGAAAATGGCCCAATTCTTTAAAACCATTTGCCTTCCAAAAACTTAAATGGCTGTTCTGAATTTGGAGGCCCAAAATGTTGCATTCCCTGAGCTGCAAATATTCGTACCCTGCATAATGAGTATTCACGGGATAAAATGCCTGAAGTCTGGTGCAACACTCCTGCAGTGTCTTGTATCTGTGGTGTTTCGGAAGTGTAGCTGCCTTTATAAAAAATAGAAGCTGAGATCCGGCTTCCTACACCATCTCATCCAGAAAGTAACTATCCAAGGATCCCTTAGGATCAATTAAATGAACTAATGTATCTATAAGAGAGGTTTCATAGTATGTATGTATCTGGGGCAGTGCCAACGCCCCAATAAATATCAAGTTGAAGCACTGGAAGTCTTACCCTAGACATTTTGTTGTTCCAGTATATCATATAAATTTTTATCGGGACATTTGAAAAAAGAAAAATTAGCAGAAGTAAAATAGACATTTTCATAAGAACTAATCGGGCAATTAATGTAAAAGGAAGAGTGTCCATCTGTCTAATAAATCTCAATTTTTGTTCAACATTACCTCATAATTCAATTTGTAGAGCTTCACATAGGAATTAGTTACATATATCCCCAGGTATCGAATAGGGTTGGAGGAGGAAGCTTGCCATTGAAGAGAACAAAGGATGATACTACAAGAGATGTTAAACAACAGTACTTCTGTTTTATTATGATTTAATATCCCCCAATCGATTTTTAACTGCGCAAATTCTGCCAATATCGTTTTGATATTCCTGTTCTTCAGGCCTGCAATATTAAATTATGTCACCCGCAAACAATTTTAGTTTAGGCATTTCTACTATTGGTGCTTCTATACCCAAGTTTGCCCTGATTCTGACAGCCAATTGTTCAATAAAAAAGGTAAACAATACGGGCAAAAAGGGCCAACCCTGCCCGGTTCCCCAATTTATATTGACCGTCCCTGCTAAGTTGGAATTAATAATGAGATGAGCCTGTGCTCCTTGATATATATTACGTAACATGCTAATGATTCGTAAAGGAAACCGAGCTCTCTTGAGGCCATAAAAAGGAGCATCCCAATTTACGAGGTCGAATGCTTTCTCACCATCATCCATCATTATCAGTGTGGGTGTCTGATTAGTTTAAAACAAATCCAGTGCATGGACTAGAAATCTAGTAATCAATGACATCAGCCTTCAAGCCACAAAACCTGTCAGATCCTTATGAATCACATTCTGAGCAGCCGGAGTAATCCGATTTGCCCACATTTTCATTAAAACTTTATAATCAGTATTTAATAGACTAATCGGTCTATATGAGTTAACATCACTGGGATTCTTTTACCTTCTTAACTAAACGGACGATAGTGGGTTCCTTAAATGTTGATGGAACCTGTTTTCACGAAATTAAAAAGCTCTCCTAAGAAAGTTATTAGCTCTTCCAAAAATGCTTTATAAAATTTTGTTGGCAGGCCATTGTTGCCACAAGCCTTCAGCCTCATCTCGCATTTTCTGGCCTATGTGACTTCATAGGAGAGCAGGATAATTCCTACGCCAATACACTTTTGCAAGCCAATAAATTCCTAAACCCAAATGTTCGTCAAAGTATGGCAAACCCCAAGCAGGGAGTTATCTTCTCAAATAATGGAGGAGCAGGAACCTACAGTAGAATAAGCCACAGGATATCATCATTGAGGCCCTTCACATAGCTTTTCAACCTGAAAATCCCTTGTTGCTCTCTAGTATGTAAGAACTGAGATACATCCCAAATATTGGATGGTATCATGGGTTTGTCAAGTACAGTCCATGACAGATCATTCTCTGTATGTCTTTTCTCCAAGAAGTGTTTTGTCAGTTTTGTGGAGACCCGCTTACACCAGATAGTGCTAAGGTGTTCCGTGATTCGGATCCTGATCTTGCGGGTTGTCATGCCTTCATAAAGCAGGCAAGAGGGCCAGGTGTTCATGTATATGAGCTTGTCAGTTACAATTTTTTTAAAGTTTTATTGAATTGTATGCAGTTTACAAAGACAGCATCAAGAAATGCAATATTGCTAAATAAACAAGAATCAACAATCCATGGCTGTAATACACTTACACAATGTAAAGATCCAAATCTTATCGGTACAATTACATAGATCACCCTGCACATACGGTCACAAAAGGCATGCTTACTGAGAAGCATTGTCAGGGGCTTCTTGATGTGCAATGGAACGTAAATATATCAACAGGGGTTCCCAGATGTCGTTAGGCCTGGAGGAAGTAAGGAGTTCCTCTGCATAAAGTTCTAGATTTTCTCTGCAATACACCAAATCCCTGAGCCATTGTTTAGATGAGGAACTCATCGTACTCTCGCACATCATTGCCACCCGTCGTTTGGCAATAAGCAAAGCCACCCTCACTACTCTGCATGTGATGCCCTTCAAAAAAGGCACCAGGCCAAATAAACACACCTGCGGGGGCACTGTATGTCAACATTAAGCATCTTCGACATTTTACCAGTTACATTGGTCCAGAACACCAACACTCGCCTACATGCCCAAGCTAGGTGCCAAAAATCCACCTCCAGAGTCCTACAGCACGTACAGGCATCAGAGTCTCAAAGCCCATATTTAAACAATTTGTGCGGTGTGTAATAACTCTGATGAAGATATTTAAAGTGGATGATACCAGTCAGTTGGCAGCAGTGCTCCCATTCCTTTTGCGTGAGTTGTATGTCTAAGTGCACATTCCATCTCTCCAAGCTCTTATTGTGTGGGGGAATCCTATATTCCTTAGCAGCGCGATAGAGCTTGGTGACAAGCTTGTGACGAGTTGGACTTGCAAGCAATGCGTGTAGGGCCTGCATCGTCTGTGGTTCCGCAGGAAATGTGGGATAGTGGGCCTGTATTGCTTTTTTCAGCCTGTGAAACAAAAAAATAAACTGTGGTATCTTATTCTGTATATAGCTAATATCATCGTCCGTCAAAAACGCACCATTGGGATATAGGTCCTGCATTTTAGCAATCCCCACCAGGGCCAATGTGCACATGGCGCCTGCCGTGTGTGTCACAGATATGTCTGAGTGATAGGCAAGGGGCAACAACGGGGAATACAGTGGCAACTTCCCGGCCTCGCGGGCCAGTGTCTGCCAGGCCGAAATCGTCGTGTTAGTAGTGTTGATTTCATTACGAGGACTGGTCCTGCACGCATGTTTTAATATGGAGCTTAAAGGGAGGGGTACGCATCCCAGTGTTCCACAGCCACGTGCTGGATAAAATCATGAGCGATGAACCAGAAGTGCACGTACTGCGAGTGTGTGCAAAGGTAGTATAGGTAGATATCGGGCACAACAAAGCCCCCGTTCTTGTATTCTAAAGTGAGGTCTCCCAATTTACACGAGCCTGCTTGCCTCCCCAGATCAGCCGAAGAAGCAGGGAATGCACTGTCTTACAAACATTTTGGGTAAGCAATATCATTATGCTACTAAAAAGAGATAAAAACTTAAAAAGCACTACCATTTTTATCAGAGCAATAAGATCCGCAAGCTACAGTGGGAGTTTCACCCACCTATCCACCTGCTGTTCTAGCTCCGTATTAGCAACCCTGTATTTCTCACAGATAACCACTTCTGGATCCCGGTATTTAACCGGTTCTGTTGACCACATGAGAGGTAACTCAAGCTTGTGTGAAAGTGTACATTCAGTCAGTGGTACCACCACAGATTTGACCCAATTGGTATTTAGCTCTGAGAATCGACCAAATCTGATATATTCCCGCAAAACTGGTGCCAAGTAGCTGCATGGCTCCCGTATAAAATGCAGCATATCATCCGCATGAAGAGAATTAATAACCGGATGGTGTATAAAGTTGAAAGCCGCATCTTTGTGACTTTGCCTAATAAGGCAGGCCAGAGGTTCCAGCGTTAGCACGAAAAGAAGCGGCGAAAGGGGGCACGCCTGCCTGGTCCCGCTAGTGATGCGTATAGAGTCTGACATGCAGCCCTCCACACGGACACGTGCCGTGGGATCAGTGTATAGCACACGCACCCAGTTGACAAACCTGGGGGAGAGTCCCATTCGTTGCAACACATAAAAAAGATAGCCCCACTCTATGGAGCCAAAAGCCTTGGCGGCGTCAAGCATGACATCCGCCGCCTGGAGTCCACGATCTAGGGTGTGAAACTTGGCAAAAAGCGTGCGCAAGTTATGGGAGGTGGATCGAGTGGGAATGGAGCCAGACTGATCCAGCAGTACCAGGTTCTGCATGAGCGGTTGGAGACGGGTGGCTAGAATTTTTGCCAAGATTGTCGCATTTGTGTTAATAAGCGACAGCAGCCTGTACAAGTCACACCAAGCTGGCTGTTTGTCTTTTTTAAGTAATGTGATGGTTAAAGCTTCACGAAGAGACGGTGGCAGCATCCCTGTGTCTTAAGCTTCTGCATACATGTCTAATAGATAAGGGGTGAGTTCCTCCGCATAAGACTTGTAAACTTCACAGGGGAACCCGTCGGGACGAGGTGCTTTTTTATTAGGAAGGGCGCTTATTGCCGCTCAGATATCTTCCGCCGTAATCGGCTGGCTAAGAAACTTCCTCTGACCCTCCGATAGCCACGCCCCAGGCACCCTTAAGAAGTAGGTGTCAAGTTCAGTGGTATCCGTCGTGCCCTGCGAGGTATACAATTGTGCATAGTGTGCATACGTATGTCGGAACTTGGCAGTGATGTCTAGAGTACTATAGTAGTCTCGGCCTGTGTCGTCTGTAATTTTAGTAATGGTGTGCTGATCTATGCGGTTTTTAATCTTGGTGGCCAGATAATGTCCCGGTCTCCCACCCATGGCAATTAGAGATGAACCTAATCTCCCCCTCTGCCAGTTCATTATGTTCGAGTATGGAATCCTTTAGGGCGAGGCTTTGTATTCCCCCTCAAGCAGCTGCAGTGTAGATTCCACCTTAGCTAATTGACCTCGCAAATCTTTTTAAATACCAGCCGATGTGCCTATGCAGGTGCCCCTGATAGTAGCTTTAAACCCTTCCCAGAGTATCCCCGCACTGTCTACGGAGCCTTTATTGTGTAATGGCCTCGCATATTGTTTTGAGATAAAGGGAATCCAACAGCGCTTCAGGTCGAAAACGCCATGTGAAGGGTCTAGGGACAGCTTGTGGTATGTGTAAGGTGAGTTGGACCGGGTTATGATTTGAGAGTGTGTGGGGTAATCCTTCCACAGGAGACACCCAGCCCTCCGCCCTCTCACTCATCAGCCAATAATCCAGGCGGGACCAGCTACCATGGGCCGTGGAAGTAAGTGTGCCCTCCAGCTTCTCCCCATGGCGGTGTCGCCATATATCTAGCAATCTCAGTTCGGTCATCCCGTCATTTATAACACGAGATGCCCCAGGGTAGTGACCCTCTCTTCCACTCGATTTATCCTTACTGGGGTTCAGGTGGGTGTTTAGGTCTCCCCCCCAAACGATCACGGCTTCAGGCCAATCCCGCATAGTAGCGATAAGATGCTCGTAAAGAGCAGGGTTGTCTACGTTAAGGCTATAGGTATTCACAATGGTGATGAACACGCCCCTGAGTTTACTATGCACTATGGCAAACCCACACGCATTATCGGTATAGGTTTTAATCATGGTGAAGGGAAGGCCTCTTTTGATAAATGTGAGTACCCCACAGCTATATGAGGAGTAGGAAGAGGCAAGTCGGAAGCGGCCCAGTGGGCCCCAACTAACATTTCAGATTGCTTTGTCAAATACGTTTCTTGTATAAGATACATTTTCACCCCATGGTGATCCAAATGCGCCGTTACCTGATGTATTTTTTTCGGCGTATTGAGCCCCCGTACATTCCATATTAAGTAAGAAATTAACTTTGCATCATGATGCACAAAGCTATTAAAATATGCATGTAACGTGATCTAAAATGAGTACCAAATGCTCTTATTCCAGTCTTTCCAGTGTATGCAACATTAACAGCCATGTAAACCCATCCCTGAGTCTTCACCCTCCCCCTTCCGCCCCCCCTCCCACTTTAGCACTCCCAACTTGCCAAAGCCATCTCAAGCTTCCCAAATGAAATCCTGAGTGAAATACCCAGTGAACAAACAGCTGTGGGGACACCCATGTGGGGAGCACCAGGGCACACATACCCTTCTGGTGTCAAAGGAGGTGGCCGAGCATAGTTAACACCCTTTCCTGCCCAGACATCTAAGCTATCTTAAAGAAACAATAGGAGAGATTGCAGACAGTCAATCAGAATACAAAATCAAGGAATAAAGGAGATCTTATCTGGATAGTTCAAGTTCAAACCGCCAGATTAGTCCATCTGGGTCCTTAGCTCCCACAAACAGGTACTCATATCGCAAACCCCCTGAGTTCACAATCTGAAAGAGACACGTTAGTATTAGATTCCTTACCTTAGAATATCCCCAGGCGTCAGACTGGATCCGGAAATTTTTGCGTAGCAGTACCCTTGCGCGTCGGTAGGCGTCATCTGCGGCTCCGCATCCGTCGTCGGCGTGGTGGGCGCCGTGATGACGTCGTCGGAGTACTTAGACGCCGCCTCCGCGTGCTGACGTCAGTTCTTCTTTTTCCCGAGCCAGCAAGCGCAGATCTGGAAAAAGCAGTAACCCTTAGTCAATTTTTGACTAACTTTTTGGATCATTTTGATCATTTCTCGAAGTCTTCCGACTCCGATTGGTGCCGTAGGGATGCCTGGCTTTAAGCACTGCGAGGATTGCGACCGCACGATGTCGGTCACGGATCCTCACCACCTGTGTCTAACTTGTCTAGGCGTCGACCACGACGACAAGGCCTGCTCCGACTGCCGGGCCCTCTCTTCGAAAGCCAGGCGGGAGCGGTCTCGCAGGCGACTCAAACTCCGGCAGTCGGTCCCGCGCCGCGAGAGGTCTCGGTCCCACGGGAGGTCGAGGGACAGGTCGCGGGCTCGGAGCCACCACAGTTCCGAGAGTAGGCCGCACTCCTCCGGGTCGAAGTCGTCGTCAGGTAAGAAGCACCAGAAGTCCAAGAGGCGTCATCGCTCTTCGGACTCCCCCCGACGCTCGCGCAATGCGGCCAGGGGTTCGGGTGACACCACCCACGCGGCTCCGTCGGAGTCGCCGGCGCCGCGTCCAGCTCCACACCCTCCGGTCCCTGGGCTAAACGCGACGCCGGAGGAGATCGAGCGCTTCCTCATGGCCATGAGGAAACTCTTTCCTCCGACGGGCTCCGCGGCGCCTTCGGGCCTAGCGGACCCGTCTGGGGCCTCTAGCGGGTCAGGGGCTTCGACCCCGACGCCGTCGGGTGCTTCCGCCCCAACGCCACCGACGCCTTCGTGTCCGGCGCCGCAGGGCCCCACAATCCCGATGCCGCCGGTGCCTTTGGGCCCGGCGCCGCCGGTGCCTTCCGGCCCGGCGCCGCAGGGTTCAGCGGCCCTGGCGCCGCCGGTGCCTTCGGGCCCGGCGCCGCGGGACCCCGCTAGACCTTCTTTGGGATCTGGATCGTCGCCGGTGGACCTTACGACCTCCCCGGCGTCGGACCATCAGGTGTCGCCTCCGGTGCCGTCCTCGGGCGGCGCCATCCCCGATGGCTCCTTCGTTCCTGTTCCGACGTCGGGACGGCCCCGATGGGCGCCGCTCCAGACGTCGTTTGGGGAGTTTCACTTCTATGAGAACCCTGAGTATCAGGAGATGGGTGATGAAGGGGATTGGGAGGGGTCTGAGGACCCTCTGACCCGAGAGTGTCAGTCTCATGAGGACTGGGCAGGACACCTTGGGGAGGCCAGTGGCCTGGACACCTCTCCAGACACTGGTTTTGTCTCCCCTCCTACCGTGGCTTCAGAGGAGGGGGCAACCTACAGTGTGGTGTTGATGAGGGCTGCCAAGGCTTTGGGCCTTGAGCTCCCCGTCGCGCCCGTGAGGACTAATCACCTCACTGAGGTCCTTAAACTGCAGTCAAGCTCGGCCGAGCCTCTGCTGCCCTTTAATGAGGCCTTGACCGACATTCTTCTGGGCACTTGGTCCAAGCCCGCTACGGGTTCGCCCGTAGATAGGAACGTGGCCAGACGCCACCGCCCAGCCCCGGGCGACCCATGTTTCCTGTCCACCCATCCTACCCCCGAGAGCCTGGTCATCCAGGCCTCCAATTCCCAGACCGCATTCCAGTCGGCGCTGCCGGACAGGGAATCCAAGAGGTACGAGCAGTACGGCAAAAAGATCTTCTCATCCCTTAGTCTGGGACTGCGGTCTTCCAACACCGCATGCCTCTTGGGCCGCTACACCCACTCTCTGTGGGATACGGTTGTGGAAGTGCTGCCAGAGTGTCCGTTGGAGGTACGGGCCAAACTCGGCCAAGCCCTTGTGGAGGGCCGGGATGCAGCCAAATATTCTATACGGTGTGGGCTGGATACCACCGACTCACTAGGTAGAGCGATGGCAACGACGGTGGCGGTCAGACGCCACACCTGGTTGAGGTCCGCCAACTTTTCGGCCGATGTCCAAAACACTTTGATGGACATGCCGTTTGATGGCCGTCGCCTCTTTGGCGACAAGGCAGACCATGCGCTCGAGCGCTTTAAGGACTCCAGGGCTACGGCCAAGTCCTTGGCCTCTCGGCCCCGCGCCAGCAATCGGCTGCCTTTCACTCCTTTCGTGGCCACGGAAGGGGTGTACCCACACGTGCTGCCAGCCACGCTCCGCAAGGTAATACCCAACGCGGTGGCGGCCGTGGGAACCGCCGTCCCGGCGGTCGGGGACAACGGCGAGGTCAGTCCACACCTTCCCCCGCAGCATCCGCCTCAAAACCCTCCTAGTCCGTGCTTTCAGGCCCATGTGACGCCAGTGGGGGGCAGGGTTCGCCATCACCACCTCCACTGGCGCACAGTCACTTCGGACAGGTGGGTGCTGCAGATCGTCCGAAGGGGCTACTCCCTCCCCTTCGAGGCGACTCCTCCAGCCATGCCACCGCAGACCCACCGTGCATCGGGGGATCATTTGCGACTTCTGCAGGAGGAAGTTACGGCCCTCTTGGCCAAGGGGGCCATCGAGCGCGTTCCTGGGCCAGAAGTAGGGTGTGGTTGCTACTCCCACTACTTTCTGGTACCCAAGAAGGGCAAAGGCGGCCTACGCCCTATCTTGGACCTAAGGAACGTCAACGGCTTCCTCCGGAAGGAGAGGTTCAAGATGCTGACACTGGTTCAGGTCCTAGCTGCCCTGGACCCAGGAGACTGGATGGTAGCGGTGGACTTGCAGGATGCTTATTTCCACATCCCCGTCCTGCCGGCCCACCGGCGCTACCTGCGGTTCACGGTTGGCCACGAGCACTTTCAGTATACCGTGCTCCCCTTCGGCCTTACCAGCGCCCCACGGGTGTTCACAAAGGTGATGGCGGTGGTCGCAGCTCATCTGCGCAGGTTTGGGGTTTCAGTCTTTCCCCACCTCGACGACTGGTTGTTGAAGGCGAGCTCGCCCCAGACAGTCGTCAGCCACCTCCAGACTACGGCAGATCTCCTGCACCGCCTGGGGTTCTCCATCAATGTGCCGAAGTCACACCTGTGCCCCTCTCAGAAGCTCCTTTTCATTGGAGCTTTTCTCGACTCGGCGCGGTTTCGGGTTTATCCACCCGAACAGCGGGTCCGGGATATTCAGGCTCTGATTCCCATCTTTCAGCCGTTATCCCGGGTCTCGGTCAGGTTGACGCTGCGGCTTCTGGGGCTGATGGCCTCCTGCATCCTGCTGGTGCATCACGCCAGGTGGCGGATGCGGGCTCTGCAGTGGGACCTGAAGTTTCAGTGGGCCCAGCATCAGGGCAACCTATCCGACCACGTCCTGATAGCGGAGGGCACTGCGAGACAGCTGCAGTGGTGGCTCACGGACCGCGATTGGGTCAGCGGCAGATCCCTCTCCCTTTCCCAACCGGAGCACGTAGTTGTGACGGATGCGTCCCTCCAGGGCTGGGGAGGCCACATTGGAGAGGCGGAGATCAGAGGCCTCTGGTCTCCGGCGGAGGCCCGGCTCCACATCAACCTGTTGGAGTTACGGGCGATTCGTCTAGCACTGAAAGCATTCCTCCCCTCTGTCCGGGGGAGTGTAGTGCAGGTGTTCACGGACAACACCACCGCCATGTGGTACTGCAACAAACAGGGCAGGTTGGGGTCGTGGACCCTTTGCCAGGAGGCTCTGCACCTCTGGCAGTGGCTGGAACGCCAGGGCGTGACCCTGGTGGCTCAACACCTGGCAGGATCTCTGAACGCCAGGGCGGATGAGCTCAGCCGTCGGTGCATAATGGATCACGAATGGCGTCTGAACTCGGACGTGGCGCAAGGCCTCTTTCAGCGATGGGGAGAGCCTTGGTTAGATCTATTCGCCACCATAGAGAACGCGCAATGTCATCAGTTCTGCGTGTTGGAATTTCCAAGGCGGGACTCGCTCGGAGACGCTTTTCGTCGCGAGTGGAGTTGCGGTCTACTGTGCGCCTTTCCGCCTATACCACTTCTGCCCAGAGTGCTGAAGAAGATCAAGCGCGACTGGGCCCAAGTTATCCTTGTGGCTCCGGACTGGGCTCGAAGATACTGGTATCCAGAGCTACTCAGTATGTCAGTCGATCCCCCGGTTCGTCTGCCTCTTCAGGAGGACCTTCTGTCGCAGCAGCAGGGGACGGTCCTCCACCCGAACCTGTCCAGTCTCCACCTCCATGCTTGGAGATTGAGCGGCGACAGTTGAGTCCATTTGACTTGCCTCCTGCAGTCTGTAATGTCATTCTGGCAGCCAGGCGTCCCTCCACAAAGTCCGTATACGCCTGCAGGTGGAACAGATTTGTGGCATGGTGCACAGCAAAGGCTGTGGATCCTCTTGCTGCCCCTCTTTCTGAGGTTCTTCTCTTCCTTCTTTCTCTTGCCCAGCAGGGCTCTGCTCTGGGCACTATCAAGGGCTACCTTTCTGCCCTTTCAGCCTTTCTAAGGCTGCCTGATCAACCTTCTTTGTTCAAGTCCCCAATTGTAAATAGATTTCTAAAAGGCATCACACACACATTCCCTCCTGTTCCGTTTGTAATGCCTCAGTGGGACTTGAACCTGGTTCTTACGTTTCTGATGTGCGCTCCCTTTGAGCCACTTCACAACTGTCCTCTTCGCCTTCTTACTCTGAAGACTGCTTTCCTGGATGCCATCACCTCTGCCAGGAGAGTGAGTGAGCTCCAGGACCTTTCTTGTACTCCACCTTTCCTTTCTGTCCATCCGGACAAAGTGGTGTTGCGTACTAAGCCTTCTTTCCTGCCCAAGGTTGTCACGGCCTTCCACATCGGGCAGTCTATCACCTTGCCAACCTTCTTCCCACCACCGCATCCCTCTAAAGAGGAAGAGCGGCTCCACCGTCTGGACCCAAAACGTGCGCCCTCATTCTACTTGGATCGCACACGCCAGTTTCGGGTGGATGACCAACTCTTTGTTGGTTACGTGGGCGCTAAGAAGGGGAAAGCGGTACACAAGAGGACCATCTCCCGGTGGATCATCTTGTGCATCCAGGCATGTTACTCCTTGGCTAAGAAGGAGCCCCCTGTTGGATTGCGGGCTCATTCCACCCAAGCCACGGCAACTACCACTGCCCTGGGCAGGGGAGTGCCCTTACAAGACATCTGTCAGGCAGCTAAGTGGGCATCGCTGCACACGTTTGCAAGACACTACTGCCTGGACAGCCAAGTCCGGAGGGATGGCTTCTTTGGCCGTTCTGTCCTCCAGGACTTTCTGGTGTGATTATTGGTTCGCAGACCCACCACCGGGTTGGTATTGCTGGGGTATCTATTCTAAGGTAAGGAATCTAATACTAACGTGTCTCTTTCAGATGCACAAGTTACTACTTGTGTAATGATATATCTGTAAGAGACATTAGTTAGTATTAGATTCCTTACCGACCCACCCATCCTCCCCGTTCTGCGAACCGATATCTAGGGTTAGGGTTACCCCCTTTCAGGGCCCTAGTTTCAATGGCACCAGTGTTGGTTTTTAACATGGCTCTGCGTTTCTGGCGCGGAAAAGCTGTGTCTAAGAACTGACGTCAGCACGCGGACGCGGCGTCTACGTACTCCGACGACGTCATCACGGTGCCCACGACGCCGACGACGGACGCGGAGCCGCAGATGACGCCTACCGATGCGCAAGGGTACTGCTACGCAAAAATTTACGGATCCAGTCTGACGCCTGGGGATATTCTAAGGTAAGGAATCTAATACTAACTAATTTCTCTTACAGATATATCGTTACACAAGTAGTAACTTGTGCGTCAAAACTGGCGCTAGCCATCGCCAGGATCAATCACTGGAGCATGTAGAGGATCAATCAGCTGTCGCCCCGCCAGAACCCCCATCTTCATCATCCACAACAGTGGAGGAGTCGCGACTGCACCGCCCGAGAGTCCTAGCAAAGTCAATTGCTGATTTAAGGGTGGTGAAGATTCTTGGTTTCCCGTTGATTTCAATAATCAGTTGTGCGGGGTAGAGCATGGCATAGGGTATCTGCGCAGCAAGGAGAAGCTTCTTAGCAAGTTGATATGCTCTCCGTACCTACTGCACATCCACCGTGAAATCAGGATAAAATGCAAGGTTATTGCCTTCATGAGTGATGGTGCCCTTTCTGGCCATGCGAAGACCAATGTCCCGATCTCTGTAATTTAACAAACGGGCTTTTATAGGATGCGAATGAGCTCCAGGGGGAGGGCGAGCCTCCACGGAACGATGGGCTCGCTCCACGATCAGCACCTGTGAGAAGTGTTCTGCCCCAAAAGTTGTCTGTAGATTTCCCATATAGGACTACAGGCAGCTCGTGTTTGTAGATTCTGGCAGGCCCGTGACACGGATATTATTGCATCGGGACCTGGCTTCCAAGTCTTCATTTCGCGACTGTATTACCACTAGTCCTTTTTCCATCGAAAGCGTCTTGGACGTTGTTAGATCTGGGGGTCTCTAGTTGGCAGAGGTAAGTACCACTGTCCAAATAGGGACCCTTGCTTCTAGTCAGGACAAGGAGATAACTCTCTGAGATAAGCCCTGCTCGCCCTCTAGGTAGCTTGGCCTGAGCAGTCTAGGCTAATCAGAGGCAATGCGTAAAGTATTTGTACCAACACTCACAGTAACACAGTGAAAACACCACAAACTGATTCCACAACAGTTTAGAAAAATAAAGGTATTTAATCTAAAACTACACAAGACCAAAACGATAAAAATCCAACATACACAGTTCAAATATGGTTTCAAAAAGAGTTCTTAAGGTTGCGTTAAAATTCTTCAAGTTGCGGTAAAATAAACCACAGATGCGTGAAAAGTTCACAGTTGCGTCACGTTTACTCACAGTACCTTTAGTTGCAACAAAGTTCCAAAAGCAGAAGCTGGTGCGGTGGAAAACAAGCGATGCGTTGCTCCTGAGACCCTGGGGAGGCGATGCGACAGCCCCGCTGCAGCAGCGGGCGTGTTGCGACGAATCCGGTCTGTATGGGGAGGAAGGCCACTTGTATGGATTCCGGTGCGTAGGTTCCGTAGGAAGTCTGTTCTCGCAAAGGCACGATGCGACGATCTCCGGGGCGACGATGTGCGGTCCAGCGGCGATCCTTTCTCTCGCAGCTCCTCGATGCGATGATTCTGCGACGACACTCGCAGCGACGTGATGCGGTCCGCAAGCAAGCGGTGCGGCGTTCTCACCCAGCGGCGACAGGCTCTGCGACGATACTCGCAGCGATGTTCGATTCTCCCGCACCGGTCTGGTGCGTCCCGCAAACGAAGGATGCGACGTCTCTGGCAGCGGCGTCAGGCGCTGCGACGATCTCGACCTCCGTAGCGGCGGGAAACTTCTCCCACTGTCGGGGAAGCGCTCCGCAAGCGAGCGATGCGACACTTTTCAGTTTCAAAAGTCACTCAAGCTTAGCTTCAAGCTTCCCAGCACCGGTCCAACCTCCAGAGGCCCCACATCTGGATCAAGCACTCTAGGAGGGACAGAACTCTCTCAGCAGAGTACAGGGAAGCTGGGGGTGAAGTCCTTTTGTGCCTGGGACTTCAAAACAGGGAGCCAGCTCTTCTCAGGCCCTTGGAGATTCCTTCAAGACAGGGGACACAGCTCACAAGCAAAGTCCTTCCCCTCCCCTTGGCAGCAAAGCAACAGGTCAGTCCAGCAGAGCAACAGCAGGACAATCTTCCTTCTTCAGTTTCAGCTTTCTCCTTGGCAGAGGTTCCTTCTTGATTTCCAGGATGATCTAATCTTCTGTTGTCAGGGGTCCTGTACTTATACCCCTAAAGTCTTTGTTCTCTTGGTGCATGTGGGCCCTGTGCCCGGTCTGAACCAGTTCTGGGTGGATCCTGAGTACTTTGTTTTGCTGGCTGCATCTTTCCTTTCAGAGTGAGGGGCAGGGTCCTCATCCGCCTAGCAGGGGGGTGGAGCCAGCATTGTGGAAGGCAGGCACAGCCCTATTCAGCCCAGGTGCTAACTCCTCCCACCACTCCAGTTGCAACTGCAGTCATTCAGCCTAGTGCTGACTCATCCATCCTGCTGGGGAATTCCCCAGCCCCTGTCACTCACAAACCAGACAGTCAATACACAAACAGGCCCAGGCACACAGAAGGGTCAGACAAGAGAACAGCAACTTTCTAAAAGTGCTGTTCTCAAACACAGGATTTAAAAACAACCTTTCCTAAAAGATGTGTTATTAAATTCTGAGTTCAGGGATACTAGATACTTATGTCCTATCTTGTTCCTATGGGAAGAAATGCTGTTAACCACTGTAGCCAGCATCCCCCATGTTAACCTATGGAGCAAGATAGCCTTACAATAGTGAAAAACGAAAATGGCTGTAATTCACTACCAGAACATGTTACCTGCACCAGTACATGCTCTACCTTTCACATACACTGCACCCTGCCCAGGGGGGTACCTTGGGCCTTCCATAGGGGTGACTGAGGTGCACGAAAAGGGAAGGGTTAGGCCTGGTCAGTGGGGACACTGACCAGGAGGACATGGCAGTTCTAAACTGCCCATAGGCACTGCAGTGGCAGGCCTGAGACACCATTTTAGAGCTACTCCTGTGGGTGGCACAATCAGTGCTGCAGGCCCACTAGTAGCATTTGTCATCACCAGCCCTGGCACACCCAGTGCACTTTACTAGGGACTTCATGGTGATACAAATATGCCAAACATGTATATTCAATCAGAATAACAATTTACACAGGGAGCACTTACACTCTGGCACTGATCAGCAGTGGCAGAGTGTCCAAAGCATCTAAACCAGCAAAAACGAAATCCAGCACAGCATCAAAAATACAGGAGGTAGAGGCAAAAAGATAGGGGGAAACCACGCCAAAGATGCCAGGTCTAACACGTGTCCCCTCCAGCTGAAAGTGGGGAGAACTACCCACCCTCTTGGGAGTTCTCTTCGCTAAGGCGGAAAAGCCTGGACAGACCATCAGCGTTGGCGTGTTCTGTACCAGGGCGGTGTTCCACCGTAAAGTCCATTCCCTGTAGGGAGATGGACCACCTCAACAGCTTTGGATTCTCACCCCTCATATGCATTAACCATCTGAGGGGCCTGTGGTCGGTCTGAACACGGAAGTGAGTCCCAAACAGGTAGGGCCTCAAATTTTTCAGAGCCCAGACCACAGCAAATGCTTCTCTCTCAATCGCACTCCACCTCTGTTCCCTGGGGAGTAGTCTCCTGCTAATGAAGGCTACCGGCTGGTCTCCTCCCTCCTCAGTGATTTGTGAGAGTACTGCTCCCACACCATGCTCTGAAGCGTCTGTCTGAACTATGAACTCACTGGAAAAGTCAGGTGCATTGAGCACCGGTGCTGTGCACATAGCAGTTTTCAGGGTTTCAAAAGCAGTTTGGCAGGCGTCAGTCCAGTCAACTCTTTTGGGCAACTTCTTGGAAGTGAGTTCTGTCAAAGGGGCGACAATGGTGCCATATCCTTTGACAAAACGTCGGTAATACCCGGTGAGTCCTAAAAAGGCCCTCACCTCTGTCTGGGTCTTGGGGGGCTCCCAAGCCAGAATGGTATCAATCTTGGCCTGTAGGGGCGCCACCTGGCCGCTCCCCACCTGGTGTCCCAAATACACCACAGATCCCTGCCCTATCTGGCACTTGCTGGCCTTGATAGTGAGGCCTGCCCTTTGCAGAGCCTTCAACACTTCGCAGAGGTGTTGCAGGTGTTCCTCCCATGTGGAGCTGAACACAGCAATGTCATCCAGGTATGCGGCGCTGAATTCCTCCAGCCCGGTCAGTACCTGGTTAACCAGTCTCTGGAATGTGGCAGGGGCATTCTTCAACCCAAAGGGCATGACACGGAACTGGAAGTGCCCCTCTGGCGTTGAAAATGCAGACCTCTCTTTGGCCCCATCAGTTAAGGCAATCTGCCAGTACCCCGAAGTCAAATCAAATGTACTGAGGTACCGGGCAGCTCCCAACCGATCCACGAGCTCATCAGCTCTGGGGATGGGGTGTGCGTCAGTCTTCGTGACCGCATTGAGCCCACGGTAGTCCACGCAAAACCGGAGTTCTGGAGGGCCACCGGGGGTAGCAGCTTTCTTGGGGACCAAGACCACTGGGCTAGCCCAGGGGCTGCTGGAGGGCTCAATCACCCCTAGCGCCAACATCTTGGAAACCTCTTCCTTGATGCTGGCCCTGACCTTGTCAGCTACCCTGTAAAATTTCTGTTTCACAGGCAGACTGTCTCCAGTGTCCACATCATGGACGCACCAGTTGGTGACTCCTGGGGTCAGGGAGAACAGAGAGGAGAACTGACCCAACACTTCGCGACAGTCACTCTGCTGTTCTGGGGTCAGGGTGGGCGAGAGGACCACACCATCCACTGACCCATCTTGCTCCTTAACTGCCAGGAGGTCAGGGAGAGGATCACTATCCTCTTCCATTCCTGCATCTGTAGCCATGAGCATGGTTACTTCAGACCTCTCAAAGTGTGGTTTGAGGCGATTCACATGCAAGACTCTCAGGGGCTGCCTGGGAGTCCTCAGGTTAACCAGGTAGGTTACCTCACTCTTCCTTTCCACCACTTCATATGGCCCAGTCCACTTGTCTTGGAGCGCACAAGGCTCCACTGGCGCCATCACCCACACTTTCTGCCCAGGTTGAAATTCGACCAGAGTGGTATTCTGGTCATACCATCTCTTCATTTCTTCCTGGCTTGCTTCCAGGTTCGCCTGAGCGAGCTTCCTGAAGCGTTGTGTCTGGTTGCGGATGGCCAGCACATAGCTGAACTCATCCTGGGGGGTTTTCCCACGGGACTTTTCCCAACCCTCCTTCACCAGTGAGAGAGGTCCCCTAACAGGGTGGCCATACAGGAGTTCAAAGGGACTGAACCCTAAGGACTTCTGAGGCACCTCCCTGTAGGCAAAAAACAGGCATGGTAACAAGACGTCCCACTTGCGTCTCATGGGCTCCGCTAGGCCCATAATCATGCCTTTCAGGGTCCGGTTGAACCTTTCAACCAACCCATTTCCTTGAGGGTGGTAAGGAGTGGTGAACTTATAAGTTACCCCACACTCCTCCCACAGAGACTTCATGTACTTAGAGATGAAGTTGGTACCCCGGTCGGAGACCACCTCTCTGGGGAACCCCACACGGGAAAAGATCCCCATCAATGCACGGCCCACCACGGGTGCTGTGATTGTCCTGAGAGGGACTGCTTCCGGGTACCGAGTGGCGTGGTCCACCAAGACCAGGATGAACCTGTTGCCTAAGGCCGTCTTGGGGTCCAGAGGCCCTACGATGTCTATGCCCACCCGCTCGAAAGGGGTGCTCACTACTGGGAAGGGCTGAAGGGGGGCCTTCAGCTTCATTCCAGTCTTGCCACTGGCTTGACAGGTTTGGCAAGATCTGCAAAAGGAACCAACGTGCTTTCTCATCTGGGGCCAGTGAAAGTGGGTGACAAGCCGGTTTAGGGTCTTGTCTTGCCCCAGATGTCCTGCAAGAGGCACGTCATGAGCCAGACCCATTAGGAAGTTCCTGAAGCGCTCGGGTACCACCAGCACACGGGCTGCACCGGGCTCAGCAAACTTAGGCTCACTATACAACAAGTCATCTTCCCAGTAGATAAAGTGATCTCTGGCTGCTCCACCTGCTGCCTGGTCTACAGCCTGTTGCCGCAGACCCTCGAGGGAAGGGCACTCCTTCTGCGCCTTGCAGAATTCCTCCCTGGAGGGACCACCTTCCTGCTGCCAATGGGTCAGCTCAGGTAAGTCTCCCAGTTCGGCTACCTGTTCCCCTGTAGGTTCCAGGGCATCCCCCTCGGGTTCTGCTCCTTCCTGGACCGTGGGAACGGCTGGGGCTGGTTTCCCACGCCCTCTGCCTCTTCCTCTCCTGGCAGGTCTCTGGGCCACTGTTTCAGGCTCCAGTTCTGCTGAATCACCCTTACTGGCTGCCATAGCACGCGTGGTCACGCAGATCCACGCAGGCAGACCCAACATCTCCAAGTGAGTTCTGTGTTCCACATCCTTCCATGGAGAACTCTCCAGGTCGTTGCCTAACAGACAGTCTACAGGCAAGGCATCACTGACAACTACCTCCAAAAGACCAGAGACTCCCACCCATTCAAAGGGAACCTTCGCCAGCTTGCAGAGGCGCACTGAGCTGTCAGCTGCCACTACAGGGCGGAGTACACCAGGGATGATTTGCTCTTCAGACACCCACTGACACCTCACGGATGTCACGCTGGCTCCTGTGTCTCTCAGAGCCTCAATCTCCCTCCCATTGATGGTCACCTTCTGCCCATATTTCTTAGTGTTAGAGGGCAGTAAGGTTTCCTGGACCATCTCTTGGTCTCCTAGAGAGACAAGGGTCATAACTGCTAGCTCCCCCAATCACTAGAAACCAAATCCCCTCCCAAAGCTACACTAGCTAACGCTGGGGTGGGGGCACCAGTGGGTGCTTGCTTCTTCTTGGGACATTTTGGAGCTATGTGGCCCACCTCATTGCAGTGATAGCAGGTAGGTGGGCCCCTGTTGTTTTTATTGTCTCGCCTGCCCTTAGAGGGCCATGGCTGCTTAGGTTTGGGGGTTTGGGATTCCTTTCCCTGGGAACTATTTTGGGGCCCTTCTGAGAACTCCTTTTGGTTACCCTTGTCCCCCCCACTCTTCTGCTGGGGACCCTGCCCACCTTTGGCTGTGGTACCCACAATTCCTCTGTGGACCCTGGTACTGGTCCAGCGGTCCGCCTCCTTAGCAAGCTCAATGGGGTCTGTCAGCTTGCTGTCTAAAAGATGCTGGCGCAGCTCTGGAACACAAAGACTACTCAAGTGCTCCCAACTGATTAAATGCAACAACCCCTTAAAATCAGTTACTTTACTGCCCTTCATCCAACCTTCCAGTGCACGCGAGTACAAATTCACACACTCCATCCAAGTCTCAGACTCTTTCTTCTTGGAGTTCCTAAACTGCAGTCTGTACTGCTCTGGGGTAAGGCCATTCCTGAGACATAAGGCCTCCTTCATATTGGGGTAGGTCATGGCACCTGCTAATTCTAAGGGCTCTAGAGCACTCCTCCCAGAAGCCTCAAAATGTTTCCACAGGCCCGCCCCCCAATGCTTATCAGGCACACCATTCATCTTCAATGCAATTTCATACGAAGTGAACCAGGCATAAATATCCTCACTCCTATGGTAATTCTGTACCAGGTCTTTGGGAATGTATACTTTACCCCCATGCACTGGCTGCGCGCTGCCACCATTAGAACTGGCATCCACCTTCTTGGCTTCAAGATCCAGTTCTTTCATGCTCAACTCATGAGCCAAAAGCAATTTCCTTTCCTCTAGGGCACGAGCCTCTCTCTTGTCTTCCGCTGCCCTTTTCATTCTCATGACTTCCAAGTCATATTCTCTCATTCTCTGATTTTCTTGTAACTCTTCTGGGGTGAGGCCCCTACCGGAGTGGTTGCTGCCAGCTCCTGAGCCTCCTCTGCCCACTGGCAGATCTTTGACTTGAAAACCATTTTCTACATCCACATCATCCTCTCCCTCTTGTGCCTCCCAATGGGCCTTCAAGATTTTCTGCAGCTCCTCCTTTCTGTAGGCGCTTTTTATGGGGCACTCAAACTCAAGGCAGAATTTCCTAAGTTGCTCAACTTTGTATGAATACAAATCTCCAATGGCAAACTCCATCTCTACTTCTGCCTCTTTACTGGGTGCCTTCCCATGCACAGACATGATGTGTTGAAGAGTTACTCAAAAATAGAAAAATCAAAACCAAAAAATCAGTAGTATGCGGTGGCGTAGTGGTCTGCACTCACTAGTGATGTACACCAATTACTGTGGGTCAAGTACAAATACAAGTTCAAATCCCACCGCCTGACCACCAATGTTAGATCTGGGGGTCTCTAGTTGGCAGAGGTAAGTACCACTGTCCAAATAGGGACCCTTGCTTCTAGTCAGGACAAGGAGATAACTCTCTGAGATAAGCCCTGCTCGCCCTCTAGGTAGCTTGGCCTGAGCAGTCTAGGCTAATCAGAGGCAATGCGTAAAGTATTTGTACCAACACTCACAGTAACACAGTGAAAACACCACAAACTGATTCCACAACAGTTTAGAAAAATAAAGGTATTTAATCTAAAACTACACAAGACCAAAACGATAAAAATCCAACATACACAGTTCAAATATGGTTTCAAAAAGAGTTCTTAAGGTTGCGTTAAAATTCTTCAAGTTGCGGTAAAATAAACCACAGATGCGTGAAAAGTTCACAGTTGCGTCACGTTTACTCACAGTACCTTTAGTTGCAACAAAGTTCCAAAAGCAGAAGCTGGTGCGGTGGAAAACAAGCGATGCGTTGCTCCTGAGACCCTGGGGAGGCGATGCGACAGCCCCGCTGCAGCAGCGGGCGTGTTGCGACGAATCCGGTCTGTATGGGGAGGAAGGCCACTTGTATGGATTCCGGTGCGTAGGTTCCGTAGGAAGTCTGTTCTCGCAAAGGCACGATGCGACGATCTCCGGGGCGACGATGTGCGGTCCAGCGGCGATCCTTTCTCTCGCAGCTCCTCGATGCGATGATTCTGCGACGACACTCGCAGCGACGTGATGCGGTCCGCAAGCAAGCGGTGCGGCGTTCTCACCCAGCGGCGACAGGCTCTGCGACGATACTCGCAGCGATGTTCGATTCTCCCGCACCGGTCTGGTGCGTCCCGCAAACGAAGGATGCGACGTCTCTGGCAGCGGCGTCAGGCGCTGCGACGATCTCGACCTCCGTAGCGGCGGGAAACTTCTCCCACTGTCGGGGAAGCGCTCCGCAAGCGAGCGATGCAACACTTTTCAGTTTCAAAAGTCACTCAAGCTTAGCTTCAAGCTTCCCAGCACCGGTCCAACCTCCAGAGGCCCCACATCTGGATCAAGCACTCTAGGAGGGACAGAACTCTCTCAGCAGAGTACAGGGAAGCTGGGGGTGAAGTCCTTTTGTGCCTGGGACTTCAAAACAGGGAGCCAGCTCTTCTCAGGCCCTTGGAGATTCCTTCAAGACAGGGGACACAGCTCACAAGCAAAGTCCTTCCCCTCCCCTTGGCAGCAAAGCAACAGGTCAGTCCAGCAGAGCAACAGCAGGACAATCTTCCTTCTTCAGTTTCAGCTCTCTCCTTGGCAGAGGTTCCTTCTTGATTTCCAGGATGATCTAATCTTCTGTTGTCAGGGGTCCTGTACTTATACCCCTAAAGTCTTTGTTCTCTTGGTGCATGTGGGCCCTGTGCCTGGTCTGAACCAGTTCTGGGTGGATCCTGAGTACTTTGTTTTGCTGGCTGCATCTTTCCTTTCAGAGTGAGGGGCAGGGTCCTCATTCGCCCAGCAGGGGGGTGGAGCCAGCATTGTGGAAGGCAGGCACAGCCCTATTCAGCCCAGGTGCTAACTCCTCCCACCACTCCAGTTGCAACTGCAGTCATTCAGCCTAGTGCTGACTCATCCATCCTGCTGGGGAATTCCCCAGCCCCTGTCACTCACAAACCAGACAGTCAATACACAAACAGGCCCAGGCACACAGAAGGGTCAGACAAGAGAACAGCAACTTTCTAAAAGCGCTGTTCTCAAACACAGGATTTAAAAACAACCTTTCCTAAAAGATGTGTTATTAAATTCTGAGTTCAGGGATACTAGATACTTATGTCCTATCTTGTTCCTATGGGAAGAAATGCTGTTAACCACTGTAGCCAGCATCCCCCATGTTAACCTATGGAGCAAGATAGCCTTACAATAGTGAAAAACGAAAATGGCTGTAATTCACTACCAGAACATGTTACCTGCACCAGTACATGCTCTACCTTTCACATACACTGCACCCTGCCCAGGGGGGTACCTTGGGCCTTCCATAGGGGTGACTGAGATGCACGAAAAGGGAAGGGTTAGGCCTGGTCAGTGGGGACACTGACCAGGAGGACATGGCAGTTCTAAACTGCCCATAGGCACTGCAGTGGCAGGCCTGAGACACCATTTTAGAGCTACTCCTGTGGGTGGCACAATCAGTGCTGCAGGCCCACTAGTAGCATTTGTCATCACCAGCCCTGGCACACCCAGTGCACTTTACTAGGGACTTCATGGTGATACAAATATGCCAAACATGTATATTCAATCAGAATAACAATTTACACAGGGAGCACTTACACTCTGGCACGGATCAGCAGTGGCAGAGTGTCCAAAGCATCTAAACCAGCAAAAACGAAATCCAGCACAGCATCAAAAATACAGGAGGTAGAGGCAAAAAGATAGGGGGAAACCACGCCAAAGATGCCAGGTCTAACACGTGTCCCCTCCAGCTGAAAGTGGGGAGAACTACCCACCCTCTTGGGAGTTCTCTTCGCTAAGGCGGAAAAACCTGGACAGACCATCAGCGTTGGCGTGTTCTGTACCAGGGCGGTGTTCCACCGTAAAGTCCATTCCCTGTAGGGAGATGGACCACCTCAACAGCTTTGGATTCTCACCCCTCATATGCATTAACCATCTGAGGGGCCTGTGGTCGGTCTGAACACGGAAGTGAGTCCCAAACAGGTAGGGCCTCAAATTTTTCAGAGCCCAGACCACAGCAAATGCTTCTCTCTCAATCGCACTCCACCTCTGTTCCCTGGGGAGTAGTCTCCTGCTAATGAAGGCTACCGGCTGGTCTCCTCCCTCCTCAGTGATTTGTGAGAGTACTGCTCCCACACCATGCTCTGAAGCGTCTGTCTGAACTATGAACTCACTGGAAAAGTCAGGTGCATTGAGCACCGATGCTGTGCACATAGCAGTTTTCAGGGTTTCAAAAGCAGTTTGGCAGGCGTCAGTCCAGTCAACTCTTTTGGGCAACTTCTTGGAAGTGAGTTCTGTCAAAGGGGCGACAATGGTGCCATATCCTTTGACAAAACGTCGGTAATACCCGGTGAGTCCTAAAAAGGCCCTCACCTCTGTCTGGGTCTTGGGGGGCTCCCAAGCCAGAATGGTATCAATCTTGGCCTGTAGGGGCGCCACCTGGCCGCTCCCCACCTGGTGTCCCAAATACACCACAGATCCCTGCCCTATCTGGCACTTGCTGGCCTTGATAGTGAGGCCTGCCCTTTGCAGAGCCTTCAACACTTCGCAGAGGTGTTGCAGGTGTTCCTCCCACGTGGAGCTGAACACAGCAATGTCATCCAGGTATGCGGCGCTGAATTCCTCCAGCCCGGTCAGTACCTGGTTAACCAGTCTCTGGAATGTGGCAGGGGCATTCTTCAACCCAAAGGGCATGACACGGAACTGGAAGTGCCCCTCTGGCATTGAAAATGCAGACCTCTCTTTGGCCCCATCAGTTAAGGCAATCTGCCAGTACCCCGAAGTCAAATCAAATGTACTGAGGTACCGGGCAGCTCCCAACCGATCCACGAGCTCATCAGCTCTGGGGATGGGGTGTGCGTCAGTCTTCGTGACCGCATTGAGCCCACGGTAGTCCACGCAAAACCGGAGTTCTGGAGGGCCACCGGGGGTAGCAGCTTTCTTGGGGACCAAGACCACTGGGCTAGCCCAGGGGCTGCTGGAGGGCTCAATCACCCCTAGCGCCAACATCTTGGAAACCTCTTCCTTGATGCTGGCCCTGACCTTGTCAGCTACCCTGTAAAATTTCTGTTTCACAGGCAGACTGTCTCCAGTGTCCACATCATGGACGCACCAGTTGGTGACTCCTGGGGTCAGGGAGAACAGAGAGGAGAACTGACCCAACACTTCGCGACAGTCACTCTGCTGTTCTGGGGTCAGGGTGGGCGAGAGGACCACACCATCCACTGACCCATCTTGCTCCTTAACTGCCAGGAGGTCAGGGAGAGGATCACTATCCTCTTCCATTCCTGCATCTGTAGCCATGAGCATGGTTACTTCAGACCTCTCAAAGTGTGGTTTGAGGCGATTCACATGCAAGACTCTCAGGGGCTGCCTGGGAGTCCTCAGGTTAACCAGGTAGGTTACCTCACTCTTCCTTTCCACCACTTCATATGGCCCAGTCCACTTGTCTTGGAGCGCACAAGGCTCCACTGGCGCCATCACCCACACTTTCTGCCCAGGTTGAAATTCGACCAGAGTGGTATTCTGGTCATACCATCTCTTCATTTCTTCCTGGCTTGCTTCCAGGTTCGCCTGAGCGAGCTTCCTGAAGCGTTGTGTCTGCTTGCGGATGGCCAGCACATAGCTGAACTCATCCTGGGGGGTTTTCCCACGGGACTTTTCCCAACCCTCCTTCACCAGTGAGAGAGGTCCCCTAACAGGGTGGCCATACAGGAGTTCAAAGGGACTGAACCCTAAGGACTTCTGAGGCACCTCCCTGTAGGCAAACAACAGGCATGGTAACAAGACGTCCCACTTGCGTCTCATGGGCTCCGCTAGGCCCATAATCATGCCTTTCAGGGTCCGGTTGAACCTTTCAACCAACCCATTTCCTTGAGGGTGGTAAGGAGTGGTGAACTTATAAGTTACCCCACACTCCTCCCACAGAGACCTCATGTACTTAGAGATGAAGTTGGTACCCCGGTCGGAGACCACCTCTCTGGGGAACCCCACACGGGAAAAGATCCCCATCAATGCACGGCCCACCACGGGTGCTGTGATTGTCCTGAGAGGGACTGCTTCCGGGTACCGAGTGGCGTGGTCCACCAAGACCAGGATGAACCTGTTGCCTAAGGCCGTCTTGGGGTCCAGGGGCCCTACGATGTCTATGCCCACCCGCTCAAAAGGGGTGCTCACTACTGGGAAGGGCTGAAGGGGGGCCTTCAGCTTCATTCCAGTCTTGCCACTGGCTTGACAGGTTTGGCAAGATCTGCAAAAGGAACCAACGTGCTTTCTCATCTGGGGCCAGTGAAAGTGGGTGACAAGCCGGTTTAGGGTCTTGTCTTGCCCCAGATGTCCTGCAAGAGGCACGTCATGAGCCAGACCCATTAGGAAGTTCCTGAAGCGCTCGGGTACCACCAGCACACGGGCTGCACCGGGCTCAGCAAACTTAGGCTCACTATACAACAAGTCATCTTCCCAGTAGATAAAGTGATCTCTGGCTGCTCCACCTGCTGCCTGGTCTACAGCCTGTTGCCGCAGACCCTCGAGGGAAGGGCACTCCTTCTGCGCCTTGCAGAATTCCTCCTTGGAGGGACCACCTTCCTGCTGCCAATGGGTCAGCTCAGGTAAGTCTCCCAGTTCGGCTACCTGTTCCCCTTTAGGTTCCAGGGCATCCCCCTCGGGTTCTGCTCCTTCCTGGACCGTGGGAACGGCTGGGGCTGGTTTCCCGCGCCCTCTGCCTCTTCCTCTCCTGGCAGGTCTCTGGGCCACTGTTTCAGGCTCCAGTTCTGCTGAATCACCCTTACTGGCTGCCATAGCACGCGTGGTCACGCAGATCCACGCAGGCAGACCCAACATCTCCAAGTGAGTTCTGTGTTCCACATCCTTCCATGGAGAACTCTCCAGGTCGTTGCCTAACAGACAGTCTACAGGCAAGGCATCACTGACAACTACCTCCAAAAGACCAGAGACTCCCACCCATTCAAAGGGAACCTTCGCCAGCTTGCAGAGGCGCACTGAGCTGTCAGCTGCCACTACAGGGCGGAGTACACCAGGGATGATTTGCTCTTCAGACACCCACTGACACCTCACGGATGTCACGCTGGCTCCTGTGTCTCTCAGAGCCTCAATCTCCCTCCCATTGATGGTCACCTTCTGCCCATATTTCTTAGTGTTAGAGGGCAGTAAGGTTTCCTGGACCATCTCTTGGTCTCCTAGAGAGACAAGGGTCATAACTGCTAGCTCCCCCAATCACTAGAAACCAAATCCCCTCCCAAAGCTACACTAGCTAACGCTGGGGTGGGGGCACCAGTGGGTGCTTGCGTCTTCTTGGGACATTTTGGAGCTATGTGGCCCACCTCATTGCAGTGATAGCAGGTAGGTGGGCCCCTGTTGTTTTTATTGTCCCGCCTGCCCTTAGAGGGCCATGGCTGCTTAGGTTTGGGGGTTTGGGATTCCTTTCCCTGGGAACTATTTTGGGGCCCTTCTGAGAACTCCTTTTGGTTACCCTTGTCCCCCCCACTCTTCTGCTGGGGACCCTGCCCACCTTTGGCTGTGGTACCCACAATTCCTCTGTGGACCCTGGTACTGGTCCAGCGGTCCGCCTCCTTAGCAAGCTCAATGGGGCCTGTCAGCTTGCTGTCTAAAAGATGCTGGCGCAGCTCTGGAACACAAAGACTACTCAAGTGCTCCCAACTGATTAAATGCAACAACCCCTTAAAATCAGTTACTTTACTGCCCTTCATCCAACCTTCCAGTGCACGCGAGTACAAATTCACACACTCCATCCAAGTCTCAGACTCTTTCTTCTTGGAGTTCCTAAACTGCAGTCTGTACTGCTCTGGGGTAAGGCCATTCCTGAGACATAAGGCCTCCTTCATATTGGGGTAGGTCATGGCACCTGCTAATTCTAAGGGCTCTAGAGCACTCCTCCCAGAAGCCTCAAAATGTTTCCACAGGCCCGCCCCCCAATGCTTATCAGGCACACCATTCATCTTCAATGCAATTTCATACGAAGTGAACCAGGCATAAATATCCTCACTCCTATGGTAATTCTGTACCAGGTCTTTGGGAATGTATACTTTACCCCCATGCACTGGCTGCGCGCTGCCACCATTAGAACTGGCATCCACCTTCTTGGCTTCAAGATCCAGTTCTTTCATGCTCAACTCATGAGCCAAAAGCAATTTCCTTTCCTCTAGGGCACGAGCCTCTCTCTTGTCTTCCGCTGCCCTTTTCATTCTCATGACTTCCAAGTCATATTCTCTCATTCTCTGATTTTCTTGTAACTCTTCTGGGGTGAGGCCCCTACCGGAGTGGTTGCTGCCAGCTCCTGAGCCTCCTCTGCCCACTGGCAGATCTTTGACTTGAAAACCATTTTCTACATCCACATCATCCTCTCCCTCTTGTGCCTCCCAATGGGCCTTCAAGATTTTCTGCAGCTCCTCCTTTCTTTAGGCGCTTTTTATGGGGCACTCAAACTCAAGGCAGAATTTCCTAAGTTGCTCAACTTTGTATGAATACAAATCTCCAATGGCAAACTCCATCTCTACTTCTGCCTCTTTACTGGGTGCCTTCCCATGCACAGACATGATGTGTTGAAGAGTTACTCAAAAATAGAAAAATCAAAACCAAAAAATCAGTAGTATGCGGTGGCGTAGTGGTCTGCACTCACTAGTGATGTACACCAATTACTGTGGGTCAAGTACAAATACAAGTTCAAATCCCACCGCCTGACCACCAATGTTAGATCTGGGGGTCTCTAGTTGGCAGAGGTAAGTACCACTGTCCAAATAGGGACCCTTGCTTCTAGTCAGGACAAGGAGATAACTCTCTGAGATAAGCCCTGCTCGCCCTCTAGGTAGCTTGGCCTGAGCAGTCTAGGCTAATCAGAGGCAATGCGTAAAGTATTTGTACCAACACTCACAGTAACACAGTGAAAACACCACAAACTGATTCCACAACAGTTTAGAAAAATAAAGGTATTTAATCTAAAACTACACAAGACCAAAACGATAAAAATCCAACATACACAGTTCAAATATGGTTTCCAAAAGAGTTCTTAAGGTTGCGTTAAAATTCTTCAAGTTGCGGTAAAATAAACCACAGATGCGTGAAAATTTCACAGTTGCGTCACGTTTACTCACAGTACCTTTAGTTGCAACAAAGTTCCAAAAGCAGAAGCTGGTGTGGTGGAAAACAAGCGATGCGTTGCTCCTGAGACCCTGGGGAGGTGATGCGACAGCCCCGCTGCAGCAGCGGGCGTGTTGCGACGAATCCGGTCTGTATGGGGAGGAAGGCCACTTGTATGGATTCCGGTGCGTAGGTTCCGTAGGAAGTCTGTTCTTGCAAAGGCACGATGCGACGATCTCCGGGGCGACGATGTGCGGTCCAGCGGCGATCCTTTCTCTCGCAGCTCCTCGATGCGATGATTCTGCGACGACACTCGCAGCGACGTGATGCGGTCCGCAAGCAAGCGGTGCGGCGTTCTCACCCAGCGGCGACAGGTTCTGCGACGATACTCGCAGCGATGTTCGATTCTCCCGCACCGGTCTGGTGCGTCCCGCAAACGAAGGATGCGACGTCTCTGGCAGCGGCGTCAGGCGCTGCGACGATCTCGACCTCCGTAGCGGCGGGAAACTTCTCGCACTGTCGGGGAAGCGCTCTGCAAGCGAGCGATGCGACACTTTTCAGTTTCAAAAGTCACTCAAGCTTAGTTTCAAGCTTCCCAGCACCGGTCCAACCTCCAGAGGCCCCACAACTGGATCAAGCACTCTAGGAGGGACAGAACTCTCTCAGCAGAGTTCAGGGAAGCTGGGGGTGAAGTCCTTTTGTTCCTGGGACTTCAAAACAGGGAGCCAGCTCTTCTCAGGCCCTTGGAGATTCCTTCAAGACAGGGGACACAGCTCACAAGCAAAGTCCTTCCCCTCCCCTTGGCAGCAAAGCAACAGGTCAGTCCAGCAGAGCAACAGCAGGACAATCTTCCTTCTTCAGTTTCAGCTTTCTCCTTGGCAGAGGTTCCTTCTTGATTTCCAGGATGATCTAATATTCTGTTGTCAGGGGTCCTGTACTTATACCCCTAAAGTCTTTGTTCTCTTGGTGCATGTGGGCCCTGTGCCCGGTCTGAACCAGTTCTGGGTGGATCCTGAGTACTTTGTTTTGCTGGCTGCATCTTTCCTTTCAGAGTGAGGGGCAGGGTCCTCAGCCGCCCAGCAGGGGGGTGGAGCCAGCATTGTGGAAGGCAGGCACAGCCCTATTCAGCCCAGGTGCTAACTCCTCCCACCACTCCAGTTGCAACTGCAGTCATTCAGCCTAGTGCTGACTCATCCATCCTGCTGGGGAATTCCCCAGCCCCTGTCACTCACAAACCAGACAGTCAATACACAAACAGGCCCAGGCACACAGAAGGGTCAGACAAGAGAACAGCAACTTTCTAAAAGTGCTGTTCTCAAACACAGGATTTAAAAACAACCTTTCCTAAAAGATGTGTTATTAAATTCTGAGTTCAGGGATACTAGATACTTATGTCCTATCTTGTTCCTATGGGAAGAAATGCTGTTAACCACTGTAGCCAGCATCCCCCATGTTAACCTATGGAGCAAGATAGCCTTACAATAGTGAAAAACGAAAATGGCTGTAATTCACTACCAGAACATGTTACCTGCACCAGTACATGCTCTACCTTTCACATACACTGCACCCTGCCCAGGGGGGTACCTTGGGCCTTCCATAGGGGTGACTGAGGTGCACGAAAAGGGAAGGGTTAGGCCTGGTCAGTGGGGACACTGACCAGGAGGACATGGCAGTTCTAAACTGCCCATAGGACTGCAGTGGCAGGCCTGAGACACCATTTTAGAGCTACTCCTGTGGGTGGCACAATCAGTGCTGCAGGCCCACTAGTAGCATTTGTCATCACCAGCCCTGGCACACCCAGTGCACTTTACTAGGGACTTCATGGTGATACAAATATGCCAAACATGTATATTCAATCAGAATAACAATTTACACAGGGAGCACTTACACTCTGGCACTGATCAGCAGTGGCAGAGTGTCCAAAGCATCTAAACCAGCAAAAACGAAATCCAGCACAGCATCAAAAATACAGGAGGTAGAGGCAAAAAGATAGGGGGAAACCACGCCAAAGATGCCAGGTCTAACAGACGTCACCTGGTGCAGGCCGTCTTCAGTATCAGAGATGAGCGTTTCTGCTTTCCCCAGTCGCATTGCATGTTTATCAAGTTTGGTAGACATGTGATCCATGCGCAGGTTCAAGTGGTCAATCTTGCTATCAATGGATTGTAGGCTAGATTGCACTGCCAGGAGAGTCTTTTCAATGTTCGTGAGATTGTCGCCAGGTGCCTCAACCTCTGAGTCCGATGCCGCCTGTTGACAGATTTTTCCTGACTTACGAGGTTCAAATGTATGGTGCGGCTGACCCAGCTCTGTCTTCCCCATGCTTGAGCTGTAGGGCTGATGTGCTTGGAGGTCGGTCAGTCCGCGGATATATAAGCAAGTGAGTGCCACGGAGAAGCGATGAACCCACTCCGGGATGAGAAACCCCGGGGATGGAGCTCCTATAGTTAGCACAGCAATGTCCCCTATTAACAATAGTTGGACTAAGGTGCACAGGAGATTTGCCAGGTTATCAGGGGGCCCCAGCGATAAGCGCAGTCCCTCGTGTAGTTGCGCTTTGTGCAAAAGCGACCACAGGTGGTGGGGAGTGCCGACTCGTGGTCACCAGTATAAGTAATCGGGCAATCAATGTAGTCCACGCCCGCAAAGGCCACAGTCCACCCGTAGCACAGTCTAACTGCGATGGTCAAAAATTCAGAGAAAAAGCCAAGACGTCTAGAACAATCACATGGCGTAATGGAGCTGTCTCACATAGCAGGGGAACAGGGGAGCCAGCAACTCAGATGATCTGGCAGTGGTGCAGATATCAGTGTTCATCAGACCCAATCATGCACCTCACAGGAGTCCCAGGACACCCCCAGGGCACCGCCAACACGTAGCGAGCAGTTCCGACATACCTCGTTCCTTCCCAGCAGGACAGTGGCAGGGATTATGTTTGGCTGTTCGCCACACCTCAGCACTCATCCCAGAAGTCGAGCCGTGTGCTGGGCAAGTTCACTGCAGTAGCACTCCAGGTGACGGGAAGGCTGCACCACGCCTAGCGGCCCTCTCCCGTACGCCACCCAGGCCAAAGACGGTGGTAGGCCCACTCCTCTGGCGGCAGCACTCGTGACACCAGATCGGCTGCCCCCTGAGCCGCAACATCCCAGCAACACACAGGACAGGGCGCCGTCACGCAATCCCCTGCCAGCACCCAGGGAGCGCTTCAAGCACCGTCCACCATGCACCGCAGCCCCGAGCTCTGGTCATAGCTCAGGCCACCATGTTGAGAGCACAGGGTCAATTTTGCAGAGGCCCTGTTTTAGCGACGCAGGCAGCCGTGCAATAAAAGATATCCGGAGGTGCCGGTGGTGTTCAGGCCCTCGTACTCGCAGAGTTCCCAAGGAAAATGGCCCTTTCACTGTAGGTCAATCCCACAAAGTCTCTTGTCTAGGGGAGGAGGAGTGCCGATCTGGTATGTACCAACGAACTTTGAGATTCTGACTTCTTTTGAAAGCAAAGAGTGGTTTAGGATATTTACTTTTCCTTTTGTTAAGAATATTCCAATTCTTACAGATCACTCGTTTTATACTGCTTGACAGGTTTATGTAGGTACTCACACGGACTAGTCTATCCGTTATTGTTGATTTAGGGATAACTTCAAAGAACACTTCCCGCTAATTGTTTTTCGCTCGTTTGGCTGCTGCGTTGATTAACGCTGTCGGGTATTGTCTCTGCACCAGTGATACAGATAGGTCACAAGCATGTGATTGAACTTTGTGGTCTGAAAGCAGTTATGCCTAATCCATAAAAATTGGCCAACTGGCAGGTTGTCTCTAACAGATTTGGGATGCAAACTCATATATGACAGTAATAAGTTCCTCGCCATAGCCTTCCTATATAGTTCTGTCTCCAACGTACCTAATCATTGATAAATCAAAAGATCAAGAAATGGATGGCTTGTGTTGTTGAACTCACATATGAAGAACAATGATCTGTTTTTTTAGTTAAGCCAGTCATGAAAGCACTTGATGGTATTCGTGTTCCCTCTCCATATAACTAGAACATAGTCTATGCACTGCTCCACAGTTTATTTTTGGGGCTGTGCGGATTCTCATCAGAGAAGATATGTTGAGTCTCAAACCCATGTACATATAGGTTTGCTAAAGAAGGGGAGAAGGTACTGCCCATAGACGTACCGGAGATCTGGAGATACAGATCTCCTTCAAATTGGATTTTTTTATTTTTCATGGCCAAAGTGGCGCATTACTTGATGAAAGAGATGGGTGTCAAATAATCATGGGCAGTGTGTGAAGGAAGGTCCTGAATAGTGTTCAAAGTATCATCTTGTGGTATACAGGTATATACCGATTCTACATCTAGGGTAACTAGAATGTCACTGGTAATATCAAAAGGAAGGTCTTTCATATGTTGCAAGACATCTTTGATGTCCTGTAAAACGGATGGCATGGTCTGGAAAAAATTAACCAACTGTGATAGAGGTTCCAGCAATGACCCCAAAGCAGTAACGACAGGCCTCTCAGTTAGAGTCTTTGAAGTTTATGAATCTTGGGTAGCACATAAACATTTGGGGTGACTGGATTTTTCGTCGGCAGGAAATCTGCTTCTTTGTCAGTCACCCAACCTGAGTCCAGGGATTCTTCTATCATGAGTGTGATAGTTGTCTGAAGGTGTTTTGTTGGGTTGCACTTCAATGGGCGATAAGATTTACATTCCTGAGTTGTCTAAAGCCCTCTGTCCAATAGGTACTAGTATCTAGAATCACTGTGGCACCCCCTTTGTCTGCAGGTTTAATGGTAATCCACGGATCTGAGCTAAAGCATCCATGTCCCATTTTGAAAAATTTTAAAAAGGTCTTGACACATCCATTTTATATTTTTCAAAATCATGCAGGAATGCTTTTTCAAAAGTTAGCACTTTCGAGGGGTACCAGATAGGATGGGGGATTAAACATGGATACTCTCCTAAAACTTGTGTTGACTGAGGTCCCCAAATCAGTCATCTCCCCATTTTTCTTAAGAAAGAGATGTATATGCTGAAAGAACTGGGCCAGTTTCTTTTGGGTGTTTATTGCCAAAAAAAGGTGGGTACAAAACCCAATCCTTTATTCAATAGGGTCTTCTCTGGCTCAGCTAATTCTCGACTACTCAAGTTAACCATGAGGTTGTTGTGTTACTTGTGCTGGGTTGAGGATCTCCACTGGACATGCTCCTCGTCTGACTGGGAGGATGTTGGAGGGCTTGAAAGGACCCAGGTATTGTGGTGTCTCCTTTTGCCCCTGGACCTCGCTCTGCCTTGCAATAAAAAAGACGGATGGTGAGTTGCAAATTGTGAGGGTGGTTAAAAAGGATATGCAGGGTGTCATCACCTGCCCTTTGTGGGGTGAAATATATGTCCACTCTGAAGCATTAGGAGGAAACAACCACTTCCTCCATGGGAGTCCAAAGTGGGTCAGGTGCCGAGGTCGTGGTGGGGACAGTAAGACATTTTGGGGAGAGGATGTGGCTTAACAGCTAGAGCAGGTGACTTTGAAGCTGGGGAACCAAGTTCTAGTCTGGTGGGAGGCTCAAGCATCCTGTGATTTTGGGCAAATCATTGAATCTCCCCCTGCCTAAAAATGAATGTGTCCGTCTGTAATGCAACTGGCGCTCATGAAAAGTGCTCTGATACATCTCGGTCAAGTTTGAGCTATTTAAAAACTGCAAAAACAAAAGAAACGGTGGGATGGTTCATTAGGGGATGTGTGGAAGCCCTTCCAACTCAGCCCTTTGTGTGGAGATATATGGTTGCCCCAGGACGCTCTTTGAATGTTCTTATCTTTTTATGATCATGTGGGGACTATTCAGAAGTTTGCTACTGGTCAGTATTGTGGCCCTGGAGTTACAATAGTAATGCTGTTTGTTCTTGGCAGCTTTCTTCTGGAGTTGGTTAGAGAGTGCCCTGCCGTGTATAGCATTGGTTCCTCTTTTCAGGCATCCTGTGTTTCAGAAAATCTCTGGGTTGTGCTTCATGTTCTGCTTCATACTGTGGGGCTCCCAGCCCTAAGATAAAGCTGGCTACTGCAATGGTGCACACTCAGCATGTTTCATTGCTCCATACCTTTGGAACAGTTAGCCTTAGGGTGGTCTCCCACCGAACTTTTTGCCTTACTCTTCCATTTTTGATTATATTGTTTTTGCTGGCCTGAGGACTCTGTGCACTTTACCTCTGCTAACCAGTGCTAACGTGCATGTGCGTACTCCTTAAAATATGGTACCATTGTTTCACCATGTGCTGTACTAAGTAGAGGACTTCCCTCATACAGTACTGTACTTTGGGACACTTTATGTCCATTCTCTGCCAAATGGTACAGTAGGGCAATTGTATCAGTTTTACATTCTTCTTGAGTATTTGATGCAAACAAAAGGTCATCAATATACTGTACTATTACAGAATTTAAGGGCATGACCAGAGACTCAAGATTTTTCTTCAAGATCTGGTTAAAGATGAAAGTACACTCCGTATGCCCTTGTTGGACATGGCACCATGTTAAAACACGATTACCCAGCCGGAGAGTGAATAAGAATTGGCTTTCCTCATGGAGGGGAACAGAGAAAAATGCCTGACAAAGATAAATGACAGTGAACCATTCAGCCTCACATGGAATCTGGAACAATATCACAGATAAATTTGGTACCACGGGACATTAAGAAACCACTATGTTGTTAATTACACAGAGAACCTGTACTATGTGGTACTTAACGCTCGGCTTCTGCAAGCCCATAATGGGTTAGTTACATGGACTCCCCAGGATCTCTTTCAAAATGCCTTGTTCGTTTATAGTCTCAATCACAGGTGTAATTACTGCAACTGTCCCAGGCACCAGATTATACTACAGTGTTCTCTGGTATTTGGCATTTGGCTTAACTTTGATACAGACTGGCTCGAGTCCGATGTCCTTTCCAGAAAAATCCCAAAAAAGGTCTCTCACTTGGCTCTGAGATCCAATGGTAAGTCTTCTACTGTCAACATGGGGAACAATGAAATGCACAAGTTCTCATTTGCCAGTTTGAAGGCAATGACCTCATTGCTCGTCTGAAGTTCAATACCCTTTGGCGTGCAATAGATGATGCAATTTAACTTGCACAGCAAATCCCGCCCTAACAGGCACACAGGACTAGAATCACACACCAAAACTTGATGATTATCTTCAAATGTCCAGACCTCCTAGGATATAGCGGCATGGATTGGCAAATTTAGCGGCACAAAAATGAAAATTTAGCGGCACAAAAATGGAAATTTAGCAGCATTTAGCAGCATTTTATTTTGGGTTTTTTCCGACAACAAACACAGATATCTTATTGTTTGAGTTATTTTACAACATGGAGCTATGTACATTTTGTTTATTTACAATTCAGCCCATTTGTTTTGGTTAAAAGGCATGTTAATCTTGGCCATGTACGTTCAGTTCTTCTGAGCACTCCAAATCTAGACCAGTATTGGGCTGCTGGTTATAATGTAAAAACAATAATGCCTGGATCGATTGCTCTGAAAGGGACCGTCGTCTGGATGAGAGAATAATTTTGTAGATGCAGTTGCTCCTTTCAGCATCTGCAGAACTGGTCACACAGTCCTTGTACACAGCTGCAAGTTGGGAAAGAGCTGGAATGCGGTCAGCCAGCCCACGCCAAAAAAGGTCAGTGTCAATCACTGCAGAAACAGATGCCTGCACTGCTTCTGGGCCTACAGGGATGGCTGAATAGGCACTCTTCTCATTAGGCAGGATGCAGAGTCGCGCAGGATTGAAAAGGCGCACTTGTTTCAAGAATTGTATGCCTGGCTGGGCCTCCCCCATGTATTTGCCCACCTTTTCTAGTGAATTTTCACAAGCTTCATTAAGCTGGGCGGTTATCTTTTTTTTCTGTGCCAGACTTAATTTTGCCCCTGCAGTGGTCTGTAGAAATGGTTCTAGTGACTCCACAGTGAGGACTGAATTGTTGGTTAGGTTCATGTGGAGGTCCTCCAAATAATCATATACCTTCATGGTCACTGGTGTCTGCCTCTGGAATAACTCCATCAGGTTTAAAATGGTTTGCCATTTTTCTGCCACAATGTCCAATTGGACTTTAATGCACTCCTTTGGTCGCTGTGCAAAATCTTCTGTAGATTTTCAAGGGAATCTGGGGGAGACTTCCTGAGTTGCATCTCAGACTCCACAAACCAAGCATAGGCCTCAAAGTGCTTGCAGTGGTACTGGACAGCTGCAAACCAAGAATTCCAGCGGGTACTGCAAGGGTCAGGTGCCACCCGTGATTTCATCCCATGGTTCTCAGCAAGATGGTGCAGGTACCTTCTCTTTCTGCTACCGGCCATGTAAAAGATGCGGGAGAAGTACAGAAGGAAAGCATTTAGCTCCACAAACAGCTTCCTAAATGACTCTCCAACAAGATTAATTATGTGTGCCAAGCAGGCGATGTGTATGGAGTTTGTATACAGATTCCTCAACACCGTGTTGTATGCCTTGAGCATGTATGCCGCGTTGTCAGTGTTAAAGGAAATAACGTTCTGGAAGTCTATGCTGTACTCTGTGAGCACCTTTACAACAGCTTGCGCTACAGTCCCATGGTTGCACTGTGATAGGAAGACTGTGTCCACCAGGTGGGTATGGATCTGACGGGCACCCTGCGGAGAGACTACTGCAACTAGCACATTCAAAACACACCGCCCTTCGACATCTGGTGTTTCATCAAAGATGACACTGATCTTCTGATCTTTCAATAGCTCTTTCAGCTCGTTCTTGGCACTTATATATCTCTCTGGGAGATAACGTTCTTGCAGCTGATGACTCCCAGGTATCGCTCCACCATTCCGTACTCGCTCGTGTAGGAACTTGCGCAACTCAGGGTGGTCGGTTTTGCTCAGCGGAATGTTCAACGCGGTGCAGACGTTAACCCACTCACTTATCATTTCATGGTTTGCGGCACCGGCAGCAGTACTCTTTGTGAATAGCGAGTTCACAGTCATCTGGCGTGCACGTTTTGGCAAAGATTGAAGGTCAGGATCATCTGAACAGCGCTTCAAGTGTTTTTGGGACCGCACATGCATATCCACAGTGTGTTTCCGGATGTGGTCCACCGCCATATTGCACACACTGCAAAACAGCACCCCACCGTCAGCGTGCATCACGGTGCTGTAGTCTCTGGCCCGATCTGCTGCGGTTATCTGGGTGGGTAGATGTGATCTGTGCTTCACACCCTTTGCAGGCAGCAGAAACTTCTCCATTCTGCTTTTCTTGTGGTGGCTTGTTGCTCCCTTGGAATACAGAAGATCTTGCTGTTGTGGCGCAGTCAGTTAACTCACCTACAAAGATAGTTGGTATTACTAAATGCATCTCAAAGGGGGGAAAGGCAATTGTTGAATGGGAAGTTCAGAAAGCGCTGGTGCTCAATGATAAGAAATGCATGCAACCCTGAAGCACAAGTAAAGTGACAAACTTGTTGGGCCATAACTGCAATGGTAAACGCCAGTCCCCGAACGGCGTTGAGCAAACAGACAGTGTAAAAACCGCAGGGGGAAAAAGCCATTGCAATTGTTGAAAAACTCCAAGTAAGTGCCTGAAAATTAAAAAAATAACATGCCAACGGTTGCATGGGTGGTGCAAATTGGACCAAAAAGTGCCCGGTCAGCCACGTGCAAAGAAAGTGAAAGAATTGCCCCAAACCAAAATAAACAATTATGAAATTCCCCAGAGGTGCCCACAACCCCAAACTTACCAGTGCGCTGCGGCGGCTGGCCCAATTATGGCTCTTGCAACAGCAGATTCTTCCCTGTGATGCTCTGCAAAAAGAACCAAAATAAAGAGTTAGGAAACTCACCAGGTGCCCAGAACCCCAAACTTACCAGTGCGCTGCGGCAGCTGGCCCAATGGCTCTTGAAACTGCAGTTCCTTTCCCCACAGAGAACACAACAATTGCCCCAAACCAAAATAAACAATTATGAAATTCCCCAGAGGTGCCCACAACCCCAAACCTACCAGTGTGCTGCGGCGGCTGGCCCAATTATGGCTCTTGCAACAGCAGATTCTTCCCTGTGATGCTCTGCAAAAGAACCAAAATATAGAGTTAGGAAACTCACCAGGTGCCCAGAACCCCAAACTTACCAGTGCGCTGCGGCAGCTGGCCCAATGGCTCTTAAAACTGCAGTACATTGCAAGTAAAAATTCATGACAAAGGGTCAAGATTCAGGACAAAAATTCAGTACAGTGCAAGTAAAAATTCATGACAAAGGGTCAAGATTCAGGACAAAAATTCAGTACAGTGCAAGTAAAAATTCTGGGCAAAGGGTCAAGATTCAGGACAAAAATTCAGTACAGTGCAAGTAACAATTCATGGCAAAGGGTCAAGATTCAGTACATAAGGTCCAAATTCAGAACAATAATTTTGGCACAGCTTGCCCATCAGTTTACAATCCAATTTCTTAAGCAGGACCTAGAATATCAAGTCACAGCTACTTCCAGATGGACTTTGGGCCCCCGGGGCCCGCCGCGTGCCCCGTGTGCGGCGGGCCCCACCGGAAAGCAAAAAGTTATGCAATTTGGGCCCCCTGGGCCCGCCGCGTGCCCTGTGTGCGGCGGGCCCCACCGGAAAGAAAAAAGTTATGCAATTTGGGCCCCCGGGGCGCGCCGTGTGCCCCGTGTGCGGCGGGCCAAACCGAAAAGAAATAAAAATGCAATTTGGGCCACCGGGGCCCGCCGCGTGCCCCGTGTGCGGCGGGCCCCACCGGAAAGCAAAACAAATGGACTTTGGGCCCCCGGGGCCCGCCGCGTGCCCCGTGTGCGGTGGGCCCACCGGAAAGCAACATAAATGGACTTTGAGCCCCCGGGGCCCGCCATGTGCCCCGTGTGCGGCTGGCTCCACCAGAAAGCAAAAAGTTATGCAATTTGTGCCCCCGGGGCCCGCCGTGTGCCCCGTGTGCGGCGGGCCCCACCGGAAAGCAAAAAGTTATGCAATTTGGGCCCCCGGGGCCCGCCGCGTGCCCCGTGTGCGGCGAGCCCCCACAGTAGCAGCAGTAAGGTACCTGTACCTGGCTGAGCGGGTCTCGTCGTCGTCCCGGTCGTCGCCTACGTCTCCGCTTACTCCCTCCTGCCACCTGCTTGCTCCCTCTGCCTGCCGGCTGCTGCTTCCACCTTCACCTTCCACCTGTCCACCTGGTTGTTCCTTTCCTCTGGGTGTCCGCCGCGAAATCCTGGATGGAATCGGGAGTGAGGAGGGCAATAAGAAGACGAGCGAGAGCAGAGCAGACCCTTTCTTGCTTTCTATTGGCTCTCCGCATGTGCCCAATCAAAAACGGCGGATTTCGCGGCTGGTTTGGCAAAAATCGCGGGATTTGCACAAAGCTGCAGATTTCGCGATTTTTTTGCAAATCCCGAACTCGTGATATCCTGGGGGGTCTGAATGTCCCTACCTTCATAGGCACTTCTTCAGTAATGGGGTTTGGCAATCATTTATTTGCAACTCCTACAACTTGGATTGATTTTCCCGAGAGGGGTAGGTTAGGAACCTCTGCTGTTGTCACAATAGAATGGGTAGCACCAGTGTCAATCAAGAAAGTGACACTGTGGCCATCTACATCAGCATTTAATGTGTGGTCCAGGTTGGTCTACCTCTAAGACTGCACCAAGTGTACGGTCTTCCTCCCCCTCAGGCACCTTTATAAGGACTGATCTGAGCTGTACCCATATAGATGCGTCAAATATGGTGAACTGTGGTACGGGCCATTATGATGGGACAAATTCTGATTCCCATTCATGTCTGCGTTCTGATTAAATCGAGTGCTATTTACAGATGATTAAATCGAGTGCTATTTACAGCTTGCTGTGGCATCACAAGTTGTGGTACTTGCATCATAGATCCTTGGGAACCAGCTGACCTTTGGAATCTCAATCTAGGTACATTCTAGCTTTGCAAAACATTACCCTGTGGGTTGATTAAACCCTTCATTCTACTCTTGACTTGTGGGATTAAAGCTGTATTGGCGCTTCCAATACCCCAACTTGTTACTAAACTGACATGGGTTTGACTTCTTTAAAGTGGCAACATCAACTCCAGTCTTGGGATCTATAGGAACACCTCTTTCCTTTATCCCCGAAATCCTCTACCTTGTTGCATCGGAGCCCTAGACTGGAAGACTTCCTGCATAGGGGCAGTATTCCCTGCATAAGGCTGTCCCTGACCACATTGAGCAGCCTTCCTCTGTGCTACTATCAACTTTACCTTCAACGTTTTGTGCTTCAATATCAATCTCATCACACAACAATATTTAGCATAACACAGAATTTCTTCAACCGACGTATTCTGCCAACAAATCTAATGTTGTATCATCATACTAATTTCAGGTCTCAACCCAGTCACAAATCGAAACACAAATGTTTCCATATCCTTCGGTTCAGGCGTGTCCATCCCACTATACTGTGTGAACGCCTGCAACAGCCTTTCATAAAATGCATGAATTGTCTCCTTAAGTTCTTCAGTCGTCCTATCAATCTTTAACCAATAAATAGTCTGTGGTGACACTTTAGCTTTCCAACAGGTAATCACCTGCACATATTTCTTCATCACTATAGGTGACGAATAGCTAAACATAAACCTGTGAAGGAGTGGTATGACGGTGGGATAGTAAGGCCCAACATTTGAGTATACTACTGGGCGTCACAATTGGTGGTCTTAAACAAGGGGGTTTATCGACCGCAGGACGAGCCAGCATATCAGATGGACAGGTTACTCAAGAGCCCTTTATCCAAAAGGCTGTTACTTGCATCACTGTCACTGTTCTTATGCCCATCTCCCTCCCTTTCATTTTCCTTTATCCTTCTCTCAGCATCATTACCCTCACTTGGTTTGGCAGGGTACAATCTCGCTCCCTCAATCATGTCTTCTCTCCATCTCTTTTATTCTTCATCCTATCTCACGTCTGTGTATGTATGCATTGCTTTCTTCATCCTCCCTTGATATTTGTCTCTTTGTTTTTACATGCGCTGCACATTCCCATGCATTAAGCTCTACCAACTGTGGGGGTCTAGGTAAAGGTTTCATTGCAAACAATATTCCTCTCAATTGGTCAATTATTCTCAAATTAAAAGTATCACAGTGTGGAAACATTAATGCTCCCTCTTTCTCTTTGACCTTGTGTCAATTTTTAAGCCAGATAATAGTACGAAGCCCTACATTCATCAACATATAATGAGCTGGTGTATCCTCCGGTGGCGCTTCCTCGCCAATTCTAGTAGGTACAGCTACATCTCCTCATTTCATATCCCTTATTGCTTTAAAACCTCTCACTTTTTTAAAATTGTGTACCTGGTCAATTACAATCAATTCCAAAGCTAATAAATGTTCTAATTCCATATCAATGCACCTGACAATAGCAATGCAACACCAGATGACTAATACAACCAATCCCAGGGCAGCATTACACCAACCGACCTATCCCAGCACTGCACACTTTGGCATCACTCTTACTCCTAGCAACAGTTCACCCTCCTTCTCAATTTTCCTCACACTGTCTCTCGCTGACTTTTGATTATACCAAAAAACAACACATAACTATTGACTGCTCCGCTAAACGAATCAATAGAATTCAATCTCCCAAAGAACACAAATATTCACAAATGAAACCTCGACTAGTAGGGAATCCCTTAAATCAGTTTAGTTTCTCTTCTGCGCAAATAGGTCTACCACGCTAATTACAACTGTATATTGCACACAAAACCTCCCTATATCAATTGGCTGTCGACGTCTAACAACAAATCCCAAAGAACCTTAGCAGACAAGTACACCAGGGTATCTTCTGCACCTTTATTATATATCCCGGGATCTTAGGTCACGTTGGACCCGATAAGAACTCCAACAACAACTTCAGAAACTTAATACCATATGAATACGACTCTCACAATATTGCCACTGAACATCATACAATCAACATTGCACCGCAAACTAACCATAATCTTCATATACACAATCCTACTAATACCTACTCATCCGCCGCCACTGTTTCAACATACGCCACTGGAACGCCACTGGAACGCCATCAATTCCCCACGTCTCGATCCTGGATTTTGGACTAGGGCCACTGGGGTGGAGGTCGAGACCGTTCTAGGTTATATTCTGTCTCCCTCTACTTCAAAAGCTAACCATCCTACTCTGCTACGAACTGAGAGAGCTTGGGCCCACTTTAACATTTAACATTTAACCCCAACCGGATGGTCTTTGTAACAGTTTGAGGGAGAAATCAATCACAACTGAATCTCAATGCAGTGTAACCAAATTTGTTCACACAATAATCCACTCGACAACTACATTTGAGATTAGTAAGATTTAATTATAAATTTAGAAACAAATCGATATAGACCAGTCTCAATATTATCACATAGAAATACATAACAAACAAAATAAGTCCAAATCGGCTAAAGATATTCCCCCTATAAAACACAAAGCAGATAACTGGTTCTATAATGACAATGTAAATAATCAGGAAAAAGAATTGAGTATCAAACTGCATCAAATGATTCTCAAAGGTAGGCATGAGCACACTATTTCTCCTTACACTACTTTAAAAAGACAACCCTAAACCAAGAAGCATTGAATAAAGGTGAAATCAAAAAGCTGTTAAAGTCTTCAGCGGAAGGCAGTCCACTCATGGATCATGTAGCATAAAGCCACACAAGCAGAAGCATAGATCTGCTCCCCATGCAGATTTAGGTTGTCCTTCTGACATTTACTCAGGTACAGCATACGATATTAGTTGCATTCAAGGTAGACAATCCCATGTGACTTTCTCTAGTACTCTCCCATGATTCCGGCACAAATTGGATACTTGCTCTCCTTTCCCACATTTATAATTTGCAACTTTGTTCGTCCTTGGTTATTCTTCATCCTCCTCCATGAGAACTCGCCTCCTTCCTCCCTGAGTACTCGCCTCCTTGCTTGTTACTGCATTTCTCCTTGCCAACCTTTGTCTTCTCATACCCTGCTATCTAATGAAAACAAAACCCTTCTATGCAAACTAATGAGGCTTTGTCCACACCTGCAGTGGAAGCAAAAATACAAGCAAATACATTCTACGTTGAACGTGAGCTTGAACTGAACGGTTCTCAAGGCCCAAACTCAATTCAATTTAGCAGTGCACAGGGTTACAAATGCATGCACATCTCTACACAAATGAATAAATTGCAAAACCTACGAAAATGTCATTTCAAATGCGCTAACATGGATATAATTGCTTGTTACACATATAAATGTTTAAACATTCATCTACACATACACTTCCTGTTTAACTTCACGAGACACACCTAAATGTTAACTTCCCCTGACACATTAGTATGTAAGTATTACAAAGACCTTTATTAGTCACGTTTATGTGTACACAACTACAAGTCTCATTAATTTTCACATGGAGTGCTTCAAATAGACAATACTCCATTTTACTTAGTAACATTTAATCATACAATATCTTTAAATGCTGACTACGCATGATTATGATGCACCTCAGGATGGGATCAAAATTAGACTGCTACAGTATGTTCGCTAACGTATATACTTGCTACCTAATAAACTGCAACAAGACATGAATGCATGGATGAATATCACATTACGGAGGAGGGGAGAGTTTCTTAACATTTAATACTGGTTACTGTGACATATTTTATGAAATACAATGAAATTAAATGAAAAGTGGTATTTATAAAGCGCAAGGCTACTCCAACAGAGTCTCCTGGTGCAACGGGACCAATTAAAGACAAAGAAATCAGAGTTCACACCAGTCGCACTACAGCAGACAAGGGCGTTATGTCCGGAAAAGCTACGTTTTTAGCTCTCTGCTGAAAATAAGCAGGTCTTGAACTAACCTAAGATGCAGGGGTAACCTATTCCTTAGGAAGGCGGCCAGCACTTGAAAAGAGAGTCCGCCTGCCCGTGAGTGGAAACATTTAGGAGTAAGTATCAAGGCTTGTCCAGAGGAACTCAGAGCACGATGTGGCACATAAAGTTGTACTCGTCTCCTAAGGTAAACGGCACCTGTGCCGTGAAAGGCCCGAAACGCCAAGACCAATGCATTTATCTGGATCCTTCTGCATATTGGGAGCCAGTGCAGAGTTTTCAGATGAGTGGACATGTGTGCTCTGGGCCACCAACATAAGAATAGCTCTGGGCACTGCATTCTGAGCCACCTGCAAGCGGTTCAGTAAGTATTCTGGAAGACCCAAGTACAGTACATTGACATAGTCAAGCCTGGAGATGACCAAGGCTTGCACTACTGTCTTCTGGTGCTCAACAGGCAGCAAAGGGAGGATGTTTTTTTAGCATTTTCAATATGCCGAAGCACGTACCATCTACAGTCAGAATTTGGGCTTTCATGGTTAAGGTGACATCTAACTTTACCCCTAATGTTAGTCAGTCATAAGCTTTTATTCGATATGCAAGATATCTTATAAGCACATATACAAAACAATCATTACAAAGTACAAAAAGACATAGCTTTAAGAAGTCAGTATGAGAACTCATTTAAAAAAGATAAAAGGACATAAAGCGCCCATAAATAACTTAGCTAAAAAAGAATTAAACCGCTACTGACAATCTCTTACATCGAATAAGCCAAAACTGTTTTAAAAATTTAGCTATTCCGCACACAATGGGGGGGGAAGTGTCCGTAGTTAGGATGCGCAGGGCGACTAGGTGGCTACGTGTACCCAAAATTTGGAAGAGGGGTTTCAACCAGTACCTCCGGGGCCTGGCATAGTCCGGACATTCAAATAGTACATGCACAATAGACTCAACCCTGTTCGGGCAACATGCACAATTCGGGGAGGCACGGGCCACTGATGTCCAATTTGATACCACAGCTCCTAGCGGGAGGGATCCAACTCTAAATTTAAAATAAAGGGCTCGGTCAAGAGGGAGTGTGATCAGGTCCAGATAGGGTTCAAAGGCCACAATATCTTTAGTTTGTAAAAAAGAGACCGTGGACTTGCAGTGCTTCGAGTTTGTGATTAGGCGCTCCGCCGTCCATTTCCAAAAGAGCGCTTTGACAACTTCTTTTGGAGGGGCTGAGCGTGAAGACCAACAGTCCCCTAGACCAATCTTCTCCAGGAGCTTCTTGGTTTCACTCAGCCATCTGATCTTGGCCCAACCCCCCAAACTCATTATTTCCCCCAAACCCTCGGCGTAAGATTTTAAATCCTCACCCCTCCAAATTCGTGTCCACAGTAGGAGAGGGCGAAGCTGAGCCTGATCTTTGATGCTCTTACAGCCCGTGTCCAACAGCACTGGTACAGATGGCGTGCTCAGTGGAATGGAAATGATGGATTTTAAAAGTTTGGTCTCCGCTGTCGCTAGGGCATCCAATCGGCAGTGGCCCCACAGCTCAGCCCCATACAAGGCTGATGTCACTACTTTAGCCTTGTAGATGTCAATTACTGGGGAAAGCGATCTCCTAGGTGAGGCCCAAAACTCCCTCACGAGTGCTCCTCCTACTCTTCTGTGGTTTAGGACCATTTTCTCAATGTGATTTGCCCAGGACATCCTATCCGTAATCCGAATACCGAGGTAATCGAATTCGGCTACTTTCTCTAAGGCAACCGAATTGAGTGTAGGTGGACGGCCAAGTTTCCTGGGAGGATTTAGGACTAGGTATTTTGTTTTGTCCACGTTTATAATTAAGCCTTTAGCAGCGCAAAACTCCTGGAAACGCGTTAGCAATTTCTGCAGGCCTTGGGGGGTCTTGGAGATCAAAAGCGTGTCGTCCGCAAAAAGCAAGGTGGGGATGCGGACTCCTCCGAGACAGGGGGCATCGGCTGGTTCTTTTTGCAGATGTTTTACCACCCCATTCACATATAGTGAGAATAGGGTGGGCGCCAAGACGCATCCCTGTCTAACACCCCTTGACACTGGGATCCTCTCAGTGAGTTCTCCGTCTTTGCCCCAGCGGACCTGCGCAAAGGTATGGTCATGGAGGCTAATGAGAAGGGACAAGATGTAAGGAGGTAGTCCCAACTCATTGAGTACCCTCCAGAGCTCTTCCCGGGGGACTAGGTCAAAGGCAGTCTTCAAGTCTATAAAGGCCAAATAAAGACTGCCCTTGCCCAGATCCACAACCTTCCACCCCAGGAGTGCCAACCTAAACACCTGCTCAATAGTCCCCATACCAGCCCGAAAACCTGCCTGAAAGTCCGATAGGATTTTGTTTTCCTCCACCCAATGTAAGATCCTTCCAAGGACAGCTTTACCGGCTATCTTTTGGGAGGAGTCTATCAGACTTATGGGGCGGTAGTTCCCCGGGGTTTCCCTACACCCTTTTTTGTAAATCGGGACCACCACCGCCCCTTTCCAGGATTCAGGCACTGCCCCTCCCATCATGATGTCATTTAAGAGAGCGGCAATGATCCTACCCCATTTTACTGGGTAAGCCTTCATAAGATCCCCTGGGAGACCATCTGGGCCCGGTGCCTTACGAGGCGCCACCCATCCTATGACCCCCTCAATCTCTAAGGGAGTGAAGAAATCATATGCATGGGGTTCAATCGCTAATCTAAGCTCCCTCCCAACATTTAGTTCCCCATCTGGGGGGAGGTAAAGGGACCCGAAGTGATTTACCCAGTGTTGCGGGGGGATATTGCAGGGTCTCACAGATGCATCTGGTTTGTTCCGTGTGCCTATGAGATTCCAAAAGGCCCTAGAATCCCTAACCTTACTAGCCTGAAGTAGGTCCTCCCAGAATTTGTCTTCCCACTCCTGCCTAGCAATCTTAAGGGATTTATTATAGGCCTTCCTTGTTTCCTGTATCTCACTTCGGGATTTGCGTTTAACTGCCTCAACTAGCTTTGCCTTATGAAAACTACATGTTTTGGTATACCAACCCTCAGCAGGTTTTCTAAATACTTTGTTGCCCAAGTTAATAGGATGGGGTGTAAACACACTTGATAAAGCTTCTACCAAGGAGGCAAAAAGTCCACTCGCTCTACCCACCCCCTCTGAAGAGGTTCTAAGGTCTATTACCGCTTGATTTAAGAGGGTTTGGATTTCCCCTACCTTTCCCTCAGAGAGAATCAATTTTGCCCATTTTATTCGTCTACCACAAGGGGAGACTTCGGACACGTCCGGGGGTACGGCGGCCGGGTAAATGTTATCCTTCATTAAGGGGCGCCACCACTGGTCCATACTCAAGGAGAGTGAGTTGTGATCACTCTCCGTCGTATGGGCCACCTGCATGTCCTTTACAAAAGACCATAGACACACATCTATTAGGATGTAATCCAACCTAGAGGTGTGTCCTGGCCTATTATACGTGTGAGCACCCCCCCTATCTGAGGTTGTCCTCCCATTAGCTGCCCTTAGATTAAATTCCAGGCTCAGGGAGTATATCTGGAGCGCCACTTCTGTCCACCTTCTGATCGGTGGGATGTCCAAAACCGGAATCCCCAACCTAACATCATCCTCATCCTGTTCGGCGGAAACGTCCGAGCCCAAGGGCTCGAACGTACAGTTCATGTCACCCGCCACCATCATACGCGTCTTATGAGGGGTATTTTTTAACAAGGTCTCGAGGAGAGATATTACAGAAGACTTCCTCCCACCCTTGGTTCCCCGGGCATAAATGTTATAAATATTTAAAACAATTCTTCCCCTTGGATCTATTAGGGTAATGTTTTGAATGTCCGGGCAACCTGTGGGGAACTCCACTACTCTACAATCTAAAGAGGCTGCGACCCATATGAGAAGGCCGCCCGAGGGTCGCCCTCTCCCTGATACCGAAACCTGTGCAGGGGAAAAGTAGGAGGAAAAACCCACCCTATGAACCGGGGCCAAGCTCCATGTCTCTTGGAAGAGACACAGGGAGTGTTCATCAACACATGCAATGAATTCCGGTATATCCAGTTTTCTTGCGATCCCTGCGACATTCCAGCTGCAAACCTTAAAGGCTAGGTCCGTCGCAGCTGAAGCATCGCTAGGCGCAAGAATGTCCCTGTCAGTGGTCCTCCTCATGTATGTCTGAGGTATGCCGGGTTCTTGGGGAATTGTCAGCGGGGCTGCCATCCCCCCTGCGCAACTTGCATGGGTGGGTGACACTCCCGATGGCTCCACTCTACTCTCAGCTTCCAGTCAGTTAGGCCCTAATCGCCGCAATTGGTTCTCCCTTGGGCCTCCCGTAACCCCAGCCCAATTTTGTGCAGAAGCAGGGGAAGTTAAGCTTCCTCCAGTTAAGACAACACTTTGTCTAGGGTAAAAGTAAGAGAGATCCACTACTTTAACCCCTGGAGCTCCCATACTTATATTAGGGGTACAGATCGAGGGCACTACTCTTGGATCTTGGAAGTTTATAATTATACAATCCCCCTCCTGGGTCTTTTTCCCCTGGCCTACCCACCCCACTCTGCGAACACCTAGAATAATACCGTCCACACCTGGCGGGATTGGCCTATTTGCCTTTAGCCAGTGGATACACTTGTTCTTAAGTGATTGATGGTTTTCCAACTGGCCCTCTTTTAAAGGGGGCACATCAACCATGACAACAACAAAAGGTTGGCAGTCAGGTGGGAGGTTTACTGGGGGGATCCTCCGTACTGGTTTTCTAGGGACCAGTAACGTAGTGGATGGGGCCATAGGTTGAAGTGCAGATCTAGGGGCTTCCCCTATCACCGCCCCATTAAGTTTCTTTCGTGCACCCAATTTTAGGGGACCTTCCATTTGGCCACTGCCTATCTGTGGCTGTTTTAATGGAAGAGGGATTGATTTTTTTTTATCAGGCTCCTGATGTTTGGGCAAACCCTTGTCTTTTTGGCCTGCTTTGGGACGGGGGGGAGATTTAGGAGCTGGGATTGGTGGATTGATAGAAACAACTTTATGTGTACCTAATGGGGATTTGGGATCTCTCTGGGATGGCAACTCGTTCCCCTTTATGTCCATGTCCTTGTTTTCACTCATTCTAGCTAGCTGTTTAATTGTAGTTTTGAGTGAATGGAACCCATCAAGAGTTGATTGTTCTAGTTTATCTATCCGATTCCCTAATCCCTTAACCTGTGCTAATAGAGGTTTCAAGAGGCTGTATATCTTCTCGAGGATATGATCGGCTGCTGCTGGGTCAGTAAGATTAGGAGCTTTAGCAGTACTATCGTCTGTGTGTAGCCCCTTGGAAGAGGTCAGAGGATCCCTTTCTATGTCAGCTTCGTTCGCTACGGACCTATCCCTTAAGTTTCTCATCCCAGATCCAGGTGACTTTCTTGCTCTTTGATAGAGAGCAGCCTGTCTTACTAGCCTACCCTTTTTGCGTTTTCGTGATTTTTTACTTGGGGGCCTGTATCCCTGGCTAATCTCAGGAGATTGGGTGTTGGTGAGTACCCTAACTGGCTCCCCTACTGGTGTATCTAATGAGGAGGTAAGCGATTTTGATGAGAGAGTATCATTGGTGGCTTCGTGCGGAGAGTTTGGGGGTGAAGGTGATGGTGAAGGCAGCCTGCTAAGACCACCGTCTTCCTCGGTAACCATAGGTATGTGTTCAACCAGGTTTTCCAGCCTATCTATATTTTGTTCTATACCAGCCAGCAGGGGGGGGTCTGTGGAGACGCTAGGCCCACTAGATGGGGATACAGGTTGTGGCCGGACATTTACCGGTGTATGCGACTGGGCAGCAACCCCCAAGGATGAACGTCTTGAGGGGAGGTATACCTCTGATAGACGCCTCTCTGACATAGCTATCTCCTTATCAATCACCGCCGCCACCCTGGTAATAAAGCGGTCCATAGTTCCTATAACAGGGCTAGCGACATTTAACCCCCTTTCACCTTCACTCCTGATGAGCTTTCCAGAGCGGGTAGACATAATGCGGGGAACAGGACGTGGGCTCCACTAGGCAGGTGTACTCGCTGATAGTAGAGAGAAAAGGGACGTGGCCCAGCCCAGCCTTGACAGCCCCTGACTGCCACAGACTGCCCGCCCTTTGCTCGGGCTTCGCTCGGCGTCCCGCTCGCGTCCCGCTGAGCGACGGGCAGTTCTTTTTATAATGGGCGTCTGCAGGCGGTGGGCGTGTCTCAAGGTGGGCGCGCCCGCTCTCAGGGCTGGGGAAGCAGGGACTCCTGGTCTTCTGAGTCCCTGCAAGCGCCGGCGAGTTTGTTCCTTCCTGGCGCCTCCCCGTAGAAAGTGCCGCCTTCACCTCTCCCTCCTCCAAGCCTCCCAGCCGCGAAGCGGCACCCGCGGAGCGGGTGCGGCGAGAGGTAGCGGCAGGACAAGCAGGGCAGGCACAACCCAGCAACAGGTCAGGGACCGAACACAGAGCCGACAGCAACCTTCCACAAAGTCCAGGTGGGTCCCAGCGGCTAATACAGACACCGCGCCTTTTCTGCTGGTCAGGCGGTGGGCGTGTCTCAAGGTGGGCGCGCCCGCTCTCAGGGCTGGGGAAGCAGGGACTCCTGGTCTTCTGAGTCCCTGCAAGCGCCGGCGAGTTTGTTCCTTCCTGGCGCCTCCCCGTAGAAAGTGCCGCCTTCACCTCTCCCTCCTCCAAGCCTCCCAGCCGCGAAGCGGCACCCGCGGAGCGGGTGCGGCGAGAGGTAGCGGCAGGACAAGCAGGGCAGGCACAACCCAGCAACAGGTCAGGGACCGAACACAGAGCCGACAGCAACCTTCCACAAAGTCCAGGTGGGTCCCAGCGGCTAATACAGACACCGCGCCTTTTCTGCTGGTCAGGCGGTGGGCGTGTCTCAAGGTGGGCGCGCCCGCTCTCAGGGCTGGGGAAGCAGGGACTCCTGGTCTTCTGAGTCCCTGCAAGCGCCGGCGAGTTTGTTCCTTCCTGGCGCCTCCCCGTAGAAAGTGCCGCCTTCACCTCTCCCTCCTCCAAGCCTCCCAGCCGCGAAGCGGCACCCGCGGAGCGGGTGCGGCGAGAGGTAGCGGCAGGACAAGCAGGGCAGGCACAACCCAGCAACAGGTCAGGGACCGAACACAGAGCCGACAGCAACCTTCCACAAAGTCCAGGTTTTTCACAACACTTACAGGGGCCGCAGGAGGAGACATGTCACCAGGCCACCAATTGAGCCATGATTCACAAGGAGGACAGCCAAAAAAGATAATCTCTGATTTTTCAGGGTTGCATTTCAGTCGATTGAGCCGCAACCAAGAGAAAACTTTCGACAGACAGATGTTAATCTCCTCACTACTGAAATCACAACCTTTATCACGGATGAATAGTAGTTGAGTATCATCGGTGTAAGATACTATCTTAGCGCCGTGTGACTCTGCTAAAAGAGCAAGAGGGGCCATATACATGTTAAAAAGTGATGGACTCAAAATGGACCCCTGCAGGACCCCCACTCTTATAGGAGGGATGGAGGCTGAAAAAGGGGGGGACCAGATTTCTTGATGGCGGTGGGTAAGGAAGGAGGTGTAATGACCTACCTTTCTCTATATGTTTTGGTGCTTCTGTCAGTCACCAGGCCATTACTTACCACATCCTTTCTCAGGATCCAGAAAGACACCACATTTCACAATACTTACCCAAGAAAGGAATAAACACTGACAACATATAAGACCATTGCCGAGGAGCTCGCAAATAACAGCAAGTCACAACACCTCCCCATACGAGAGGGTACGCAGCAAATCACAACACCTCCCCATCTGAGAGGGTACACAACGCATGCTCCTCCTAGCAATGTATTGGATAGAATAATTACAATTTAGACATCCCTGCTAGGAGCCAATTTCCCTTCCGTGTCAACAATTACCCATTGGAGGGGAATCGTCCCATCCCTCTGTAAGTACTTGGTAAAAAAGGGGCCTGACCTTCCTTCACACGGAATAAAGACAAATGATATGCTTCAAGGGTTCTTTATTACATGATAATAGGATGACAAAAGAAAGAAATAACTAAACATCTCAGTAAACATTAGTAGCAATCATCAACACATACATATACATAGAGCCTGAAAATAAAAGACATAGTTAGATACAATAAGTACACCTGGAACACCTCACCATAATCTTCGGCGTCTTGACATCTGAAGAAGGGTCCACCTCTCTTTCCCTCTCTGGTTGGGTCAGGACTCTCTGTTCCACAAAAACGACCTCATGTCTTCACCGTGATGTATCATCAGACCGCCAAACCCACCAGACCAGCATCTCACCCTCTCTCGGACCCCCTTTCTCTAATATAGAATGCAGCTCTCCATCGAAGTTTCTAGCTTACTCCGCCTACAGTTCTCATTGGGTTCCTGTACCACCTCATACCAAGAGAGCACAACAAGCAGCTGGCCAAGCGTTTTGCTATGACTCCGGCATCGAGTGAGCACATTCCTCTGATAAAGAACCGGCCCTCTCTGGTTCACTGCTGGTGAACATGGAATCTAAAATATAACCTCTGACCTAAAGAGGCTCAGAAGATGGCTGCAGTTTAGAATATGGAGTTGCTCAAGGATAGGCCTCTACTACTTGGAAAACAGAATGATATTAGACCACGTCAAAGCCAATAGGCAAAATTCATAATTCACCTAACTCAAATAACACTATCCACTTAATCCCTCAGTATCCACTATGGAGCACATGTGTGCACCATCACCAACAACACTGCACCTCGACATCCCATACCTTCTATTCTTTGGCAAGAATATTCTACTGAAAAACAGCAAGAGTATAGAACAGAAGAGAAATAGGCATATGCAAGACCATCCTACATTAAGGCTAAGGTAACATAGCACACTAAAGTCAGTACACAATGGTGGTGATCGAGGGTCATCACAGAGCATCAGACCACTAAAGTGGCTGATTCACTACACTTAACCACTTAAGTACCGTGCCCCGGATGCCACAATCCGATAGATTTTGCGAAAGCCGGTCATGGGGCACGGTATCAAAAGCTGCGGAAAGATCTAAAAGTATCAACACAACACTTCCTCCACCGTTCAGTTGCTCTTTTATAGTTTCAGAGACTTCCAGTAAAGCTGTTTCAGTACTGAGATTAGTCCTAAAACCAGACTGACTATCATGGAGAATATGGTTAGCCTCTACATACTCAGTCAGTTGTGAATTGACACATTTCTCCAAGGTTTTTGAGAGAAATGGCAGCAGTGAGATGGGCCTGTAGTTTGCAGCCACTTTGGGGTCGGCAGAAGGCGTCATCAGCAGGGGGATGATTTTGGCCCTTTTCCAGCGGCCAGGAACCAACCCCCGTTGCAATGAGAAGTTCAGAACCAAATTGATTGCAGGATTTAGGATCTCTGCAATGTTCAAGAACGTTTTTGCAGGGCACTGATCTGAAGGAGATTCGGACTTCAAAAGTACCACTTTGTCTTCTACTTGCATTATATGTATGGATGGAACGAGTGTGTAAGAGCCATGTTTTGTCCGACAAAACAATGACACTGTTGATAACCTCAAAACTATGTTTTTGAAAAATCAACAAAGTTTGTGTAAAAAAAAAAAATCTATGTGACACTTGCATTGCGGAGGCAGGTGTATGATCTAACTGCTAAGCTCTTCTGTAACACAATAACTTGACTTGATAAAGAGCCCTGGACTACACAGCTTTGTAAATAAATGATCACAGCTGATTGGAGGGTAAATACTCTTCTTGTGTAGGAAGCACACAGCTGTGCCCAAATTTAAAGCTGTATTAAGGTGGACCAACTTTTGGGTGGAGCCGCAGTCCCTTGCTGTAGTACTCCTGAAAGTCCTTTTTCATAATAACAAGACTGGCGGCTGCTGGACTGTCAATACAAACCTAAAAAGCAGAGCTTCTTAGTCAACATCTCACTGACCAATATTTGTGAGGGTTCCTCTGCTAGCCACTCAATGAAATTGTGTAATGTATAGGACCAACTGAGTTCAGTGCCAATTACAATGAAAAATGCCTTCCTTGTTCAATAACTCCAGCCTACCACAGGTGCTGTGGAGCCAGTACTGTGTCACAGGTGACATTTGGACAAAGCACAACACAGCGCTTGGCGGCATATCGCAAGTGATGTATGTGCATGCAGAGACAATGCATGCAATTTTAGCGTGTGTGCTAAATTTGGATGTTTTTGCCTCCCGTGGTTTTGCTTCACCTGACAGTTTACCTGGAATTTTTGATAAATTTCTAAATACAGCAATGACATAGCTCTGCACACAAGCAAACAGTATTTTACGGATAAATTGTAAAATACATTTGACGTCACACTCTACTGGGACTTCCTTCCACTTATGCAGATTGTGGATAATAATGAAAACATGTCTGGTCGTCGTTGCAACATGATTGTGTATTCAACAACAAATATTCTCAGAGTAATTTAACAGTTGTTAAGGCCAGAGCAGCATGTTTGGGGGAATTTGTATACATTAGGCAAACAATATAAATAAAAAATCCAAGCAACTGTGTGTTATGGGTATATTTCGGGATAACCTAATGAAAAGGAACCCGGGGAAGGAATTCTAAGGCATACATACATTCATCACATGATAAAATATTGGATTTGGGGAAAGTGGCAACCTCTGCAATCCGATCCTGTGAAGGAGCAGGAAACAAACACAGTAATTCTGTGTGGTTTTTTTTGTTTTGTTTTATGAGTGTCGAAACAAATCATCACGAATTGTAGGACCAGGCAGAATATAAAAAAAACAAAAGCTTTCATTTTGCTCACGTCTGCTCCTTCTCCCCCTGCTGCTCTGGCTGTGCTCTTAAATGTAATTTTGCCCAGTCTGTCCCCAGTTTGTAGCCTCGGGCCACTGGCATTGGGAGCGCGTGTCATTTGTACCAAGGGGCTTCTGGATGAGAGCCTGGCCCAGCCACTCATCTGTCACCACCGTCTCATTCCTTTTATTTACATCTGTCTTTAGCATTCTAATTACTCGCTTTATTACTTTAGCCTGGAGGAATCCCGTAAAAAACAACTGCTATGAGGATCTGACTAACAATAAAACTGCCTCAAAATCCTCCCCCCGCATATTATGCTCAGCACTTGAGAATATTTATGCTGTTATGTGACCTCGGTGTGTCCTTAAATGGGTCCCATTCTATATATTTCCCCCTTCTTGTTAAGAACGAGTTGTTTGGTGGAAAGCAGGTTAGTAACTGCCAAGTAGCAGAAGGAGGGAAAACACCAGGAATTCGCAGCAGAAATAAAAAATAAAAATGTATGTAAGATGAAGCATCGTGCACAGGCAGAGAAAAGCATGAGGCAGAAAGATATGCAGTATAGTTAGACCTTTATTACAACTCGGGTTATAAAAAGTATCACGGTTTTGCACATTGTAAGGTGTGTGTGTGTGTGTATATGTATATATACATACACACGAACGAAAGACGTAAAGAATATTTAATTTGGGATTTATGAATTTTTTCTTTTTAAAGAGGCACATATCTATAATTCAATTTGAAAGTCACTTTCTCTGTTGAATGCTTATACCGCTACACCAGTATCTTGAAACATGAAGTGAGAGCTCTGTTGCTCTTATTAAGGTATGTAAAGTGGAATCAGCACAGAAATCCTGAATGTTCTTCATTCTTCCCGGAGTGAAACGCTGCTTGCAATTTGCCATCAGTACTAATGGCTTCCTTTATCGTGTTACACTAACATAATCTCCCGAAGAAAAAAATTACAGGCCGTATAGATTTCGAGATAAATAACAGACATAATTTATTGGCCTTTCTGCTCTTCGGATGCAGCGGTTGATATATAATGTAATAACATGCACATAATTAAACAGGATTGCTGTTCCTCGGTCAAATTAGATTCGCGTTCCCTCATTTTCTCCCTCACGCAGACTCTCTCTTCCTAGCACTCGTTTCTGAGAGCGCTTCTTCCAGGTCCTCTCCCGTGAGAAACTAAATAAAATAACGCTGAAACACTCGAGCACTGCCGGAGACATGGCGACAGTCTCGCTTCTATTCAGGTGCCAACGTCACGCAGCATTTATTTACCACAAAAAGTAATTAACAGACTTAATAGCAGCCACACACTGAGAAAAATTAAGTTGTGGGTCCAGAATAATTAAGTGCGTTGACACACCGTACAGTGCTGTCATATACGGCTGACGTCAGTCGAGTCTGGGCGCAACACGCACGCCTCCTGCTGACTCTGTTCCCAAACATCACTTCCGCTTGAAGCCAGCCCTGTCTTTCTTGCCAAGTGGGCTATGCATGGAAGGCAGGGCGGGCTGGCTCTTCCAAACTCATCTAGATTACATCAATAACAGAGCGCGCTCTTTAATGAGCTCTCAGCTTTAAAGACTTGACGGATATTAACAAGCCGCTTGACAAATGGTGCTTAGAAGCACATTAAAGACGCTGCTAATGGAGCGCATAATGACGGCTAATTTTCGATCAGATATAAATTAGAGCCCCCAGCCGTTATTTGCCTTGAGGACTTTATGTAAATGATCCTGTTCTGTATAAACTGAGAGGCGAAGAGAGGCCTGCCAGGTCGGCAATCCTCGAGGATGTGATTAATTGATCGGCAGCACAACAGGGCAGACACCCATGCCTGATCCATCATCTCTCAAGCCGAGGCCTTGTTTGGGCCGGGAGAGTTACCAAGAGGACCCGCGCCCGGGAAAGAGCCAGTGGCAGGGAGGGAGTCAGCTGGGAAGCGGAAGTGAGATAGGATGGAAAAACAGTTGGTATGCAGGGTGAACATTTTATTGTCAAACCTACCTAGGCCGCTGTGTATATATAGGGCCAAACTACGTAATACATTAACACTGTGGGGCAGATTTCCAAGCCCCTTGCGCCACTTTTGCGTCACTTTTCCCATGTTAAAAATGACGCAAAAGTGGCGCAAGGGCCTTGTAAATAAGCCCCTATCAATTTACTAGTCCTACAACTCGAATTATTGTTATTTCATAACCTACAGTGTTTTCAAAGTTCTTGAGACGATTGCTGTTCCATTGAAGTTTAGGGAATAATTAACAGGTATAGCGCAATTGCTTCAAATTACACATTTTCAACAACCGCAAACAAAAAAACTATTTATGTGTGATTTAAAAAAACGCAACTGGCTTTAAACTATTTCTGGACTCTGGTGGGGGGTATAGGCCTCACAGTTTATCATAATGTCACTAGAGCCGCGGGACAGCGTTATAGGAACATAGTGCATGACTATTTAAAAGATATCCCCTACATACCATATGCAGCCACTATTTGTGCACAAATGGCCGTGGTTTTCAACCCACAATTCACAGAAATGACATGATGCACATGAGCAGTTGTATATAATTCACAAAGATCATAAATGTGAATGCATCCTGCTTGCATCCCTACTCGCATGCATAGGGTGCATGGAACAAGTTGGTAAAATATAGGAACAACACTCTAAAAATCATCCAGGGTGCTGAATGTACTCACCCCAGGCCTTTCATGGTCGGGTAATAAAATGAGTTTGGGACATGAGTAGGACAGCACAGTAGCTGTCATTCAGCTCAACTCCTGGTCCTGTTATTGTTCCACACTCCACTGCTCCATTTAACCCCGTCTATAAACCATAGCCCATTTGGACCCTATTGCCAGATTGCACCTGCCCGTGGCTCAGGAGGCCTCAATGGATCAGTCTGGGATAATAGTACCAAAGAAATAATTGGGGGAGTTCCAGTTGGTCAATAACTTTCAGCTTCCAGGGTAGAGTCAATCAATTAAGTCATTGATGCAACAGCTTAATCTGTCAGATTCTCTTTTTAGGATTAGGCCATAGGCATAACCAATTGCCCGGTCTCGGTCCATGGGAAATGAGGGAAAACGGATTTTTCTTTCCAAAGCAGTTATCGATCTTGCATTTAGACTGTTATCAGTTAACCCTGGTGATTTCTGCCTGCCGGCTACCATTTTAAGGGTTTTAACAAATGTATGCCCATGATTTGTGCTGTGTCCTGCATCTCTTTTAAGCAGTTCAGTGCTTCTTTCTTGGAGCGTTTTTTTTTTGTGATTTATTCCTTAGATGCTTTCTCAGTGGCAGCTCCTTCACTGTGGCTGTTGAGCACCAAAAGTTGAAAAATAAAACAATAACAAAACAAGCTTATTATCGGTTTTTTTCCCCAACATGTAAGTGCTGCGTCCTGGGGTGGCACCATTGCAGGGCAGTCAGCAGAGGAAGTGGTGGGCAGCACTGGTATCAGTGTGCATGTGGGTCTGGATGGCCATCTAAGGCCAGCCAAACCCACATGTGCACTGAGCTGTCTCCAACCCAGCAGCGTTGCTAGGTTGGAGACAGCAAAGCACAGGCTCCCAGTCTCCCTGGTAGCGCTAATTCCCAGCCAATCCTGCCCCTGCTTTCTGACTTGAAAGCAACATCAAGATTGGCTGCAGGGGAGTCTGGGAGCCTCTGGTGCAGCGAGGAGAGGACACGGAGAAGCGCATCGGACAGCAGGCGGAATGTAAGTTATTTTTCTTTCTAAATATTTCCAATCTGTTTTCCCTCCCTCCCCCCACCTCCTTGTCGTCCCTCCACCTCCCCGTAGTTCTCCTAAGCACCCACCCGCCACTAAATCCACACAGCCGCCGCTACTGTGCTTTCTTGTCCCTGAGCCCAAAAGTTCTGGGCAGTACATTGCTTGCTTACAGACTGCCGTCGTACTGATGGCGAAGATGTGGGTTCCATTGGTGTATGAAAAAACTGTTCTGACAACCAGTCTGTTTTTCTTAGTATTCCGATAGGGCACCATTTCTGATAACCAGTCTGTTTTTCTTAATTTTCCTATGGGACACCATTTTTCCAGGATAGATGACCAACCTATATCTAGTTTGAAACAGGCAGGACACGTTTTGCACTTAGATTACAGGACCTGGCCATTTGATCTGCTTTAATGAAGGATTTCAATGGCAGTGTAATATTAGCCAGTTCTGTGGGTAACAAACAGGTAGATAGGACAGTTCACTGATGCTGCAGGGCGTGTGAGATTTGGAGCCAAACTGGGAAGTCAGTGTTGTGATCAGAAGCAGCTGCAGTGCATTAAGTGGAATAAAAAAGGTGAGGGTTCTCTAAAAGGGGCATGTCAAAGAAGCATAACTAAGATTCCTTTACAAGAGGTGTGGCCTATGGAATCATGGGCACGGCTGAAAATGTGAACATCAATCCAATGCTTGACAATGCAGGCTACCTGACAAGTGTTTGGGTTCTTCTATATAGATTTTCTGTTAGGGCATTAGAAGGTAATTGTATTTATATAGCGCTTATTGCCCAGCTTTTCGGCAAGTAGCACGCTACTCCAGAGCCCAAAAAGGATTAGTGGTGGATTAGTATAGGACGAAATTAGTTAATTTAAGCAGTGGACATGCAAGTCTGTTAGTTGGATTGAATAGGATAATGGAGGGATAGAAGAGGGATGCGTCTAAAAAGTGTTATTTGGGAGATTATGGTAGTAAAATGAGGTTTGGGATGAGTAAAAAGAGAGATGGAGAAGGGAAGGAGTCTCTAGGAAGGGATTAGGGCCATCATAGTAGTAAAATGAGATACATGTACTGCCACTTCACAAGGGACTTACTAGTTAGCAGTGGTAAAGTGTACAGAGTCCTAAGGCCAACAAAACTGAGATCATTGCAACAGTGGAGGAGGAAGGCAAAATATTGGGGGGTGGGACCACCCTGAGGCTGACAAGTCTAGGAGGAATGTAACCTTCTTCAAGCTATTATCTATCCTGGTAGCTTTGAATGTGTGGACTAACCACTTGCATGACCAGTCAGTGGTTTGCTGATCTGACATCACGCCATTGGTCAAATAAATCAGCCAGCAGCACATTAAGGAGAAGATGATCCTAAGTTTTTAGAAAAAGGTATTGATAATTTGTATAAAGAATAACATATTTATAGAAAATATGCCCTTGGGGTGCTTAAGAAGCAGATTCTTTGTATTGCTTTAAGATGTAGAACCTCAAATGTTTTCATCCAATAACAATGGCAGAGGACAACCCATTAACCACAGATTTCTGGAAGATATCTGGAAGCTTGGTGCACAATCTTGCTTGATCTTCTCTCTATCCGACAGATGCTACTTGACTTTCATGGGGACCTGCATTAACTTTCTGCGGTATCTTTGGGCATCTGGGAGGCATATCACAGCCTGGGCTTTATTAACCAGAGCTTCTGAGGATCAGGTTTTTCTACACATTTCATCTCCAAAAGGTATTAAAGGTTTGACGGAAACTAGAGAGCACCAGGCTATTGACATGCAGAAGGCTATTGACATGGAAACCTTCTAAAGTTAGTAAAATGTTTCCCGCCTACCTGTGCTTCCCTCCATGAGGCTATTCTGTTTCAACAGCATTCTGCCTGGCATGCTTTCAGGTATACTTTAACGAGATAGTTGATCTGTCAAAAACTGATCTGGGGAGTTAGTTGAAGCTTGTTCACAGTGGGAGGAGTCGTTGTGTAAACTTGGGTAACGTGCATGGTCACTCATGTTATTCAATTGGTGCTTTAGAGATTTTACTTTGCTTGTTCGCCCAACATGCCATGCAAAATTCCAGCTCAGACGGGTGATGTTCATTGCCTTCAGATTGTCTGGCAATGATCCACATCGCTTCACTCTAATGCCTTTAGGATAGGTCAAGCCACGTTGGTAGTGGGGTGGGGCCTGAAACCAAGCAAAGGTAAGAGAGTTGGGAAATGTACATAGAAATGCTATATACTTTAAGGGTGCCCTAATCTACTTTGTTCTTAAAAAATAAAAACTTCTATGCATGATCTGCCTCTTCACCCATTCTCTTTTCCCCTCATCTTCGCACCAGGGGGGAGGCAACTGAGCAGTGTTTGTGTTTTCTTTACATGTGCAGCAAACTGCTACAGTCTATTGTAGAACTCATTTCCAACATCAGACAAGAAGTGCATACAAAATTTCCAGTGGCTCAGCATCAGCAGTCTTCGGTTCAGGCAGCTGAGGTAATTGGTGAGAAGACTTTGTAAAGAGGGCTTAGACTCTCTGAACTGTTCATTTTTGCACTTAGCAAGCAATCATATGGCGAAGTCTGGTTGGGGGACCTCACATGTCTGCTGATGGTGAACATTTCTTGACGGTGTGTAAGATACTGTGAGAAATTAGGTTGTTGGTTGCCTAGGGTGTGAGCCCTTGTCAAGCAACTGCCACAATCCCTGGTAGAGTGAACCACGAAAAGGCACTAATTAACCTGTGCTTAACTCCGAGTAGATTAGCACAAAAAGCAGTCAGGCTTAACTTAGAGGCAAAGTGTAAAGTATTTATGCCGCACACAAACAGCGTGTAAACATAACAAAAGTAAAATCCTACACCAATTTAGAAAAATAGAGTACATTTATTAATTTATTTGGCACTAAAATTGCAAAAATCCAAACAGTAGAACTGGACTTATGAATTTGTAAATGTTTTTGTAAAAACTAGCGCTAAAAGATGAAAGCTCCAACTGCAGACATATAGTCACACAAGTCCGGGTCAAAGTCGAAAAATATGGCCGACCGCGATGGAGCACGGTTTGGATACAAGAAGTGGATTGTGCTTGGTCAGCTCTTACCTTAAGACTTAGAAGCAATTTTGAGAAAAATGTTCTGAGAAGGTAAAGTTCCATGAGGCAAGGCTGCAGGCAGTGTCCGAGGTGGGGTTGTCATTGTTGGGGAGCCTTGGATCACAGCTGTAGAGAAGATTTCTATGTTCAGACGTAGGGCCTAATTATGAATTTGCCAAACCCACAGTGACAGTGCCGTGGCCGCACCATGGTCTGACCACTGTATTCCAAGTTGGGTGGTCGGACCGTCATGGGACCACTTCTACCGTCCCTGGTGGTCTTGCAGTGGTCTGAGGCACGCAATATGGTGGAGGTGCCGCTGTGGTACTGCCAAGCATATTACGAGTTTCCTCACCCTCACAGTTTTCATGGTGGTGAGCCCGCCATGAAAACTAAGGCAGTGAGGAAACTGAGGGTCTACCTACAGAGCCCCTGTTAAGTTAGGGACTTTAGATGCATGCAGTGTATGTACCCCAGTTCCTACACTGCATGTACTGCACCAGTCTATGCCATGTAGGATCGGGCTTTGGCGTTCCCGTTGTGGTGTCTTTCTAAGGCTCACCGCCCAGTACCACCAAAGCACCACCCGCCAGACCAGGAGAAAACTCAGAATCTGGTGGGCCATTGAGTTTGGTGGTGTGGGAGCGGAGCGCTGGCGTGCGGTCCCGCTCCTATACTGCCAAACTTATGATCAGGCCCTCTGTCTCTTTGTTGGGAGTCAAAAATCTCCAGAGGGATGAGGCAGGAGGCTGTAGCCATAGACTACACCCTTTTTATACCCTTTTGGTGAAGGACCACTGAACAGAATTTGCTGCTCTGGAGAAAAATGCAGTGAGAGAACGCCTCAAAGTCAATCTGACTGGCGAAGCACCTCAGGAGGATCGGTGAGCTGGCAAGTACAGGTCTCCTCACGGTTCTCTGAGAAGTGTTTGGGCAAAACAATTTGAAGTCCTCAGTTTTGTGTTTTGTCCATCTTGGCACCACTAGCACCACAACCTGGGTCCAGGACTCGTGGGACACCACTTTTGGGTTCATGATTCACTCAGGTTGGGCCCAGGTTTAAGATGGTGGGAGCCTTTTGTGTATCTGTGAAGCTGAACAGGAGGACAGCAAACTAGCCTTTGAAGTCACTCTGGTAGTCCTGGGTGCAGGTGAAGATGGAGGGCTCAAAACAGCAGGGCTGGCTACTGAGGGTTCCAGGCAGACTTCAGGCAGCAAAGCAGTACTTCCAGGTACAGCAAAGCAGTCTTTCAGAGTACGCAGCAGGTCACAGCAGCAGGCAGTCCTCCGAGAGTCCTTCTGCAGGTCCTGAAAGTGAACTGAAGAGTGGGTCTGAGGGTCCTGTTTTTACACCTGGTGCCCTTCCTCTGGAAGGTGGGCGCAGCTTCTAGAAAGTCTCTCTGAAGTACATGGCATTTCCTGACTGCCCTGCCTGGCTCCATGCTGGCTGCTGTGACAGTGTGGAGGTGGTAAGTCCTTTGTGTGAATGCAGAGCACAGCCTATTCAGTTGCAAGCAGGACTGTGCTAATTTCCACCTCCCATCCTGCCAGCAGATGGCCCACTCAGGCACACCTAATCCCTCTATTGTGTGACTGTCTGGGAGGAATTCACAAAGGCTGTCAGTTATACCCAGCCATGTGAACCAAGACAGGGTGCAGGCACAAAAGGGCTAAGAGTAGGAAAATGTCAACTTCCTAAAAATGTCATTTTCAAATTTGCAATTAGAAATCTAACTTTACCACTAATGATTTTTCATTACAATTGCGTTGATACCAAACATGAACTAGCTCCCTTGGCCCAATCAAGAGTTAGCACCTATTAAATGTAATAAGGCAACCCAATGTTATCCTATGGGACAGGCAGGCCTCACAGAAGTGAAAAACGAATTTAGGAGTTTTCACTACCAGGACATGTACAACTTAGACGTACATGTCCAGCCTTTTTTTTTATCAATGCACCCTGCCCTATAGGTTATCTTGAGCCTACTTTAGGGGTTGTTTAGATGCAGTAAAAGGGGAGTTTAAGGCCTGGTAATGGGGTTATATTGCTATGTCGGATTGGCAGTTTAAAACTGCATTCAGGCTGCAATGGCAGGCCTGGGACATTTGTTAAGGTGCTACTTAAGAGGATGGCACAATATGTGCTGCAGGCCCACTAGGAATATTTAATTTACAAGCCTGGGGTATATGGTATACCACACTACAAGAGATTTATAAGCAAATTAAATATGCCAATCTGGAATAAGCCAATTAAACCACGTTTAGGAGAGTGAGCACCAGCACTTTAGTAGAGGTTAACAGTGGTAAAGTGCACAGAGTCCTAAGGCCAACAAAATGAATTTCAACAACAAAAAAGGAGCTAAGTAGGCAAAGGATTTGAATGCTGGCATGTCTAACAGATTCCATTGCATGGTGTTAAATAGTCCATAGGAAAGTGTTAAGAACCAGGACCCCTGCGACGGGACTCAACATTTCATCAAGCATATCAACAGGTTTAAGTCGAAACTTCTCAGCATGGACCACCTAGAATGTATTCTGTATGTCTTTTGTAAGTGGGTGCACCTTTTTAACAGTGATGGAGTTCACTTATCACATTTGGTACCGTTTAGGGAGTGCTCAAGTGACTGTTCAAAACCTACATCAGGTACTCTACCTACAGCTCAGGGAATGGAGGAAAGGCATCTCTAGTATGATTTTGGGAGACCACATAAGAACAAGCAAACTAAATCGGGCAGCGCATTTGGAAATTTGGCATGCTCTTTCTGTGCCCAAATGGTGTTGTGGTATTGGATGGGTAAAGGCCTGAAATGATGCAAAAAGGAAAAATGTGACCGTCTTAATTTGCATTGTAAACTAATACTAATTTTGCATACTAATTATGACTTGTGAATTTACATTGTAAGCTTGAGAACTAAGCCTTTTTTTCCAGCACTAAATGTGACCTATGATGTTTTCTCTCACCATAACGAGCCTTCTAAGTTCAATTGTTTTTGGTCTGCTCTGACACCACTAGCACTCCCAGTCCCCTCCTGTAACATAGAGTCATATATTGTTGCTTTGACAATGCTGAATTGTTTTTTTTTTATTAACAATTTTTATTGCAGAAACACAGAGTATACCAGCCTACAGGCATCACTTCAGCTAAGCCGTGTCAGGGAGTGTAGTAATGATTAGCGTGGTTTCACACGGCCATTCAGCCCACATCCCGGAGGCCGGGCGGCAAGTATCAATTACACGCTGAAGGCATACCTACAGTAACCACTTTAGGCATTTCAGTAACATGTCAATATTCTGCCTTTTTCTTTTAACTCCACCCCCCCTCCCAACTACCGAAAACAACTCAGCCCCATGTTACAGTCACGGTAGTAACCACATCATACACTTCTGGCTGCATTTGTAGCAGTAATTCGAAATACATGAGCATATTTAGTGTGCAGCCCGTCCCTCTCCCGCCCCATCCTCATCCAGCCCGGAGCCATGCTTTTCACATCTGTTATCTTCGCGCATTGCACTCTAGTCCCCCAATACCCACACTCAAGACTTCACAGTCCGTTTAGGTCCATTTCAGATTGCAGTAGCTGGCTCATCCTTCCCCATCCCCCTGGCAACCCCCATCATTGCCCTCCCTCCAATCCATGATATTGCCTCCATTTGGCCCAAACTCTACGGAACTTTTTGGGGCAGCCCCTTGCTTTATAGGTCACCCTTTCTGCGGCCATGTAGAGGTCTAGGCCCCGCCTCCATTCCTCAATGTCAGGTATCTCTGCGGCTCCCCAATATTTTGCGATGTCCCTTTTTGCTACTACCAGTGCTAGCACCAGGAAAATAAGAAGTGGGCGTGGCAGGTCCACCTCGTTCGTCATGCCCGGTAGGGGCAGCTTAAGCTCCTGTGGTAGGTCCACCCCTAGGACTTCCCCCAGTTCAGTGAAGATGTGCGACCAGTATGTTCGTATTTTGTCGCATGCCCATATGGTGTGGTAGAAGTCCCCTTGGTGTTGGCGGCACCGAAGACATGCCGGGTCATCTATTTTCCCCAAGGAGTCGTGTTCTGTCAAAATACGTTCTATGGAGCACATTTAGCTGAATGAGGCGTAGCCTTGATTTGATCGCTACTTCCCGTGGATGCATGAGGACGATCTCCCAGTCCAAATCCCCCATTGTCCCCACATCTGCCTCCCATATGCCCCTCAGCTTTGTCAAGTCACCGAGCATGTTATTAGTAAAGTTCTTATACGTGAGGGATACCGCCTGGCCCATTATTTGTTCCTGAAGGAGTCTGCCCTCCAGGGGCGCATATTCCGGTATCTCTGTGAGTGCGATATGTTGGGCCCTCCAAGCATGTCTCAGCTGTGTGTATTTGAACAATTGTGAGTAGTGGAGCCCAAACTCGGTCTGAAGTACCTGGAACGACTTCAGTTCTCCCCTTGAGATCACGTCCCCTATGTGCGATATGCCTATGTCATCCCACCTTTGGAAGCCCCTCAGCTTACAGAGTTCACTTAACCATTGGCACTGCCATAACGGCGTCTGTCTAGTGGGCCTGCCCTCCCATCCCATACATTTTGTAGCCTTGGATCATGCTCCCAGCGTGATTACCGTCGCCGGTAGGAGCGACTCCCTCTTCGAACCACCATATAGATAGTATAGTATATTTTTGGGTGACATCTTGTATCTTTCGAGCGCATATGTCGGGTGATCCGCCGGTGTGTGTATCCAATCGTTGATCGGAGTCAAGTGTTCCTCCCAATAATAGGCCTCTAGGTTGGGTAGCGAGATTCCCCCACTGTATTGGTGTCGTTGGAGCGTCTGCAGGGCTATTCATGGTTGCTTTCCCATCCACAGAAAGGTACGAAGATCCGCATGGATCTTTTGTATAGTCGTGTTAGGAAGCGGGTAGTATTCATTCTGGAGCGCGTATAGGAACTTAGGGAGTGTAATCATTTTATACATTGCCGCCCGCCCCAAAAGAGTGAGCGGCAGTTGCTTCCATCTATTCATGTCCGCCACCGCCTCCCCCATAATCCGCGCTATGTTTCTACTGAATGAGAGTTCCTTATCCAGGGTAATATAAATGCCCAGGTACTGAAACCCTACAGTGGTAGTAACCAGAGGTTCGGGCAAGTTCCCCCACGTCTCCTTCCCTTGTGGGTCATAAATAACCGACTAATGCCAATTTATGGTGTGGCCTGCTCTCGCTCCAAATCTGTCCAATTCCCCAAACAACTCCGGCACCGTAGTGTGGGGCTGAGTGATGTACAGTAGCACGTCATCGGCGTATAGTGAAATTTTTTCTTGCACGGTAGCCGAGGTGTCACGCGCGAAGCCATGAATATCCGGGTTTTGTCTTATCTTTGCGGCCAGGATTTCGATAGTTAGTGTGAATAGAAGAGGAGACAACGGGCACCCCTGACGTGTACCCCTTTCAATCCGGAATTCATGAGACAGTCTCCCATTTACCCTCACCCTTGCTCTCGGTGCAGTGTATAGGAGCTGTATCCACCCCCGAAATTTTGGGCCAAAGCCAAATCTCTGTAGCGCCGCCATAAGGAAGGGCCAGTGCACTGCGTCGAACGCTTTTTCTGCGTCGAGGGAAAGGAACCAGTGGGGTTCACTCCTTCCCTTGACTTCCTGCAGCCAATTGTGTGTGCGCCTGAGGTTGAGCTTGGTTGCTCTGTCTGGCAGAAATCCCGATTGATCCATATGTATAAGGTCTGGGATTACCGCTCTCAGGTGGTTAGCTAGGATAGTCGCTACGATCTTCACCTTCATATTGAGGAGTGAAATGGGGCGGTATGAGGCGCAATCTTCCTTTGGTTTGCCCTCCTTATAGATCGGCACAATGGTGGCCAGAGGGAGGTCTGGCGGCAGGGACCCTTCCTGGTACGATTCGGTGAAGGGGACTCTAAGATGTCGCGCCACGAGATCTGTCGCCCGTTTAAAGAACTCCGCAGGGAACCCGTTAGGACCCGGCGTCTTACCCGTTTTCAGTTTGGTGATAGCGTCTGCTATCTCGTCTGGCGTGATATCCGCCTCCAGAACCGTGGAAGTTTCGGAGGGCAGTATTGGTACCTCAGTCGTTTCCATATACTGCAGCGCCACTTCTGTATCTCCCAGGTCTCTCGCCGCATAGAAGCTTTCGTAATGTGATGCGAATGCCTCCGCTATCCCCTCGTCAGTGTTCACCTGATCCCCTGCCGTCGACCTGATGTATTCCACCCACCTTGCCGCCCTTTCCCTCCTGCTCAGCCATGCCAGTAGCCTACCAGATTTATCCCCCACATCGTACAAACGATGGAGGGTTGCCAAGGCCTGTGTCGTGCCTCATTTGATACTACCTCTCTATATGTCCTTTGAGTGTCAAGCAATTGCCTCAGAGTCACCGCGTTCTTGTGCGCTTGATATTCCTTTTCCATGTTCAAGACTGTGGCTTCCAGGTCTGCTACCTCTGCTTGTTGTTTCCGTCGCCCCTCCCCCAGCCTCCTCTGTATTCTATCACGTAGAACTGGCTTCATCGCCTCCCAGAAGGTAATCCCCGAAGCGACTGATCCTTCATTCTCAGCTATGTATACCTTAATGTCTGCCCTGATGCCACGTGCAATATCCGGGTTCTGGAGATCCCAAGCCGCCAACGCCATTCCGCACCTGTTCTCCTCCTCTCCCCTCCCACCTTAGCAAATAGTGGCGAGTGGTCTGAGATTCCCCTCGCCTTGTATTCTACCACATCCTCCACCGTCAGGTATTGCCTCGCTACGAATATATAGTCGAGTCTCCAGAAGACCCTATGTGCCCCAGAGTAGAATGAGTAAGCGGTCTGTGTAGGGTGTCGCCACCGCCACGTGTCAGTGAGTCCTATCGTATCCATCAGCTGGGACAGCGCCGTTTGTGTTCCCCCTCTACGTGTTTGCCCCGTGCGATCTTGCTCTTCAGACATTACATCATTGAAATCGCCCCCTACTATTTGTATGGTATATGCTGTCTCCAAAAGGATAGACGTGATTTCCCTGAGCGTACGGGCTTGAAGTTTCGGCGGTGCATACACCGAGACTATAGTGTATCTATTTTTCCTCCACGTCCCTTGCACTCCCACATATGTACCTTGGGGGTCACTCCATATGCGAGTGGTACAGAACGGGGACGACTTTTTAATTAGGATTGCCACCCCTCTGGAGTCTGAAGTGTACCCCGCATGTGCCAGGACCTTATGTCGACCTCTCGCTATGAATGCACATTTGTCCCCTCGAAGATGTGTTTCTTGCAGTAGAATGATATCTGGTGCTAGTCTTTTAAGGTACGCATTCACCAGTCCCCGTTTAATTTTAGATCCCAGGCCATTCACGTTCCACGTTAAGAGAGTGACTCCCCTGTCCACCTGTTGTAGTGCATCTAATGTATCTGCCATTGTGAAGATTGATTCCCATCTATCGTTGGTACCGGTGATGGATGCATGGGACGGTGTGTAGCAGTGTATGACTGTAATGCCCCCCCCCTGTATCCCAACCAACTTGAAAACCCCTCTCCCCCACCCCACCTCCCTCCCCTTCCAGATGTGTCCGTAAACGGGACATAGCTTTCCGAAGGAGTAGGCCTGTCGCCCACCCACCAAACCCACCCTAGCAAACACCCAACAGCCCTACAAACGTGTCAAACAAAATACAAGAAAGGGGGTGTGTCAACTTGCGTGCTTCCCTGTGGCGGGCTGCTACTCCAGTCCTTCCAGTCCACCATATTCTCGATCTTTCACCTGTTTCCCCCGCATTTCCAAACTTATAGCGCATTGTGCGTTGCAATCCCTCTTCCGTCAGGATTTGGAGTCTGGAGTTTCGGATTCGGGGGCACTGTGCTGTCCCGACAGTTCGCTTTCCAACACCCGAATCTCCTGCACCAGCGGATGGTCCGATTGTCTCTCATCCTCTTCTCCCTCTCCACCGGATGTGTGACTATCAAGTGCCTCCTCCTCCTCGTCTTCCGTCCGTGCCGTGTTTCGCAGCGCTGCGAATCTCGATCCTGGCGCAGCTGCACCTCTTGGAGAGGCGGAACGCCCTTGCCTTCCCTGTGGCACGACTTCTATACGGTGTCGCTGGGGTTTGCCTCTTGGATCGCCTGGATTTCAGTCTCTGAGGCTTCGGACGTTCCCAATGGTTCGCATTTTTCCGTGACCTATCCAGCACATCACGTAGCGCGCTCTCCCTGCTGTTGAGGATCGGGCGCTCTTCTAGCCATTGCCAAGCGTCCTCCGGGTGTGTGAAGAATAGTGTCTGCTCATGGAATATCACCTTAAGCTTCGCAGGGAACAGTAACATGTATGAAATGTTTAAGTCTCTGAGTTTCGCCTTTACCGAGTCAAAGGATCTCCTCTGCTTTTGCACCTCCTGACTGTAATCCGGGAAGATCATAACCTGCGAGTTTTCCAGCCGTATCTCCCCCATCTTCCTTGCCTCACTCAGTATCAAGTCTCTGTCAGCAAAGTTAAAAAAAAGGTGCAATAACTGGACACGGTCTGGCCCCCTCAGGCGGTTTCGCGAGGAGCGCTCTATGTGCCCTCTCTATGATGAAGCATGGTGAGAATTGTGCCAGTGGGAATGTTTCCTTTAGCCACGAATGCAGGAAGGACACCATGTCGTTCTTTTCAATTCCTTCTCTAAAGCCCACAAAGCGTAGGTTGTTACGCCAAGCCCTATTTTCGGCGGCGTCCACCTTCCAGGTGAGCTGGCGATGCGAGGCCTGCAGTTCCACCATGTCTCTTCGAAGGGTCGTGATCGAGTCTTCGGCTTCTCCCATTCGTGTCTCCGCCGTGGTGACCCTGTCGGATAGATTGCGGAAGTCCTGTCGTAGGAGTGTCACTTCCGAGCCCACCTCGCCAATTTTGACCTCCAATGCCGCCCTGGACTCCTGAATATCTGTACGAGAGGCCTGAATTGCCGCCATTAGTAGATCAGTGTCGGGACGCATGCTCGAGGCTGCGGGGGGGCCTTCCGCCCCCTGGCGCGGCGCAGCAAAGTTGTCCATTGGGCCTTGTTTGGGTCCTTTCGGCGGGATCTCCTTTTTCCCCATGGTTATTCGGGTGGTCGGAAACCGGGCTCCCCCCCGGCAGTTCTCCTCCCACCGCTCGGACGTTGTATGTGTCCTCCGGGTACTCTCACACTGCCCACGGCCCCCTCGGTCTCGTTTCTCTGCAGTTACCCACTTGGGTTTCCGTCGGTAGGGCCCTCTCGCTGGTCCTTAATGTCCACGTGCAGGATCCCGGATTCCCCGGCCGTACTCTGCGCCGGCAGTGGCCCGCCCGTGCCGTCCAGCCTCTCAAGGATTCACGTGGTCTTGCCTCGGTCGCTGGTCCCGACTACCCGGCAGTGATTCACTTCAGGGGCGACTTCTGGCTCTCTGCCTTCCAGATGTGGACACTCCAGGGCACTCTCTCAGCCCCGATCACGCCCTTCGAACCGTTGCACTCGTACCTTTGTGCCTCCAACCCCTCGTGTGGGCGCTATATGGCAGTGTATCCGTCCGTGTCTCACGCTACTCCAGCTTGTGGTAGCAATGTGTATAACTGGCTGTGATCCTTTACGCCTTGAGGTGTCCCCAGACTTGGTCACCGTGTTGGGACAGTATCGGCACGCGGTGTCCCCCATGCTGCGCGTCATGTATCTCTCAGGCCCTGCCTCAGTACCGTGGCACCCAGGTTGGTGCTGGTCGTGGCGCCGGGTTGTCCGCCGGGGCCCCAGGGCCCTCCCGGTTGCTCCTCCCGTCTCTCCCCGCGCCGGCCGCCGCGTCTGCTTGACGCCCTGTGGCTCCCCCAAAGGGATGCTCGTGCTGGGGCTCATGCACTGCCCCTACCTCTTATGCAGTGTTCCGGGCGGGCAGGTCCGTTTCTGCAGGGCGCCTCGTAGGTGTATGTTGAGTGGCCTTCTGCCACCTAAGCGCCTATCGCGGAGCTTCGCGGAACTCACCACCACCTCCAGTCTCTGTGCACCCCTCCGCCGGTTACCAGGATCCTCAATCGGTGTCGTGGATGGGGGCAGAGATACCCCACCTGGGAACACCTCCCGCCGCGTAGGCGGTATGTCTCACGCTCGCAGCGGCTCCAAGCGCCTTTTGCGAGCCAGTCGGGATCCCGAACCGCGCCTCTCAGGGCCTAAGGCTCTCTCTCACTTGACTGTGGGCGCCATGTTGGTGTAGGTCTCCCTTCAGCTGACGATCTCCTGGCGTGTGGACGGAGGGAGCCGATGCAAGGGCTCTCTCGGGTGTGCCTGTCGTAGATTGCGTCTCCCACCTCAGCAACTGCGGTCAGGGGGAAGGCAGGGAATCAGAGCTTACTGTTCTCAGGGCACTCGGGCGCCAACCGCCGCCATCTTGGTGGAGTCGGGTGCTCGCGCCGGTTACTCCGTAGCGTTTCCCCCGTCCGTGCCACCGAGTATCACCTTGTTTTCGCCTCTTGCCGGTGCAGGACACCTTCCGCCACAGTTTAGTAGTGTTTTGGAGGAATTAGTCTGGGTTTGTATGTCGGATCACGAGGCAGCCTCACAGGAGCTCTGCAGTCGCACGTCCTAACCGGCCATGCTGTTGGCCACGCCCCGACAATGCTTAATTGTTAATCACGAAGTCAGTGACACACCAGTAAGTAAGTAAGTTTATTGCAAAAGAGTAATTAAAGCAATTACAAACACAAAGATTAACAACTTGACATAAGATATCAGGAAAGCTAATGAATTATTTGGTTATAATTTAGGGAAACATTTGGGACTTTTTGCTTCCGGTTTTTGGAAAATTTGTGATAGCAGGCACGCCCGCAGTTTAATGTACACACCTTCTTTTAATTTGACTATATTCACTTTTTAATTGTTTAGCTTTTTAAGCTGCTTACCCTCACTGTAAAACAATTGCTGCACACCATCTCGCTGGTTTAGCGAGAATAGAATAGGAAATCGGCACTTTCCTTCAGCGCCATCTTGGGTGTTGGGACTGGCTGCACTTCCGGGGTTGCGCTCTAGTGGTTGGGCATTTGCCAGCCTATTTAGAGCAGGCTGAATGAGCACGCGGCCATCTGAATTAACAACTTGACATAAGATATCAGGAAAGCTAATACATTATTTGGTTATAATTTAGGGAAACATTTGCTGACTTTTTGCCTCCAGTTTTTGGGAAATTTGTGATAACAGGAGCGCCCGCAGTTTGATGTAAACACCTTCTTTTAATTTAACTATATTCACTTTTTAATTGTTCAGCTTTTTAAGCTGCTTACCCTCACTGTGAAAAAAATTGCTGCACACCATCTCGCTGGTTTAGCGAGAATAGAATAGGAAATCGGCGCTTTCCTTCAGCGCCACCTTGGGTGTAGGGACTGGCTGCACTTCCGGGGTTGCACTCTAGTGGTTGGGCATTTGCCAGCCTATTTAGAGCAGGCTGATTGAGCGCGCAGCCATCTGGATTAACAACTTGACATAAGATATCAGGAAAGCTAATAAATTATTTGGTTATAATTTAGGGAAACATTTGCTGACTTTTTGCCTCCGGTTTTTGGGAAATTTGTGATAACAGGAGCGCCCGCATTTTAATGTACAAACCTACTTTTAATTTGACTATATTCACTTTTTAATTGTTTAGCTTTTTAAGCTGCTTACCCGCACTGTAAAACAATTGCTGCACACCATCTCGCTGGTTTAGCGAGAATAGAATAGGAAATCGACGTTTTCCTTCAGCGCCATCTTGGGTGTAGGGACTGGCTGCACTTCCGGGGTTGCGCTCTATTGGTTGGGCACTTGCCAGCCTATTTAGAACAGGCTGAGCGAGCGCACGGCCATCTGGATTAACAACTTGACATAAGATATCAGGATAGCTAATTAATTATTTGGTTATAATTTAGGGAAACATTTGCTGACTTTTTGCCTCCGGTTTTTGGGAAATTTGTGATAACAGGAGCGCCCGCATTTTAATGTACAAACCTTCTTTTAATGTGACTATATTCACTTTTTAATTGTTTAGCTATTTAAGCTGCTTATCCGCACAGTAAAAAAATTGCTGCACACCATCGCGCTAGTTTTGCGAGAATAGAATAGGAAATCGGCGTTTTCCTTCAGCGCCATCTTGGGTGTAGGGACTGGCTGCACTTCCGGGGTTGCGCTCTAGTGGTTGGGCACTTGCCAGCCTATTTAGAACAGGCAATGTAAGCGTGCAGCACGCGTGCGCAGCGAGCGCGCCGGAGGCAAGCCCGTCTGCGCCCATCCACGCCACGGTCGCGCACAGCACCAGCCATGCTGCACGTAGTAGTCAAAAACAGAACAGGATAATTTACTCCAGGGAACAGTTGCTTGCCATAGGTAAGAAGGATGAAGGAGGGAAATGCCAACCGCCCACTGCAATGGGCCACTGTAAAGGTACTCTAAACTGTGGGATGATCAACTGCAGATCACTGGTGAAACACTATCAGGAGGTGTCCGACATGCTAGAAAACATGGATTTGGACGTCCTCTTCTTAACTGAAACATGGACCAACACTGAGTCACTGGTACAAATGGGATTTGCCTGCCCAGATGGATATAAAATCTTTCATAAACCTAGGACTGTTGGGAGAGGAGGGGGGGTTGGGGTGATTTTCAAGAAAAAATTGAATTTTTCACCTTTACAAGTGGATGAGGTCACTGGGATCGAAGGGCTGGGTTTCTCATTGCAAGAGACTAAAGGCAGGCTACTCACAGGAGTGGTCTGCTATAGACCACCGGGCGCAGATACACAGTACCAAGATCTATTTAATTCCATTACTGACCTGAGCCTAACACATTCGAGATTGATTATATTAGGGGATTTTAATCTATGGGACAACGGTAGCCCAGATAACCATCTGAGAGACCTAAGGTATACCTGTGAGAATGTTAATCTACATCAAATGGTTTCAGAACTGACACATCTAGGAGGACATGTCTTAGATCTTCTATTTGAGAATCAGGCAGAGATTGAGGTGATCGCTGTTCTGCCCCAAAACTGGACCAACCACTCTCTAATCCATTTTCGCATTATAACATCTAATGTAGAAGATCGTAATAACCAGCCATTGACCTATCGAAAAGGTACAGAATGGGCCAAGCTGGAAAATAACAGAGCCCTGCCGATCTTTCAGGATCAGAATCTTTTTACTCCCTCTGCCCCTGTAGGGGAAAACTATCAGTCCTACTGCAATTATATAGTAAGTACTTTGGATTTAATAGTCCAGGTAAGACGTATTAAAAACAGGAAAAAAACCTCTGCTCCCTGGTATAATGATGACTTAAAACAGCTACGGACAGCCTGTAAAAAAGCAGAGAGAAAATGGTGGAAGGGCTATTTAGACTTAGATAAGAAAGCCCTGAAACTGGCCCAGGCCCAGTATAGGAATCTATTGTTAGGGCAAAAGCAGATTATAACGCTAAATCCATACTGCAAGCTCCAAACAGTACAAAAGCGCTTCTCAACGCTTTAAGGGATTTATCTAATCCTGTCTGTATGAGTAATGAGGTTGTCGCATCGCAGAAACACTGCGATGAGATTGCCATTTTCTTTGAGGAACAAATATCCAAAATTGTTGGGCAACTACATCATGCTGACCCAGATGATTGTGCCTGGACGTCAGATACAGACTCTCAAACAGATGACTTGCTGAATTTCTTCTATGCCCCCACGGAGGACTCTTTTAATCAGTTGGCTCAAAGCATATCCTCGGGCTCTCCGTTAGACCCTCTTCCTAATAAAATCTGGAAAAGGGTTGGTCAAGATACCTTCCCCTGGCTATCGAAGATCTGCTGCCCGTCATTGGAGGAAGGACAGGTACCGGAGGCATGGAAGCAAGCAGTAGTGACTCCTCTGCTAAAAAAACATCTTTGGACCCTACTAATCCAGCAAATTTCAGACCTATCTCTTTACTGCCATACCCTATTAAAATTCTAGAGAAGGTTGTTAGCAAAAATCTATCGTGCTATCTGGAAGATAATTTCCTGCTGGATAGGGATCAATATAGTTTTCGCCCGGGACACGGTACCGAGACTGCACTGGCAACCGTAATGAACAATCTACGAATGCATGGTGACAATGGGAATTCCTCTGTCCTCGAGTTATTGGACATGTCAGCCGCATTCGACATGGTGAGCCATACTATGTTAGTGGAGAGACTGAAAGGCATAGGGGTAAATGGACAGGCCTTACAGTGGTTAACATCTTATCTGTCTGGAAGACAACAGGCTGTGTCTTTGACGCCGTTCACCTCAGGCATGTCCCCAGTACAACATGTAGTAACACAGGGCTCGGCGATCAGCCCAATTCTTTTCAACATCTATCTGCGCCCTATATTCCCCATCATTAAATATTATGGGATAGACCTGGTCAACTATGCAGATGATACCCAACTGGTGTTCTCTCTAGAGGAGAGACAAGCAGTATCTATGGACACCTTTCAGGAGTGCATGTGCCAGATGGCTGGTTGGCTCAGGAAAAACTCCCTACAGTTTAATGGGGGAAAGACAGAGGTGGTGTACTGTCCTGCCACTAGAGTAACTCGCCATATATCGGTAGAGTTCAAGCTTACCCCCGTGGATGAGCCCCTGATTCCAGCAAAATTGGTGCGTAATCTGGGGGTGATGGTGGATGAAAATCTACAAATGGTCTCCCAAGCTAATAAAACAGCTAGCGTCTGTTTCAACTTGCTGCGTATGTTACGGAAGGTCCTCCCGTTACTCCCAAAGGATACTCGATCTCTCGTAGTGAGGAGTGTAATCCTGAGTAGGCTGGACTACTGCAACTCCCTGTATATCGGGGCACCACAACATGTTATGCAGTGGTTGCAGAGAGTCCAGTCTATGGCATCAAAGCTGGTGCTTGACAGACACCGCAGGTCTTCCACGAATGCGGCTCTGAGAGACCTTCATTGGCTCCCTGTCAAAGAGAGAATCTGTTTTAAGTCCCTCTGCATTGTATACAAAGCAGCACACGGTCAGGGCCTTGTCCCTTTGCAGGAGATGTTTATCTGGTACAGCCCTGGGAGGCAGCTCCGCTCCTCAAATGCAAATCTGATAACAACCACTAGATTTAAGAGATCTCGGATGGGGGGGCAGAGCTTTTGGTGTGACTGCCTCGCGTGCATGGAATGAGCTACCTCTGGATCTCAGACAGGCTAACTCCCTGACCTGTTTCAGGAAGAGCCTGAAAACGTGACTATTTCCCAAAGGCGGTCCTTAGACTGTCTTATTGACAATTGATTCTGCTGCGTGGTATCTACCCAATAATCCAAGCGCCAGGATACTCGAAGGGTTGCAGTCGCGCTATATGAGTGCATAATTCAATTCAATTCAATTCATAGACAGTGGAGTTCACTAAATCTCCAACAGTTAAAGCAGCATGAGGTTCTTAAATGCAAAATTAGATTATAATAGTCTGATAGGTCATACAGGAATTAAAACAGAACAATAGATTTTATAAACTCAACAATTCTGTATTAAGTAAATTGCCAATGAAATTATTAGGAAAAGTGTAAGAGTTGCCTAAAGATGACATGTAAGAAATTAGCAGCTTTCTTTAAATATGATGTTCCCAGTACTTAGTGGTAAAGTGTTAGTTTTGCCTTGATAATTTAAATTATTTCCTATGGTATAATATGAAGCGCATATGCAGTATATTCTGTTGACCTGATTTGTGTCCAAAAAATGATAGGGGTCAATAATAAGCTTAGCAACCCGAGAATTTGGTCAGCTTTGTGAGATGTACAGTACGGCTGACCAGAACCAACTGAGATTTTATTGATGACTTCAAGACCATTCTTAAAAGATAATTTTGCCAAAATGTATCTACTTCAAGCCCCTTGATTGCATTAGATAAATATTAAGCCATGGAGCTTTACTATAGCTGCTCTCCCTTAAAACTGGCCTTAAGCCGCGTTTCGAAGAGCCCTGCTTTGAATTTATGACACAGTGGCAGTATTTCAGAAAGTTAGCTTTGAATGCTGAATGCTTGCCTATATAGGCCGAAATCTGTGAGACATATGTAATCTAACATTACTCAATCTCCATGGGAGCAGGGAGTGTTATTTCCTGACGAGCCAAACCTTTTACACCCAGTTAGAGGAACAAGTGGTTATGCATTAAAACAATTGTGTAGATAAATTCCTAATTAATCTTGTTTTTCAAATGCAGCATACAACATTTAATTCAACATATTTTCACTTAGAGAAGAGATTTGATGAGGTCTCTTATTTTTGCTTATAATGATTCAATTAAAGTCATCAGTGCCAATGGCTTTATGACCTGTGTTAGATCTGGGGGTCTCTAGTTGGCAATGATATTCACCTTTGTCCAAATAGGGACCCTTACTTCTAAGTCAGGATAAGGGGATTACACTCTTAAATAACCCCTTACTCACCCACTTGGTAGCTTGGCACAAGCAGACAGGCTTATCTCAGAGGCAGTGTGTTAAGAATTTGTGAATATACACAGCAATACAGTGAAAACACTACAGATGGACACAACACAGGTTTTATAAAAATAACTATTCTTTATATAGACCACAAGACCACAAACGACAAAAATCCACAATACTATACTTCACGATGACTTAAAGATGATAAAAGTTGCTTAGTTCAAGTTGCTGATAAATGCTTAAAGTTCTCAACAAAGTACTTGGATGCGTCACGCAAAGTGAACAAAAGGCTTGCAAAAGGGGAGATGCGTCGGTTCCGTGATCCCGGGGGAAATGATGCGTCGTGCCTCAATGCTTGCGCACAGTAGGGGATGTGTTGTGATCCTTACCGGTGAGAGGTTGATGCGTAGATTCTCGGCCTGCGGGCCCGTTGCGATGAGCAAGATGGCGCCTTGATGCGATGCGATGATCTGGTTGCGGTGCGAGAAGATGGCGCCCTTGATGCGATGACGCTGTGATGACGATGCGTAGGCGCCCTGGCAGCCTTGTGACGATTCTGTACTTTGGAGCCGTGACAGGTCCTGCGACACGCTTCTCCAGTGATGCAATTGCGACGCTCTCGATGGCGTCACGCTTCTCCGGTGATGCGACAGCAGGCAGCTTTGACGAAGACACCCTTCCAGGGAGATGCGGTGATAGCTCGCTTCTCCGGCGATGCGACGATTTCAGCTGCGGCGGCCCGTCACTGTCCTGTGTGGGATGACTTCCGGGTACCGGGTAGCATGGTCCACCAAGACCAAGATAAACCTGTTGCCCATGGCTGTCTTGGGGTCCAGTGGCCCCACAATGTCAATGCCCACCCGTTCAAAGGGGGTACTGACTACAGGGAAAGGTTGGAGAGGAGCCTTGTGCTTCCACTTTTCCCACTTGCCTGGCAAGTTTGACAAGTTCTACAATGAATCTCTGAACTCTTCCACTTCTGGGGCCAAAAAAATTGGGAGACAAGCCTTTCAAAGGTCTTGTTCTGCCCCAGATGTCCAGATAAAGGAACGTCATGAGCCAACCCCAGTTGGAAGGCTCTGAAGCACTGGGGTACCACCAGCACACAGGCTGACCCAGGCTCAGCAACCTTAGGCTCGCTATACAGGAGACCATTCTCCCAGTAGATTCAATGTGATCCAGACTGATCACCTGCTGCTTGGTTTGTGGCCTGTTGCCTCAAACCCACAAGAGAAGGGCACTTCTGCTGCTCTTCCCGAAATTCCTCCCTGGAGGGACCCCCTTCTTGCTGCCAATGGGTCAGCTCAGGTAGGTTCCCCAGTTCAGAAACTTGCTCCCCTGTAGGTTCCAGGGCATCCCCCTCAAGGTCTGCCTCCTGCTGGATCATGGGAACAATGGGGGCTGGTTTCCTGCGCCTCCTACCTCTTCTCTTTAAGGCAGGTCCCTGGGCCATACTTTCAGGCTCCAGGGTCTCTTGAACACCCTTAGACCGAGTGGTCACACACGCCCACTCAGGCAGACCCAACATTTCCAAATGTGCCTTCTTTTCCACCTTAACCCTAGGGGAGCTTTCTAAATCATTGCCTAACAGACAATCAACAGGCATGGCTGGCCTCACAGCTACTTGAAGAATACCAGAGACCCCCCCCCACTCAAAGGCAACTTGAGCCACTTTGCAAGGGCTCTCTGTGTTGTCCGCGGCAACAACTGGGAAGAATGCATTGGGGACCACCTGCCCTTCAGACACAAAGTGTCACTTGACAGTTGTCACTCTGGCTCTGGTGTCTCTCACAGCCTCCACTCTATGGCCATTGATGGTCACCCACTGCCTGTATCTTTTAGTGTTAGCAGGCAGCTGAGTTTTTGGGACCATCTCAAAGTCTCCTAATGAGACAAGGGACATTTCTGCGGGACCCCACCCACCTTGGGCACCTATCTCCACCCCACCCAGGGCTACACTGGCCATCTGATGGGGTGGTGCACGGGGTGGCACATACTGACCCTTTTGGGGACACTGGGGATAATACCAACGGTGTCCCACCTGCTTACACTGAAAGCAGGTAACAGGCCCCCTATGAACAGGTTTACCTGTTGGGGATCCTGACTTCTTCTCAGGGGGAGGCTGGGAACCCTTACCTTGGTTCCATTGGGAATTACTTTGGGGCCCTTTCTGGAACTCCCTCTGTTTACCCTTATCCCCCCCACTATTCTGCTGGGGACCCTGCCCACCTTTGGCGGAGTCTCCCAAAAGACTCTTGTGGATCCTGGTACTGACCCAGCGGTCCGCCTCCTCAGCAAGCTTCCTAGGGTTAGTTAACTTGCTATCAATAAGGTGCTGGTGAAGCTCTGGAAAACAATTAGCAGGTAAGTGCTCCCTGGCAATCAAATCATAGAGCGCTTGAAAATTATCCACATTGCTACCCCTCACCCAACCATCCATAGCTCTGCAAAAGAAAGCTACATATTCTACCCAAATGGTTCCCTTCAGCTTCTTACAATTCCTGAACCTCTGTCTATAGAGTTTTGGGGTCAAACCATACCTTGTCATCAGTGCTTCTTTCATGTGGGCATAAGACATCCTATTCTCACTGGGCAGGTCTAACAAAGTATCCATCCCTTAGTCAAAAAGCGGCCCCACAACCCGGCTCCCCAATCCTTCTCAGGGACCCGGTGGGCCAACATCGCTATCTCATAGGCTGCAAACCACTGCCCAATATTTTCACTTTTGTGGACATCATTGATGACATCCTTGGGAATATATACTCTTCCTTCTGAAGGCACAGGTAGTGTGCTGCCACCAGATGTATTGATTTCTAAGCCCTTGGCCTTGATCTCTAACTCCCTCAACATCCTCTCATGTTCCATTCTCATTCTCTCTCTCTCCAAGGACAATCTGTTATTCTCTGTTTCCCTCTGACTCTCCATCTTAAGCTTAGCCTACTCCAGCTTGTGTGCCTTATTTCTCTCCCTGTCTTCCAACTCTCTGGGGGACAGGTCTTTGGAAGAGATACTGCTGCCATGTGTAGAGAGTCCCCCTCCCCTGGCTGAAAACACTGGCCTATCAATTTGCCCATCTGCACCCCAACTTGCTCCACCACAAGATCAGGGGCATTTCTTGCTTCTACCCAGGCCCTCAGCCCCTTTTGGTAGTCATCCTTTTTAGAAATGCCTGGTGTAGAAAATTTCAATTTCTTTCAGAGATGCTTGAGCTGTTTCAAAGTGTAGGTTTCCAACCTCTCTTCCTCAAATTCAAGATCCATAGATGCAACAGATGCTGGTTTGCTGGTTTGCTCATGGTAGTAAGAATTGGGAGTTTTCAGGAAAATATAACAGTTCCAAGGAAAAAGATTCTATAAAAAAAGTATGTGGTCGCGTTTGGTCTGCACTCACTAGTAGTGCACACTAATTACTGTATGTGAAACTCAAATGCAAAGTCCAAATCCTTACTGCTGACCACCAATGTTAGATCTGGGGGTCACTAGTTGGCAATGGTATTCACCTTTGTCCAAATAGGGACCCTTACTTCTAAGTCAGGATAAGGGGATTACACTCCTAACCCCTGCTCACCGCCTTGGTAGCTTGGCATGAACAGACAGGCTTATCTCAGAGGCAGTGTGTTAAGCATTTGTGAATATACAAAGCAGTACAGTGAAAACACTACAGATGGACACAACACAGGTTTTATAAAAATAAGTATTCTTTATATAGACTTAACACAAGACCACAAACAACAAAAATCCACAATACTATACTTAAAGATGACTTAAAGATGATAAAAGTTGCTTAGTTCAAGTTGCTGATAAATGGGACAAAGTTCTCAACAAAGTACCTGGATGCGTAACGCAAAGTGAACAAAAGACTCGCAAAAGGGGAGATGCGTCGGTTCCGTGATCCCGGGGGAAATGATGCGTCGTGCCTCAATGCTTGCGCACAGTAGGGGATGTGTCGTGATCCTTACCGGTGAGAGGTTGATGCGTAGATTCTCGGCCTGCGAGCCCGTTGCGATGAGCAAGATGGCGCCTTGATGCGATGCGATGATCCGGTTGCGGTGCGAGAAGATGGCGCCCTTGATGCGATGACGCTGTGATGACGATGCGTAGGCGCCCTGGCAGCCTTGCGACGATTCTGTACTTTGGAGCTGTGACAGGTCCTGCGACACGCTTCTCCAGTGATGCAATTGCGACGCTCTCGATGGCGTCACGCTTCTCCGGTGATGCGACAGCAGGCAGCTTTGACGAAGACACACTTCCAGGGAGATGCGGTGATGGCTCGCTTCTCCGGCGATGCGACGATTTCAGCTGCGGCGGCCCGTCACTGTCCTGTGTGGGATGACTTCCGGGTACCGGGTAGCATGGTCCACCAAGACCAAGATAAACCTGTTGCCCATGGCTGTCTTGGGGTCCAGTGGCCCCAAAATGTCAATGCCCACCCGTTCAAAGAGGGTACTGACTACAGGGAAAGGTTGGAGAGGAGCCTTGTGCTTCCACTTTTCCCACTTGCCTGGCAAGTTTGACAAGTTCTACAATGAATCTCTGAACTCTTCCACTTCTGGGGCCAATAAAATTGGGAGACAAGCCTTTCAAAGGTCTTGTTCTGCCCCAGATGTCCAGATAAAGGAACGTCATGAGCCAACCCCAGTTGGAAGGCTCTGAAGCACTGGGGTACCACCAGCACACAGGCTGACCCAGGCTCAGCAACCTTAGGCTCGCTATACAGGAGACCGTTCTCCCAGTAGATTCAATGTGATCCAGACTGATCACCTGCTGCTTGGTTTGTGGCCTGTTGCCTCAAACCCACAAGAGAAGGGCACTTCTGCTGCTCTTCCCGATATTCCTCCCTGGAGGGACCCCCTTCTTGCTGCCAATGGGTCAGCTCAGGTAGGTTCCCCAGTTCAGAAACTTGCTCCCCTGTAGGTTCCAGGGCATCCCCCTCAAGGTCTGCCTCCTGCTGGATCATGGGAACAATGGGGGCTGGTTTCCCGCGCCTCCTACCTCTTCTCTTTAAGGCAGGTCCCTGGCCCATACTTTCAGGCTCCAGGGTCTCTTGAACACCCTTAGCTTCCATAGACCGAGTGGTCACACACGCCCACTCAGGCAGACCCAACATTTCCAAATGTGCCTTCTTTTCCACCTTAACCCTAGGGGAGCTTTCTAAATCATTGCCTAACAGACAATCAACAGGCATGGCTGCCCTCACAGCTACTTGAAGAATACCAGAGACCCCCCCCCACTCAAAGGGAACTTGAGCCACTTTGCAAGGGCTCTCTGTGTTGTCCGCAGCAACAACTGGGAAGAATGCATTGGGGACCACCTGCCCTTCAGACACAAAGTGTCACTTGACAGCTGTCACTCTGGCTCTGGTGTCTCTCACAGCCTCCACTCTATGGCCATTGATGGTCACCCACTGCCTGTATCTTTTAGTGTTAGCAGGCAGCTGAGTTTTTGGGACCATCTCAAAGTCTCCTAATGAGACAAGGGACATTTCTGCGGGACCCCACCCACCTTGGGCACCTATCTCCACCCCACCCAGGGCTACACTGGCCATCTGATGGGGTGGTGCACGGGGTGGCACATACTGACCCTTTTGGGGACACTGGGGATAATACCAACGGTGTCCCACCTGCTTACACTGAAAGCAGGTAAAAGGCCCCCTATGAACAGGTTTACCTGTTGGGGATCCTGACTTCTTCTCAGGGGGAGGCTGGGAACCCTTACCTTGGTTCCATTGGGAATTACTTTGAGGCCCTTTCTGGAACTCCCTCTGTTTACCCTTATCCCCCCCACTATTCTGCTGGGGACCCTGCCCACCTTTGGCGGAGTCTCCCAAAAGACTCTTGTGGATCCTGGTACTGACCCAGCGGTCCACCTCCTCAGCAAGCTTCCTAGGGTTAGTTAACTTGCTATCAATAAGGTGCTGGTGAAGCTCTGGAAAACAATTAGCAGGTAAGTGCTCCCTGGCAATCAAATCATAGAGCGCTTGAAAATTATCCACATTACTACCCCTCACCCAACCATCCATAGCTCTGCAAAAGAAAGCTACATATTCTACCCAAATGGTTCCCTTCAGCTTCTTACAATTCCTGAACCTCTGTCTATAGAGTTTTGGGGTCAAACCATACCATGTCATCAGTGCTTCTTTCATGTGGGCATAAGACATCCTATTCTCACTGGGCAGGTCTAACAAAGTATCCATCCCTTAGTCAAAAAGCGGCCCCACAACCCGGCTCCCCAATCCTTCTCAGGGACCCGGTGGGCCAACATCGCTATCTCATAGGCTGCAAACCACTGCCCAATATTTTCACTTTTGTGGACATCATTGATGACATCCTTGGGAATATGTACTCTTTCTTCTGAAGGCACAGATAGTGTGCTGCCACCAGATGGATTGATTTCTAAGCCCTTGGCCTTGATCTCTAACTCCCTCAACATCCTCTCATGTTCCATTCTCATTCTCTCTCTCTCCAAGGATAATCTGTTATTCTCTGTTTCCCTCTGACTCTCCATCTTAAGCTTAGCCTACTCCAGCTTGTGTGCCTTATTTCTCTCCCTGTCTTCCAACTCTCTGGGGGACAGGTCTTTGGAAGAGATACTGCTGCCATGTGTAGAGAGTCCCCCTCCCCTGGCTGAAAACACTGGCCTATCAGTTTGCCCATCTGCATCCCCAACTTGCTCCACCACAAGATCAGGGGCATTTCTTGCTTCTACCCGGGCCCTCAGCCCCTTTTGGTAGTCATCCTTTTTAGAAATGCCTGGTGTAGAAAATTTCAATTTCTTGCAGAGATGCTTGAGCTGTTTCAAAGTGTAGGTTTCCAACCTCTCTTCCTCAAATTCAAGATCCATAGATGCAACAGATGCTGGTTTGCTGGTTTGCTCATGGTAGTAAGAATTGGGAGTTTTCAGGAAAATATAACAGTTCCAAGGAAAAAGATTCTATAAAAAAAAGTATGTGGTCGCGTTTGGTCTGCACTCACTAGTAGTGCACACCAATTACTGTATGTGAAACTCAAATGCAAAGTCCAAATCCTTACTGCTGACCACCAATGTTAGATCTGGGGGTCACTAGTTGGCAATGGTATTCACCTTTGTCCAAATAGGGACCCTTACTTCTAAGTCAGGATAAGGGGATTACACTCCTAACCCCTGCTCACCCCCTTGGTAGCTTGGCATGAACAGACAGGCTTATCTCAGAGGCAGTGTGTTAAGCATTTGTGAATATACACAGCAGTACAGTGAAAACACTACAGATGGACACAACACAGGTTTTATAAAAATAAGTATTCTTTATATAGACTTAACACAAGACCACAAACAACAAAAAATCCACAATACTATACTTAAAGATGACTTAAAGATGATAAAAGTTGCTTAGTTCAAGTTGCTGATAAATGGGACAAAGTTCTCAACAAAGTACCTGGGTGCGTAACGCAAAGTGAACAAAAGACTCGCAAAAGGGGAGATGCGTCGGTTCCGTGATCCCGGGGGAAATGATGCGTCGTGCCTCAATGCATGCGCGGAGTAGGGGATGCGTCGAGATCCTTACCGGTGCGGGGTTGATGCGTAGATTCTCGGGCTGCGGGCCCGTTGCGATGCGTAAGATGGTGCCTTGATGCGATGCGATGATCCGGTTGCGGTGCGAGAAGATGGCGCCCTTGATGCGACAATGCGATAACGATACGTAGGTGCCCTGGCAGCCTTGCGACGACTCTGTACTTTGGAGGCATGACAAGCATGACAGGCAGGCCCTGCGACACGCTTCTCCGGTGATGCCATGGCGACTCTCTCAATGGCATCACGCTACTCCGGTGATGCGACAGCAGGCAGCTTTGGCAAAGACACGCTTCCAGGGAGATGTGGCGATGGCTCCCTTATCAGGCGATGCAATGATTTCAGCGGCGACACGCTTCCTCTTGATGCGTCGCGCTTCCAGCTCCCAGTGACACGCAAGTGTCTGGAGTTAGAAGAGAGGCCTCTGCCTAGTCCAAACCAGTGAGCATTTTGTTTACATGACTCCATCCTTCCTTTCACTGTGCAGGGCAGAGACATCAGACACACCACAGGAGGTGGAGCCAGCATTGTAGAGGGAAGGCCCAGCCCTATTCAGGTCCCAGGTGCAACTCCTCCCTCCCATCTAGATGCAGATCTCTCTATTCATCACTGGGTTGCCCCAGCCTGTCTCCTGGAATCCCCCAGCCCTGTTGCTCACAAACCCAGACAAGGAATACACAACCTAGCAGAGGCAGGCCTGGACAGTTAGGTAAGAAAATACCTACTTTCTAAAAGTGGCATTTTCAACACAGAAATTAAAACCAACTTTACTAAAAGATGTATTTTATCATTCTGAGTTCAGGCATACTAAATTCTAATTTTTACCATGTTCCCTGAATCAGTTAGAATTATAAGAATGTAATATTTTAATTGCCCATTCTAGCCTATGGAGAACAGGTAGTCTTGCAATAGTGAAAAATGAAAATGGCTGTAATTAACTATTAGGACATGCTACACACACCAGAGCATGTCCTACCTCATACTTACAATGCACCCTGCCCGTGGGCCTACCATAGGGGTGACTGATATGAAGCAAAGGGAAGGTTGAGAGACTGGCAAGTGGGTGCACTTGGCCACGTCGACATGGCAGTCACAGACTGCACACAGGCCTTGCAATGGCAGGCCTGAGACACACTTTACAAGCTGCTTCTGTGGGTGGCACAACCAGTGCTGCAAGCCCACTAGCAGCATTTGATTTACAAGAACTGGGCACACATGGTGCATTGTACTAGGGTCTGATAAGTAAATCAAATAACCCAATCATGGAATCATTAGTACATCAATTTAACATAGAGAGCACTTGCACTGTGGCACTGGTTAGCAGTGGCACAGTGCCCAAAGCATATAACCAGCAAAAACATATCAAAACAGAGGAGGCAACCCATCAAAATGTAAGGGAAACTCACACCAATGATGCCAGGTCTAACAACCTGGATAAGAGCAGATTTAGTTCTCAATCTCCTTACAAAAGTTTTGAACTAGGATCTTCTGATTCGGATTACGCACATTTAGGTAGAGATTGATTATAGAATTTCTTGCAGCTTTTTTCAGATATGAAGCTTTTGAAAACCACTGCTTGCAAGAAGTTATATAACAGATTCAACTGAATTACTTTAACCTTTATAGCTGTTGAGGCATATATATCCAGACCACCTGAAGGTCTGCCAAAATAACTGCATTTTATTGTTGAAGTATAACATTTGTAGCAAAAATGTAAATACAATAGGTGTGTGTGCAGGGATTTTGGAGGCAGAGAATGCCCCATTTTGTAGAAATGTATTCGCATCAGTTTTCTAAAATAGTTTGTTGGAACAGAAGTTACTGCTTGAATGGTGCCCTATCGTTGGGTTATTAGAAGTACTGCTTTGCACTGGCCCCTATTATGATGGCAGCCAACTCAGACAAATAAACACAAAATGGCAACTAGGCTCGGAAAGAATGGGGACGAAGGATAGGAACCACTATTAAATTCTACCTCAGGTATCCAAAGAGAATTGCAATAGACACCTCACCAACTAATAGTGACATGCTTCATCATGCTTCATCATCAGTGCCTATCCACACCCTGGTAGATAGATACCACTAGGGCTGACTCAACCAAAAATGGGAGTTCTTATATAAAGTATCATACAGAATAGAAGCAGGGATCCAGGAAAGTCAAGGACTGTTAAAAATACCTCCCGGTATATCCAAAGGAAATTCCTTTTATTCTATGGTACAGAGGATTTGAATGAAAAGACAGAGAGGTTTTTTTAAGGGAATTAGCGTCCCAAAAACCCATTCAATATGCCAACATATTTCGTCACTTGCCAGGAGCCTATCCGGGTCTGGGGCCTTCATCAGGGCTATCAAACTATCCCTGCCTGTCTACACATGCTCCATGCAGAGTTGTGAGGCCTAGTGCTCTCACCTGCTCTTGATGCATCTTCTCATTTGGAAGTACCCTATTATTGGGTGGTTCGGGAATCATGCATGTCTGGCGTGGGGTGCTGTCCTGTAGTCAAACATTCGTCAAAGTACCTGTCACTGCCTTGAAGGCTGTGACAGGTACCTTCAAGAGTTTGCGTCAGAATTGTATTCATTAGCTTGAGCCTCAACAGCACTTACGCTGTCTGCAAGTCCTGTTGTATCCTCTTAAATGGGATCTGGCACACCCACTGATTGCCATTGGTTGTTTCATGTGGCATTTAGAAAGGCTGGCTTGTTATTGATGCATTTCTCTTAATTGTCCCTCCTTTCTCTGCTTAGCTCTCTCTCCGGTGATTTCACTCAGAGAACATTTTGTTTGGCCATCATACTGTACAGTGTGTGAATGGTCCCTCCTCCCTTGTCTTGTATGGGCATTGCATTTTATTTCTGGCAATGTTAGTGAAATAACTTTCTGTTGGCCATCACATTGATACAGCGTGTGATGGCCTCTCCATTATAAAATCCACCTATTGGCAGCCGCTCGCGAGTGGGCGGGGTATTGCAATACTGTGTGCAAGTTTTAAACAACCAAGACAGCTCCTGCCACTGCTCGCACCATGTCACGTAATAGTACTTCTATTTTTGGACCCCCCTGCCACCTTAGTGGTGCCTCAACTGAGCCTGCACTGTCTGCAGTCTGTGGCGCGTTGACTGTCAGAACTCCTAGACACCTAGTGGGATCAATTGCATGGCATAGGTGTAGTTTCAGCAAGAAACGGTCAAAAGGCTTTCAATGGGCTGTATTGACTCGGAAGCGACATCTCAAGATGGCCGCTGATTCCGAGTTGAAGTTAGCAGTCTAGTCTTTCTGCTGCAATCATGAAGGAATCCAGGTGAAGCGCGCGCGAGTGAGAAACTGCGCACTTCACCTGAGCCTTGACCAGAGAAGGAGTGTTTTAGAGTGAAGAGAAGAATCCAGTGTTAGTGAAGTTATATCTTAGAACCGTAGCGCATGTAAAATATAATAAGCAGAACCTCTCAAAGCATTTTCGGAACTCGAATTATACAATTCGGGACAAGACAGAGCTTCGCGGCGAACAAAGATAGAAAACGGAAGTATCGGAGTAAGCTATCTCGCACCGCAATTACGAGGAGATTTGAGGCCATACCTGACGTGACGAGTTTCGGCAGTTTCTTGTGAGAGACGTCGAAGTCCGTACGTGAGAATCTGAAGGAGAGAGAAGACACAAGCTAAGTGTTACAATTGTTAACCTTTGAACGGATTGTAAATAACTGTAAATAGTTAAAAGCAGGAACGTACTTACCGCATAAGTAGTAGAGATCAACCAGACAAGGCTGAGGTGTTCATTCTAAGAAAAGGAAAAGAAATAAAGAAACATTAGGAGAAAACAGCGAATAATAGAACGCAGTTTCCCACAAGTCATGTAAGTTAAGGTGAATACATTATAATACTAGGGGAACAATAGAATAGGAGGACGCCCCCTAAACATTGTATTTAACTTGCAGGATGAAGGAAACTAATTGACAAGAAGAATAGACAGAAAAGATAAAGATACCACAAGAATAGGATGGAGTCCAAAATAAAAAGAAAGTGAGTAGATTAATCGAGAGAAAGATTAAAAGGTAGTTTATAGAGACAGTGATTAAAATCCACTTGTTAAATTGCAGGAAAGAATAGTTTAAGAAACAGACTCGCTCAACAAGTCAGAAGATAGAAGAGGAGCAGGTTTCTGGGAAGTTAATGGTAAGGGAGAGTTAGAGTAAAATTATCAGAGGAAGAGTAGACTGAATAGGAGACTAACGACATTCCTTCCCCTTAGGTTCATCCAATGATAGAAGTCTGCTGGCAGACACCAGAGGAACCACCAGGAACTGTCTCTTCTCTTTTGTTATTTTATACACTTTTCCCCTTCCCCCAATGGTAACAATCTTAAGACTCGTTCAACCGAGCTTTGGGTTGTTGCCTAGGTGGATTCGGGATCTAGCATCTCTGTTACTGTGTAGTATATCAGAGTGAATTTCTTGAATCTGACAGAGTGAAGTGCCCAAGTTGCATTTTACACCCGAACAGAGATGGCGGAAGGGATAGATATGCAAGGTTTAGGGGTAATATTAGACACCATACAAAAAGAGTTGAGTGCAGTCAGAGAAGAGAATCAAAACCTTAGATTAGAAGTAATGAATTCAAGGAAGGAGACTGCAGAGATGGTACAAAGGTACAGACAACCATTTAGTGCAGGGTCAGATACACAAAACCCTTTATCAGAAAGTACAAAGAGGATGACCACTCAAGTGATCCATTCCCTATCCCCTGTTATTCCATTAGCAGCACCAGAACGATTTAGCGGGGACCCACAAAAGGCACAGATATTTATCACGCAATGTTCTTTACATTATATGTGTTGCCCTTCAATTTTCCCTGGCGCGCAGTCAAAGGTCGCCTTCGCGTAATCGTATTTAAGTGGGGATGCAGCGTCATGGTCTTTACCTTTAATTACAAGAGATGATCCAATATTGCGAAATTATGAAGAGTTTAAAGAAGAGTTCCTCAGAATTTTTGACAGACGACGGATATCCCAAGCGGTTGACAACGAATTACTAGATTTGAAGCAAGGGAGTCGAGATTTGGTGTCCTATTTGGCCCAGTTCAATAAGCTTGTGGTAGAAACGAATTGGCCGTAGAGCAAGAGAGCAGCGGTGTTTTATCGCGGGCTGAAGGATGAATTAAAAGATGTATTGGCTGGAATACCAAATAGACCCACAGAAATCTCTGCATTGGTGGATTTGGTTTTGGAGATATATTTCAGACAAGGAGAAAGGAAAGGAGAGAAAAGAAGAGATTTCAAGCCAGTGGTTCCCAGGTTTGATCGAGTTCGATCAGAAACTAGCCGAAGTCAGGAGGGTCAACTGGGTACTGAACCAATGCAGATCGGAACAATACGTCGACCTTTGTCTAAGGAAGAGAAAGAGAAAAGAAGAACCATTTAATTTTGTCAATGGAGGTAAAATTTAGACATGTCACCTTGACAGAAGTTTCAGTGATGATAGACTCGGGGGCCACGGGAAACTTCTGTGATCTAAAATTTGCAAGAAAGGTGGGAATTCAAGCAATTAAAAAATCCAAGAGTGAACCCGTCAGAGCTGTAGATGTAACAAATTTGTCTTCCGGTCCGATAGTCAGTCATACGGAAGTTAATCAATTACTCTCTAACGACGGGCATCAGGAAAGGATTCCGTTTAATTTAATCGATGCCCCTCAGTTCCAGTTGATACTTGGACTTCCCTGGCTTACGGAACACAATCCAACGATTGATTGGAGTACAAGAATTATAAAAATTGAATCCAGTTATTGTCAAGAAAATTGCCTTGGACATCAGGAAAAGAATCAACAGTTTAATCCTGCGCATTCCTTGAGTCTAATGGAAGGTTCAATCTGCGTCATCAACGCTCAAGAAATACAGGAAGAATACCGGGATTATGGAGATGTCTTCGACGAGGTTGAAGCGGAGCAACTTCCTCCACACCGAGTCTATGATTGCAAAATCGAAATAGAACCTGGTTCAAACCTACCTTGTAGTCGGGTGTATGCCTTGACAGAAAAAGAACATGATCACCTACGAGAGTATCTGGACAAATATTTAGCCAATGGTTTCATACGGCCCTCACAATCCCCTGTATCTTCACATTTGTTTTTCGTGCCGAAGAAGGAAGGGGACTTGAGAATCTGTATTGATACAGAGCTATTAATAAAATCACCAAGAAGAACCGCTATCCACTACCACTCATATCTGTCCTGCTAGACCAAGTAAAAGGAGCCCAAATATACACAAAACTAGATTTAAGAGGAGCCTACCATTTGGTGTGAATGAGGGAAGGCGACAAATGGAAGACGGCCTTCCGAACAAGATTTGGGTTATTCGAATATCAGGTCATGCCATATGGCCTCTGCAATGCTCCAGCGGCCTTTCAACACTTCATAAATGATGTCCGGAAGGAACTTATAGATCAGTGTGCGATAGTATACATTGACGATATCCTCATTTACTCAGCAGATAAGGAAAGGCATCAGGATCAAGTCAGAAGAGTTTTACAGAAGTTGAGGGAAAACAAATTGTTTGTAAAACTAGAAAAATGTGCCTTTAGCGTTTCCCAAGTGGAGTTTTTGGGATTCGTCCTCTCTCCAACAGGAATACTTATGGACAAGCGGAAGATTGAAGCAGTAATCAACTGGAAATCCCCAGAGAGTGTCAAGGAGTTACAAAGTTTCATTGGGTTCGCGAATTTTTATCGGAGGTTCATCAGTGAATTCTCACGTAAAAACTTGCATCTCACAAAGCTACTTAAGAAAGGACTTAAGTTCAAATGGTCCAATGAAACAGAAGAAGCCTTCAAATCTCTGAAACAAGATTTTGCTTCCGCCCCGATTCTTAAACATGCAGACCCAACTGAACCTTTTTATGTCGAAACTGATGCTTCAGATCTGGCTGCTGGAGGAGTGTTATCTCAACGGAGTAAGTTAACCGGTCAATTGCATCCAGTGGCTTACAGATCAAGGAAACTGACCCCCACAGAAATAAATTATACCATTACGGAAAAAGAGCTATTGGCGATAAAAGATGCGTTCAAGGAGTGGAGACATCATTTAATGAGAGCACAACACCAAGTAACTGTGTTCACAGACCACCGAAACTTGAAATTTTTGAAAACGGCCAGAACACTTACTCCAAGGCAGTTACGTTGGTCGTTGTATTTCGCCGATTACGACTTTGTAATTACTTATCGGCCCGGAGCACAAAATGGAAAAGCAGATGCCTTGCCCAGGATAAACACAGAAAACCAGAAGACTCCTTTGGAAAATCAGTCTATTATCCCAAGCGATAAAATAATTGGGGTCACCACTTCGATCAATCTGGAAAACAGTATTTCAGAAGTGAAGGATTTCGAGGCCATGCAAGAATGGGTTAAAGAGAAAGAAGGTAGAAGGATTATTCACAACCTACCTTATTTTCAAGAAGCCTTGTACCTACCCACAAAGGAGCTACAGCAACAGGTGATGAGAGAATGTCATGATGCAAAATTAGCGGGACATAAAGGAGAAGCAAAAACCAAGGAACTGATTAAAAGACATTATTGGTGGCCAGAAATGATGAAGGATATCGAGGAGTATGTGAAGACTTGCGAAATCTGCGCTCAGGGGAAATCTGAACGGCAGGCTCCAAAAGGGTTATTAATGCCATTGCCCACACCACCTTATGCATGGCACACAGTCACATTAGACCTTAATACTGATTTGCCACTAAGTCAAGGATATATTACAATTTTAGTAGTAGTAGACTCATTTTCCAAAATGGCTCAATTCACAGCTGCTAAACAGTTAGCCACACATTTCAGCATTCAGATAGTGAAGATACATGGAATTCCCAAAATAGTGATTTCCAACAGAGGCCCACAGTTCATTTCCCATTTTTGGAAATCTTTTATGGAAGGGTTGGGAACAGAAGTTAGGTTTTCTACTAGTTATCACCAAGAAACCGATGGCCAGACAGAGAGAGTTAACCAGGAGCTAGAACAATATTTGAGATTGTTTCTTTTAAAACAGAAAGGCAATTGGTCAGATTATCTGTGGGCAGCAGAATTTGCCCACAATAATGCCAAAAATGTTTCTACTGGTTTTTCTCCTTTCTACATGAATTATGGGAGACATCGAAATTCCACCATTATACAAACCAAAATATCAGTCCCAGCAGTTGAGGAAATTGTGACACATTTAGGACACATACATCAGAGTGCTATAGAAAACCTAGAACAGGCAAAAGAGAAGTATAAGAATTATGTAGACAAAAAGAGACGAGAAGGTCCCTGTTGGACTTGGCCTTTTCCCCCAAAATTTTTCGCTTTTGACCCCCTTGTCTAAAATGTCTCCCCCATGGGATTAAACCTGTATAGGCCATGAGTGGTGTGAGACACCTTGTTAAAAATGTAATGTCAAGTAATGGTGTGAGCACTTGTAAATTTCCCCATTTTAAAAATGCACCTGACTAAAATGTACTGTTTTTAAAATGGATGCCATGGCCATGGGTTTTGCCACTGTACTGCCATAGGTCAGCAGTCTAGCTATTATTACCCAGCTACCCCTAGCTTTTGGAGGGAAAGCCTGGCACCCAGGGTGCTCACCCCCTCCCCTTGAGCCAGTTTAGGCTAGTTTTGCCAACATTCTAGAAGGTTCTGGCACTGCCAGGGAGGAGGGTATAAATAAGGGGGATGTGCCACCAGAGAGTCAGTCAGCGCTGGGACAAGAAAGAGAGGGGACCTGCTACGAGGAGCTACCGCCACATGGGCCTGTGGGCTGGGCCCTGTACCCCTAAAAACCCCTACTCTACTGTCCCCTGGGCCCCTGACAAGGGAGGGCCCCTACCCAGGTCCCTGACACTGTGGGGACCGGGAATTACGCCAGTGCTGCGAGGAAAAAGCGCCCAGGAGGTGAGGAGTGTGCCCCTGAGGAGCGGGTGTGGGACTGTCTGCCCCCCCAGGGTGAAGCTGTGGCCCCTGTGGAAGTGCTGAGGCGTGAGGAGCTGCCCGGGGAGGATTGTGCCCCCGAGGGACTGTGACCGGTTAAAGCACTGTGCCCCATGACTGTTGCTGGCTGAAGTGCTGTGAGGCCCCGAAGCGCTGGGCCCTGGGACTGTTGTGGCCCCCTAGTACAGTAAAACCTGCCTGCATAGCGCTGTGTGTGGAAGCGCTGGGGCTGGTGTGGCCCCCGGGGTACTGTTGGCCCTGGAAGCTGAATGGGCCGAAGGAGGAGCTGTGCTCCGAGGATAGCGCCATTTACTGAGGAGCCAACCCTCGTTTCGGCGCGCTGTGAATACCGCCAAATAAATAATTAAATAAAGGGAGCCTACCCCTGATTGTGGCCGTCGTCAGCGCCGCGGCCCGGCGCCGCCAATGAGACCCCCGCCGTGTTTGGCATCGTCGCGGCGGCCCCCGGTGCCAGGAGAGGGCCGCCGAAGTGCAGGAAGGGCCGCGCTAGGCCCTGAGGCCGCCGACTCCCGCATCACGTGACGGGGGCCCGGCCGCGTCATCGGCCCGCCCCCGCCAACGCCGCGCACGGATTGGCCTGCGTGGCCGTGACCCCTGAAGGCCACGCAGGGATTGGCTGCCGGTCGGCAGCCCGGGAAGAGGAGCGTCCTGAAAGCCCTGGGTCCCCGTGAGGAAGGTGGGGACCCAGGTGAAGTACCGGTGCGGGGCCCCGTCTGTGCCTAGCGCCTCGCGGAGGCTGCCTGTGAGTCCCGGGCCCCCTGTGAGGAAGGAGGGGCCCGGTTGTCGTGAGAGAGGAGGGGGCATCAAGGCACTCTATCGATGCTAGCCCCCCTCCACAGAAGAGAGCCCCTAGCGCCGTGCCGGTCCGAGGAGACCGAAGGGAGGGGGCCGCGAGGCATTCTGTCGGTGCCTGGCCCCTCCGCTGTGGAGATCCGCGCTCGCCCACGTGAGGAGGGAGAGCTCTGTGTCTGCTACCCTGCCTGCAGTGTCCCTAAAGGTCCGGATGAATCCCGGAGGGGAGAAGGACCGTAGCCACGAGGGAGCCCCGTGGGGGACAGCAAAGCCCGGGCCTCGAGGCACATTGTCGGTGCCTGCCCTACCCCGATGGAGGCCCTGGACTGCTGGTGAGTGTGGGCAGCACTAGACTGTGAGGAGGGTGGAGAGGGCAACGGGACACAGGGTCGGTGTCCGCCTTCCCCCCTGCCTCTATTGACTAAGTGGGGCCCAAGTGCCCAGAAACCAAGTAAAGGCTGCTGGTGACTGCTGCCTCAGAGTCCCAGGATACCAGGGAGGCCTACTGAACTGCTTACAGAAGCCCCTGCTCACCCTAAGAGTCATAGGGGGAGGTAGAATGTTGTCGTGGTCCCCAGGGAAAGGGTTGTCATGCATAGCCAAGTGAGAGGCCCATTGGAATGCATCTTTTTGCTTGTTGCCGAATTTTCCCTGAAGTGTTTTAGGCCTGACATCCCACCTATATATGTATGCCCCGAGGAGGGTTGCCCTAGGTTGATGGTAGAGGGAGCCTACCCGTTTCCGTACAGGTGTTCCTTATCTATGAGGAGGGCCCCTACCTGATGTTAATGCTAGGCGATGTATGTTCCGCCTGATGTTTGATACACCTAGCCAGGTGATATGCCTAATGAAATGCCATTTTTACCTGTTGCCAGATGGTCCCTGAGGTTAGGCCTGGCTCCTAGGTTACTGTTTATACGCTTATGGTGAGGCCACTTTCCTATCTAATGGTTAATTGCATGCCTTTGTGCCCACCGTGCAGGTGATTGTGCCTTTTATTACAGGTGCTCTTGTCTATTTTGTGCTATGATGCCCTGATATTTTCCCTTACAGGTGTCGTGTTGGAGTTATCTGAGGTTACTGATGCCAATGCATATTAATGCTTCCGCCTAATGTTTGATATCCCTGTGCTGATTTATTGCAGGTGTTCCTGTATGTTGGGATTTACTATGATGCCCTGATGTTTTCTTTTACAGGGGTTGGGTTGGCGTTATTGTGCATGATATATATCTATGCTAATGTGGTATTTTGCAATTACAGCCCTCCCCTAAGGATGAGAGTCTGAGTTGGCCCCACCAGATTGGCCCCAGATCTAATGTCATTTTGATCCCATCCTTTTTCCTTTCAGCATGGACTTATAGACTCAGCCCTTACTTCCTATGTAAATAATCCCCCCCATTATACAATTGGCTCTGGCGCCAATTGGCGCCCTGTTGTGACACTAATGTTTTGCATTTTATCTTGCTTTGCAGGTTGGAAACACTACTAAACTACTTGTCTTTTTCCAACTCAAACTGGTGTCCTGCTTCTTTTGTGGTGTGCCTGGTGCGTCGTGTGTGGGTACTGCGTGAGTGCTTCACATGTCCTCGAAGTTTGGCCTGCCCGCTTGGTCCGTGCTACCCCCCCCTTGGAGATTTGGGTAACCCCATTTCCTACAGTCCCCCTTTAGAGATAGGAGATTACGTTTGGTTAAGTACGAAGAATCTGAGGCTCAAAGGGAACCGGAAATTCCAACCAAGATTTATTGGCCCTTATCAAATTGAAGAAAAGATTAATCAAGTGACTTATCGAATCCAATTGCCACCTAGATTAAAAATCCACCCAGTCTTTCATGTCTCCTTGTTGAAGAAAGCTCCAACAAATTTACGAGTCAACTTGCCACCAAGACCCCTTCGCTTGGAAACAGGGACAGAGTTTGAGGTCAAGGAGATATTGGACTCAAAAGAACAGAAGGGACAATTGTACTACTTGGTGGACTGGAAAGGTTATGGACCAGAGGAAAGATCTTGGGAGCGGGACAAAGATGTCCATGCTCCATGGTTGGTTAAGTCTTTTCATCAGCGATTTCCAACAAAACCAAGAAGGAGAGAATTTACCTTGTTGGGGGTACTGTCAGAACTCCTAGACACCTAGTGGGATCAATTGCATGGCATAGGTGTAGTTTCAGCAAGAAACGGTCAAAAGGCTTTCAATGGGCTGTATTGACTCGGAAGCGACATCTCAAGATGGCCGCTGATTCCGAGTTGAAGTTAGCAGTCTAGTCTTTCTAATGCAATCATGAAGGAATCCAGGTGAAGCGCGCGCGAGTGAGAAACTGCGCACTTCACCTGAGCCTTGACCAGAGAAGGAGCGTTTTAGAGTGAAGAGAAGAATCCAGTGTTACCGAAGTTATATCTTAGAACCGTAGCACATGTAAAATATAATAAGCAGAACCTCTCAAAGCATTTTCGGAACTCGAATTATACAATTCGGGACAAGACAGAGCTTTGCGGCGAAAAAAGATAGAGAGAGAACGGAAGTATCAGAGTAAGCGGTCTCGCACTGCAATTACGAGGAGATTTGAGGCCATACCTGACGTGACGAGTTTCGGCAGTTTCTTGTGAGAGACGTCGAAGTCCATACGTGAGAATCTGGAGGAGAGAGAAGACAAAAGCTAAGTGTTACAATTGTTAACCTTTGAACGGATTGTAAATAACTGTAAATAGTTAAAAGCAGGAACGTACTTACCGCATAAGTAGTAGAGATCAACCAGACAAGGCTGAGGTGTTCATTCTAAGAAAAGGAAAAGAAATAAAGAAACATTAGGAGAAAACAGCGAATAATAGAACGCAGTTTCCCACAAGTCAAGTAAGTTAAGGTGAATACATTATAATACTAGGGGAACAATAGAATAGGAGGACGCCCCCTAAACATTGTATTTAACTTGCAGGATGAAGGAAACTAATTGACAAGGATAATAGACAGAAAAGATAAAGATACCACAAGAATAGGAAGGAGTCCAAAATAAAAAGAAAGTGAGTAGATTAATCGAGAGAAAGATTAAAAGGTAGTTTATAAAGACAGTGATTAAAATCCACTTGTTAAATTGCAGGAAAGAATAGTTTAAGAAACAGACTCACTCAACAAGTCAGAAGATAGAAGAGGAGCAGGTTTCTGGGAAGTTAATGGTAAGGGAGAGTTAGAGTAAAATTATCAGAGAAAGAGTAGACTGAATAGGAGACTAACGACATTCCTTCCCCTTAGGTTCATCCAATGATAGAAGTCTGCTGGCGGACACCAGAGGAACCACCAGGAACTGTGTCTTCTCTTTTGTTATTTTATCCACTTTTCCCCTTCCCCATATGGTAACAATCTTAAGACTCGTTCAATCGAGCTTTGGGTTGTTGCCTAGGTGGATTCGGGATCTAGCATCTCTGTTCCTGTGTAGTATATCAGAGTGAATTTCTTGAATCTGACAGAGTGAAGTGCCCAAGTTGCATTTTACACCCGAACAGAGATGGCGGAAGGGATAGATATACAAGGTTTAGGGGTAATATTAGACACCATACAAAAAGAGTTGAGTGCAGTCAGAGAAGAGAATCAAAACCTTAGATTAGAAGTAATGAATTCAAGGAAGGAGACTGCAGAGATAGTACAAAGGTACAGACAACCATTTAGTGCAGGGTCAGATACACAAAACCCTTTATCAGAAAGTACAAATAGGATGACCACTCAAGTGATCCATTCCCTATTCCCTGTTATTCCATTAGCAGCACCAGAACGATTTAGCGGGGACCCACAAAAGGCACAGATATTTATCACGCAATGTTCTTTACATTATATGTGTTGCCCTTCAATTTTCCCTGGCGTGCAGTCAAAGGTCGCCTTCGCGTTATCGTATTTAAGTGGGGATGCAGCGTCATGGTCTTTACCTTTAGTTACAAGAGATGATCCAATATTGCGAAATTATGAAGAGTTTAAAGAAGAGTTCCTCAGAATTTTTGACAGACGACGGATATCCCAAGCGGTTGACAACGAATTACTAGATTGGAAGCAAGGGAGTCGAGATTTGGTGTCCTATTTGGCCCAGTTCAATAAGCTTGTGGTAGAAACGAATTGGCCGTAGAGCAAGAGAGCAGCGGTGTTTTATCGCGGGCTGAAGGATGAATTAAAAGATGTATTGGCTGGAATACCAAATAGACCCACAGAAATCTCCGCCTTGGTGGATTTGGTTTTGGAGATAGATTTCCAACAAGGAGAAAGGAAAGGAGAGAAAATAAGAGATTTCAAGCCAGTGGTTTCCAGGTTTGATCGAGTTCGATCAGAAACTAGCCGAAGTCAGGAGGGTCAACTGGGTACTGAACCAATGCAGTTCGGAACAATACGTGGACCTTTGTCTAAGGAAGAGAAAGAGAAAAGAAGAACCATTTAATTTTGTCAATGGAGGTAAAATTTAGACACGTAGATTAATCGAGAGAAAGATTAAAAGGTAGTTTATAGAGACAGTGATTAAAATCCACTTGTTAAATTGCAGGAAATAATAATTTAAGAAACAGACTTACTCAACAAGTCCGAAGATAGAAGAGGAGCAGATTTCTGGGAAGTTAATGGTAAGGGAGAGTTAGAGTAAAATTATCAGAGGAAGAGTAGACTGAATAGGAGACTAACGACATTCCTTCCCCTTAGGTTCATCCAATGATAGTAGTCTGCTGGCGGACACCAGAGGAACCACCAGGAACTGTCTCTTCTCTTTTGTTATTTTATCCACTTTGCCCCTTCCTCCAATGGTAACAATCTTAAGACTCGTTCAACCGAGCTTTGGGTTATTGCCTAGGTGGATTCGGGATCTAGCATCTCTGTTCCTGTGTAGTATATCAGAGTGAATTTCTTGAATCTGACATTGACAGTTTTGGACCATCCCATGCACTGCCCAGCCAGGGGAACTTAGTTGTCGTGGGGCTGGTTGGCCCATCCAAGGTGCTCGCTAGAAGAGACAGACCAGTAAGTGGCACTGTGTGAAATCACTGGTATTCTAAATTAGCTTTGTGTGTGAAGCCTGCCTCAGCCTCTCTCCTGAGGCACAGCGCTGCTTGTCTGGTGCTAAACCGCTTCAAGTCAGTACATGAGCTTAGCTTCATGTACCTGTCCTTACCAAGCCTGCCTCCCACCACACTCACTAACTCTTCATTAGGCCATTCTTGTCTTCTCACCCCAGATCCTGGCCACCGGAGTTAACTACTGTTCTTTTCCTTTTTTTAGTACTCGCCAACATATTTTAATATTATAAATTGTACACAAACGATTCGGTATGAGCCACATCGGCTCATAAGCCTTATACCACCTATTTCCACAATTTGCTCGGCATGCTATTACTTGCACAACAGCCTCAATTAGTCCGTTGTGATCGGTCACTTGCCTTCATATTGATGGCACAAATGACACTCCAGCACTTCTTTCTCCAACCCCCCTCCCTCTGTCTTTAACATTTCCTTTAGAGTTACTTTGGACGGTGCCTCTTCACTGTAAAGGAGCTCGTTCCAGTTAGTACTGCCACCACTACTTCATGTGCACTATGTGATCACTACATGGTAGCTTCCACCCAACCATGACTTACATGGGTGAAAGCCCCATGGCTCTCCACAACCTATGGTGGCAACGGGTTTCCGAGCCCGCTCCCCGTGGCGCAGACCATGCATTAAAAGTATACAGAAACTACCTCAGCTATAATAAGCGAGGTCTCCTGACATGCCACCTCTCGAGCTACCATTAGACCGTCCGGCCTTTTTCTGTCCCATCCCTACCGCAATTGGCTACCTTGGTCCGACCTGAAGGTAGGCAAACCTTCCTGGTATCTTTTTGTGTGCAACTAGGACTAAGTCCCAGTAAGCTTGACTCATTTACACCTCCGGCTGCCCTTACAGATATTTGCCATCTCTTTGCTGAGACAGATCTTACGCACCGCTCCCTGATAACCCGTCTGAATACAGGTAACCTGGGTCACATTACCAGCAGTGAAGCGTTTCTACATTCAGATGATTTTTAACTGCTTGGTTTCATTTCTGGTGTTGGACAGCCCGGGTGTGGTCTTTATGAATACAGTTTGAAATTAGTTCCATCCGTGCACAAACTGTAACTATTCCGTCACCAAATTTGTATACCGATGGTCTAATTTTAATCTTGGTGGTCGGAATTGAAACTGGCCGAACATTCCAGCTGGCTTCCGGCTGGCTTTCTGCTCCATGGCTAAATACTTATAAGGTTCCAAAGGCGAGACAGATTGCATTGCAAATGCTAGTTTTTTAATGCCACTGGATGCAAACTCTTGTGCTGTAATTGACAAACCAACCCAAATGACAAATTGCATTGATTTGTAACCCAAAGTAATGCAGCACGGTGCATTACACTGCATTGTGTTACTTTGCATCAAGTGAGCTCTGCATGGGTGATGCATGTGTGTTCCCATGCATCCACCTATGGGTTTCGAAGCAAATCCTTATCTACGAAGAAGTATATACAGGGATTTGTCCCCCTGAGGCAGGTATAATGATGAGAAATGTTTTAATTTCTCCTCGTTTTTGTCCTCTTTGTGATAGCAGATGGGCTTAAATCAGCTTTTTCTGATCAGTGAAGGCTTTCTGAATATGTTAGTATTTAACTTAGAGAGGGGGCTGGATTATTGGATGGAACCTTTAAAGGCAACAAGTTGATCATGATTCTGTTTTGCCTTTTGCTGGTGTTAGCCAGAAACCATTTCAAAGTTATTAAACATTATGAAGGATCAGAATCGTAAACGTGGAATAGTGTAATGTTGGGGTGGGCATTGTTGGGACATGTGTATGCAATGACTGTGCTTTTGAGAGTTTTCAGTCTATATGTCCGCATGCAACCTTACAGAGAGAAGATGAGAGCTCTGGCTAATTATTACATTTGCACACAGTCCCCCAACTCGCAAAGCAACCACAAACAAACTAAAAAAGAAAGCACCTACCCTGGGGCAGAAAGAAATAGACATAAGGACAAGCAGGCACCTGCACAGGGACAGGGAGGTACATAAACGCTTGCAGGGAGACAAGGTTAATACAAAAGGAACACAATAACTGAAAACAGGACAAGGAGACTGGAGCAAGGGGACATAGACACTGAGGCAAGGAGACAGAACACAGAATAAACAACTTTTCCATCTGATAAAACTGAGGTATGAGAAAAAGTTAAATAAAGTTTAAATCAAATCAAATCATTTCTCTCACAAATCTGATGAGGTTGATGCATTTTGACAGCAGTGGCCGGTGTAGGTAAGCTCTGTGGGGCAGTGGGGCAGGCGGGGGATGTCGACATACAATGGAATAGGATTTATTTATTTACTTAATTTTCCCTATTCTGTCATCTCTCAACATCCCCCACTGCCCCACCGCGCTTACATGCACAGGCCACTGCTGAATTTTAGAGCAGTGTCTGGAGCTTCTACCGCTGCAGAGAGCCTGAAGCTACCCATGCTCTTAATTTGCTATCTTTATGTAATGCACAATCAACACCCTACATTCTTCCACCCAGCTAAGAACCTGATTTTGTTGGCGGTCGGAATGCCTCCGACCGACATCAACGGTTTCAATTCCGACGGCCTAGTTCCAATCTAGGTGGTCGGAATTGAAACTGGCCGATCATTCCGGCTGCCTTCCGATGGGCTCAAGGAGCCAGTCGGCTAATCCGAACTGGCAGGTAATCCCTATATGACGGTGTTTCCGCTGTCAGGATTACGAAGTCAGTTTCTGACAGGCTTCATGTTGGGCTTTCTGACATGGAAAGACTGTCGGAAAGCAACTTTGGGTGCCCCTAGCAGGGCCCCCTTTCCCTGTGGCCTCCGATTGGGGGCAAAGGGGGCACCTATGGTATTCCCCTGTTAATCCCTGCACCGCGTTGCAGGCACCTTTAAGTGCCTGCCATGTGGTGCAGGGATTAACAGAATCCCCCATTTTTCTACGAGAGCTTGTGCTACGGACGGTTAACGGCCGCAGCGCAAGCCTCCATAGAGAAATGGGAGTATGCAACTGCACCGTATAGGGTCGCATTGCAATACTGCATTCGGGACATAATCAGGGCCTAAATGTGATCCAGTTTGTACTATGTGCGAATAAAGACGATTCACTTTTGTACTTAACTTTTTTAAATGTTTCTAGTAATGGCGTATTCCTGGCAGTCCCAAACAGGAAAAAGTACATCAAAATGCCTGCCCTAAATAAGGAATATGGTCTGCTATACTTAGACCATTAGCCCAATGTCATTTAGGGAGTTGGTCTAAGGTTTCCATCAGTGGAGTCAGTGAGGGCAACGACAGCAGAAACATGATGGTCTGCTGTACTTTAAATAGAGCGGGCTGAGAGTGAGTTTCAAGGACAGGGTAATGCTTGATGTTTGTGGTGGAGAACCCTGTCTGCCAAACCCTAAATAGCCTCCCTAGTGGTGGTAGTATTAGTAGTATATTCTTTATTTTGGCCAAACGCCATAAGAGTATTACATCAAAGACATTAAAACACGTAAAATACATACAAATATCGTCCATGGATGATACACATCAAATATTTAGATAAAGATACATATAATACAATGCTAATTATTCTCCATATTTTCCTTATATATTACAATATGAGCCTAAGATCATTAAGAAGCATTATTTAAATTGGAGAGAGAAACAATTATATATTTAACTTGATCACATTTCAACTAAACTGCATTCACACTCATTGGCACTCATTTCTTGTAGTATATGGATATGTGGAATTATTGCGCATTTTTCTATGAAGGCGTTCTAAAGATCATGGGGGCAAACGAGGCAGTTGGTAAAATTATACCTCCAAATGTCAAGACTAGTTTAAGCTTCATTGGGGGGCATCGCTCTGGATATGGTTTTTCAGGCCCTCAATAGGAAGCGAGAAACAGTAAATACTATTCGTTTCTTCAGGTCACTTTTCAGTATTCACAGTCCCTCTCAGAAATACCTCATACCTTGGGTTCATGGGGAGCATTGTTCTCAATCTACTTTTCCAAGCTTTCCATAGGAAGTAAGAAACAGCAAATACTATCTGTTCCTTTTCAGTATTCGCAGCTAATCTCAGTAATGCCTCACACCCTGAAGCTTACACACTGCTATAATCCAGTTCCTGCCGGTCATTGAATAACTGGGACGAAAAAAAGAGAAAATGTTCCTCTAATTTAGAGGTCTTCAAACTGGGGGGCGGGCCCCCCTAGGGGGGCCTCGAGTGATCTCAGGGGGGGGCGCCAGGCTCTGGCCAAAAGAAACATTATGCTTTGTTTTCACCCTAAAAAAATGAGCTGCAGTAAGCACTCTGTAATGGGCCATCATTCACATCCTTTGTCATTTAAATCCTGGCTGGGAGAAGGTGTCAAAAGGGAAGGGACTTCAAATTTTCTCCAAGACCCACACTGCCATTTTGAATAACCACACTGGATCCTTTGCACATTAGTAAGGCCTGCCTCACCGGAATAGTATGTTTGGAAATCATGTATTTGTTTGCATTTCTAAAACAGTGACATAACTTAGCTGCAATGTTTAAATAAGTCTAGACATATTTAAACATTGGCAGTTAAATAAAATAATTGTGAAATATTTTGAGGGGGGGCCCGGCGAATTGTTTTTCTACACTGGGGGGGGGCGCGGAATAAAAAAGTTTGAAGACCACTGCTCTAATTATATGCTTCGATAGTCACCGCTATGTTCTTTTTTCCACACCATGCTTAGCTATCACTTATCTCCTTTTAATTCTTTATCAGCAGATTAATACCACTTTACCTGTACTTTTTACTAACCTAAGAACGCACATTAGGTGCCAGATAATGTTCAGTGATATATTAATTTATAGTGATGTATACTATATGTTTCTTACCAGATATTCCCCAGATGAAGGCAGAAGCCGAAATGCATTGGGAATGAAAAGATTACATGTTGTAAGGACACCCAGGAGTGATAAAAACATATATTGGTTGACCTACCTGGATGCAGTAAATGATGAATAAAATCACTTACGGCTGTTAAAAGAAAGGAAAAAAAGGATTTTGATTGTTTCATTTCAAATTTAGCTGTTGTTTACAGCGCCTACACCAGTGCCCAAGGAGACACCAACACATCCGTGTTGGTGCAACTTTAGTTAATCTCAGTAATGCCTCACACCCTGAAGCTTACACACTGCTATAATCCAGTTCCTGCCGGTCATTGAAAACCTGGGACGAAAAAAATAGAAAATGTTCCTCTAATTCTTTTAGATGGAGAGAATGTGGGCATTGATTTACAGAGCAGCCTGTTTTGACACACTTAGATGTAAATGTTCTTAACGGTAAAACACCGCATCTAAATTGTACATATAAGCGTTTTGCTTGGATGGTGAAAATACTACCCATATATGATTCGAACTTGGGGAATCACTTGTGGCTCAGGAACTGCCCTGTTAAACTTCTATCAGTCTGGTCCTTCCCTGTCTGTACCAAAAGATTTTCCCAATAGGTTCTTTTCAGTTTCTCAGTGACACTTTTGGCAATTCTTGCAGAAAATGCTAATATCTCACTCATTTTGGACACTTCACCCATCTTCCTTACTTGCTTCAACCATGGGGAGCGAGCTTGTTTATCACATGCAATCAAATCTGATAAAGAGTCCTGATAGGGAGTCGGCTCCAAGGTTGACCAAATCCACACCCAGTATAACAATGGTTTTAAAGAGATTGCCAGATTAATGCAATTTAGGGAGGAGTCAAATCTCAGGGGTATTAAAGGAGCACTCAGAGATAGATTGATCAAAGCCCTGATAATATTATTTTCTGCCTGTGCGAGAAGAGATGAATCAACATAGCCCTATTTCTCGGCCCTATAGGTTTGCAGCAGCTACTGCCAAAGATCTTTATACACATAAGGCAGGTGAATCAGAACCCCCTGAGATGGCATTATACTTGCTCATGATTGCCAAATATCTCTTTTGTAGAATAATCTTACTCTTCCCCAATTGCGGCGACCAGGATAGATTGTCTGCTAGTCTTACTCCTAAGTATTGAAAATTGACCTTTTCAATCAGGGTAACCTCAATTGTCATCCCATCCCTACAAGGATTGATGGGGTTGATTACCATATACTTGGATTTTGTTGGATTTAGTTCTAGGCTCCTGCTTGAACAAAAAGATACAAAGGAGTCCCGTTCTGCCTGTAGGCCCATGGGGCTTGTAGAAATAAGGAGAGTATTATTGGCAAACATGAGGGGCCCGGTTCTCAAAGTTATCTGAGACAAAAGTCTAGCTTTACGACCTTTGGTATTTACAAAGGGCATTCACTACTCGAGGAGTGGAATGGAGGTTCCTGCAGATTTAGGTGCATCATGCTTGCAATGAGTTAACCACTTTATCGTTCCAATAATATAGAGGCTAAAAAGTGCAGTTGCAAGCACACATCCCTGCCTAACTCCTTGATTGATGGGGATCCTATCCGTGAGGTCCTCTCCTGTGTTCCACCTCACCTTAGCAAAGGTTTTAGTATGAAGACCTCGGAGTATCCAAAGAAGTTCTCTAGGGACTCCATACTCATCCAGAACCGTACCTAGAATGTCCCTCGGGACCAGGAAAAATGCCACTCTCGGGTCTAAAATAGAACCATAGAGATAGTCCCGCTTCAAGGTAACATACTTCCAGCATAGTACCTTGAACTAAAGACCTGATCAATGGTACTGACTTTACTTCTAAAGCCCACCTGCATATCTTCAAGGACATGTTTCACAAATAACCAAGTTTGAAGCCTAGCAAGAACCTGCTTTGAGAAGATTTTTTGTCTGTTATCTAATAGACGTTTAGGTCCCTGCTCCCCTTTTTTTTATATGGGGATGGTAACAGCTCCACTCCACAATGTAAATGTTTTTGAGCTTGTAAAGCGCACTGCTACCCGTCCATAGGTCTCCTGGCGCTGTATAACTCTGGGGAACCCGTCCTGGCTTTCCCTGTGGGATGGTCCCTTGCTGGGAGTCCCCAAGGTGGAGCCAGGCATCCCCGGAATTGGTGGGGCCGTTGTGGAGATTAGGCAAGCTAATGCCCAGAGTTGCCGAGTGGAACCCCTGATTAGAATAAGCACCGAAGCGAGAATTATCGAGTCCACTGACCAAGGTCCACGACCCTGCCGCATCGGGAATTGAATCCTGGTCCCGGGCCGACTTCTGCTCTCGGGCCTGCTGCCTCTAACCAGTGAGCCACACTACTCCACAATGAGGGAATAGCCTCACCCCGCATTATAGCATTAGGCAATGCATTTAGATAGGGGATCCAAACTTCAGGCTGCGATAAATACATATCACCAAGGATGCCGTCCAACCCAGAGGCTTTCTCTTTCTTCATCTGTTTTAGAGTAAGGGCTGTTTTAGCTAACGTGAAGCTTGCGGCCTTTCCTTCATTTGCTTCCAGCTTGACAATATAGGCTGTGGAAGCAAGCTCTACAATGGGGCCGTTCTCCTGTGGCCTACTACTACTGTTCCCAATAATGTGCATTGCAAATCATTCTCTCATTTGGTGACAGCCAGAATAATTTTGCGCCTAAAGGCAACATTTCCTGGAAGCACTGGCTCACTGCTTTATATATATATATATATATTCGCAGTGCAGGTCTATAATTGTAGGAGGTATCTTTATACTTGGGACGGGCTTGTGTGATCATTGAATGCCACATATGAAGTATTTGATCATGAGCTATTTCTTTTAAAGCATTTCTTGGCCTTTGGTTTAGAGCAGCAATGTGATTGTCCCTCCATTTCAAGAGATCTCTTGATTATTTGTCTGATTAGTTGCCTTCTCTGCCTGCAATGACACATCATTTCCTGGCAGTTTGTGTGTGGATTGTCCGTGTTCCTCTAGCTGGCACTAATAAGCAGTGCACTCGCCTTCAGACAGCATTGATTTTCAGTGTGTGCTTGTTTCTCAAGCCAGAACCACTTAGCAGTACAACATTTCTAACCAAGTCCTGTTCAGCCGTACATCCGCTTCCTGAATCAGCAATACTAAGCACTACGCCTATTCCTGAACCATCACTGCTAAGCAGCACATCCTTGTTTTCGAGTCAGCACTGTTTTGCAGTCACTACTGTTTCCTGAGCTTCTGTTCTTGTAGTGGTTTCCATATTGATAGGCACTGCTCTCATTTTCCTGTTCTTTATTTCAGTGCTTGCTCGGAGATACGTGTTTGCCTCTGTTCTATTTCCTTACCTTTTACCTAATAGTAAACATTCTATATATTTTTTTGTTATATCATCTAGGTTAGTGTGTGAGGGGCATGATTTCAGAGCACAGCTTCTAATGAAGGTGATTTTATGTTACCATGTGGCATATTTAATTTTGAAAATCTTAAAAGAAAAGTTACAAACAACAAAAAAGCATTGTGGAAGGTGGGCATAGGGATTGCCAAGGGCCCTGTATAACTCAAGCTGAGAGCTTAGGTGGTTGGACAAAGGACCTAACCACAAGCCAGACCCTGCGGCCAGCTCCCTCTGCACACCCCCAAAGGCAGTGTGCTGTGGAGATGGATGTGCAGAAGAAGGGGTACTGGCCTGGCCACAAGCCAGCTTCAGCACCCAACCCCCACCCCATGTCTATAGGCAAAGGCCATAAACAGTTTGGGTTGGATGCAGCAAAGGATTATGGAGTATATCATCAAAAAGAAATCCCGAAAGTCCTGAGAAAACTTTGTTAATCATAAGTTATGATTTCTTTTGCTCACAATTAATTAATTTAAAAAATGTAACACGGAAATTTCCTTAAAACGCTGTTAAAATGAAGCTATGGATATCAAATAAAACCGAAAACACCTGAAATTGCCCTCTGATAGTTAGTTGAGCAAACCATAACTTACACCTATAACATGCAAACTATAACTGACAATCCAAATGCAATAATCATGAGCCTACAATATTTACGCCATAAATATAAGGACTTAACAACACAGTATCATTACAACACATACCTAAACAAATTATATTGCATTTATAATGAGGTAATAACCATTAATCCCACTCAAATAGGAACACTTTGTCCATAACCAAACCTGGCAACTGCATAGACCATATAAGAATCACACAAGGATCCATTTTCCTGACCTTGCTGAGTAAGTCATCTCTCAATATTAGATACAAACTGAGGAGAGCATTGAATAAATACTCTAATATCTTATGATCCAATATTTCATGAAATCTCTAAAAACAACACTAGATATCAGACCAGACTGCTCGTGCTGTGAGAGTATCTTAGGCATAGAACTATCTGATAAAGCAAAAAGGTTTACCTGTTTCCCAGATCCTAGTGTATAGAGTGTGTGTTTTTGTTTTTTAAATTACACATTTGTGTGAACTTCACTAAAGTAAAATGGTGACGGGTATTTAAGGCATCTTCTCCCTATACATGAAAGAATATATACCCCAGAACTGTATTTACCCCTTTGAAAACTGGAGGGACATGTTCTTAGTTGCTTGACTTGAACAGTAAAAAAAGAACCACTTTGTGGGCTCAGATACTCCAACGCCTTTTACACTTGTCTTACAAGGGATCTATAGTTACCAGGTGCTGCGAACAGCGGGTATGATTTACTATATTTGCTGTTTTGCACGCTAGTGTTACCCCGATATTTAACCTTGTCATTTTACCTGTTATTAGCACTGATCTTAAATTGCTTTTAAAATAAATTACAAAGCCCATCTTCTGCCTCACCTGATCTCGCCACACCCGCTGCTATGATTACGTTTGGTAATCCCCATTACTCTTAGTCCTACTTGTCCTCGACCCAGTCATCACTCATGAGGTATTCCACAGACAGGAAACAAAACAAGAAACGCTTTTAGGCTCCACCCCCCCTCCTGCCAGGTGCTATATCAGACCTAACCACCAGAAGCACATCCTGACACACCAAGCAACAAAGGCCTGGACAGGGAGGGAGGGAGGGAAGTATGACTGGGTCGAGGACGAGTAGGGCTAAGAGTAATGGGGATTATCAAACGTAATCATAGCATTACCTCTACGTTCCTCGTCCTCGACCCAGTCATCACTCATGAGGCATACCAAAGCAACGCCCAAACAGGCCTTTGGCAACCCAAACACAGCAAAACACAGACCAGACACAAAGGAGTGCAGCAAGTGAAAAAAGTTTAATAAACAAAACAGAACTCAAAGTGGAGGGGGAACCCCCACAGCCTGCAACACCCCACGACCAAAATTGGTCCGGTCAGACAGGGCACAATTCAACCTGTAGTGCCTCACAAACGTGGACTCAGAGGCCCAGGTCCCAGCCCGACAAATCTCATCAAAAGACACACCATGGTAAGCAGCCCAGGAGGCAGACACGCCCCGAGTGGAACGCGCCTGAACACCCGCCGGACAAGGCAAACCAGCACCAAGATAGGCAAGAGTGATGACAGCCTTAATCCAGCGACCCAAGGTGAGCCTGGAAGCAGCCTTACCCTTACCAGCCACACCAAAGGTGACAAAGAGAGAGTCAGAAGAACGAAACTCCCCAGAACGAGCCACATAAATGGACAAGGCACGCCTCAGGTCCAAAGAATGAAGCAACAGCTCAGAAGGAGAAGAAGGAGAAGGACACAAAGAAGGAAGAACCAGCTCCTGAGAGGAATGGAAACGGGAGCGGACCTTGGGGACAAAACCAGGATCCAAAGAGAGCACCACAGCGTCATCCAGAAAACGCAAAAACGAGGGGGAAAAACGCAAGGCCGTAAGCTCCCCCAGCTGCCTCGCAGAAGTAATGGCCACCAGAAAAGCCACCTTGTATGACAGAAACTTTAGCTCCACAGTCTCCAAAGGCTCGAAAGGGGAAGACTGTAAAACACCCAACACCAAGGAGAGATCCCAAGGGGGCACCAGAGAATGAACAGAAGGGGAAGAAAGAGAAAAACTACGAAACAGACGAGAAACCAACAGGCCATCCGAAGGAAGAAAGGAATCCGGGTCCCGGAAGGCCCAGATAGCAGCCCACTGACCCCTCAAGGTAGACACAGCAAAGCGCTTCTGAAAGCCATCCAGAAAAAACTGAAGGACAGAAGACACAGGGCAAGAGGTAGGAGACAAACCAGACGAGGAACACCACCCCGAGAAAGAAGACCAGTGCTTCGAGTAGGAAGACAAAGTCGACGGCCTACGAGAGGCCTGCATCACAGAAATGATGTGGTCGGGCAGACCACGGACCCCAAGAGACAACCGTTCAACCTCCAGACCGCCAAGGAGAGGGGAACCAGAAGAGGGGACGGGGACCGCAGAGGAGAGGGGTAGCGGGGTAGAAGCCAAGGAGGGCCCACCGCCAGGCACAGCAGCAGAGGAACCCAGGACCTCCTCGGCCAGTGCGGAAGAACAGCCACCACCCGAGCTCCCTCCCGCTGAACCTTTAGCAAGAAGGCAGGAATCAGAGGAAAGGGAGGAAAGGCATAACGAAGCCAAGGAGGCCACCGGAGAGACAAGGCATCCACCCCCCAGGCGCCCAGCTCCGGAGACCTGGAGCAGAACAGGGGAACCAGGGCATTGGACCGGGAGGCGAACAGGTCCAGACCCGGAGTCCCGAACCTCGGGCAAATCAACTGAAAAGTCCGGGGAGTCAGACACAAGGACAGAGACGAAGGGAACCTCCGGCTCAATGAACCCGCCACCACGTTGTCCACACCACGAATGTGCTGAGCAGACTTGGCCTGAAGATTCTTCTCCGCCCAGTCTGAGATGGAGAAGGCCACCAGGTTCAGGGAAGAACTGCGGGTCCCCCCCTGGTGATTGATGTAGGCCACAGACACCGTGTTGCCCGATCTCACCAGGACATGGCAACCCCTCAGATGAAGGTGGAAAAAGCAGAGCACCCTCTCCACCGCAGACAACTCCCTCCAGTTGGACGACCTTCGTGACTCTGACGGGAGCCAACGAGCCTGCACAGCCCAATGGTCCAGAGTCGCCCCCCACCTGGAAGCGCTGGCATCCGTGGTCACAACCAGAGGAGGAGGCAGACGGAACAGCATCCCCACGGAAAGGTGGGAAGGGTCCAGCCACCACTGAAGAGCAGACAAAACGTCCAGAGACACAGGCACCGGAACCGCATAATCCAGGACAGGGAAAGGGACCCACCGCTGCACATGCCACAGCAGAGGGCGCAGATGAACCCTGGCCCAGGGCACGGTGAAGACAGAAGCAGCCATGTGGCCCTGAACCTCCAGCCACTGAAGGAGGGGAGCCAAGGCTTGCGACAACAACTTCCTCAGCAACGACTGAAGGGGACGAATCCGGGCGTCCGGCAGGAACACCTTGCCCAACACAGAATCGAACACAGCACCGATGAAGGTCCTCCGGGTGGCAGACTCCAGGTGGCACTTCGGCAAGTTGATCAAGAACCCGTGCTCCCTGAGCGTAGACATGGTCAAGAGAAGGTGGCGAGACATGACCTCCAGGGACGGAGCCTGAACCATCCAATCGTCTAGATACGGGAACACAGACACCCCCAGGAGATGGAGATGGACCACCAAGGGAGCCACCACCTTGGTGAACACCCTGGGGGCGGACCGAAGACCAAAGGGAAGGACGCAGAACTGCCAGTGCTGACCCTCCAGGCAGAAGCGCAGGAAACGCTGATCGCTCACAGCCACCGGGACGTGCAGATACGCATCTGGGAGGTCCAGAGTGGAGAACATCCAACCGGACTGGATCAGCGGAAAAACCTTCTGGAGAGTCTCCATCTTGAACGGGATCTTCTACACGAGCAAGCTCAGACCCCGAAGGTTGATGACCACCCAGAAGCCGCCCGTGATCTTTGGCACCACAAAGATGATGAAGTGGACACCCAACCCCCGCTCCTCCACCGGAACAGGGACAACCACAAGCTTGCTGACCAAAGAACGGACCCTGTCCAACAAGGCCAGATGGCAGGAGGCATCCCGAGGAGAAGGGGTCACCACCACCCCGGAGGGGGAGGGGGGACAAGAACTCGATCCGGTAGCCCCTCGACAAGACATCCAGCACCCAATTGTCGGAGGTCGTCAGGCGCCAAACAGGAATGAACTGGCGAAGCCTCCCACCAACCAGAGGTGGACCACCAGCGAGAACGTCCCCTTTGATGGCATAGTCAGGAACGCTGCGGACCAGACCCGGCACCCCTCTGGGACTTCTTCTGAAACTTCCGGGGAAAAGACCGGCCAGTGCCACGTTGACTCCGAAATGAGGACTTCTGAAACCTGGAAGGCTGGCGGAAAGACCGTGCACCAGAGAAGGAGGAACCCCTACGGGGCGGAAGATCACGAAAGGACAAAGAATGCTTGCGCTCCTTGAAGACATTGTGCAGTTTCTCCTCCAGCGAGTCACCAAACAGACGGGCACCAGTGAAAGGCAGCCTCAAAGCCATGGAACGCTGGGCCGCGTCCGTCTTCCAATCCCGCAGCAACAGGTTACGACGGGCAGCAACAGAGGAACCACAAGACATAGCAGAAGCCCTCACAGAATCAAAGGCGATGTCCGACAGGAATTCCGCCTGGCGCGCCATAGACTCCAGCAACTCCGGACAACTGGCACCCTCCTGCATCGATGAAAACAGGGACTTGAAATCGGTCAGCAGAGACTGGGCAACATAGGCCCCATAAACGCCAGAACGAATAGCCAGGTGAGAAGTGGCATAAGACTTCTTCAGGGCAAAATCCACCTTTTTGTCCACGCCATCCTTCAGAATGTTATCATCCGCCATAGAAGGACGACCCACAAGACTGGCCACAACAGAGTCCACAGGAACGGAATCAGGCAAATTGTCCGCCATATCCTGCAAGGGATAAAGCTTGGACATAAACCTGGGCATGGAAATATGATCAGGGTCCTTCCACTCCTTCAACAGGACATCAGAAACAAAAGGGTGCACAGGCAAGGAAGAGGCAACAGGCTTCCGAAACTGCGGCAAGAGCGAATCCTGAGAGGAACTGGGCGCAGAATCATCCGGGAACCCCATGTTAACTCTCACATGGGAAAGGACATCAGGCAAGAGATCCCTGGAAATGTACTTGCCCTGAAGCTCAACAGCAGCTGAAGAAGACTCATCAGACTCAGAAGAAGATGAAATATCAGAATAAAGCGCAGCAGAACCAGAAAGACCAGCAGCACCTTTCTTGGACGCCTTGATATCAGAAAGAGTCTCCAGGATAAGGCACTTAATCCTATCATCATCAACCCCCTTGGCACGCTTCACAGGAGGAGGAGAGGAGTCCCCACTGGAACCCGAGGAAGAGGGAGGCACAGGCGAGGAATGCTTCCTCTTGCGATGGTGCTTGCCCATGACTAACAACCAAAGCACAAAGCAGGAACAAAGGTAAGAACACCACAAGAGTACACCCCCCCCCCCAGAGGACACATATATATACATATGTAGGGCACTCCCCAATTAACCCCCTACAGGGAGGACCGGGATAGGCCAAAAGCGGCCAAAACTACCAAGACAGCCCCTCAAAACAACCAGGGAGGCAAGTCCCGACCCCCCCAGCCAACCAACAGGCCAGGCCGGAGAAGAGGGAGGGAAAGGCAAAGTCAAAAAGAGAAGCAGAACAGCCCTCGCAACATAATAGTGCAAATAATAAAGCACGACTCACCGAGGCTCCTGACAGCTGCAAAGCCACGTCAGAAGCGGGAGGCAGGGGAGCCGGATCCGCCCAGGGTCCGGTGGTGGCGGCACAACCAAAATTGTCCCCAAGGATCGGAGCGCCCGGAGCCCACCCAGGCGTCCGTCCGAACTGACGCCAGGTAGGAAATGCCAACAGCGCATGCGCGCATTCAAGGCATCGCGAGAGGATGCCGGGCTTCCACACAATGAGGAAGCCCGGCCACAGCATACAGAGTGCCGCCGCTCTGCCGGCCGGCGGCACTCCGCGGCCAGCAGCGCCGGCAGAAAGCCGCCACCCCCCCCCCCCGGTTTCCCACAGCACAGAGAGGCCCGGGGGGTGGGGGGGAAGCGAGAAACACGGGGAGGAGCGCGCAGAATTCAGCGCTCCTCAACCCACGCACCACCCCAACGAAAGCATCTCCGGGTCCCCACAGAGAGGCAGGGGGGGCAAGGAACACCCCGGGGAAGAGCGCACACACAGCAGACCAGCGCTCACTACCCCTACCTGTCATCAGGAGAGCATGAGGAGCCGGCCGCGTTCGTCTTCCACATCAAGGGACAGCAGCAGGAAACCAGGCAGGAAGAAGAAGGAGGAAGACCAGAGAAGCCCAGCAGCTCAGGTCAACCAAGCCCGGGAGGAGACAGGGAAGCCCAGCAGCCCCACTCCAAAGAATCCCACGACGGTCCATGGGAGCCTCCCAGAGCCCAGCAGAGGAGGATCCACAGGACAAAGATGGAGGTAAGTGCCCGGCACCCACCCCAGCGTCTCCCATCAAGTAATCCACCGACAGGAAACAAAACAGGATGTGCTTCCGGTGGTTAGGTCTGATATAGCACCTGGCAGGAGGGGGGGTGGAGCCTAAAAGCGTTTCCTGTTTTGTTTCCTGTCTGTGGAATACCTCATGAGTGATGACTGGGTCGAGGACGAGGGACATAGAGCTAATGTCCTGTCCGCCGGCTCCCCTGTCCACCACGGGTTTCCCCGTTTGATGTGGAGGGAGTGAAGGCGGGACAGTGACATATTCAAGGGTTAGAGGTCGGGGCGGGAACAACACTGCTGGAGCACTATTTAGTGGGCTCTAGCAGTGATACTCGCTGGATCTGTAGTTACCAGGTGCAGCGAACAGCGGGTATGATTTACTATATTTGCTGTTTTGCACGCTGGTGTTACGCCGATTTTTAAACTTGTCATTTTACTTGTTATTAGCGCTGATCTTAACTTGCTTTTAAAATAAATTACAAAGCCCAACTTCTGCCTCACCTGATCCCGCCACACCCGCTGTCCTGTCCGCCGGCTCCCCGGTCCACCACGGGTTTCCCCGTTTGATGTGGAGGGAGTGAAGGCTGGACAGTGACATAGTCAAGGATTAGAGGTCGGGGGGCGGGAACAACACTGCTGGAACACTATTTAGTGGGTTCTAGTGGAGATACTCGCTGGATCTGTAGTTACCAGGTGCCGCGAACAGCGGGTATAATTTACTATATTTGCTGTTTTGCATGCTGGTGTTACGCCGATTTTTAACCTTGTCATTTTACCTGTTATTAGCGCTGATCTTAAATTGCTTTTAAAATAAATTACAAAGCCCAACTTCTGCCTCACCTGATCTCGCCACACCCGCTGTCCTGTCCGCCGGCTCCCCAGTCCACCACGGGTTTTCCCGTTTGATGTGGAGGGAGTGAAGGCGGGACAGTGAAATAGTCAAGGGTTAGAGGTCGGGGGCGGGAACAACACTGCTGGAGCACTATTTAGTCAGGGTGTACAGTCTTAATATCGAGTCATTTATTTCGACTGGACATAATATCGACTAGAGAATATCGAGATGGCATTAATATCGAGGTAAGTAATATCGATTTTTTTTTTATCGATTGTTATGTATGTAAAAAATATCGACATAAAAAATATCGAGTAAGTAATATCGTCAGTAAAAAATATCGATATGTTTATTAGTTTAAAAATATCGAAAGTTGTGTTATCGACTGTCACAATATCGACTCTCATGATATCGAATTTTAATATGTATATATATAATATGTAATAGTTCAATGTACATTGTTTTAATGTTTTATAATAGCATTTTGTGTTAAAATGTATTAATTTTATTTATTTATTTATATAGAATTAATGTTAAAAATAATTAATAAATTAAAAAAAATTTATATTACTATAATAATTTCTAGGAGCGGGTAGTGGGTTTTTAGGGGAATAGGGTGGGAAGTATTTTAAATATAATTAATTAATTATGTAAATATATTAATTGGTATTAATTAATTAATTATGTAAATATATTAATTGGTATTAATTAATTAAATATGTAAATATATTAATTGGTATTAATTAATTAAATATGTAAATATATTAATTGGTATTAATTAATTAAATATGTAAATATAATTATTAGTATTAATATGTAATTAATTGTTAAATTACTATTTAATTAAATATATAATATGTAATTGGTAAATATGTTATTTTAATAGCTTATTTGAGAATTATGCTTATTTAAATAATTTTTTTCATGTAGCCGGTTGTGGGATTATAGGGGATTAGGGTGGGAAGTAATTTAATAGTAAGTAATTAAATCTGTTAATTAATTAATTGGTAAGAATAAGTAAATACTTGTTATTTATCTAAAATATGTTAATTATATATAATTTAATTGTTAATTTATTTAAATAAATGGAATTATTGTTGAATATGTAAAATCAAACTTTTTTAGGATATGTAGTGGGTTGTGGGATTATAGGGGAATAGGGTGGGAAGTAATTTAATTGTAAGTAATTAATTATGTTAATTAGTTAATTGTTATGAATAATTAAATATTTGTAAAATAAATTAAATATGTAAATTATATTTTATGTAATTGTAAATTTATTAACATTAATGCTATTATAGTAAATTATGTTACATATCACATTTTTATGTTATGTAGTGGGTTGTGTGTTAATAGGGGTATAGGGTGGGAAGTTAATTAATTATAAGTAATGACATATGTTAATTAATTAATTGGTATTCATAATGAAATAATTGTTAAAGACTTAAAATATGTTAATTATATAGATATAAATAGATATAACTAATATTATAATAATTAAATATAATATATATATATATGAAATATAATTGTCTAATTACATTTAATTACATATATATAATATATTTATAATTAGATATATAAAGATATATATAAAATATATATATATAATTATAGATATTCTCATATATATATTATTTTGTATTTGGGGAAAGAGGTTGGTTTAGTCTTCTGGGTTACTTTTCTGTTTGGTTATTAAGGGGTATATGTTGTGTGCAGAGTCAGTTGTAAAGGGGTATTTTTAGGGGTCAGGGTCAGTTTTCAGTTAGTGGGTAAAGGGGTATTTGTAGGGTTCAGGGTCAGTTTTCAGTATTTGGGTAAAGGGTAATTTTTTTCTTTCAGAGTCAGTTTTCAGTTTGTGGATAAAGGTGTTTTTAGGGGTCAGGGTCAGTTTTCAGTTTTTGGGTAAAGGGGTATTTGTAGGGGTGAGGGTCAGTTTTCAGTTAGTGGGTAAAGGGGTATTTGTAGGGGTCAGGGTCAGTTTTCAGTTAGTGGGTAAAGGGGTATTTTTAGGGGTCAGGGTCAGTTTTCAGTTAGTGGGTAAAGGGGTATTTTTAGGGTTAAGGGTCAGTTTTCAGTATTTGGGTAAAGGGTATTTTTTTGGTTGCAGGGTCAGTTTTCAGTTTGTGGGTAAAGGGGTATTTTTAGAGGTCAGGGTCAGTTTTCAGTTTTTGGGTAAAGGGGTATTTTTAGGGGTTAGGGTCAGTTTTCAGTTAGTGGGTAAAGGGGTATTAGTAGGGGTCAGTGTCAGTTTTCAGTTAGTGGGTAAAGGGGTATTTTTAGGGGTTAGGGTCAGTTTTCAGTTAGTGGGTAAAGGGTTATTTTTAGGGTTAAGGGTCAGTTTTCAGTATTTGGGTAAAGGGTCTTTCTTTGGTTGCAGGGTTAGTTTTCAGTTTGTGGGTAAAGGGGTATTTTTAGAGGTCAGGGTCAGTTTTTAGTTAGTGGGTAAGGGGTATTTGTAGGGGTCAGGGTCAGTTTTCAGTTAGTGGGTAAAGGGGTATTTTTAGGGGTCAGGGTCAGTTTTCAGTTAGTGGGTAAAGGGCTATTTTTAGGGTTAAGGGTCAGTTTTCAGTATTTGGGTAAAGGGTATTTTTTTGGTTGCAGGGTTAGTTTTCAGTTTGTGGGAAAAGGGGTATTTTTAGAGGTCAGGGTCAGTTTTCAGTTTTTGGGTAAAGGGGTATTTTTAGGGGTCAGGGTCAGTTTTCAGTTAGTGGGTAAAGGGGTATTTTTAGGGGTCAGGGTCAGTTTTCAGTTAGTGGGTAAAGGGTTATTGTTAGGGGTCAGGGTCAGTTTTCAGTTAGTGGGTAAAGGGGTATTTTGTGGGTTCTGGGTCAGTTTTTAGTTTGTGGGTAAAGGGGTGTTTTTAGGGCTTTGGGTCAGTTTAGGGTTTTAGGTTAGAGGGATACAGGGTAAAAATATGGTCAATTTAAATGTCTATTAAATTAGTTACTTTTTCATATATTTTATATAAAATATTTGAATTAATATACATTAAAACAATTATTGGTATTGTAGGACTTTAAATATTAATACATTTTTAAACATATTTAAATGTATAAGGTATTTTTTAATAGATTATTTAATATGCAAATAATATTTATATACAATAATAAAGAAGGAAACATAGACAGGGTTAAATGCCATAAATGAAAAATTGTTTATTCACATATAAAAATTTATTTGTAAGTAGAGAATCATTTTTTATTTATAATCAAAAAATTTCATTCAATGTTTTTATTAACATAACAAAAATATGAAGTACATGTATATGTTTTTAACACATAAATTATATTAACATAATTTTTTTATCTTTTACATATATTAACATTTAAATAGTTTCTGAAACAAATTGGTAATATGTACTTTTTATTTAATAACAAAATATTTATTCAGATACACATTGAATTTATTGTGATTGCAAATTATGTACATTTTTTTGTAATTGTAACATTTTTGTTTATTACCAAGTCATGTTATATTTTTGGAAATAATTATTATGAATATTGAACATATTTATAATATTCATTTTTAAATACATAAACACCAAAAACATTTATTATATACATACATAATGTTTTACATAATATTTGCAAATTTAAAAAAAACATTTCTTGTAACAAACTTATATATGCAATTTATTTTTACATTAACATTATTTACTAAATGTATTTATAAATCAAAAATAAATTTTTTAACTATAACATAACAGTTGAATAATTATTTCAAACTTATGAATATTTATGAAATAATTTTATACACTTTAAAAAAATATTTACACTTAATATAATACTCTGTGTATTTTTTAAAGTGTTGGAATATAGAAATTAAATAGCATTTAGCTGTATACAGGGACTACTTTTTAACCGCGTAATGTTACTTAGGCGTATTTGGTGCTTCAACAGATCGCAGTTGGGTGCTGCTTCGCGTTAGAGAGGGTAAGTTTGTTTTAATTGTGTTTTATAAGTTTCTGAACTTATTGCTAGTGTATGTGTGCTGTGTTTATGTTTATGTAGGTAGAGTTAATTAGAGAAGATTGTGTGTTCGGTGTTAGGTAGAGTGTACGATATTGGATTTTTACCGCGTTTTTGTTGTAGGTGTGTGAGGTGAGGTAATATGTTTAAATGTTACTAAGATAATATGTTTGATGTATAAATATGTGTTTTTATATATGTATGGGTGTTTTTATGTGGGTGGGTATGTTATTTATTTTTTCTAGGTTATCGTCGCGTTTCGCTGTTTTGGAGGACTCCCTTCTTTTTTGATCACAGCTGTGTAACGAGTATTATATACTCTTATTTTTGCACACTATTTTTTGGGTTTTTACATTTTCTTGGAGCGTTTATTTTTCGCCATTACGGATTTTTGGGTTTTCTATGGTATCTGGTGTCTACTGAAGTGGAAAGGAGTCGCTATGCATTTGCTTGTATTTTTGCATTTTTTTTGGGCTTTCATGGATTGTATGGGTTTTTGGAATGGTGTCCTATGGATTGCTTGGAATTGGATTACGTTTGAAGCTGCATCAGAAATATAAGTATTTTCTGGATTTTTAATGGGTGGGAAAACTGTTTTTAATTTTGCTTTACTTACGTTGTATGTAACATTTTGTAAATACATTATCTAAATACATTTTATATATGTTAATATTATGTATTTGATAATTTAATTGCAATTTGTTACATATTATAATGAAGAATTTTAGGAAAAATATGTTTAGTTTTACGTGTATAGTTATGTAATGTTTTAAAGAATAGTTTTGGCAATCATTGATAGATATTCTAGTCCTTTGCTAGTTGGATAGAGGGTAACTTGACTTTGGAGTGTGTTATACATTTTTTTAGTTTCTTTGGTGAGTTTAGGTCCAATCAAAGTTACTGATTGCTCCATTCGGAGCTCCTGGTAACTTTGTTCTTTTTGTAAGGATTGTATTAATTTGTGAAGGGTAGGCGTTCCTCGGCCTGTAGTTGCTTGGAAGGCATTGTGCCATCCTTCAACTGCATTGTTTGTTTTTGCTTCCTTATTTAGTGTGCTAAGGTAGACATTCCACCAAGCTATTTGGTATTTGGGTTGTCTTCTGTGGCCTGATCTGTGTAGCCTTCCTACCCATGTGTCTTCGAAGTAGTCAAGCATAGGGCTTAGTTTATCTTCGTTTCTTTTATAGTAGGGGCTGTCTATTAATAAGTTATAGTGCTCAGTTACATCTGTTAGTGGAACATAGGCTAGGGCGATGAGTTTTTTGATTTGATAAGCAAATGTGCTATCAGTGGCGTATTGGATACTCAAGGTTGATTTTTGTAGATGTCGCCAGATACATTGATTAAAGTGGTAATAGCAACCTTGTATTGCTGTGTGTGGGTATGTTTTAAGGATGCTGTTTATCATAGCTTTTTCAAAGTCAATGATAATTTTTTGTGGAAAATAGTTGTTAGTATGTTGCTTGACTTCAGTTAGTATTTCTTGATAGGTAGTTTGCTGTTTGTTTGGTAGAAGGGCATAAAGGAATGGAATATTTGCATTTTGGAAATGACCATGGATGGTGTATAATTGATAAAAAGGTTTGGGGCATACAGAAAAAGTACCGTCCATCATCCAAGTTTGGCATTGGGTAAGTTTTGTCATGTTGTTTGCTGTGGCAAACAGTATAATTCTTTTATCTTTAGATTTGTTGTCATAGAGTATAAAATTTTCTTTATTGTGAGTTACAGAGAGTTCAGGTGGAATTTGGACTTCTTCTAAAGTTTTTGGTGTGGGAGGAGTAGTGCATGTTGCTCTTTTTTGTCTAGCTACTGTTCTTTTAAGGGATTCTATAGATGGTAATTGGCTAGAAGCATGTTGGGGAAGTACACTTAAATGGTGTTTCAGAATAGCAGTTGTTGGTTGATCAGTGCTAGTACTAGCTTCTTTAAGGGAATCTAGCATTTGTCTAATCTCTATTTCTGTTACATTGGGTGGGTGATTATGTTCTTTAGTATAAGTAACAGTAGTTTCCTGAGTTATAGCTCTACCATAACATTTGTTGGCATAATATTTCGTACACTTCCAAAACACTTTCAAATCTTTTTGTTTCTCTTGAGTGTAGACATATCCCATGTAACAAAGAAGCATTTTCCCTTTTTGTGAATAAATGAATTTAGCTCCTTCAGTCATGATAGTATTGTAGTGCTAGGAGGTAATTAAAAGAGAATGTAAATATTTTTTAAGGAAAAAAAATGTTCTAATCACATTATACAGTTTCACACATTTGTATTTTACCTGTAAATGTTTTGATGCTTTCAAGTCGTTATTTTCAGCTGTTGATGTTCTTCAAACTGTTATTTTCTGTGTATATCTTTTTGTACCTGTGGAAGTTGAGAAAATGTGTAGATATATTTTATTACTATTTATGATAATTTGTTCGACGTTTTTTGCTAGTTTAGATTTAGTTACCTATCTATTAATTCTCGATTTTACATTTCTAATATATACTTACTTTTTTATATGTAACTTTTGATGTCCAGGTGTTGTGTAGGTCTTCTGTTTTTTTTTTTCATCTGTAGGATGAGTGCTAAAAAAAAAAGATATATTTGATGTATTTTGCTTTAAAATATAGGTGTGAGCTTTGAGAGTTACATTTTCGCTGACTAATAATGTAGTAGTACTTACTTTAGATATGTGTAGGTCTCTTTCTGTTGAAGTCCATCAGTTTTCTTCCAGAAATCCAGCAGAGTTTCGTCTTCCTTTACTTAGGAGATGTATACTGCGTTTTTAGTTACTTATTATTTCATTTATATAGTATTAGGTTAATTGTTTCAGAAATAGGATTGGTTGTTTAAATGGATAGTCTGTTTTTATTTGTTGATTTGAATTTTTTTTTCTGTTATGCTAATTGTTTTCCTTATATGGGTGACGCCAATTAACGTTTATTGAATGTGTAAGGATTTATTTTGTATAGGTAATGTTCTAGATAATGTTATTTTGATATTTGTAAAGTGGAGGAATATATATAATTAGTTGTAAAAAATGTGTAGAAGGTCGAAACATTGTTTATGTATTATAAAATGTATGTTAGTATTTATTGTGTATTGTAAATGTTATGAAAATAAATAATATATGTCATCTATTTATATTAACTAAATCTGGTTTTTTATGATCAGTATGACTTAATTATTAAATAATAAAGTCATTTATTTTAGGATCTATTAATGTCGATTTTTTTACAATCGATAAATTTGCTATCTATGTTTGTGTAATCGATATTTTGACTGTTATATAAATATTTAATAATCGGTGTTTTAGAAATCGATAATGTTGTGAGTCGATATTGTTGTAGTCGTTGTTTTTAGTAGTCGATATTGTGTAGTCGATATTTTTGATGTTTGTTGTGTAAGTATAGTAAATCGATAATTTTGTTGTCGATAATTAGTCATCGATATTTTGTCCAGTCGATATTCGGTCTGTCGAGGTTATGTCAGTGATCCTTAGTCAGCCTATGTGTACATCGCGCAGCGGACGCGCCTTTGGCGCGCCAAAGGCAAGCCCGTCCGAGCCCGTCCGGGACCAGGGGCCACCTCCCCTGCCCAAATCCCCAAAGCATTTACCTATTCACGCAGTGATCTGCTCAGCCACAGATCTAAATACAACTCTAACTGTAAAACGCTGGTCTGTGAGGATCCTCCTCTCCTCTGCCCCGAGTGCAATTTCTCATTTTCCCATTTACAGCTGGGAATAACAGGGGAAAACGTAGGATGCATAAACAACAAAACTGAGACAAATAAAGATGCAGCCAGGCATTTTAACTTTATTAGCACCAACTGCCGATCGCTCCCCAAACATAAAGAGGACATTTTTAACTTATTAAATGACTACAAGCCAGATGCCTTATTCCTAACAGAAACTTGGCTTAATGCCAGTTCAGGCCCAGACATTGCCACAGCCTTACCCCCAAACTATACCATAGTAAGGAAAGATTGATTGAATCAAAGTGGGAGAGGCATAGGGATCATTTTTAAAAAAGATCTTAAATGTAAATGGGCAGATCTTAAATTGGACAACTGTGAAGCTGGACTTTTTAAACTTACCCTCTCACCTCAAATTACGTTTACTGGAATCCTGACCTATCGACCACCAGGCGCGGCAGGGCAATGTGCGGCGGCTCTGTCAGAGTTTATTACCCCACTCCTGCTGGAGGCCTCCATGTTTTCTATTCTTGGCGACCTTAACTTGCACTTAGAGGACCACAATTGCCCTATGATCCTCAACCTTCTTTCCGACTTAGAAGCACTCAATGTCCAATTTAGAAATAAAGGTCCAACGCACATAGCAGGGCACTTATTAGACCCTGTTTTTGCTAACTTTAATAACCTAAGCTGTTAACCTGCACCTCCCATACCCTGGTCGGACCATTTCCTAATCAATTTTAAAATATGGTTACCTACTACAAAAGACCTCAATCGAACTGAGGTGTGGGTCAGAAACTGGAAAAAAATGAACATAGATGATCTTAACTCCCAGCTAATACGGTCCAGACCGAATATAACTTTTAATGAGCTCAAAGTCTTAGATCACAATGAAATCAGCACCTGGATATCTGCGGCAGTACAGACTACCTTTCCGCTTACGCTGAGTAAATGGAAATCATGCAACCCCCCGGTCCCATGGTTCTCTGAGAAACTGAAGCGAGAAAAAAGTTACTGCAAGAAGCTAGAGAGGCAGTGGAGAAGAAACTATGACGTAGCAAGCAAGGCTGTATATAAACAAGCGCTAAATGTTTATCATTTGTCATGTAAAATATCTAAGGGGGAATACACAAAGAATACCATTTTAGAGGCACAAAGCAATCCCACTACTCTTTTTAAAGTTTTAAAGGACCTAGCCGGAGCGGCACACCAACCAGAACCCCCTATTTTGTCAACCACACAATGTAATCTCATTGCAAATTATTTTAATGAGAAAATATCTAACATATACTCTAACTTTAATGCAGGATGCGACCCTAAGGCAATCCCGCTGTTTAACCCCAATCCCCAACGGGTCTGACGAGTGGGAGAATACTCCTGCAAACCTGCTCACTGCCTGGCAGCCATTAGACCCCAATACTTTTATGGAAGTACTAAACAGCATCAAATCAGGCTCACCTCAGGACCCCTTGCCGGCCCATATCTTTAAACAGCTTGATCCTTACATTCTGGATGTTGTTAGAAAACTGCTAAATGCATCTCTAAATGAAGTTGTAATACCGGAAGACTGTAAGCGCGCAATGTTAGTACCTCTACTTAAAAAGGCAAACGGAGATCCAGAGATCTCCTCTAACTTTCGCCCTATATCGCTCCTGCCAATATTCTCCAAAATCTTGGAAAAACATGTAAACAGACAGCAAGCAGATTTCATCAATATCAATCAGTTACTACATCCCTCCCAGTCGGGTTTTAGAGCTGGTCACTCTATCGAGTCCACCCTATTAGGGGTAACTGAAGCTAACCGTCAGGAACTGGACAATGGTGGCACGGTGGCACCCATTCTTTTAGATTTGAGTGCCGCCTTTGACACCATTTCCCATAAAACATTAATTCAGACGCTTGGGGACATTGGGGTAAGAGGGAAAGCGCTGGAGTGGCTAGAACAATTCCTTTCACATCGAACATTCCAGGTTTTCTCCAAAAACAATGCCTCCGATGTCCTGAACTCCCTCTGTTGAATGCCCCAGGGCTCCATATTAAGTCCGCTACTTTTTAATATTTATGTTACCCCTTTAGCGAAAATTGCAGAGGAAATGGGCCTCACAATTTATTCCTATGCGGATGACACACAATTGGTATTCTCCCTATCTACAACCGACAAATCCAACATCTCCTCCCTTCGCTCTGGGTTACTGAGAATGGCTAATTGGATGCACACCAAGAAATTAAAACTAAATGGGGAAAAAACCGAGCTACTCATCTTTGGAGATCACTAGGAACTCTGGGGACCAACTCACTGGCCCACGGAAATGGGCCCAACCCCGGTCGCTGTGCAATCCGCCCGCAACCTAGGGGTGATAATCGACGACAAACTGTCCATGCGTGCGCAAACAGACAAAACTGCCTCAACATGCTTTGCCATTCTTAAATGGCTGAGAAAAATCCTGTGGCAACTCCCTGAAGGGGCACAGAGAACAGTAATACAGGCCTTGATTGGCTCTAGACTAGATTATGGGAATATACTATATCTAGGAGCCAATAAAGAAGTCACTCATCGACTCCAGGTCGTCCAAAACACGGCGGCAAGGATACTTCTCCACCTCCCTGGATGAGCAAGTGTTGCCAAACACCCAAGGAAACTACACTGGCTCAAAATAGGCAACAGAGTCCAATTTCAAGCATTATGCTACATGTTCAGGATAAACGCAGGGGTAGCGCCTGCCAACGTATGTAAGCTGGCGCAGAAATACATACCATCCCGCAACCTCAGGTCATTACATCAGTTAAAGTTTATTGTCCCAAGGTTTAAACGGGTACGACTGGGCGGACGCTCTTTCACTTACCTGGCCCCGGTTCTGTGGAACTCACTCCCATTGAAACTTCGTCTTGAACCGATTTACATCAAATACCGGAAAGGCATCAAAGCATGGTTATTCAACCAATACATTTTAAATTCTACCTTAGATTCCTTATACACTTGGTAACACTCGAATCCATGGCGCCGGGAAACCCTGAGGGTAGCTGTTGCGCCATATAAATGTAATAAATAAATAAATAAATTAATAGGTGTGCAGGTCCAAAAAAAGCACAGCTATGTTTCTAAGCTAATTTTTGGTATATCATGTCATCCTTTTGTGTATCTCGTTTTTTTCAGGTTACTCCATCCACAATCTATATTATTGCAGTGTTCCTTTCAACACCCATTGTTCAGTACAAATCCGCCTCAGCATCCATAGATCAGAAGGCCAGTTTATCCAACAACAGATTCCCTCTCACCCAGGACAATGTTAATCTCTTAAGGCTTCACCTGTTTCTTTAGATGTTACCGTAGGATTGATTATTACGAATATGTTTCTCCCTCTTCTATTAATTATCTGATCCTTCGTTTCTTAACAGCAGGCCTTTTATTTAACCCCTTCGATGCGGGTGACAAAGCCAGCTCGTCATGGGCGTTACCTGCGCTACGCGGATGACGAGCTGGCTTTGTCACAAACAGGCCATTTTGGAAATTCCAGCGCACAGCGGGAAAACGCGGTAGCGCGGTAGCGGTTAAGAGATTTTCGATCCATGTGATGTATTCAGGGAGAAAATTCAGAGACCCTAGTATCTAATGAGTTGGTTTGCAGGGCCAGCGTTTCTCCGTCAGACAGCTGGATATTGCAGATTGGTAGTAGTGTAATGATAGAGTAATAGTGCATTGTTGCATTGTCAAGCTCGCTTGGTAAATTTTGAATTTTGTTACATATTGTATGAGTCTTCCTTTAGGAATGGCTGTAAAAATGATTACACGTTCATCAATTTATTAAATAAATGTTACTGAAAAATGCACAATTTACCCCATTTTTAAAAAATGATCTTGGCCAGAGAGCTTCCTCGTAATCCTCTGGTGACACCCGTGCTCACTTGTTTTCCCAGTAAAATTCATGGTTTGGTCTTGTTCCCTACCACTTCCAAAGTTCACTAGCCAGCACTTGACGAACCTGCATCAACTTTCCAACCAGAATAGCATAAGAGAGTAAATTCTGGCATCAAGTTTCATGCATATGTACCTGAGGGAGAGGCTGTAATTAAAGGGAGATCAATTTAGTTCTGTTTTCAGTGTTATCACCTATGGAAACTTTTGCTCGCCACAGTGAAAAAACTGCTGTATGGATTATACAAAATTAGGCATGGAACTAAAATTGTAAACAAGATGTTTGTTGCCTTGTCTCAGTTTACTGTAAATCCATGTAGTAGTTTTTGAGATATTTGTATTAACAAAGGTGTCAACCGGGCTTTCATGGGTTAAGCAGTGAGGGACTTTCCTATGTTTTTGGGATGATTAGTCTGAGCCAGGGTTTATGGGCTGTCTGGGAGCTCTCCAATGGCTCAAAACTAAAAAAATAAGAATCCCATTGGGTGAGGGCACATATATTTCTGTTGTCCGATAGAGATTGGAGTATCCATACTTTGTATGAGTTGATGCTACTGTAAGCTTTCTACTACTCTTTCACCATTGCTGTTACTTGCAGCAGTGCTCAGTGCCCATGTACTGAGAAAAATGAACGTGCTCATAAGATGTTATTGGGTACGACTCCTGATCAAAAGGCTCATGTGTGGGGCAGAGGGATCAGACAATGTGACAAACCAGATGCCCTATTGCACCAAATTTGCCAGGAGTCCTCAGACAATAATTACAACAATGATGGGACAATACAAACTACAAGACACAGGCCCTGCAGCTGTATGGTGAGTTGGGTTCAAAGCCTATCATGCAGGAGGGTGGGCACAGACCAGGCCAAAGGTCATATGCAGTACATTAAAGGTACATTTTGATCGTGTTGCTCACAATAGCTGGTGTATTTCAGTGTTTTTATGATTTGCATTATAGCAATAATGTCCCTTCAGTTGAAGATCTTTAAAGGCATTTCAATTTATTTTCACATAACAAACATAGATTCTCTTCTAAGTAAAGAACCTTAACATCCCTTTCACATATTTTTTCAGTACATTTGTTGGTTTTCTCATGATGTTAACCAAAGCAAGGAAACACTGTACAAAGGAGCCGACTATGTTCATCGGGGAGTGGGTTTAGGACATGAATTTTATATACAGAATCCCTGTTCCACAGATCCAATTGTGCACTCTTGAGCTGGGCTCAGTGTAGTCTGGGCCAAGGTTTGGCCTTTGATCACAACCTGTGACCAATACCCGTATCCCCAGCAATTGCTATGAGCACAGGGCATGGAGTCTGCCTCCTCTCAGTTCCCATGTTAGCACAGTGGGCCTACTTTGTTGTAATTCTTTGTACATAATTTGGAGAAAAAAAAAACTATTGATTCCTGATGGCACTTTAACGGTCTTCTTGGATCCACAGGTGAGGTGAGAGGATTTAAGTTGTCTGTGGGTCAGTGTTTTCCACATAACCCATTATTTAAAAATACATTCTGCAAGAAAAACACAATTTAGAAGGCGTCAAAGGCCCCCTCCCCTCATCCCCAATACCTCTGTCCATATTTGTTTTCTGTGTTGCAGGATTCTCAGATATATTTGCAAAACCAGCAAGTACACAACAGCCCCTGCAGTATCTGCTGTTCATTCAAGTGTATCTGCCAGCACTGTTTCAAAACCAAAGTACTTTTGCTGGGTTTTAGAGGTGTATATGTCCATCTGACTACCTTCACAACTAGGAATGTCAGGAGATGCTCCCCTGGATCTTATATACAAAACCACATTTTTGTGCGACATTGAATCTGCTAAGATTTACAATTCCCAGATTTTGAGTAATCATGACTGGAATAACACTTTAAGTCATGCTCAGTCACTTAGATCACTCAGATCTGTTTCTAAGCGCCAAATCCAAAGATCCTGCAATGGCAGATGTAGGGATTACTAAAACAGTTTGGTAAAGGTCTATAGTCAAGTAGGAATGCACATTTATACACAACAAATTATTGTAATCACCATAAGAACCCAGTAAACAAACTGATTACCCACAAGTGCAATTCTATTAAATTGTCAATTCACTCTTTATATCTTCCAGTGCTTTTTTTGCATCAGTTATTGCTGGAGATGATTTAATTTTACTCTCAAGTTCCTCAATTTCTTTTAAGAGTTGTAGCATAAGATCTTTAGCTGTCTCTACGATGAGCATCATCAGGTCTCGTGAGCAGCGATTAGCTATTTGAGACCATCTCTCTAAGAAAGCTTTCATATGAGCAAAAAGACCTGGAATGTTTTTGATTTGTAGTCCTTGTGGGATTATACCAGCTTTAAGGTATTTAAGCATAAATTCTCCATGTAACTCAATACGCTTAGTTTTCTTTCTAAGCGCTAACAATTGATTAAGTTCAGTATTATTCCCTGTATCATAGGGTGTTCTATGGTCGAATGATGCCGATGTACCCACCATACTTATAAAGTCAGCATCACTGACCCCGAATGTCTGGAGAGTGGCCATATTAGACACTGTATATGTCTTGTGATTGGGGCTCAGATGGAAACGGTATATTATAGGTTCAGACCCTATAGGAGGGGGGCAAGCCACTAACAATTAATTCTAGATAACATTATCTTGTCCACATGACAGAAGATGAATTTTACACTATGTACATATAACTGTCTCAAGCATATATCTCTAAGATGTGAATATAGACAGGGATAGTGGGATCGTAGGTAAAAACAACTAACAATTAACTCCCCTCATAGAGCAGGCTATGGACAAGTTAATGTCATCTAGAATTAATTGTTAGTGGCTTGCCCCCCTCCTATAGGGTCTGAACCTATAATATACCGTTTCCATCTGAGCCCCAATCACAAGACATATACAGTGTCTAATATGGCCACTCTCCAGACATTCGGGTTCAGTGATGCTGACTTTATAAGTATGGTGGGTACATCGGCATCATTCGACCATAGAACACCCTATGATACAGGGAATAATACTGAACTTAATCAATTGTTAGCGCTTAGAAAGAAAACTAAGCGTATTGAGTTACATGGAGAATTTATGCTTAAATACCTTAAAGCTGGTATAATCCCACAAGGACTACAAATCAAAAACATTCCAGGTCTTTTTGCTCATATGAAAGCTTTCGAGAGAGATGGTCTCAAATAGCTAATCGCTGCTCACGAGACCTGATGATGCTCATCGTAGAGACAGCTAAAGATCTTATGCTACAACTCTTAAAAGAAATTGAGGAACTTGAGAGTAAAATTAAATCATCTCCAGCAATAACTGATGCAAAAAAAGCACTGGAAGATATAGAGAGTGAATTGACAATTTAATAGAATTGCACTTGTGGGTAATCAGTTTGTTTACTGGGTTCTTATGGTGATTACAATAATTTGTTGTGTATAAATGTGCATTCCTACTTGACTATAGACCTTTACCAAACTGTTTTAGTTTCCCTATGTATAGCAAGTATACCATTTTTTGATATATAGGGGTCCCCTTCTTTCCAAGATGTAGGGATTAGCCATCTTTTGCATGGTGTACCCCCGAAATTTTTGTCTTAACTCTTTTTAGTGACTGTGGAACTCTCTGCTAACCAGTGGTAAAGAGCATATGCTCCTCCTCCTTTCAAATTATGAAATTGGTATACCCCTAATAGCCATATTAAACTTACCTACAAATACCTAGTATATGGTAAGAAGTGTCCCCAGGGTCTGTAATTTAAATGTAACTTGTACACTTCAGCACCAATCGTGCAATTCACTACAGTGAGAGTATAAAACATGGCTACAACCCTACCATTGTAGACTGACAAAAGCAGCTTTAAAACTTTAATCTGCCCTGTCATCATCATCATTATCATCAAAATACTTTATATAAAAATTGAAACCATTAAAGTCGAATACAGTTAAAATGTTAAACAATTTGCAAGCAGGACATTTTGGCTCATTGTATCATTAAACATGAGTTATATGATTCCTCAGTCTGAGAGAATAATAAAAAAAAAACAGTCAAATGATCGATAGATACATGGATCACTAAGTAACTGTAGAGAAAAGGAGAGTAGGTCTAGCCTGAGTAAAATTTCTTCAGCTAACAATGGTGTTAAAAAAACGAATCTAAGGTGCTTATAAATTGGACAAAATAAAGTACATACTGCCTGATTCATGAACCGAAATTGCGATCGCAATAGCTGCGAAAAAGCTAATGCGAGCGCAATGGTCAAAATCGGTATTCATGAAAAAATTAGCGAATTCGCAAACACAGAATAACGAATACGCAAAATTATTCGCAGAATCCCGTGAGTAGCCCATTTGCGAATCGGAAATTGCGAGGAACCACGGATACTGCGAAAAATATTGCGAAACCGCAATATAATCGCTATCGCTATTCAAGAAAATTCGCTAATTGCGAAAAACCCGTAAATCGCTAATTGCGAGGCGCATTTTAAGGGCAACCCAAAACAGGTGGTAACCATCAAAGCCTATGAATTTTTTTTTTGAAAAACCGTTACCCAATCAGGAACAGGTGCTGGCCTGACCAAACACACTTAAGGAGATGCAGCAGCAGCATTAGGAGTCTCACAATGCCAGGACTCTACATGGTGGTCGGGCGGCGAAGGCTACAGCGAGCAGCACGGAGGAGACGTAGGATCCAGGAGAGGATATTCCGCCAGATGGTCACCCTGCTGGGCCAAACCGGAGAGCAAAGATACGCAAAGTACCGCCTGAATGGGGCAATGATCATCAAGCTAATTCAGGACCTTGACCCCCTGATGCAGCACCCAACAAGGCGGGCCAATGCCGTGCCCACACATGTCCAGGTATTGTGCAGCCTGCACCTTCTGGCCTCCGGGACCTTCCAGGGGATAGTTGCTGTTGCAGGGGGGATATCCCAGCCCACCATGTCCCGCTGCCTGAGGAGTTTCCTAAATGCAATGCTGACCCAGCTACACCACCACATCAAATTTCCCACCAGCCAACAGGAGTTGGATGAGACCAAGCATCAATTCTACAATGTTGCGCATTTCCCACATGTGATAGGATGCATTGACTGTACCCACATCGCCATCTGCCCACCAGCTGAAACGGAGTACATGTACCGCAACCGCAAGTCCTACCACTCCCTCAACATCCAGATGGTGTGCAATGCTAAGACATACATCACGGACATAGTGGCACAGTACCCGGGGAGCACACATGACTCCTTCATATTCCGCCACAGCGGCCTCCACACACGACTGGCCAGGGGAGACTTTGGTGAAGGACACCTACTTGGTAGTACACTTGGCCCACAATGTTACACTGTGATGAAGTAGCTGCGCTGCACAGGCACTCACCCTCTGCTCCTCTCATGCAGGTGACAGTGGCTACGCCCTCCGTGAATACCTCCTCACCCCATACCTCAACCCTGCTACACCACAGCAACGGCGTTACAATGTAGCACACACACGCACAAGGAATTGCGTTGAGAGGACATTTGGGCTACTAAAGAGCAGATTCCGCATACTGCACAAGACTGGTGGGGCCATGTACTACAGTCCTGATGTGTGCTGCCGCATTGTGGCTGTGTGTGCAATACTACACAACATTGCTACCAAGTGCAGGATACCTGTAGAGATCTCAGGCTGTGAGTCGGAAGGGGACGACCGGCCACCTGCACATGTGCGTCAAGCACGCGGGGAGAATCCAGCTGAAGGACACAGATGCCGCAACCACATCACAATGAACAGTTTCTAGTGCACCCACTCCCCTCACCCCACAATTCACAAATGCATGCCAATGGAAATAATGACAGGAGGCCGATGTACAATGCTAGAATAAATATTATTGTTGAAGGCACAATAATAATGACTTTTTGCAATTCTTAACATGTGAGCAGTATTGCGCCATACTCCTCTAAATCATACACAGGACATGCTTCTATCATCAGCATGTCCCTGCCAATGGACAGTAAAGTCAAGTGCGCCTCCGGCGCGCGGCACCCAATTGCCTTTCAGGCTCATCCTCTGGGACGGCACGTGAACCCGCAGTGGGCCTGCTGCTGCGGCGTAGCACACCAACCTGTGAGGCAGACAGGCTGCTGACACTGAAGGTCCCCTCACTAGTGTCGTCCCCACCACCATTGGCTGGGCCGGTTGGATGTAGTGCCAATACGGCACTGGTGACCTGCTCCAGGACTCGCGCCACATCCTCGCAGCATTGCACCAGCTGCAGCTGCATAGCTAGGCACCGATGTGAGAGCTGGGAGGTGACATTACCAATGACATAGTTCGAGCGTGTGTAGGCAGATAGCCGCGTAAGTAGCTGGCGGTGGCGGCGGCGGGCGGTGTTGCGCTGCGAGATGATGGCCGCAGTGTTCGCCTCCATAGCAGTTGTCATCCGCTCTATCCTGTCCGACACATATGCGACATTGCGGCCAATGTTGTGGAGCTGGAGTTGCATTGCCCCTTGGCGTCGTGCCTGCAGTTGATGGATGCTCAGCATCCGGCGCTCTATGCTCTGCCCTGGCACGCGCACAGCCATCCCCCTCCTGCCGCTGCGTGCTGTGCTCTGCTGGCGAACCCTGCCATGCCTGCTGTGCTGCCTGGCCACAGTGGGTGTGCGCACTGTCTCCGCACTAGCAGCACCAGATGTTGAGGTTCCCGCTGGTGGTGGTGTTGCGGTTGACAATGGTGCAGCGCCTGATGGTGCAGGATGTGTGGCTGTTGGCACCTGCTCTGCATCCTCTGGTGCCTCGTCTATGTGCAGCCTGTCGCTGTCGCTGCTGTTGTTGTCAGCGCCACCTGTGAGGGGAAGTGGATCTAGATTAATTGCATGTATCTGTCACACGTGCAGTTGCTACATGCATGCTGGCTGACATTCCCTGACTGGCTGTGGCATTGCGTACTTTGGGACATGTCTGGCTGCATTGGGGTTTTTGTACATTGTGGGCAGACTACATGTCCCACAATGCTTTTGGGCATGACCTAATGTGCATGGATTGCATGACTTGGGTTGATTATGGGAGGCTATAGGGTCATGGCCATTGTCAGGGGACAGGGTCGCAGTCGCATGCCACTTACCTTGGCTGTCTTGGGTGGGTCGGGATGAGTCCAGAGTGATGACCCCTATACACGCCTCTGGCTCAAGTGTGTCCTCCACACGGTCCTCCAAGGGGGTGTTGGGAGGGACTGTAGGATCTCCACCTCCAGTAGCCAGGGTCTCGCCCAGCCTCTCTGCCACCCTCTCCTTGGCACGACCTCGGAGGTCGTACCACCTCTTTTTTAGCTCCTCGAGCGACCTGTGTGTCACGCCCACAGCGTTGACTTTTGCGCCGATCCCCAGCCACTGTCGGCGTTTCTCCGCTTCAGGCACTATCCTGGAGTCCTTTCCAAATAGTTTTGGGTAGTTTTCTACCACTCCCTCTATCAGGTGCTCCAACTCCTGCTCACTAAATTTGAGCTTGCGCCCGATGTCACTGTGCCCTGGTGCTGCATCCTCTGCCATTGCTGCAGTCACAAAAGTGAGGATTTGAAAGTTTGGAGGTGTTCTGGAAGGTGCTCTGTGAGATGCAGCCTCGAGATCTGCCTCACTGTTCTGTATGGGGGTGGGAACTGCCTGCTTCCTGGTTGTGATGTCATCACTGTGCTCGAAATGCGACTTCCCGTTTTAGCGATCTCGCTATTAGCGAGATCGCATTTAGCAAACTCGCTAATAGCGATATCGCAATTCCTACACGGATTTTGACGGAAATAGCGATTTTCCAGCGATTTTTGAAATTCGCTAACGCTTTTTGCAGCCGCGTGCGATTCGCTTTATTTTCTTGCAGATTTTGATGAATGCCGGTCTGCGAATTCTAAATTGCGATTCGCTGTCAATCGCAATTTAGAATTCGCAGAATTCGGTTTTCATGAATCAGGCCGATAGAGCCTTATTATCAAGAAAGGGCGATACATTATCGCCGCTTTTATCGGCAGGAAACTGCCACTAAAGCGGAGATAATGGGCTTGATAATATGCCCTTGTGAATTCCTAGAGAAGCCCAGGTTCTGGTGTTAACCTGGGCTTCTATGGGAATTCACAAGGGCATATTATCAAGCCCATTATCGCCGCTTTAGCGGCAGTTTCCTGTCGATAAAAGCGGCGATAATGTATCACCCTTTCTTGATAATATGGCCCATAATGTCTTCTTTTGATATTGAATCACAAGTACGGACATTCAGCATCATGAGTCCACCCCTAGGGATGCTCAAAAGAAAATCAGCCATATTTAACCTGAAGCATGTTAAAGAGTGACGATGTGAGTTGGACATATCATATAAAAGATATGGCTCTATCTGCCAGATTCATCAAAGACCCGTTTTGCGAGTCTTTAATAGCGATTCATAAGGAATCGCTATTAAGGACTTGCAAAACGGGATTTATGTAAGAATTGCAAAAAATATTGCGATTCCTACATGTTCCTTATTTGCGATTAGCAAATTGCTAATCGCAATTCCTTATTTGCGATTAGCAATTTGCTAATCGCAAATAAGGATGCGATTTCAAGGGTGCAGGGGTGTCCAAAGGACACCCTGTAGCACCCCTGAAATGTGAATTCACACTGATGTTGTGCACACACATGTCCAAAGGACATGTGTGTGTGTAACATGCAACTTAGAAAAATGCATTAAAATGCATTTTTCTAAGCTTTCGCTATTTACCACGAGGTTTGACTTCGTGGTAAATAGCGGTCCTTTATTGCGAATTCGCAGTTTTTAAATGTTTCATGAATAGCATTTAAGGAATCTCTAATAGAGATTCCTTAAATGCTAATCCTCGCATATTAGCGAATTCTTTATTAGCGATTTTTGCATTTGGGATGATGAATCCCAAATGCAAAAATTGCACTCGCAAAGGGCCAGATTCTCAGAATCTGGCCCTTTTGCGAGCGCATTTCACTTGATGAATCTGGCCCTAAGTCTTTACGAGCGCGTATGACCTAACTGAGACCTTGGACAAAGCAAGAGATCCCCTCACATCACATAACTGGCCCACAAATACCTCCTTTACCCAGGTGAGATCCGCTTTCAGAATACTCTCAAGTTTCTCAAAAAGAGAGATCTAACATACACAATCCATGGTATGCGTAAAGCATGATCTAGCCCTGGTTAAACCTTGAGGAACTTCATATGTTTGGGGGGGGGCGGGAACAGCACAATGAAGGACATTCTGTGTGTTTTACCTTTGTTTCATGACCTACATAAGCTCAACATCTTTGCGGTGCGGCTGCTGTGCACCTCTGGCTCGCCTTCATGGCACTCACTATATTCCTCCTGGTACTAATCTCAGTGGTTTACTTCCTAGCAGTATTGTTGAGTTTTCGTTATAGTTACTTGTGCAGACTGTTCCATAATAGGTGTACTTTTCTGTTGTGCTACTTCACTCCACTGTGGGTTAAAATGTAACCATTGGTCAGGCCTTCCATCCAACTCTCGAAAGGTTGCAAATCCCTGCTGCCCACAGCCTTGTCAGATCTAAATGAAACCTGATATTCCTGCACTGGATTTAACATGCTAATTGCCTCATTTCATGAAGATCCATTAATGTCCACCAAAGGTGTTAGCAGATGAAAACGTTTTTGCCCAATTTTTCACCTTTGCCCCCCTTACTGGAACTGCACAAAATGTGCCACCCCCAGAGAAAACTAAACATGCTAAATGTCTTCCAAATTACTTGTTGGTTCATGAAAGGATCCCATAATATTATTAATGAACACTTTTTTGACACCTGTTTTAATTGTGCCCATTCATAAATCGACATGAATCTAAAATTATCAAGCGTAAACCAGACATGCTTTGTATCTGCCAAATTATCCCTGTAAATTAATTTCTTCATACCCAGACCAAAACAATTTTACATGTTCATTTCTCGTAAACTACTTAACATATTTATACTAAACTAAGCAAAAACACTTCCTTGAGTAAGCGTTTACTTTCATGTCACGTTTGGTGTGATTCCGATTGATGTAATTCTTCACCAAACAGCATAAAATCCTATGGGAGTTAAAATGAGAAACTTCACTTTTCTTTTTTGACCCTCCAATTTTTGCCCCCCACAAATGGATCGTCTTGAACTTGCCATGCTGACCTCAAAGTGAATGAACTTTCTCTTGGAAAGTTTCATGCAACTTCGTCATACAGAGCCGAAGTTATTAAGAAAATAAAACGTGCCCGACGTGAGGAGCGCGGGGAGGAGCGGCGTCCAGGAGCGCGAGGAGGACCGGCAGACATGGCGCAGGGAGGAGCGGTGAGGAGCGGCGGACAGGCGGTGAGGAGCGGCAGACAGGTGGTGAGGAGCGGCGGACAGGCGGGGAGGAGCAATGAGCGGCGGATGAGGTAGGTTATTTATTTATTTATTTATTTAGGAGCGGTGAGCGGCGGAAAAATGAAGCAAAAATGAAAATCATGAGCAAGAGGAAACAAACGTAGCATTACAAAAGTGAGCCAAACGGTGCATTACTGGAGGAAAAAGTTACGTGTGCAGGTTACAAAAGCGTACATCGTGAGCAAGAGGAAGCAAACGGAGCATTACAAAAGTGAGCCAAACGGTGCATTACAGGAGGAAAAAGTTACGTGTGCAGGTTACAAAAGCGTAGAAAGTAAACAGAGGTATAGGAGGAAAAAGTGACGTGTGCAGGTAGCAAGAGGAAGCAAACGGAGCATTAAAAAAGTGAGCCAAACGGTGCATTACAGAAGGAAAAAGTTACGTGTGCAGGTTACAAAAGCGTACAAAGTAAACATAGAGGTATAATACTGCAATATATGGAGGAAGGCTCCGGGGGACCCACGGACAACGTCGGGGCGGGCGGGGGCCCTGAAGCCTAATTGCTCCCGGACAACGTCGGGACGGGCTGCTAGTAAATATGTATATATATTTTTTTATAAGGTATTTGACCTCCTAACCTCATATATAGTGTAATTGTTGGATTAGGGCGGTAAAGCTGAGGTACATATTCAGGTCTCCATAAGACATAATTTTGCGCTTGTAAAGGCTTTCACACTGAGTTTTAGGAGTTACTCCAGGTTTTTTTCTACGGCCTCTCACCAGATCCAGAGAGAACATGCTTGACTTGAATCACATGCACACAATCCACTCTGTTTACAATGTGAAACATAAGTTGAACCCAAATGTATTTCTCCAAACTCAACGAAGAACTTTTAGCAGTGGCACAAAGGTCAGGGTCACTTACCTGCACCTACAACTCATTTGGTGCAAAGGATATCTCTCAAAACTATAACGAAGCACCTGCGGTCAAAACAGATTTAATTTTCCTACTATTTCAATTCAGCTGTAAGCACCAGTCAGGGACTATCTGAGAGGAGAGAGCCAGGTTACTACTGAACCTATAATCAAACCAGGAACAGGCAGAGAATTGGAATGATGAGAGTAATTCCTGTGGCAATACCAATACCAATCATGAAAAGAACAGGGAGGGCCAAACAACATCAAGAGAATAATAAATGAACAGAAGTAAATGTTTTATAGGCCACTTGAATGTTTACCCTTAGTTATTGGGTTTCTTAGTTCTTGATTCATTTTACAGCGTTAACTTGAATAACTGTCTGGCTCCATATTTTAGTGCTTCGTCACCTACTGTGCCTTCCGGGTTGGAAACTATACGTAGTTGATGTTTCATTAATATGGGAATTATTCTTTACGAATAATCCTGATTGCCAAGTAGTTTATTTGCAAGGGATCTATCGCTATGTTTATTTCATTATACCGAACTGCTATGCAGATACTTGAACGCAACCCGATTAACACTGTATACCACCATTGGCACAATGAGGCATGGCCTTCTCTGGGTTTGGGGGGTGAGATGTTGAGATCACTGTTAAGGCTTGCCCCAAATATTTTGTCTGTGACCTATTGTACTCACCTTCCCTTGTTCAGTAATTTGCCAGGTGTATGTCTTTCCCATGTTTTGCAATATTGTTCCCCATTGCTGAGGTTGTTTATTTGTAATGATGTTTCATTCTTATAATATTCATTGTATATTAAATCCAGCAGTGCAGCACTGAGGGCAGGATACTGTATATGGTTCTGGTGGCTTCACTGGATCTGAAGTATTGGCCTGTTTAGTTACATTTCATCACTGTTATCCTGTCAGAAGCCTCGCCAGGCTGCCGCTTGACCCTATCAAAGGTCGGAGACTGTGATTGCTTTTGATATTTCCAGCACGCCTTATTCCGGTGAGACTGTGGATCCAGCCTACATTGGCTTTTATATTAATTGATTTCCCTAAATCCATTGGGAGAAGTATCCATCGCTGCCATCAAACCCTGGTAGAACCACATCCGTATTCCTGTTTAAAACGTGCATTTGTTACAGCTACTCTGATGAAATTATTGCTTGGGAGTGCCTATATTGTCCAAATCGCCCTCAAGAAGTCCCCCTTCTGGACAAAACGCATCGTCTGTTTTCCTCAATGTTTTTTAACAATAAAAGAAGATATTCAAAGAACAAATATTATGGACACAGACTTGACAATTTGTTATGTGTCTATTTCCTGTTGTGTTTAGTGGTGCACCTTTGTGTCTGTTTTAAAACTGAAGGCAGGATACTGTATATGGTTCTGGTGGCTTCATTGGATCTGAAGTATTGGCCTGTTTAGTTACATTCAGGTGACAGGATAGACCTTCAGAGATGGTTTCCAGGCCTCATAGAAGCCCTCATCAAAGAGAATCTAGCACATACGTCTTATGTCAAAATGATTGCCTCACCATCTGTTAAATATGTAACACTCAACCACAAGATCACAATCTTGGATGCATCGATTTGGTGCTGATGGGAGCCCACGCTGCAATCTACATAAGGTTAGCAAAAAATGGACATTCTAAGTTGGAAGCTCAAATGTCTAGTTTGGGTTCGAGACATAAAATCACATGCTCTAGGCATACATATTGAGAATGTTGTAAGGCACTCCTGCCTAAAGACGTTGCCCGATATTTTACTCAATACTAAACATCTATACTACTAGACAGGCAAAAACGCTGCTACTCTGTCCGCCTACAAAACAAACACAACCAAAACTCAAAACTACATCTGTACTTTTTGTGATGACTCAAGGGTGGTGTACGCTTCAGATAAAGGAGTTATGAATCCAGTTACACAGTTATTTTCTCACTAATACTTGGCAGAATGATGTAACTTGACAAAACAAGGCATCTATCTGCCACATATCCACTTCCCAGCAATCTTGTTTGATTTTCTGGAAGGGTTGGATGATGCAGGGACCCACTATCAGAGGTTGAGGCTCATCAAGCCATTTTGGAATTACTGTCCAACGAAGCATCTGGAGCAGTTAGATTTTTGTCATCCTTCCATAAGGCACTCAGTGATGTATTGATCAACCACACAGTCTTCCTTTTCTTCTATGACATGGGCACCCTAACACCTGGAATGATAAACTCTACTCTTACATTTTTGTGGCATCCCGTCAAAGTTGTGTGGCACTTACAAACAAATCGTTCTTTTGAATAGTGATGTGAAATCTTTACAAAGATGTTCACAACTTGACGTAAGGATATCCTCCTGACCCTAATTTTTAAATACCAGGCTGGCTTCATAAAACAGCTTGAAACAGGAGATGATGCAAGGCTTGCTCTTAATGTTCTGGATAGAGACATCTCTGATAACATTCAAATTATCCTTATCTGGCTTGTCCTTGAAGAGGTCTGGCCTGGACGCCAAGTGCTATCAATCATTAGGGATAATTTGGTTGAAACCAAGTTGAGAATTGGCTATCATTTTTCTGAACCCATCATTATCTGGAGGAATGAAAAGGCATCACTACCTATTGCCCATTTTTTTGCCCTTTCTGTCAAAATATTTGTTCAAACAATTCTTTCTAACCATGACATTATGGGACTAAGCACTAACAGTGGTCAGTATAAAGTTTGCTGTTGATGTACAATGTTTCTTCACCAGTGCCTAAGTGTCAGTCCTGGTATTGCTAAAGGAACAATAAGCCGGCTATACTAAGCATTTTAACAACCCCTAGTTCAATGTTTGCCACAATTAAAATGCTTTCTCCTGTGTACTAATCCCATTTTAGGAGCCAAACACATTTTTCCAACTCAAAAATGGGAATTTGAATGGATACCAACTTATGGGTTGATTTCGATGTCATTCAGAAAGGCTCCGAATCCGATCCGGGTCTGCCAAATCCGATTCAGAACTGGTTTATCCGACCAATTCAGAAAGCTTTCCGAACGTCCGATTACGGTGTTTGGAAAGCGTTCTGACTTTCTGAGTCCGTTCCGTATGGCATTCGGAGGAACCGAGTCATTCGGAGCCAACTCGTACAGGTCAACGGACCACATTTCCGACTGAGCGATTACAATTTCAGATTCAGACAGCCTTTTCAAATCGATCCGCGGTGGTCCAGGAAGCCACTCCCTACTATTAAAAAATTTTTTTTTAAAGAAATATTTTTACAAAATGTTTGTTTTAAGAAAAATGTGCTGCATTTGCAAAAAAAGTTTGCTTCATTTAAAAGCAATCACAGACATGATGGTCTGCTGGCCCCTAGTAGGCAACAATCCCTGTTATGGTCTCAAATTGTAAAGTCATAATTTGAGACCTACCTAATTAATATTCATGAGGTAGGTTGCATTGTGACCCACTATGTTTCAGAATTTTAAGGACCAACTTATTACTACATAGGTTGGTTCTTAAAATCTTTACTGCGACCCGTATTTTGTGACCAGATTGGTGTACATCTGCCCCCTATGTTACTTCCCATTAGTCTTGGGATAAAAAATTAATTACCATAAGTCCAAGGGTGTGGGAGTGGCAAATAAGCAAGAGAAGAGCAGAGAGGTACTAAAGAGACATGACTTTGGTTTGAGCTCTTCAGGGAAACACGCCTACCATTGATTGTATCTATGATATCAATATTCTACTCCTGTTTGGTTTACTTTATAAAGATTTAAACAGGTGGGGCAAGATGGAGATCTTTCCGATAGGTAGAAATACATAAAAATGAACTTTATGTCCCTGTTGCTATATACGTCCAGGATCCTTTAAATCTTTTTTCCAGGCAAAATGATGTCAATCCAATAAAGCTCTGAATCTTTATTTAGTCCATGACAGCACAAGTTTCTAAGTCTGTCTTATTTAAGATGTCTTACCAGAAAAGCCTAGGGATCCCAGAGGTTAGCAGGTATATTCTCGCAGCCCCATTGAAGCTGGATTGAATCTTCCTTGGTCATCTGCATCTCCACTTTCCTTCACTATCCCAGGACAGCCAATATGCTACCAGCCTGAGGAAGATATGGGAAAGTAGTCAGCACAACACCTGGAAGTCTGTCTGCATCATGCAGACAGACTGGTTGTGGCTGCCTATAGAGGTGAGACCCTTGTCTGATCAATACTCTTTTACTCTGCCCTTTCCATCTACTACAAAGCTCAATTTGAGCTGGTGTTTTCTGGTGCTCAGCACCGGCACTTAATACTGGCACTTATGGCAGCTGCTACATTGTGGTGCTTTTTGTGTAATTTAGAGGTATGCAGAACAAGAGTTGTTTATTAATAAAATCAAAATAACTAAAACCTGCTACCCAAGCCATTCTTATAGATTTGGGGGCCTTGAAAAGTCTAAATTGTCACAGTTGCAGGAGTGTGATGGTTAGTAGTTGTGTAGGTACTCTCATTGGCAACGCTGACAGTGGCAATAGTTGGTGAAAGCTATGGTGGTCCCCTGACAAGGGCCCTGGCACTTATGTGTTTTTTACAAACTAAGCACTGGCCTACTGAGTTTGACTGAGAACAGTTGGAACATTTTTCCAGGTCCCTACCCCCTATATAGAATTTAGTAAAAGGAAGGGATAAATAGCTTAAATGTGACATGCTCTTTCAAAAGAGATACCCACCCTTCCTGACCTCTATTATGTTCCTATGAAAACCCTGGCACCATGGAGGCTTAAATGGCAGATACTGACCAGTTCCTGGGATCTTCTGACGCCGTATGAATACCAATTGGTATGGGGCAGCAGATTGCTGACAATGGAGCTTTTGCCCTGAGTTTCGGGACCATTATTTAATTATTTTGTTTGTCACTGCCAGGTTTTCTCTGAAGAAGGCCTGTAGTTGCCATTCCTGCAAGTAGTGAGAAGTTCACTGCTTGTGCCTTTTATCACATATAATAGTCTTGCTTTATTCAGATGTGGCCTATGGCAAGGCACATGGTTTATGCACATGAGTAGAGGAATGAAGGGAAATATGTTTTTGCTGTTGCTATGAACAAACTGCATGACAGTCCTGTGAGTTGCTGCTAATGCTTCATTTGCAAAAGGAAGGGTAGCAAGTCATATAAGTAAGTTTGTTTAGGCACAATAAGCTCCATAGCATCTAAAGGAGAAAGGTTACTGCTTTGGGATGGGAGTAGGGCAGCTACAGGGCGCCATTAGTTGGGGCTGAAATAGCTGGAGGTGCAACAGACATGATTTTTTTAGTTGTGCAATATTGTCATTCTTTGCAGAGTAGTAACAGCCAGTCAAATTGATGTGACACTGTATATATGCTTTTGGAAAAAATATTTAGGGGTCCATTACGATGGTGGGCGGACAAAGTCCGCTTGCCACCGTAACGGTCAACGGGACCGACCGCAAGAGGTGCAGTGGTCCTGCTGTGCCTGTTAGAATGCGACCACCACCATGGCGGTCGCATCCTGTATATTTAACATTGTGGCGGGCGGTGCTGTATTCAACACCCACCACAATGTTAAAAAGGCATGTTGTGCATTTGCATGCACAACATGACAGGCACCTTTCCATGCCTTTCCAAGGCGGCAAAGGCTGCTCTCCACCATCCTCCTAATATGGATGGCGGTGTCTTGCAGACACCGCCACCATATTAGACATGTTTTCCGCTGGTCGACGAGTCGAAAAGCGGCCAACTGTCTGTCCGTCCGCCGCGGATTTCCCCAGCCATCCTAATATGGCTGGGGTCTTTCTGGTGTGGATGGTGGGCGGTTAGCCCCCGCCGGGCCGACGGTGGCTACCGACGGCCCGGGGGCGGCAAACCCCCTGCCATCCTAATGGGCCCCTTAGTTACTACAATACTGAGTCTAAAAGAGGATTTCTAGTGTAAGAATCCTTTTCTTTTCTTTGTTCTCATCTCAATAAATTAAAATCCAAAAAGAGTCTTGAAGAGGATTTGGTGTTCCAAGTATCTGTTGCCAAGTACAGAGAAAAATATCTCTATTTAATAAACTACACACAGTCTGTATGAAGCTCATCCTTTTGTAGCTTCTGAGGGAAGATTAGGTTCTAGTTGAGGTGTGAGTAAGATCACAGCAAAGGAACCCATTGTGCTGTCCAATGTGTTTGTTAACCCTCTTTACCCGAGGTATCCCATCAGAAGCTGTATTATTGCCAGAGCCACTGACAGTATTGTAACAACATTTTGGTTGCACGTATCACTGGTTTTGGTACACCTTTGAAAGAACATCTCACAATGTGTGCACTTATGAATCCATCTATATAGGCATGTGTGCCCAGCTGGGGGGAGTGAGTGTGTGTCTGTGCATGTGTGGTTTTCATGCTGAATGCCTATAATTTTAAAAATTGGTAGAGCAATTCACAATAGGCATTTATGGGGCCCTGAAGTAGAACTACATTGCCCACATGCCTTTGTGAATTGGTACTCAAATTCCTATCAGTAAAAATGAATGCAAAGATGACATAGTCCTTTCTATCTGTACTAACTGTATATGCCTATTCACTGAATATTCACATTTTCGATATTATGGAAACACTTCATGAAGGTGGAAAAGAGTACATTAACTGGTACTACAGGAGTACTATTTTACATACCCATGATTGCCTTAGTGAATTGCCCCGTATGTTTTGTTGCAACTATTTATTGGAAGTGACATCCTAAGATTGATTTTTTCTTTAGGTTTTAATGGTGCAAAATTCTAGGGTCATCTCCTGAACAGTTGAAGCTTATCACCTGAATACAAGCTGAAGCTGTACAGGAACTATCTATATGGTTGTTTGTAAAGCAGAAACATTTACCCTCTTGGTGACAGGTAACCATAGGATAATTCCTATAGGCATTTATGTGCTAATTATGAAACACTTAATAGTCTTTAATTCTCCATCACATCCCTTAACTCCCTTTCATTTGAGGTCCAGAGCAATCCGGGAACGGGGTGTCATGCCTTACGCTCGAAATATGGATGCCATAGGTTCAAATCTGTGATCTCATCAAGGATGTTATCTGAGATGCTGTCAGTTATATCATTAATGATATGACTGCACACCTCATGAGTGATGTAAGTTGTTAGGTCATAAGCAGTGCATGGTGGGGCAAGTTATAGTTCCCTCAGAACATGATAAGCGATGAATTTCAGTGGTTTTAGAGTTTAAAATTGTATTTTTAAATTGATATTTATAACGTCACTTTAACCTTTGTTTTATCCAGAGAATTTCTAATGTCTTTCCTTAGTTTCTTTATTTTTTAACATTTCTTTATTTGTATTCAACGTTATCAATGCAGAGGATCCAATCTTACAAGTTACATAGTTATCATTTACAATACCATCATCATCATCTTAGCAATGTTAGTAATACGGGGAGGGTGGAAAAGTAATACTACGTTCTCAAAAGGTCTATGAATGCCTTAACAAAATCTTTTCACTTCATAGACACTAGCCCCCAGATGCATCTAGCACCCATTCTGCGAATTCCAATTTGCGAAAAATACCGAATCGCAAATAGGAATTCGCAGAATGGGATGCATTAAAAATTGCGATAAAAAAATGCGATTCGCAATCGGCCGCAATCTGCCGCAATCGCCGAATGTGAATTTCCTAAAATCGCATAAAAATCGCAGAATCTCCTTTCTTCCTACCTAAAATTTCGATTTCGCAAATTGCGAGATCGCAAAAACGGGAAGTCGCATTTTGAGCACAATGATGACATCACAACCAGGGAGTAGCCAGTTCCCTCACTCATTCTGAACACAGAGCTGGAGAGAGGAAGAGGCACAGCAGTGAGCTCCATCAGACACACCCTGCAGCCCCACTACAGGACATACATCAAACTCCAGAATGTCCCAGGATGCAGCAGGAGCCAGTGCAACTGGCAGGAAGCGAAAAATAAAATTTTCAGAACAGGAGCTGGAGTTCCTGATCCAGGGAGTTAGCAGGGACCATGATCGCCTCTTTGGGAAGGAATCCAAGAAGGTGCCTGAAACAGACAAAAGGCGCATTTGGCAGCCCATCAGGGCGAAGGTGAACTCTGTGGGAGTGACCCAGCGCTCAATTGATGAACTAAAGAAGAGGTGGTATGACCTCAGAGGCCGTGCTAAAGAACGCATAGCAGAGAGGCTGGGGGAGCAACTTGCCACGAGAGGAGGAGAGCCCACAGTTGCGGCCAACACTCCACTTGAGGACCTTGTGGAGGATACCATCAACACAGCAGCCTGCGTGGGGGGTCACTCGGCTGGACACCTCCCGACCCACACAACAATCCCAAGGTAAGAGCCATGCAACTGCGACCCCGTCCACTAACAAAGCCCATGCCCCCAGAGCTAGACAGTTGATAACCCCAGTAATGCAGGCCATGCACATCAGAAACGCCGTATTGCATTGTGGGACCTGTAGTGTGACAATAGTTCCCTGATAGCCACACACAGCCAGACCTGTCAAGTGAAACATATCCCTAAAGCCAGTCAGGGAATGCAAGCCTGCATGCATGTTGCAACATCCCATGTGCAAGGTACATATCATTAATCATGCACCCATTTACATCACAGGTGCTGCAGAACAACCCAGCACAGACAGCGAGGCACTCCAAATTGAGGAGAACCCTGAGGACACCGAGGGAGAGAGCCATCCTGCCCCACGACCTTGACCATCACAACCACCAGCACCAGTACCACCACCTCCCCATACGGACAGGGCCACCGCTTCAGCCACAGGAGGACAGCAACCACCCCAAGTGACACCCATGGCAGTGGTACAGGCCACACCACCACCCAGGAGGCAGACACGGCGCACAGCCACTGTGCGTTCGCAGTCCAGCGGACTGATGAGGCAGCAGCGCAACGTGGCAACACGCGCTGGCAGGGGGGGAACATGTCCAAGATCCAGGGCTGGGCATAGAACGCCGGATGCTAGCTGTCTACCAAAAGCAGGCACGGCACATGGCAGCCATGCAGCTGCAGCTTTATAAGACAGCGCGCAACGTGAGCCAGCTCACGGAAAGTGTGCAGGTGCTGACGGCTGCAGTCAGGGAGAACAGACAAATCATGGTGTCACAGCAGGACATCACCCGCCGCCGCCACCGCCAGCTGCTGACCCGGCTGTCAGCATATACCAGATCCAACCACCTGATCAGTAATGCGACCTCCCAACTTTCACGCCGTTCCCTGGCGATGCAAATTCGAATGGTGCAATGCTGCCAGGATGTTGCTAGGGCGTTGGAACAGGTCACAACCACTGTCCAGAATCAGCAGGCGTGTGGCCATGGCCATGCAAGGGGGGGGGGGGGTGATACCAGTGAGGGCACATCAAGTCTCAGCAGCCTGTCCGTGCCGGTGGTAACCGAACGCCGCCGCAGCACCAGGCCCAGTGCAGCATCACGGGCCAATAATGGCGAGGAGGATGTGGACAGGCGACTGGGTGCGTCCGGCCGGAGGCGCCAGTGATTGCATGTACTCTAGCAGCAGTGCCATGCTGATATGACAAGCACGCCTGCTTCGCTATCATGGGGCTGTATGAGGAAATACAGTTTTCATGTATTGTGGAAAAAAATTTAAAGAAATATTTTTGTGCAAAAAACAATAAGAATTTATTTCAAACGTAAATCCGACTCATGTCAATATTTCATTTGGCATGCATGAGTGCAGTGTTGTGTGAGGGGTATGGGTGCACTAGAAATAGTTCATTGTGATGTTGTTGCGGCGCCTGTGTCCTTCTGCAGGATTCTCCCCGCGTGCATGATGCACATGAGCAGGTGGGCGGTTGTCCCCCTCCGACTCACTGCCGGAGATCTCCACAGGTATCCTCCGCTTGGTAGAAATATTGTGGAGTATGGCACACACGGCCACGATGCGGCAGCAGACCTCAGGCTGGTATTTGAGCGCCCCACCAGTCTTATGTAGGATGTGGAATCGGCTCTTTAACAGCCCAAATGTCCGTTCAATGCAATTTCTAGTGTGAATGTGTGCAGCATTGTAACGCCGTTCCTGTGGTGTGGCAGGGTTGAGGTATGGGGTGAGGAGGTACTCACGGAGGCCGTAGGCGCTGTCACCTGAATGAAAGGAGCAGAGGGTCAGTGCCTGTTATGCGCAGCTACATGGTCTCGACGTACTGTATGTGGGCATGTGTACTTACCTACGAGGTGTCCTACGCCAAAGTCACCCCTCGCCAAGCGGGTGTGTATGCCACTGTGCTGGAAGATGAAGGAATCATGCGTGCTCCCCGGGTATTGGGCCACTATGTCAGTGATGATTGTCTTTGCATTGCAGACCATCTGGATGTTCAGTGAGTGGTAGGACTTGCGGTTCCGGTACATGTACTCTGTCTCAGCAGGTGGGCAGATGTGAATATGGGTACAGTCAATGCATCCAATTACATGGGGAAATTGCACAATGTTGTAGAAGGCAAGCTTTGTTTGATTTAAGTCCTGTTGGGTGGTTGGGAAGGTTATGTAGTGGTGTATCCGGGTCAGCATGGCGTCCAGGAAACACCGTAGGCAGCGTGACAGTGTGCTCTGGGAGACCCCCCCCTGCATATTCAACTATCCCCTTGAAGCCAGGAGGTGCAGGCAGCACAGAACCTGGACATGGGTGGGCACAGCATTGGTCCTCCTTGTTGGGTGCTGCATCAGGGGATCAAGGTCTCTGATGAGCTTGTGAATCATTGCCCCATTTAGCCTGTATTTGGAGTTTATCTCCTCTTCAGTCTGGCCCAGGAGTGTTATCTGCATCCGGAAGATGCGCTCCTGAATCCTGCGTTGGTTCCGGGCTGCGCGCTGGAGCCTCAGCCGCCTTGCCACGAAATATAGACCTGGCATTGTGAATGTACTCATGCTACTACTGTGTCTCCTTAAGTGTGTTTGTTTTGCTCCGCCCATTGTTCCTGTTAGAATTTTTTTTTTCCCAATTGAAATTCATGGTTACCACCTGGTTTGACTTCTCCTTAAATTGCAACTCGCATTTAGCGATTTTGTTTTTTTTCGCAATTTGCGATGTTTGATGAATTGTATTCGCGATTTATTTGTGAATTTGCAAATTAATTCGCAGAATTAGTGGAAAATCGCTGTTACAGATTCGCTAAGAGGGTCCACATTGATTCTGCGAATTTATGTTTGCGAATTCGCAAATTAGTGGGTTTTTGCTTCATGAATTGCGGAAGCGGAAATTGCGATCGCAATTGCTGTTTCGCAGCTATTGCAATCGCAATTTCGGTTGATGAATCTATGCCTAGGATCCCTGCTTCCCTGAAGCAATATCTAAAGCACCAATGTCTGCCAGTGGTAGCCGACCATCCCAGTGGTTGACTTTACATATATGGGCATGTTTCTTAGGAAGGCTCAATTTCATCACCTATGGTTCACTTCCCAAATCTTCTCAAGCCCCACTGCCTCCAGCTTAAATATAGAAATGTTTTTTCCTGCGATTATCTAGGGGGTCTGTTTGCACCTAAGATTCCAACCAGTAGATGAAGGGAAACAGCGCAGCCTCATAGTTTAATATTTAATCCTGAATCTTATGTATTCGTCTCTCATATGTGGCTAACCTGAAGAGTCACATCACCCAGCCCTCGTGTGAGGGTATATTTGGGGAGTGCCAGTGTCTGAGTAGACAGATTTTAGCCACCACAAGGCAGTCGACATCCCCTGTCCACGAAGGAGGTATTGTGCCTATCAGATGTGTTGTGCAGATTGGCCAATTTGGCTGATTCCACAAAGTGACAGGGGCTGGTGTCATGGAGTGTATGCCATATATTTCTCCAGTATGAAGCCAGTCATGTGCATGACCATAGTATATGTTCTAGGTTGCAATGCGGTTCTTCGCATCTCCAGCATTTATCATCTTGCATTAGTTGGGCTTTTTTAAACTTAGATGGAAACCAGTACCAGCTGTTAAGCAGCTTAAAATGTGGGAACTTAAGTTTAGAGGTTGCAGAGTGGGATTTTCTTTTTGAAAAAAAACAATAACCCCTTCGCCATGGGAGTTTTCCCCATGGTGTGGGGCCATTTTACTGTTTTCATTGTACCTTACCATCTAGTTTTACCTGGCAGTGACAGACCCTAAAACTGGCCATTTGTCCACCCACTCTATATAGGGTGGATGGACTAATGGCCAAACCTCCGATGGGCCTTACTCTGTCAGGCCATCAGAAGTGAATATCAGTGGTGGAGACCGAGCAGGCTCTGCTGTCCACTTACTGAAGTTCTGCCCAATTCTAAATGAGGTGGGTGACCTTCAGTTTGGTGAGGAGGAGACTGTAGTAATGAAGTCCAGTAGCGGAGATTTACTTTAGGTAGGTTTATTAAGTCTTGCTTACATGTTGTAGAGTTCATGTGAAGCAGCCCCACCAGGAGCAGTCTGCCTGCTGCTCAGCCCATACTCCATCTGTCATCCTTCAGTTCCCAGGCACCCAAACATTCAATGCATCACATTCACACTGGCTGAGAAACTAGGGAGAAAGTAACAAGATAATTACAATACTGGTTACTACATATACTCCACCACTATTGTGAAGGAATACCCCCTGCGCTAAACTATAAATCGTGCCTTATGTCTGGAACTTTCAGGGCGAGGTATGCTAACACTTTATTCCCACCTAATGTGATGGGTCATGCTGTTCACATTCAACAACAGTATGTGTAGGTTCTTAGGACAGGCACATGGTGTTATTCCCTGGTTAAGCAGTGAACAACATATAGAGCATGTGGGTATAAGCTGTGCTGGCCAGCAAAGAGGCATATGTATGTGAGGTGGGTGTTGCTCTGTCTGATGGTACTAGGCACCAGTTGCAACCCGGGCAAGGTGTACTCCTGGTGCAAAGGCTTAGATCCTCTGGAACATATTTAGATATCAAGATGGTAAACCATGCAGTACCTGGTACCAATGTAGGTGGTTATTATATATAGCATTGTCAGCATAAGCAGTGGCATTAGCAAAGTCCAACAATCAGTATGGGCAACTATTAGGGGTGCAATGTCCAATAGATCGTCTGGCTGTCATTACTGCTGCTTTTATGACTAATATCTGAAAGAAATACGTTAGTTATAGATTCCTTACCTTAGAATTAACCCATGTATATAGAAAAAGTGGTCCTAGACACAATTTTTTAAAACAGAAACAATCAATGTAAGTGTTAATTATTCACACTAGGCAGTCAGATTTAATCTGAACAACAAAAGGAGATGTATTATTGGTTAATACTGCTATCAATGCAAAAAACCCAACACAACAGTACCAAAACAAATTATACTGCACTTTATTTACATATTTATAAAATTGGCAATAAGGAAATAGAAAAAGACTGGTGCTCAGGTGATGAAAAGGAAAAGCTTAAAGTACAGGATTCAGAATAATTCAGTGCAGGAAAGAAATTACTTTACATTGCACATATATAAAGCCTACCCATACAAAGTATATACACACTATTATACAGGGGGACTGGGGAAATGGTATAGGCTTTAAGAATTAAAAGGGGGGCATAATCGTCGACGTTTCGACCCTGGCGCAATACGGGGAAATCGCGACCTCTGCTGCGGGTCTTCTTCAGGACAGGTAGGGGGCGGGGAAAGGGAAGCACCTGTGAGGTAAGTATAAATATATTGTAATTACTAAAGGGGTTCAATATTACCAAAAATTTAAATTAATATGGGGGGTGTTGGGTACTTTACCACGGAAAGGACTGTGGCGGTGTGACAAGGCCAGATCAGTTGGGCGGTACACCTGCAGAAAAATAAGCAAAAAAGGGGGGGGGGAGACTGTTAGCCCATCTCCAAAGGCGCAGTCATCCCACTGTAAACACGTCAACCACGGAGTGTTTAACCCTTTGCCCGACTCACCTCTGACTGGTAATTTCAGTTGGAAGTCAAAAAGGTGAGTTTGTATATGGACACGTAGGCGATATCAATCGTGCTGAAAGGAGGGGGAAAAAAGATCTAATCAAACCCCAGACACAATGCGGAAAACAAGCGGTCAGGTCTAATTAATAGGGATGAATGCAACTCACCCTAGTCTGGTCAAACGATAGAGAAATGACCGGTTCAGTTGAGAGCGAGGAAAAACTTGACTCTGGTATGAGCGGACCTGTGTTGGAATAAACAAACCGAGTTTAAATCCAACAAGGTAACCGACGCTACTAGTGAATTTCTTGTGGTTACAGGCGCTCGCAATAATTGACGCCACTAAGGTTAGTAAAGGCATCAGCAAACGGACCCAGCCAGAGGGAAAAGGTAATTTTACCTAGTATTCCTTCACGGGTCCTTGTGTATGTAAATCCAAATGAAATATAGTTTTCAGAAATTGTGGCTCGTAGCTGCAGTCTGGGTCCGGCAAGTCCCGATTCTCACATCCGGGAAGAGACCACGTGATGGTGCACCGCCAATCACAGCTATTAGTGTGTTACAAGGCGTGCGAAGCTAAACAAAGGACTAATGGTTAGGCGCATGCAACTAAAGGTAAAGGAGGGACTACCTTGGTGCACAGCGCTAATCCTATGTAGGAGCCCAAGGGATCGAATCCTGTCGCCATTAAGGACCTGATTAAGCCACAATTTGGACAAAAACGTATGAGAAACATACATAACGGGGGTCAACAAAATTAACCATCAATTTACCAAGGACAAGTGCACATCCCTCACAATGTCAATTCATTTTCAAACACTGTCATCAGAATTAGAACGACAGTCGCACTTAATGTAAATGACAATACAATGAATACAACAACACAATAATTACATAACAGTACAATATATTGTCACAGGCGGCAGCATGTAATAGGAACAGTTGCATGGGGAGCGTTACAGCTATTAACAATTCCCTGTAGGAAGTATACATAACAAAGAGAATTCATTCAGAATGAAGTATGGGGGTGGCACAGATAGATAGAAATTTGCCATTTGGCAGTGATGCCATTTGCCTCATTACTTCCTCCTGCTCATTGAGACCCTTATTTACAGTATTAAAGAAATGCATCCATCTGCATTCACGGATGCTGATGGATTGTGCAAAATTTCCTCCCCTGGGATTTAGGTTAACTTTCTCAATTACACACCATCTAAGACTTTCTGGGGTATGATTGAATTTGACAAAGTGTTCAACAAGGGGGGCTCCCTGCACCTTACACCGTACCCTGCTGCAATGCTGCAGGATGCGGGTTTTCACCTTCTGGGTAGTTTGCCCTATATACATAAACCCACAGGGGCAAAAGATGGCATATATTACCCCCATGGTATTACAGTTGGTATGGCTTTGGAGGGTATGAGTGTAGTCATTATATGTACATGCCTTAATTTCCATAGCCATAGTACAGGCCTTACAAGATCCACATTTAAAATGGCCTACTACAGTGGGGAGGTTCCATAGGGTAGTCTGATTCTCCGCACTTTTTTTGTGTAGCATTGAATGCACAACATAGTCTCTCACACTCCTTCCCTTACGGAAGGCATGCATTGGGGGATCCGGCAATCCTGTTTCTTCTGCCACCAGATGCCAATGGTTATTGATAATCCTTTTGATCTCAGTACTCCTAGTATTAAATGTAGTAACATATATTAATCTCCCATCCTCATTCTCTGTTCTTGTTTTGGGTTCTAACAGTACCTCTCTATGGCAAAACCAAGCTCGTTTTCGGGCTTTCTTTACCAGACTTCTAGGATAACCTCTTTCCACCAGCCTACTCATCAAAATGGAAGATTCGGTAAAATAATCCACTTTACAACTACAATTCCTCCGTAACCTCAGGAACTGACCATAAGGGAGATTGTCCCTGAGGTTACGGGGATGGTGGCTAGAATATCTCAACAGGGTATTCTTTTCTGTCGGTTTTCTAAACAGAGTAGTGTGTAAAACACCCTCATCCTCCTTAATCGTAATGTCTAGGAAATTTATAGCTTGGTTACTACACTCCATAGTGAACTGGATATTGTCATCTTTTGTATTAAGCCAATTATGAAAGGTGAGTAAATCCTCTTTTGAGCCTTTCCACATAAGCAAAACGTCGTCGATATATCGACGCCATAAAGTAATCTTCTCTCTATGTGGATTGTTCTCGCAGAGAACTAAGTTGTTTTCAAAATAATCCATATAGATAATTGCCAAATTTGGGGCAAAGCTCGCCCCCATGGCTACGCCATTTATCTGCATGAAGTACTCTCCATCAAAGATGAAGAAATTACGTTTCATGGCGATATCCAGAAGGTCTATTATGAATTCGGTAGGGACTTGATGTGGTCTAATTCTGTCATCCAGAACAATCCTAATCACTTCCAAGGCTGCATGTTGCGGGATGTTAGTATACAAGGAGGTGATATCCATTGTAACCAGCAGCTCCTCGGTGGGATCAAAATATTTCTCATCCACCAGCTTAATCACCTGCATGGTATCCCTAAGGTAACAGGCTGTATTCTCGGCAATGGGTTTGATAAAGATGTCAATAAATTTACAAAGCGGTTCGAGAATTGAACCGCACCCAGAAATAATGGGTCTCCCAGGTGGATTGTGAAGCCTTTTATGTACCTTGGGTAAGGTGTAGATCGTTGGTATGCGAGGGTGCGTGTTATTCAGGTATTCATATTCATGTTTAGTGATAAAGCCCTCAGAGAGAGCATTATCAGTCACCACTTTAATGGCAAGGGCAATGTCCTTAGTAGGATTACTTGCTAATTTCATATAATTTTCAGCCACCGATAGTTGATTTAGAATTTCTTTTGTATAGTCCTCCCTATTCTGAATCACAATTGCCCCGCCTTTATCGGCGGGCTTGATCACTATTTCTTGATTTTGCTTCAAATTTTGGAGGGCAGTCCGTTCCTGTTTAGAAATATTATATTTAACATATTTCTTATCCATCAGTAGTTTGTTTACATCACCCATCACAATTTGTTCATATGCTAACAATTTGTGTGGCATCATCTGCGAGGCGGGTGTAAAAGTAGAAGGTGGCCTCAGACCAGTATTGTTAAATACCGGCTGGTGTGGTATTTTATTAAAGAAATGTTTCAAGCGTACTTTACGGAAGAACCGGCAAAGCTCCAATTTTAAATTGAAACTATTCGGCAAATTAGTTGGAACAAAAGATAAACCTTTCTCAAGGATTTTTTGTTCATCATTGGTCAAGACATGATTGGAAAGGTTAATCAAGGGACTAGTCTGATTAGCCAAGACATGGGGCTCTACCACCTGTAGTGTTGTTTGCGAGTTTGTATTTCGCCGTGTGATTCCTGTCGGAACTGGACCTGTTTGCCTGATCGAGATCGGCCCTGGTTCCAATTCGTTTGTCCTCGGCCCTGATTCCAGTTGGTCTGACCCCGTCCCCTGGGGCGACCCCAGGGGCGGCCTCTGCCACGATGCTCTTGCCATGGATCCTGCTCTAAAAAATCAGATTGGGGGTCTTGTTGTGCAGATGCACTGGTAGTAGGTTGCTCAGAATCCGATCCACTACTAACAGAGGAGTTGGAAAAGGTGTTGTACTTCCTATATCCACCCCTACCCCTAGTACTATATCTACCCTGGGATTCCTGGTTATAGTAACCCTCTGCAAGGTATGGATAAACTGTTTTTTTATCAAAGTATTTAATATCCTTAGATAACCTGTCCAACTTAGTCGATTGGGTGAAAATGTCAAATTCCTTCAATGTTTTCTCCAAACGCTCTAGAGCTTCCTTAGCATTAAGTAGAGCTGAGTCTTCTATAATCTCTTTTCTTAAGTCTCCTATTTCTTTTATTAAACGCTCAACCTCCTCCAAAGCAGTCTCCACCCCTAACACCATCCAATGTCTGGAACAGTTATTTGAGATAAAGCTGAATTTGCCCTTAAATTTAGGGTTATCTACAAAGATCGCAGGCTCGTTACGAACCTGCAGGCCTACTGGTATGACATTTGATTGTAGATATTGAGTGAGGGAGTGTCCATGTAATCTTGTTCTAATGAGCTTTTTTTCAAGCCTTTCTAATTTGTTAACCTTTTCATTTAATGTAGAGTCGATTGGAGTTGTTATTCGACCCAAGAAGCTACCACTTCCCTGTACCTCTATTAGGTTTTTGATGTAATCTTCACTATAGGTCAGTGTCTCGTTCTCTGACATATCCTGACAGTTTCCAAATACACAAACATATAATATTACAAACAATTATAGACAGAAAACAACCCTCGCAGGAATCCCTGCTCAAGAGATCATTGAAAAACAATGGGGTAGACCCAATAAGTCAACAGGACCTGGGTAATTGTATGTATATAGAAAAAGTGGTCCTAGACACAATTTTTTAAAACAGAAACAATCAATGTAAGTGTTAATTATTCACACTAGGCAGTCAGATTTAATCTGAACAACAAAAGGAGATGTATTATTGGTTAATACTGCTATCAATGCAAAAAAACCAACACAACAGTACCAAAACAAATTATACTGCAGTTTATTTACATATTTATAAAATTGGCAATAAGGAAATAGAAAAAGATTGGTGCTCAGGTGATGAAAAGGAAAAGCTTAAAGTACAGGATTCAGAATAATTCAGTGCAGGAAAGAAATTACTTTACATTGCACATATATAAGGCCTACCCATACAAAGTATATACACACTATTATACAGGGGGACTGGGGAAATGGTATAGGCTTTAAGAATTAAAAGGGGGGCATAATCGTCGACGTTTCGACCCTGGCGCAATACGGGGAAATCGCGACCTCTGCTGCGGGTCTTCTTCAGGACAGGTAGGGGGCGGGGAAAGGGAAGCACCTGTAAGGTAAGTATAAATATATTGTAATTACTAAAGGGGTTCAATATTACCAAAAATTAAAATTAAAATGGGGGGTGTTGGGTACTTTACCACGGAAAGGACTGTGGCGGTGTGACAAGGCCAGATCAGTTGGGCGGTACACCTGCAGAAAAATAAGCAAAAAAGGGGGGGGAGACTGTTAGCCCATCTCCAAAGGCGCAGTCATCCCACTGTAAACACGCCAACCACGGAGTGTTTAACCCTTTGCCCGACTCACCTCTGACTGGTAATTTCAGTTGGAAGTCAAAAAGGTGAGTTTGTATATGGACACGTAGGCGATATCAATCGTGCTGAAAGGAGGGGGAAAAAAGATCTAATCAAACCCCAGACACAATGCGGAAAACAAGCGGTCAGGTCTAATTAATAGGGATGAATGCAACTCACCCTAGTCTGGTCAAACGATAGAGAAATGACCGGTTCAGTTGAGAGCGAGGAAAAACTTGACTCTGGTATGAGCGGACCTGTGTTGGAATAAACAAACCGAGTTTAAATCCAACAAGGTAACCGACGCTACTAGTGAATTTCTTGTGGTTACAGGCGCTCGCAATAATTGACGCCACTAAGGTTAGTAAAGGCATCAGCAAACGGACCCAGCCAGAGGGAAAAGGTAATTTTACCTAGTATTCCTTCACGGGTCCTTGTGTATGTAAATCCAAATGAAATATAGTTTTCAGAAATTGTGGCTCGTAGCTGCAGTCTGGGTCCGGCAAGTCCCGATTCTCACATCCGGGAAGAGACCACGTGATGGTGCACCGCCAATCACAGCTATTAGTGTGTTACAAGGCGTGCGAAGCTAAACAAAGGACTAATGGTTAGGCGCATGCAACTAAAGGTAAAGGAGGGACTACCTTGGTGCACAGCGCTAATCCTATGTAGGAGCCCAAGGGATCGAATCCTGTCGCCATTAAGGACCTGATTAAGCCACAATTTGGACAAAAACGTATGAGAAACATACATAACGGGGGTCAACAAAATTAACCATCAATTTACCAAGGACAAGTGCACATCCCTCACAATGTCAATTCATTTTCAAACACTGTCATCAGAATTAGAACGACAGTCGCACTTAATGTAAATGACAATACAATGAATACAACAACACAATAATTACATAACAGTACAATATATTGTCACAGGCGGCAGCATGTAATAGGAACAGTTGCATGGGGAGCGTTACAGCTATTAACAATTCCCTGTAGGAAGTATACATAACAAAAAGAATTCATTCAGAATGAAGTATGGGGGTGGCACAGATAGATAGAAATTAGCCATTTGGCAGTGATGCCATTTGCCTCATTACTTCCTCCTGCTCATTCAGACCCTTATTTACAGTATTAAAGAAATGCATCCATCTGCATTCACGGATGCTGATGGATTGTGCAAAATTTCCTCCCCTGGGATTTAGGTTAACTTTCTCAATTACACACCATCTAAGACTTTCCGGGGTATGATTGAATTTGACAAAGTGTTCAACAAGGGGGGCTCCCTGCACCTTACACCGTACCCTGCTGCAATGCTGCAGGATGCGGGTTTTCACCTTCTGGGTAGTTTGCCCTATATACATAAACCCACAGGGGCAAAAGATGGCATATATTACCCCCATGGTATTACAGTTGGTATGGCTTTGGAGGGTATGAGTGTAGTCATTATATGTACATGCCTTAATTTCCATAGCCATAGTACAGGCCTTACAAGATCCACATTTAAAATGGCCTACTACAGTGGGGAGGTTCCATAGGGTAGTCTGATTCTCCGCACTTTTTTTGTGTAGCATTGAATGCACAACATAGTCTCTCACACTCCTTCCCTTACGGAAGGCATGCATTGGGGGATCCGGCAATCCTGTTTCTTCTGCCACCAGATGCCAATGGTTATTGATAATCCTTTTTTCCAATCATGTCTTGACCAATGATGAACAAAAAATCCTTGAGAAAGGTTTATCTTTTGTTCCAACTAATTTGCCGAATAGTTTCAATTTAAAATTGGAGCTTTGCCGGTTCTTCCGTAAAGTACGCTTGAAACATTTCTTTAATAAAATACCACACCAGCCGGTATTTAACAATACTGGTCTGAGGCCACCTTCTACTTTTACACCCGCCTCGCAGATGATGCCACACAAATTGTTAGCATATGAACAAATTGTGATGGGTGATGTAAACAAACTCCAAACTACTGATGGATAAGAAATATGTTAAATATAATATTTCTAAACAGGAACGGACTGCCCTCCAAAATTTGAAGCAAAATCAAGACATAGTGATCAAGCCCGCTGATAAAGGCGGGGCAATTGTGATTCAGAATAGGGAGGACTATACAAAAGAAATTCTAAATCAACTATCGGTGGCTGAAAATTATATGAAATTAGCAAGTAATCCTACTAAGGACATTGCCCTTGCCATTAAAGTGGTGACTGATAATGCTCTCTCTGAGGGCTTTATCACTAAACATGAATATGAATACCTGAATAACACGCACCCTCGCATACCAACGATCTACACCTTACCCAAGGTACATAAAAGGCTTCACAATCCACTTGGGAGACCCATTATTTCTGGGTGCGGTTCAATTCTCGAACCGCTTTGTAAATTTATTGACATCTTTATCAAACCCATTGCCGAGAATACAGCCTGTTACCTTAGGGATACCATGCAGGTGATTATGCTGGTGGATGAGAAATTTTTTGATCCCACCGAGGAGCTGCTGGTTACAATGGATATCACCTCCTTGTATACTAACATCCCGCGACATGCAGCCTTGGAAGTGATTAGGATTGTTCTGGAAGACAGAATTAGACCACATCAAGTCCCTACCGAATTCATAATAGACCTTCTGGATATCGCCATGAAACGTAATTTCTTCATCTTTGATGGAGAGTACCTCATGCAGATAAATGGCGTAGCCATGGGGGCGAGCTTTGCCCCAAATTTGGCAATTATCTATATGGATTATTTTGAAAACAACTTAGTTCTCTGCGAGAACAATCCACATAGAGAGAAGATTACTTTATGGCGTCGATATATCGACGACGTTTTGCTTATGTGGAAAGGCTCAAAAGAGGATTTACTCACCTTTCATAATTGGCTTAATACAAAAGATGACAATATCCAGTTCACTATGGAGTGTAGTAACCAAGCTATAAATTTCCTAGACATTACGATTAAGGAGGATGAGGGTGTTTTACACACTACTCTGTTTAGAAAACCGACAGAAAAGAATACCCTGTTGAGATATTCTAGCCACCATCCCCGTAACCTCAGGGACAATCTCCCTTATGGTCAGTTCCTGAGGTTACGGAGGAATTGTAGTTGTAAAGTGGATTATTTTACCGAATCTTCCATTTTGATGAGTAGGCTGGTGGAAAGAGGTTATCCTAGAAGTCTGGTAAAGAAAGCCCGAAAACGAGCTTGGTTTTGCCATAGAGAGGTACTGTTAGAACCCAAAACAAGAACAGAGAATGAGGATGGGAGATTAATATGTGTTACTACATTTAATACTAGGAGTACTGAGATCAAAAGGATTATCAATAACCATTGGCATCTGGTGGCAGAAGAAACAGGATTGCCGGATCCCCCAATGCATGCCTTCCGTAAGGGAAGGAGTGTGAGAGACTATGTTGTGCATTCAATGCTACACAAAAAAGTGCGGAGAATCAGACTACCCTATGGAACCTCCCCACTGTAGTAGGCCATTTTAAATGTGGATCTTGTAAGGCCTGTACTATGGCTATGGAAATTAAGGCATGTACATATAATGGCTACACTCATACCCTCCTAAGCCATACCAACTGTAATACCATGGGGGTAATATATGCCATCTTTTGCCCCTGTGGGTTTATGTATATAGGGCAAACTACCCAGAAGGTGAAAACCCGCATCCTGCAGCATTGCAGCAGGGTACGGTGTAAGGTGCAGGGAGCCCCCCTTGTTGAACACTTTGTCAAATTCAATCATACCCCGGAAAGTCTTAGATGGTGTGTAATTGAGAAAGTTAACCTAAATCCCAGGGGAGGAAATTTTGCACAATCCATCAGCATCCGTGAATGCAGATGGATGCATTTCTTTAATACTGTAAATAAGGGTCTGAATGAGCAGGAGGAAGTAATGAGGCAAATGGCATCACTGCCAAATGGCTAATTTCTATCTATCTGTGCCACCCCCATACTTCATTCTGAATGAATTCTCTTTGTTATGTATACTTCCTACAGGGAATTGTTAATAGCTGTAACGCTCCCCATGCAACTGTTCCTATTACATGCTGCCGCCTGTGACAATATATTGTACTGTTATGTAATTATTGTGTTGTTGTATTCATTGTATTGTCATTTACATTAAGTGCGACTGTCGTTCTAATTCTGATGACAGTGTTTGAAAATGAATTGACATTGTGAGGGATGTGCACTTGTCCTTGGTAAATTGATGGTTAATTTTGTTGACCCCCGTTATGTATGTTTCTCATACGTTTTTGTCCAAATTGTGGCTTAATCAGGTCCTTAATGGCGACAGGATTCGATCCCTTGGGCTCCTACATAGGATTAGCGCTGTGCACCAAGGTAGTCCCTCCTTTACCTTTAGTTGCATGCGCCTAACCATTAGTCCTTTGTTTAGCTTCGCACGCCTTGTAACACACTAATAGCTGTGATTGGCGGTGCACCATCACGTGGTCTCTTCCCGGATGTGAGAATCGGGACTTGCCGGACCCAGACTGCAGCTACGAGCCACAATTTCTGAAAACTATATTTCATTTGGATTTACATACACAAGGACCCGTGAAGGAATACTAGGTAAAATTACCTTTTCCCTCTGGCTGGGTCCGTTTGCTGATGCCTTTACTAACCTTAGTGGCGTCAATTATTGCGAGCGCCTGTAACCACAAGAAATTCACTAGTAGCGTCGGTTACCTTGTTGGATTTAAACTCGGTTTGTTTATTCCAACACAGGTCCGCTCATACCAGAGTCAAGTTTTTCCTCGCTCTCAACTGAACCGGTCATTTCTCTATCGTTTGACCAGACTAGGGTGAGTTGCATTCATCCCTATTAATTAGACCTGACCGCTTGTTTTCCGCATTGTGTCTGGGGTTTGATTAGATCTTTTTTCCCCCTCCTTTCAGCACGATTGATATCGCCTACGTGTCCATATACAAACTCACCTTTTTGACTTCCAACTGAAATTACCAGTCAGAGGTGAGTCGGGCAAAGGGTTAAACACTCCGTGGTTGGCGTGTTTACAGTGGGATGACTGCGCCTTTGGAGATGGGCTAACAGTCTCCCCCCCCCTTTTTTGCTTATTTTCTGCAGGTGTACCGCCCAACTGATCTGGCCTTGTCACACCGCCACAGTCCTTTCCGTGGTAAAGTACCCAACACCCCCCATTTTAATTTTAATTTTTGGTAATATTGAACCCCTTTAGTAATTACAATATATTTATACTTACCTTACAGGTGCTTCCCTTTCCCCGCCCCCTACCTGTCCTGAAGAAGACCCGCAGCAGAGGTCGCGATTTCCCCGTATTGCGCCAGGGTCGAAACGTCGACGATTATGCCCCCCTTTTAATTCTTAAAGCCTATACCATTTCCCCAGTCCCCCTGTATAATAGTGTGTATATACTTTGTATGGGTAGGCTTTATATATGTGCAATGTAAAGTAATTTCTTTCCTGCACTGAATTATTCTGAATCCTGTACTTTAAGCTTTTCCTTTTCATCACCTGAGCACCAATCTTTTTCTATTTCCTTATTGCCAATTTTATAAATATGTAAATAAACTGCAGTATAATTTGTTTTGGTACTGTTGTGTTGGGTTTTTTGCATTGATAGCAGTATTAACCAATAATACATCTCCTTTTGTTGTTCAGATTAAATCTGACTGCCTAGTGTGAATAATTAACACTTACATTGATTGTTTCTGTTTTAAAAAATTGTGTCTAGGACCACTTTTTCTATATACATACAATTACCCAGGTCCTGTTGACTTATTGGGTCTACCCCATTGTTTTTCAATGATTAGAATTAACCCAGGCATCAGACTGGATCCGGAAAGTTTTTTCGTCAGCAGTACCCCTGCCCGTCGGAAGGTAGCGTCAGTCGGCTCCAAGTCCGTTGTTGGCGTTGTCACTTGGATTACGTCATGGCAGCTACTTAGACGCCGCCCTCGCGCGCTGACATCAGTTCTTTCTTTTTCCGCGCCAACCAGCGCAGATCCGGGAAGAGCGGTACCTCCAGTCACTTTTTGACTGACTTTTTCCTCGACTTTTGTCGACTTCTTTTTTGAGTCTTCAACTCCTGGTGCACGAGGGCTGCCCAGCTTCAACGCATGCGGTTCCTGTAAATGACTGATGTCGGAGAGGGATCCGCACCACATGAAACGTGACCACGACCCCAAGTCGTGCTCCGACTGCCGGTAGAATGCGCCAAAGACTTTGCGGGAGCGGTCCTGAAAGTTGCTTGAGTGCCGGCAGTCGGCTCCATGCCGTTCGAGGTCCCGGTCGTGAGGGAGGTCGAGGGACAGGTCGCGGACCCACCATCACCATTTGTCCAAGTTAACGAAGTCTTCGCACTCGGGTGAGGTAAGTCAAAACATACGAAGAAGTCGAAGAAGCACCATCGCTCTTCGACTTCTCATCGGTCAGCCGATCCGATGAAGGATGTGGGTGGTGCCCCTCCCGTGGTCTGCTCGTGGAGCCCGAAGAGTCGACTCCGTGTTTCCCTCGCTTTCCGGGACCCGGAGCAACTCCCGGCCAGCGAGGCGATGCATGCCATCTTTAGGTGGCCCGGACCCATCGGTGCACCTTCGGGCCCTGCAGAACCAGTTGGGGGCATAGGCCTTCTCCGCCGACGGCTCCAGCACCGGTGCCGCAGGCCCCTTTGGATCCAGGCCTTGATCCGGATCGGCGCCGGTTGACCTCATTATACCTCCACCAGCGCCGCTTCCTCCGGCACCATTACCGTGTTTGACGCTGGTCGGCCCCCTGGCCGGCAACGACCCCACCTCCATCCCGACATAGACCCGGAGCCTGACTGGCATCGCCTGATGCTGAATCCTGCACCGAGAGGGGTTTTTGTGCCCCTGTTCAATCCTGGGGTCCCTTTTCAGCCAGATTGGCACCCAAAGGATGAGGAGGAGGACTGGGAGGGGTCTGGAGACCCTCTAGCTGATCAGGCAGAGTCTGCGCAGGACTGAAGAGAGGAACTGGGGGATGCCAGTAGTCTGTACACCTCCCCTGACCGTGGCATGTTGTCTCCTCCTACCGTGGCTACGGAGGAGGGAGCTTCGTACGCAGTGGCGTTGCGTAAGACCTCAACCTTGTACTCCCTACCATGGCAGTCAGGACTAACCTCCTGACAGAGGTGCTTCAGCTGGCAGCGAGCTCTTCGGAGCCTCTGCTTCCATTCAATGAGGCCCTTAGTGACATCCTTTTGGACACTTGGTCCAAGTTCAACATGGGGGCTCCCATGGACAGGATGATTGCCCGACGCCACCACCCAGCCCTGGGCGACCCCACTTTCTTTTCCCAACACCCCTCACCTGAGAGATTGGTGGTCCAAGCCTCTAGTTTCAAAAGCTTATCCCTACCACCCCACCGGAAAGGAAAGCCAAGAAGCTGGATCATCTTGGGAAGAAGATTTTCGCTTCCACCAGCTTGGGACTGCAGTCAGTAAACACTGCATGTCTATTGGTCCGTTATTCCCACTCTGTGTGGGACTCGGTTGCGCAGGTGCTGCCTCAGTGTCCAGAGGAGGGCCGGACAGTGCTCTCCCAGGCTGTCGCCGAAGGGATGGATGCGGGCAAGTTTGCCATCCGTTGTGGACTGGATACGCCGACTCTCTGGGTAGAACGATTTCTATGTCGGTAGCTCTTAGACACTACGCCTGGATGAGGTCGACTGGCTTTCCAGGGAATGTCCAGAACACCTTGATGGACATGCCCTTTGATGGCCGTCGCCTTTTTGGTGCAAGGCAGACAATGCTCTTGAGCATTTCAAGGACTCACGGGCTACGGCCAAGACCTTATGCCTCTCCACTCACCCTACGCAGTCTGTTTTCTGCCCCTTTCAGGGCTACGAAAGGGGTGCCTCGCTACGTCCCTCCCAGAGCCACAGGCCGCAGCAAGTTACCCAGTCTTCACATGGCCGGGGACGAGGGAACAACCATCATGGTTCCGGGGGCCAGCAGGCAGGCCAGTCCACCAAACCCCCTCTGCAGCAGCCTCCAAACCTTCCGAGTCTGACATTTCTGGCCCATCAAATGCCAGTAGAAGTCAGAATTCGCTATCACCTCCCCCACTAGCACACCATCACGTCGGACAAGTCGGTTTTGCAGATAGTACGAAGGGGCTACTCCCTCCCCTTCAAGGCAACCCCTCCAGCAATGCCACTGCAATACCACCGCATGTCAGAGGATCATCTGGCCCTTCTCCAGCAGGAAGTTATGGATCTCTTGGCCAAGGGAGCCATTGAGCGCACGCGTTCCTATCCCAGAAGTAGGTTGTGGTTGTTATTCCCACTACTTTCTGGTCCCCAAGAAGGACAAGGGCCTGCGTCCTATCTTGGATCTCAGGAATGACAACCACTTCCTCCGGAAGGAGAAATTAAAGATGCTGACGGTTGCTCAGGACTTGTCTACCCTCGACCCAGAAGACTGGTTGGTAGCGTTGGACTAACAGGACGCTTATTTTAACATCCCCGTCCTGCCGTCCCACCGGCGTTACCTGCAGTTCATGGTAGACCTTGAGCATTTTCAGTTCACCATGCTCCCCTTTAGCCCCTCGGGTGTTCACAAAAGTGATGGCGAGGTCGCAGCTCATCCGCGCAGATCAGGGGTTTCAGTCTTCCCCTATCTCGATGACTGGTTGTTGAAGGCGGGCTCGCCCCGGGCGGTTATCTCCCACCTCCAGACTACGGCCGACCTCCTGAATTCGTTGGGGTTCTCCATCAATGTGCCGAAGTCACACCTGATTCCCTCTCAGAAGCTCCTCTTCATTGGAGCGGTTCTGGACACAACATGGTTTCAGGAAAGCGAGTCTGGGATATTCAGGCTATGATTCCGATATATTTCAGCCTCTATCCCGGGTTTCAGTCAGAATGACCTGAGGCTGCTGGGCCTCATGACCTCCTGCATCCTGCTGGTTGATCATGCCAGGTGGCATATGTGGGCTCTGCAGTGGGACCTGAAGTTCCAGTGGGCGCAGCATCAGGGGAATGCTGTTTGATTTCATCCAGATCTCGGAGGGCACTGCACGACAATTGCAGTGGTGGCTCATGAACCAGGATTGGGTCAACGGCAGATCCCTTTCCCAACCAGAACACACAGTGGTGACAGACGCATCCCTTCTGGGATGGAGCGGCAACATGGAAGAGGCAGAGATCAAAGGCATCTGGGGCCAGATGTAGGTAATTCTATTTTACCGACTCATAAATACCGAATTTTACCGATTCAGTATTTATGAATCGGTAAAATAGAAGTACCGAGATGTAGGTAAATCCAGATGTGGATTTACCGAATCTGTAAAAGTCGGTATTTACCGATTCGGTAAATACCGACCGGTAATGCCCATTCATTCCTATGGGCTTTGTAGCCCATAGGAATGAATGGGCATTACCGATTCGGTATTTACCGAATCGGTAAATACCGAATTTCTCAAGGGTGCAGGGGGTGTCACTTTGACACCCTCTAGCACCCCCAAAACAGGTTCGGGTGCCATGTGGCTGGCATACCTACCCTAAGGGCAGGTCTGCCTGTCATATGGCACAGGTGTGCATGCACACATGTGCATGCACACCGGAATCGGTATTTTACCATCAAATTGATTTTGATGGTAAAATACCGATTCGGTAATGCTTGTGGGACTCTGAAGAGTCCCACCTACATATCAAATTTACCGAATCGGTAAAAATACAGATTCGGTATTTTACAGAATCGGTAAATTTACCGATCGGTAAATTTACCGATTCTGTAAAAATCTGCCCCTACATCTCAAATTCCATTTACCGGTCGGTAACGGCCGAATTCGGCCGTTACCGACCGGTAAATGCCTACCTACATCTGGCCCCTGGTCTCCGGTGGAGTCTGGGCTCCACATCAACCTTCTTGAGCTTCAGACGATTCGTCTTGCACTAAAAGCATTCCTTCCCTCTGTCCGGAGAAGAGTAGTGCAGGTGTTCAGGGACAACACCACCGCCATGTGGTACTGCAACAAACAGGGCGGGGTGGGGTGGTGAACCCTATGTCAGGAGGCTCTCAACCTCTGGACATGGCTGGAACATCAGGGCATATCCCTAGGGGTACAACACCTGGCAGGTTCCCTGAACGCAGGGCAGACAAACTCAGCCGCAGGTGCATATCAGATCACGAATGGCGTCTTCACTATGAGCTGGTACAAGGTCTCGTTCATCAGTGGGGAGAGCCTTGGTTAGTTCTATTCGCCACCGAAGAGAACACGCAATGTCAGCAATTCTGCACGTTGGAACTTCCATGGCGGCACTCGCTAGGTGATGCTTTTTGTCGTGAGTGAAGTTGCGGTCTGTTGTACGCCTTTCCGCCTATACCACTTCTGCCCAGAGTGCTGAAGAAGATCAGGCCCGACCGAACCCAAGTCATTCTTGTGGCTCCGGATTGGGCACAAAGAGTCTGGTATCCCGAGCTGCTCAACAGGGCCTTCGATCCTCTGATCCGACTGCCTCTTCAGGAGGATCTTCTGTCACAGCATATGGGGATGGTCCTCCACCCGAACTTGTCCAGCCTCCACCTCCTTGCGTGGAGATTGAGCGGAGGCAGTTGACGTAATGTGACCTGCCTCCCGAAGTCCTTACCCTTTCATCTTGGCAGCCAGGCGTCCCTCCACTAAGATGGTATACGCCTGTCGGTGGATCAAAATTTGTGGCATGGTGCACAGCAAAGGCTGTGGATCCCCTCTCTGACCCTCTTTCTGAGGTTCTCTTGTTCCTCCTCTCTTTGGCCAAGCAGGGCTCTGCTCTGGGCACTATCATGGGCTATCTTTTGGCCATCTCTGCCTTCCTTCGGCTTCCAGATCAGCCTTCTCTTTTCAAGTCCCCGGTTGTAAATCGGTTTCTGAAAGGCATAACTCACCTCTTTCTTCCTATTCCTTTCTTTATGCCTCAATGGGACTTGAATCTAGTTTCAACCTATTTAATGTGCGCTTCCTTTGAGCTGCTTCACAACTGTCCTTTAAGGCTTCTCACGCTTAAGACTGCTTTCCTGGTTGTCATCCCCTCTGCCAGGAGAGTAAGTGAGCTCCAGGCTCTTTCATCTAAGCCTCCTTACTTGTCCATCCATCTGGACAAAGTGGTCCTCAGGACTCGTCCATCCTTCTTGCCCGAGGTTGTCACTGCTTTTCACATCGGGCCGACCATCACTTTGCCCCCCTTCTTTCCGCCTCCGCATCCTTCAAAAGAGGAGGAGAGGCTCCACTGTCTGGACCCAAAACGTGTGCTTTCCTTTTATCTGGGTCGCAAAAAACAGTTATGGGTGGATGACCAGCTTTTTGTTGGGTACGTGGGTGCAAAGAAAGGTCGGGCTGTACACAAACAATCTCCCAATGGGACATTTGTGTATCAAGGCCTGCTATTCTGTGGCGAAGAAGGAGCCTCCAGTGGGGCTGCACGCCCATTCTACCAGGGCAACAGCAGCAACTACTGCTCTGGGAAGTGGAGTTCCTCTCAATGACATCTGTCAGACAGCTACGTGGGCCTCACTGCACATGTTTACAAAACACTACTGTCTTTAACAGTCAGGTCCGGAGAGACGGCTTCTTTGGCCGTTCTGTTCTCCAGGACTTTCTGGTGTGAGATTGGTTCGCAGACCCACCATGGGGTTGGTATTGCTGGGGTATCTATTCAAGGTAAGGAATCTATAACTAACGTATTTCTTTCAGATGAACAAGTTACTTACCTTTGGTATGATATATCTGTAAGAAACATCAGTTAGTTATAGATAACTAACGTATTTCTTTCAGATTAACAAGTTACTTACCTTTGGTACGATATATCTGTAAGAAACATCAGTTAGTTATAGATTCCTTACCGCCCCACCCATCCTCCCCATTCTGTGAACTGATTTCTAGGGTTAATGATATCTTTTCAGTGCCCTAGTTTTGTGCACCAGTGGTCAGTGTCTTGTATGGCTCTGCGTTTCTGGTGCAGAAAGTCGTGTACAGAACTGACGTCAGCACACGAGGGCGGCGTCAAAGTAGCTAACGCGACGTCATCCCGCGACACGATGCCAATGATGGATGCAGAGTCAACCGACGCCACCTTTCGACGCGCAGAGGTACTGCTGACGAAAAAACTGTCCAGATCCAGTCTGACACCTGGGAGTAATTCCAAGGTAAGGAATCTACAACTAACTAATGTTTCTTACAGATATATCGTTACCGAAGGTAAGTAACTTGTTCATCTCCTGTTAGAGGTAGAGGATCAGTGGAGCAGTACAGCACAATCCGCTACCGCTATAGTGGCTGTTCTCATGTTGGGCAGATCTTGCCAGCCATCTAGCAATGGGTGCAATGGCCTCCATTTCTCTCATCTCCTTGTCATTGGGTAGCCCTTCGGGCTTTCAGGTGGAGCAAATCTTCTCTCTGTCCCAGGTGGCTAACTTATGGGATTCTCTCCTGTCTTTCTCCACCCATGTTTTAGTTACAGTGTCAAGCTGCTGTCTTTCCACAGCGTGATCGTGACCTGCAGCCTCTCGGCGTAGCATCCACAGTGTGCTCCTGTCAATCCAAGCAACAGGGGTATCCATTGGACTTGATGTGTCCATGTCTCTGTTCTCCAGTAAAGTCAGAAAATGTTCTAAATCCTCTGGTTTCTCAAACTCTCAGAGTACTCTGTTGGTCGTGAGCAGCATTGTGGATGATTCCAACAAGCCATAGCAGATGTCTAGTTTACGGAGTGTGGGTCTCAGTGCTAGGAGTTTTATTCCTTTGGACCGTCGTTTCCTAGAAGTCTGCAGTTATGTTTACTTTACTGTCCTTTTACATGAAAGGCTCATTGTGTTGCTTGGCTGCCACAATGAGTTGCCTGGTGGTGTAGCAGGTCCAGGGTGACACTCCAATGTGGGTGAATGTCAGACCGGTGAACTCTGGAAGCAAGGAAGCTAGAACTCCAGTCATGTTGTTTGCTTTGGACCTCTGTGGGACCCCCAGGAATCTGATGTACTTACTCCTGCTACGGACCTCCACCTCAACTAACTTTTTACAAACTGTCCATAGTTCTTGGCTCAGATATGGACCTCTTTCCAGCCTGGTAATGCTATCCGCAAGGTCCACCATTTTCCTCTGCGTTGAATCCACATATGTTTGGAAAGCACCTAGGTCCAAGCGCAAAGATTGTATTTCATCGAACATCAATTGTGTGTCTTCGCGCCATTGGCACTTGTTCTTTCTTCTGGCCACTGCTTCCATTAAAAACAGTTGCCATGTATCCTTGCCGTTGGGCATCTGTGTTGCAAGGGGGTGGGTATGTGGGGTGGAAGGAAACGTGGGAATTTCTGTTTATGGTACAATCCCTGATGTTAGTAATTAGGAGGCCTCTACAGTTCCCTGTAGGCCCAAGTGTGTGAGTCGAGGAGTGGTAACTCTCTTGGTTGCTGCATAGATTTTCACTCTGCCAATGGTCGTAGAGCCCCTAGAACAGGGTCACGATCCTCCCCCATGGTAGGGTTCTGCAAACTGATTACTTAATCATCCCACTGCTGGTGAGTATGAGTAGTGTGCTGTGTAGGTAAGAAGATGCTATTATTCACCTGGTCAGGTAGTCCTCGACCATACTCTGTGATTAAGGCATCTTCGCCTGGTAAGTTGTGGTCTCTTCACTCTGCACTGGCATTTCTATTTCGGTCTGGAAGGGAAGTGCACTCTGCAGGAGCTAGTGTGTGGCCTGTGTGGATCTAAGGAGCATGTTGCCCTACATTCACCAAGTCGCAGCATATCATGATGGGATTTTGCATGTTGTGGTGAATAGGACCTTTCACTCCGACCAGTTTTATATAGTGTTCTGCACTTAGCTATGGTGAGGACTCAGTGTGCCATTTGTTTGTTTGTGGGCCCTTCAGATTATTAGCAGCCTGGCATGCAGTGAGCCACCATTGATGGGGGTCATATAGAGTCTGCCAACCTCTTCTTCTAGAATGTGCTCAGTTTCAAACTGGTGATATCTTGTGAATCAGACCTCGGGATCAGGCTGTATATCTCCCTGTGTATGTTTGGTGCACCGTCTTCCATCAAAAGGCCCTTGCGTGGCTCCCACTGCCCTACCCAGCACACAGGGCCCGACTCCCACAACAGTGGCTGCCGCTTCCGGGTGGCCAGTCTTGGTCTGTTCCTTGGCCTTTCCTGGTTCCAGGGACCAGTGTTCTCATATGCTACGCTGCAAGTAGTGATCAGGGTAGATGACCCGCACTGCTGCTTTCCTCGTCTTCCATTTAGGTGTCTTACTAAAAGTCGTCGGGTCAAATGGCCGTCCAATATGACATGCTTTCTAACGCTGCTGAGGGCAGAGCATCGTTCTGGATGGTTCACTGTTTCTGTGCCAGTGCCATGCCCTACCCCCTAAGGTTCCACACTCTTAGGCATAAGCATCTGCTTCCTGTGGATTGCAATACATCTCAGGGATGGTGGAGTTTTTTAGCAGGAGTCAGTCATCTTCGTCGCGGCCAGGCTCCCCCTCCTCTAATGTTTTTTTCAACATAAAGTAAGATTTTATTACTAGACCTTACTATAACATCACTTTAACCTTTGTTTGTTTAGTGTGTGTGTGTGTGTGTGTGTGTGTGTGTGTATAGTGCTGATCACATAGCTTGTCCTATACTTTGACTGGTTTCAAATGGCTTCTCCACAGAAAGAACAGCTTACCCTTATATTTGAGTATATATAAATAGTTGATAGCTAGGCTTCTAAGGAGCATTTCAGAGTATAGCATTAGACTTTTGAAATTCTATTGTCATCATCAAAGGTGAACAAAACCCAACAACTATGCAAATACCCTATGCAATTCTTCTACTTCAAAAAAGACATTGTCTATGCTAAGACCATTGTTTTCACCCACAGCCATAGACCACAACTTGAGCTCTCTCGTGCCTCTCCTCATTCTCTGTTTTAATTCACCATTCATGTAGAGGCTTCCGTATTGATGGTTCGCAGAGTGCTAAACACAACACCCCCACATCAAAGCTTGCAATACCAAAGTTACTACACTGAAACACTGGGGAGCCTAATGCCTCTCATCGTGAAGAATAAAATATTTACATAAAATTTTTTATTGCCATCTTCTTTTCAAACAACAAAAGAAAGGGAACATTAACATACACATCATATTGGATACAATAAAAGTCATATATACTGACATGGCATAATAGTCTGTTACCAGCAGAATAACCAATATAGTCACTGTTACCTGTGTTTCATTAAGATCAGGTCACCTGAAAACGGTCCTACTATGGCTTCTATATCTTAACATGGTTTGCAGGACGCTTCTATTCTTGAAAACAGCTTCCTACATAGTGAGGAGAGAGCCATGCCTCATATCCATGTGTGAACAATGATGCTGTTTCAGCTTTATCCCGGGTGCTTCAGTAGCTCAGATTTTTGTAGTCACAAGTGAAAGGAATTAAGAGACTTATAATAAGGAGAGGATGTAGAGTTGCCACAGAACAAGTTACAGGCAAAAAAAATGTTTTCTTCTTCAGTACATGACCTTTCATAGATTCACATGCTTGAATTATTACAAAACCAGCTAAACAAATACATTAGTCGAAAGTGGGTCGGAAGACCACCTTAAGTGTACAAGTTGTGCAGCACTTCTTGTTACAAATCCATATATTTTCTTGTTTATACATCTGTGCAGTAGTGCTTTGCAAAAGTACATGTAGTTTTCTGCTTTGTTACTTTGTAAATGTCCAGAACAGGAAAGCCTTAAGGAAAATAAAAAAAATGATGAGAGGAAATCTTGGCCACTGAAAATTACTCTTAACTAAAATCTAGTCCATAGTTTCTTTACCCAGCATGATACCTCAGACAGGAACCAGCCATATGCAAATCAGTCTTGTGCCTGCTCTGACAGTAACAGTGCAGCCTCAACTGCCAGGTCAGGCCCTTCAAAGCGGGAACAAAAGCAATCACAGATAAGTTTCAGACAATTTGTGACTATCTGTGCCTTGTCAGTAAGGTGCAGTGTAAGTCTATGACACATGACCCATGTTTGCTTATTGCCATCTTGCTTATTACATCACCATGAGGTAAACATAAAAGTATTGGTTAATTGCTTAAATTAATCTTAGTCACCAGGAATTACTCTGGGATGCAATCCAGTCTATCATTTCTTTGGTCTTGCTCCAATAGGATAACTCCAGCGTCACCTGCCTGGCCAGGCCTCTTCTGAACAGGAACACTAGCAACCCCAGCCTGGTTTTGGTCTATCTGGACCTTGTCAGTAGGTTGCAGCTTGAGTATTACGGCACAGTGAGCATGGTACCCATGCCTAGGTCTATCTGTCACACTTAGGACATCACACTGAGGAAAACAAAAACGCGAACGCTGGATTGCTTGAATTAATCTCAGCCACTAGTAAGTACTCTGAGCCATAATCCATTCAATCCTGTGCAGGAATGCCAGCAAAGAATGCTGCTCTGGCCACCAAGCTCTCGATGAGTGAGCTCTCACACTGCTGCAAAATGGTCTTCCATCCTAAGAATACAATACATTGACACATGCTGCAATGCAGTAAAAAAAAAGTTTTCAATTGGATAGGGTCTGGCAGTTGTTAGCATTGTGAGGAAAGAAACATTGTTGGTTGGTCTGACTTCTAGGAACCTTTAATTTTATGAATATGGACTTCAGACTCCTTGCAAGCATCTAGGATGATAACCTTCTTTAGCCACTGAGGAGGATTGCTGTAAAAAGTTCAGAAGGACCACTGTTGATTATGATGGAATGATGGTGGATTTAAAACAACAAATGCTCAAAGAATCTGACAAAAGGTCTTTTGATGGTAAAGGATTGGAGTTCCCTTTACCACTGGCAGAAGGATTTGATACAAAATCTTCATAAACTCCTCAGGACTGTACTGGAAAAGCCTGTTTGTCCTCTGGACCACCTTAGATAATCTAGTTATGGCCACCAAATGCATTCTTTTAGAGGGATACTTGATCCCCACCTGAGCAAGACACAGCAGACAAGAAAAGATTTCATGCAGGGTATTCAATAATGGGCCCCATCCCTTAGGACAATACAAGATATAAAAGCATTGTCATTTCGGTTCTGGCTGCTGCCAGTATTACTCTGCATTGTTCTGGCAAATCTACGGACCCTTACTGTCAGTCCTCAGCAGTCAAGCTGTAATATGAAGCACTGTCAGATTGTGGTGCAGAATTTTACTGTGATTCCTGGTGAGCAAATGAGGAAACAGTTTGAACTGTATTGAAACCCAGATGGATATACTCCAAAGGTCTGTGAGCTGTTATAATCACTGTGTAAGACTCCATCTTCATTATGGGTAATTCCCTAGATATCTGAAACCAGGGAGATGGGTGAAAAAGTGTGAACACATTACTTGGAACAGGGAATCACATAGGCTTCACACATCATTGTTGGGTACCACTACATGCTTGAAAAATAACTGATATTTGACATTATGCTCCAACACTAGAATTCCCCATTGCTGTAGTAGGAGTTGCAGTTGATTGTTGTTTATCTCCTCTTCGTGACAACTTATCTATTTTCTGTTTAAGGGCTCTGCCTATTCATTCGTCAGGCCAGGTACATATTCCACAAGCAGTGAAACATTATGTTGTGTTACTCTGCCCCATTGTTGTTTTGCTTTTTTAGATATGAATACATAGATTGATTCCCCTGTGTTTTCAGATATAAAACGAAGTGGTCATGGTTGTCTGTGTGATCTCTGAGTTAGGTGTTACTGACACAAGGAAGAAAATACACAAAGACCAACTTCATTACTTTGGGTTCTAGGATGTTTATGTGAAATGACCACTCCTGTGGTATCCACAGGTCACTTGCTAAATGTTCTTGCAAATACGCTCCTAACCCTACATGGAAGTGAAGAATCGAACTCATTTAGATGCAAAATTATTTAGAATAATAACTATGTATGCAAGCATAAATGTCAAATGTAAAGATGAAATGACACACATATTCAATGTGCAGACTACACAACGCAGACCAAGGGCCTGATTTAGATCTTGGTGGTTTTATCACTGTCCCTCCGCTGCATTGGTCACAAGTGCTCTGTCAAGCTCACGGTGGTCTGCCCGCCATATTTAGAGGTATGATGGCTGACTCTCCTTCCACATTGAGTGTTTATCACTGCGTATGCGGCTCACCGCTGCCGACACAGCAGATTTCAATTCTGGTGAATAGTACTCTGTCTCCATCAGGGTGTTGGGATTGCGCCGAGCCTTTTTAGATGTAACCTTTGTGCTGGCGTTCTTCTAGCAGTAGGATTCCGACAGAGTGAATCCGTTGCGGGGTGTGGTTAACATTAGAATATACGTGTCACTGTAGGCTGGATGCTAGCAACATACAACTGATGTGTTTTGGCCAATTGTTTGCAACTGCATACCAAACTATGAAACACACTCCATTTCAGACCATGATCCTTTGCCATTCCACCACGACATTTTGTAGCAGAACGATTGCCAGTTACGTGAGGTTATTTTGTTGCTTTTCCCTGCTTCTTGTCCTTTTTTCTTCTTTCATTTATTTCCTTGTGTTTAATTTATTTCATCACATTTATTTGGATTATGCCAAGGCACAACAATCAACATTTCACTGAGGGAGTATTGTCTGTCAAGGTGGATGAAATCATAAGAGTAAAGAGACAATTGTTTGGAGGCCAAGTCCAAAATGCACACCTCTCTCAGAAAAGGGACATGAGGTCTAGAATAGTTGAAAGAGTGAATGCTGTAGGCAACAACCTGTGCACACAGGAGGAAATTAGGAAGAGGTGGAACAACCTGCGGGGGCAAGTGCATTCCCTAGCCTCCAAGAGTCACCTGGAGGCCCAGAGCGACTGGTGGTGGTTCTCCTAGGCCCCTATTACAACTCATGCCCTGGGAAGAGAAGGTCTTGCAGATCCTACACCCTGATGGCTTGACAGGAATCCCTGGTGGAGTGGAGACTGATGTTATTATTTCAAATGTGTCACTAAACCTAAATGTCTTGTTTGCTGTGATGTTAGACAATGCTAATGTGTTCAGAAGAATGTTTTTAAATGTAAACCAAAATATATCAGTAACATCTTGTTTGGCTAGTTTGTTTGACTGTATTGAGATGTATTTAAGATAAGAGATTTCAATAGCCATAACATTGCACATGATTTTATGGTGCTTGTAAGTGTTTGTACTCCAATTAACTAATAACCTATATGTATTTCACAACCTAAATGGCAGTTCTCTTCCTACTGCAGAATTACACATGGTGGGTTCAAGTGACAGTTTTGCAAATGTTGTGAATGTCTCATTGAAATGACTGCAACTACCATGATGCCTTGTTTCAGTTTTGTGAAAATAATATTGCCATTTCATTTTGCTCTTCTCCATTTTCTATCATATTTTTACCTACGGCAAAGTGTCATTTATTGAGCAACCTCTATTTTAATCCCCTCTTTATAAAATTGTTCGTGTTGAATTTAGTATATTGTCCTTTACTTGTCATGTCACTTAATTAATGTCATTAGTTTCACAAATCAACCTTTGTTGCCCGTGAAAATTTAAGGCATGTAAAATTGTATTCTGAAGAAAAGTGCCATACGTGAAAACTGAACTCTGCACTGTTCATATGATGACTGATTCTAAACATCGCTCAAAGTGGTATAAATGTCAGTTTTTTGGTCTGCTATGCCTTGGACTGATCAATTTCACTTATCTCCTCTGTACTATGTTGAGTTGAATGATTGTTACATTTTATGAATACTTACTAAGTTATCCTTTTTCATTTCAGGACATCTCACCCGTTTATTTGAAGTAGTTTTGTATGAAACATAAACTGTTTTTGTAATTAATTAATTTACCACAGAAAGGTCTAATCATGATATCCATTAATTTTCCTTTTTAGGTTACTACATTATATTTGATAAACAATCATGGATGTGTAGTCCACACTTTACAAAATATTATTTTTTTCACATTTATTATAAGTCCAACAGCCAGAGCATGTGGGCAAACATTTGTGTCTCAGGTAACCTCCAGTCCAGGAGCAAGCCTCCAGGGAGGACTCCACTCCTGAAGGTCCAGATGAAGATGAGCGGCCTGGTCCATCTCGTCTGCCTGGCAGACAACTCCAATGAATGTACCTCGGTTCACACCTACCTAACCACCCCAGCTGTTTAAACACCTCAGAAGACTGATATTTCCACTTCCTGTGTTCAAAGCAACATAACACCCATCTTGTGCCTTCCAGTACTGGCTGGGGGTGAGACACCACCTACAGTTCAGCCAGGACCCTGTGGGATGGGGCAAACTGGCTCAAGGCCACAGGTTAGTGGGGTTAGGGGTCGTTGGAGAGATCCTGATAGACACCATACTGCGACCACTGAGATAAGTGTCACCCAGGCCACCGTCAATCAAGTCTTGGGAGCCCTCCATCAGTCCCCAGACATGATGGGCCAAGTCCTTACAGAGCTCCTGGACATGAAGCAGTTGCAGAGGGAGCACAGTGTTCAGATGGAGAATCCGAACTCCAATTTGGGCTCCCTGACTTGGGTGCTGCAGGACATTTACAAGCATATGTGCAGGGCTTTTCCTGCACCATCTTCCCCTTTCTGTGGTCCAACTACATCTGGCCCTCCTACATCTGACTCAGCCACAGAAAGGTAGGTCCTGCCACAACAGGAAACACTTGCACCCACCTCAGTCCCTGAAACTGCAGGAGCACAGTTCGTCTGGACCACCAGGAGAGGATGGTAAGGCCACCCCCACCAAGTTATGCCAAACCTAATTTCCTCCAATGTGTGACTACCATCCACTCTGTGGACTATTTTCTGGATACATTTACCTTTCTGAGGCCAGCTGTATTTTGGGCATTGGTCTTCAAACAATGATGGCTCAACAATTATTGTTTCATTCACCATGGCTGACTTTTTTATTATTTTGTTTGTTTCTTCTTCCTTTCCATTTTTGTAATGGCAGAGAGTAGCTTCCTTTCAAACGTTATCACTTCTTTTGGTATTTTACTAAAGGATTGACAGACTGTTGACTTATTTCTGAGTCCAGTGCCCTCTGTGTTTGTGGGATTTGTATTTTCAGAAATGTATGTTTTTAAGTGAATCTTTCTGCAGAATTCAATAACTTCCGATCTATTTTTTGTTGTGAAAAAAGACAAGCCTTTCTTCAAAATACTCTCCTCTGCTTCTGTTAAAACGTAATTTGACAAATTGTAAATGGAAACGGAGCTAGGTTTTGTAGTACTGCGGCCTGGTTGTCATTTCCCAAGGTATGTTGGGAAACCTGTTTTTTCCACATGACCTCTGTAGGCCTCTGCCTAAAAAAGGCACAACTTGTTGTTGTTGGTTATTTCCACGGCGGTTAGTGTTGAAACATCCTTCACTGTTGTCCGTTTCACCTCCAGAGGATGAAGATGTATCTGAGAACAAAATGAATTTGTTTCTTGACCTCCCTTGGTAATCTGGAAGAAATCTCCATGATTCTGGACAGGAATAGAAGTCAATTTGTAAATAAGGATATGTATTTTGTAACAAAAAATTATTTTTATCCTTTTCAAATGTAATGCCTTTTTGATTGACAGTGTAATCCTTAAATTCAGATATTTCTTTTAATGACCTTAGACAATAAAGTTTTTTAATCTGTTAATGTCTGATTTTATTTTATTTTACAAGCCTGAACCCTTGACTGTTGGCTAATACAGTAAATAAGGCACAGCCATGGTGTCACAAGGAGGGCGCAGTGAAAAGTGTATAAACGCTGTTTTATCACAGTTATGTGACACTTTTCATGAATGGGGCCCAGGAATGCTCCCTATCTTATTGTTTTGGCGCAGTTCAGCGCAGCAATATTCCTTGCAGAGCTGTCCAGCACCCAGACATCTTATATGTGGGCCCAAGTGTTTGCACCAATTTCAAGACTAGCTATTTTCTGGCCTTAAAAACTGCCTCTAACTGGATTTTTTGGAGGTAAAAGATGTCTACAAGGGATTTTACTTATACTGTATTACTTCTTTTCTTTCAGTTAGTCATGAGTTAGTCAAAGACAACCACAACAAATGTAATTTAAAAATTACAGAGCACACGGAAAATCCTATTGGTACAAAATTAATTTATATATTTTTCAGATATCAAATTTAGAAGGGGTACATTTGAAGGAAACAGATATCAGCAAAACGGAGTTATGAAAGGACATACAGATCAGTTTAGACACACAGTTCATAACCTACATCAGCTCCTAGGGTAATACCAAAAAAATACTATCCAAAAATGAATAAATATTACTAAAGAAACTAAAAAGATTTTTCTTGGAGTTGGCGGGAAGGTCGACGTTTCGGTCTGTGCAGCATCAGTCCATTAGACCATCATCAGGACAATTGGTTTTATGCAAGATAAAACCCCCTATACAAATGAAATACAATATGTTATATTTTCTTCACATTAGATTGTATTATCACAAATTCACATTACAAATGGGGAAAGAACCGTGTGCATTAAAAAAAGTTGTGAACTGCAAAAGCATGCGTTCAAGTGTCAAGGGATCACATTTGTGCAATGTCCAAGTGTGTGCAAACAGATTCATGTATCACCACCTTAACACCTGTGTCTAAGTTAAAAAGGATAGCGATTGCTCACTTCTATTGAAGTAAGCAATCAAGATCCTTTTTAACTTAGACACAGTTAAATTGTATTTCATTTGTATAGGGGTTTTTATCTTGCATAAAACCAATTGTCCTGATGATGGTCTAATGGACTGATGCCGTACAGACCGAAACGTCGACCTTCCCGTCAACTCCAAGAAAAATCTTTTTAGTTTCTTTAGTAATATTTATTTATTTTTGGATACGTACCCCTTCTAAATTTGATATCCAAAAAATATATACATTCATTTTGTACAAATAGGATTTTCCGTGTGCTCTGTATTTTTTAAATTACATTTATTGTGGTTGTCTTTGTGGACACTTTGGAGTCTGATCGTATATGACTAACTCATGACTAACTGAAAGAAAAGAAGTAATACAGTACAAGTAAAATCCCTTGTAGACATATTTTACCTCTAAACTGTTTATTGTCCAAGCCTACAAGGGTATATTGGGTTTCCCATTTTCCTTAAACGTCTAACTGGACTTAGCAGCAGTTTTTAGGGTTTATCAACGTACTGGTGTTAAAACCTGAGTCGGGTCGGGGACAATCGATATTTGCCCGGCGGTATTGCCTCTGTGACCCTCTAGTTATTTAATCAATGAAGAGGCAGGCGCTGGAGACTGGAAAGCAGGAAACAAGGTTTTTATTCTCTCCGGAGGAGAACACAACAAAACCGGCAGAAGGTATCGTTCTGAGGTGCTCTGGATACATTTCTGAGGCCTGGCCTCTTATACACTGTTTTATGACTTTATTGTAGATTACACATTCATGTTAAAGCTTTGATGTATGGAAAAGACATTCCCGGAACTCCCCTTTGGGCCCGTTCCCACACACATTTACAGTTGAAGTCCCCACCCTAGTCACAACAGGTGATGAGTATCACGCAGCTGGATATTCCGCCGATTCACGGAATGTGGGGGGTTTGATCGGATCTCATGGAGTGGGGGCCTTGATCAACCCGGGGATCCTTTGATGGGGGAAACTTTCTATTGTACGGGGAGGGGCAAGGAATGGTATCGGCAGAGCTGGGTGTCAGCCTGGGAACGGGGAAGACAAAACGGGCACACGGGGAAGAAGGGGGTTTGCATCTAAGGGCCGGAGATCATGAAAGGGAAGCAGGGGGGTGTCGCGCTGGGAACAGGATGAGGGCCTGGGGCAGAGCAGCGCCGAAGAGGGGTTTATGACTCAAGGCAGGTGCAAGCAGGGGGTGGTCAGCGTGCAGGCTTAGTGAAGGCGAAGGGCTATGTCAGGGGCCAGCGGCATGCAAAAGGGTTCGTTCTGATCGGGGCATCTTAAAAAAATGGCGGGCGCGCACGACAAAAGTGTGGCATCAGGGGAAGAGGCAAGATGGCGCAGATAATGTTCACCAAAACGTACTAATTTTCAACAGTCCTCCCTTTAACATATTCAAGACATCTTGCTGGCTCATTTTCTACTCGGTTCTATTGTGGTGGGCATGAGAAAGAAAACGGTAGGAACCCTAGATGAAAAGAGTTGTAAACAATACATTTTAACATTTCTAGTTTTTAGGAGGTGAGCCTATTTGATAAACTTTGATCAATTTGTTTAGCAGGAAAGTCATAGGAATGCAATACAAAAACAATTCTGTAGCGAGAGCAGCAAGTATATTTCATACTGGCAGGTTATTACATATATATCAGGTTCGGATTGGAGCATGATCAATACAATGGCGGCTGGGAGAGAAATGAGGTCTAGCAGAAACGGCGATTGGGGATGTCAAATGTTCGAAGTTTAACGAGTTCTCATCATTCTTTGTTGCCTTTCGTTGGCGCTGTTGAGCACCGGCGGTGGAGCTACAAGTCCAGCTCTGTTCTAAGTTCTGCGTTGCAGGGCACGACCCTTTCCTCGCGTTTCTGGTCGGAAAGGTCCTTTTCGCCCTGTGTCCTTTTAGGTGATTGTCAGAAAGTTCAGATGGAAGAAGAGCGTACAAAACAGTCCATAGGGTAGGTCAGAGGAAAAGGGGGATGGAGCAAGGCCAAATTAGGAACAAACTAGGGGAACGAGAGACTTCAAATAGGCGGGCGTGTGACCGAATTCAGAGAGCGGGGACTTGTCGACAAACACTGGACATCGAGCAGGGGCATCAGGTCGACCCTTTCTTCTCATGTTGTCGAAAACAGTGCCTCGTCCTGCAGCTCTTTTCTGTCGTGGTCTCGCCTTGGCTAATGTCGCAGGTGTTCCTTAGTCTGCAGTCAGGTCTCGTGCTCCCACATCCGGTCCTTCTCTCCTCCAACAGCAGTACCCTTAAACAAGTTTGAAAAGACAGTCTTTAGAGAATTTGCAGATGAAGATAATCAAAAAGTCTATTTCTCTCCCAGCTCCAGGCAAAGAATGAAAATGCCCGTTATATTAGTGTTCACAACTGGCATATGAATGACCGGTGACGGGCCTGTTGGATTTACTATGACTTTCCTTTACAATTATTTATTACAGTCACGACAGTTCATCTGATGGTGACCCACCTTCGTGAGACGAACCTGGCAAAGATATGCCGTTCTCTAGAGTTTTACATTTACAAAGGGTACTGTGAGTCGTCAACATGGTACTACACAGGTATTTTGCTGAGAGACGATCATGGCTAAACATTTCCTTTCTATCGATGCATCCTGCTTTTCAACTACTACGGGGTTTATTTCGATGATTTCTTTACCTTGGACTAGTCTGTTAACCTTGTAAAACATCATTCTGGATCCTACGTAACCTTTTACAGCCCGATTACTTAATTAGGAAGGACAGGGGTTTTATGGGAAACAACCAGGGACATAGGAAACTTGTGGTAAGGGCATAAATCGACCCATCTCTCACAACCGGAAATGAGGGGTAGTTTCATAATTCCAGTTTTTGGGCGGCTGATACAGGGGAGGTAACAGGGGTGATCATTTTTCCGGTTTGGGTATTGCGACAATTCGGGGAGGGGAGGGTCGCGTATTCTGAGGTCCTTGTTTTATACCATAGGAGCCGTTGACATGTAGTTCCCTTATTTCGGGTCAGATTAGGGAACCTCTGTCGTCTTACCTGTCCTTTCCCTTACGGCCCAACCTCGGTTCATTGACTTCTAGCGGAAAAGGAGAGGTAATGACGCGGCCTCAGGGTGATTGTATTAAAGACAAGTTTTTGTGCAAATACTGACGGTATTTGAAGCCAATTAGGTGGTGTGCTAGGGGTGGCAGTCTGCCAATTTCGGGGCTAATCACTCGGAAGAGTGGGAGTGCAAAAATAGAGGAGAGAGAGAGAGAGAGAGAGAGAGAGAGAGAGAGAGAGAGAGAGAGAGAGAGAGAGAGAGAGAGAGAGGGAGAGAGAGGGAGAGAGAGAGCGCAACGGCAGGCTAAATAGTACACGTGCAACAGAGAGGGTGGCAGTGTATTCAAGAAAGGCTATTTAGTGCATTACACAGTAAAGGGCATTCACGGGTCTGCGTTAGAATCTTGTGATCATGCAGTTTGAGCATTAGACAGGGTAGAGGGGACGTGCCTTGAGAAAAAAGAAAGAAGAAAGGAGGTACCATTTTGTCGCACTTTCTCGCATTCTCGGTCCTTCGACCAGTTGGGTCAACGCCTCAGTCACACACACACATTCCCTCATAGTTTCGCATCATACGTGACATGGGTTCATTCGTCCGGTCTGGTTTAAGGGTGATCACTTTTTATCAGGTTGTGCTAATTTTTCGGGTTTGTTCGATACGTGAGTAGTTTGCAGACGTGCTTAGACACCACCTTGCGGCGCTAGTCCGCTTCGTGTATTAGACATGGCAAGGCTTCAGATCTTCGCCACACCTCGGCTGTAATCTCTGATGTAACCTGCAGAGGGAGGAAAAAAAAAGGGGGTGGGGGAGACAGCATTCGCGCATATTCAAATACATGGATTCATAAGTTCTTTACTTACCTCTTACTCGTCTTTCCTCCTCGGGGCAGGGTCCCCGGGGATATGGTTTCTGGAGTCGAGGGGGGTAGTGTGTCCATATAGGTCGTGTGCGGGGAAACGTAAAAAGGAAACCAGAGGTGCTTAGTGCGAGGTATCTAGTCAAAGGATGTATCTCACTATCGGGATCCTTAAACCTCTTTCAACGCTGTGGCGTTCTAAGGTTCTTCGGTTCTTGGGTCAGCTCCGTTCCCTGATACTTTGGAACGTTGTACTTTATAACATTTACATTATTTCATTTCACCCTCCTTTTACATTCCCTCATTTACACCGTTCGTTTTACCCATCCTTGGAAGTCAAGGTCTTCCTCTGCGCGAGAGTTCATGGGTCAGTCGCGTACTTTGAAGGCGGAGTGTCGTGTTGTCGATCCGATCCGTCCTCCAGGGCTGGGCAACCATCTTCTTTTAACCTTAAAGAGAGAGCAGAGTAGGGTGCACAGAAAAGAACTTTCCCACCGATCCCACATTTTTAAAATAAAGCATGCAATACCCGTCCATAGTTTCAAAAACTTTATTTTGCAAAATCATTTCAGCATGTGGATTATGAGGGTGCGGTCGTATTTGGCCGGTCGTGGCAATGGCTAAAGTGCGTACAGTGGGGGGTGTCGTTTGCAGCAATAAAAACATCGGAAAGTTTTACTCATTCATTTGTAAGAAACTAAAACGTCTATTAATTGGCTGGGGGTTCGGGGGCATTTATTTTCATAATTTAGAAGCATAATCATAATAGTTGTAATCAGATTTCCTATATGCATACCGTACGTGTGCGTCGTAAATGAGGTTTACATCAGTTATAAAAATATAATACATTGTACATTTGTAATCAACATTTGTAACGGGGATCCTTTCATACTGTTCGTCGAGTGAGTTCTCCTTGTCTTTTCTAGCCAAGTGTACAAAGGATCATATAAAATCTCAGAACATCAAGTTTATATTAGTGCGAAGGAACACCACGAGGTGTTCGTAAGTTCCGATTGATACCAGCGCCATTTTGGGCGGGGCCGGCTCAGTCCGGAAGCAGCATCAGGGGGAAATGTTTCCCATTACTGGCAGTTTGGACCAGAGTCCTTTTCGGCAGTTCTAGAATTCATGCTAACAGAAGGAGTGGCAATGTCATGTTTGTTTCGTTGGCGATCAAGGCAGCCGTCCCTTACCGGAAGCCTGCAAAGGCCGAAGGTTCCGCCGGGGACCTTTGTAGGATCTTCAAGGCTGCGGAGATGCTGTCGGAGATGGGGGCTCGTGCTCCAGGGGGCAAATGTTCGAGTTATATTGCTGGTCAAAGTTACTCTAGTGGCCGGGGCCCGCCTTCCAGCGGACCCAGACGCCATTTTGAGGCCCTACAGGGGCCACTCTCGTCGAGCTTGCAAGAGTGGGAGAGATCCTTCGGAGTGAAAGGAAGAGGTCCCTGTTGTGTGAAAGCGGGACGTTCAGCTGGGGTGCAGCTGTGATGCCCCCACCTGGGGGGGGGGGGCGAGGGAGACTCGTCCGCATCGTCTCCTTCTCCCGGTGCACTCCATGCCGCTCCTTTTCATCGCCCCGCATGAAGGTCTCTCCACATCCGGTGTTCCCCAAGTCCTGTGCTCAGTGCTGTGGGAGTATGGCCACCTGTGGCGCGCATTCGGCGCGGCACGAGTATCAGTGCAGTCATTGCAGGTTCGGTGTTCCGAAAATATGGCCACCATTGCACGTTCGGTGCTGCGCAAGTACTGGGGTGCCACCATGGTGTGTTCGGTGCTGTGGAAGTATTGGCACCATCGCCTGACTGGGGGTGTTCGGCGTCGGGCCGGGGGCTGGGAGACCTCCTATCGGTGGAGGTGGGAGAGGCTCGTCCGCGTCGCCTCTCCCTCCCAGCCCAACTTGGACAAATTGTTGTGGAGGTACGTGCAGGACATCCCGCCGTCCAGAGCTGCTGCGGCTGTTACGGAAGGGAAAAGAAAGAGGTGCCTCGTTCTTCTCTGGACATGTGGCGGGACTACTTAAGTCTATCCAGGCCCGTTGCGGCTGGCTGAGGAGACATGTGGCGGGACTACCTACAACTGCCCGGGCTGCTGGCTCCTGCCTCTCCTCCGGCTCCCCCATACGTTAAGATTTCCTGACCAAGAGTTGGCGGCCGGGCCCGCCTTATATGGGTTGCCGTTGGTTGGGCGTAGCCGTAACCCTGCCCTACTTTGGAAGGTTCCAGAATGGGGGGGGGCGAATGTTCTGTTTGACTTTCATTTTCTACAGTTTACCGTTATTATTCCTTGTTTGTTGTGCTAAATTAAAAGTTCAAGTTCATTAATGGTCTACGGATTTTGTTTTACCATTTCTTTCTTTCCAGGTTGCTTTTATGCTAAGTTTCTGCTAACAGAGGTTGAGTAACACGGAAACACGTGTAGAGGGATGACGCAGATTTGTACATTACATACACACAAACTCAGACGGGGGACAGTACAAGTACGACATACAAAGACCCAAGACGAATATAAAACAGTTATTGGTCATAATTATCTCTTTCCGTCTGCGAATTTGAAACGAGGCTGGGTTCCCGTCTTGACGTTGCCCGACCTAGGAGAACTTGAGCATGCCGCTGAAATTGTCCTGGCGAAATCTGTGCCATCGGGCATAATCAAACGTGGTGGTTCTGTCTGGTCTGTCTATGCAAGTCGGGTTCTTCTTTGTCTCGCGCTTTTTCTCGTACTGCCGGTCTGTCGTTCCTGTCGGCCCTTTGCCTTTACTCACGCTCAGTAGAGTCGGGCATTGGGCTTTCCAGTGTCCGACATACCTACAAAAAGCGCATTGGTCTGGCCCTAAGTCTGGTCGTCTTTTGCATAGTGTCGGGGGATAAGTTGTGGGTAGCGGTGTCCTGGGGTTGTCCTGTCGGTATATTTCTCTACTTGGTTTGTCCTCGTCTTTTCTCTGTCGTTGCATAGCCTCTCTGCGCCACATACCGAGACTGTCGAGCATAATTGGCGTTGTCTTATTATTTCGAAGGGTTATTTCTAACGTTTCTATTTTATCAAGGTCAAAGGATCCTGCCAGTGGCCACTGTTTGTCTTGACTCTCTTCGGTATACCTGTGCCACAATTTATTATAGGCTATGGTGACTAATCCATAGTTTATGAACATGTCCTTATTAGGGGTGCCTTCTAGTGGAGCTATATGGTCCACCTCTAATACACGGTCCGGGCTAAACAGGCTATTAATCAGTGGGGAGAAGACAGACATGACGGCTCGTAACGAGGGACTAAAAAGTCAGCACTGCCTATCTTATCACTAGGTGCAAAGACTGGACAGAATATTTCTATTCAACGTTGTTTGCAGGCAGTGAATACCTCATGGATCAAAAAATAACAAAAAAAGACCAATAAATAACAATGGGGAGAATGAGTAGGTCCGCAAAGATCTGCGTTACCTACCCTTTTTCACTATCTGCAAAAAGGGTGGTCTCTTCCCTGTTTGCAGACAGGGAATCTCCAGGAAACAATAGTTTTGCGAACAACAGTTCAGTTTCAAGTAATTATTGAGTGGGGGAGAAAAAATAAGCACGGCTGCTGCCCTACCTATCCTCCACTGCTTGCAAAGAGAGAGCCCGTTGTTTCTCCGTTTGTAGACAGTGAATCTCCAAATAAATAAAGAGCAATACTAGTATTTTTAAACAATCAAACAATCAAGCAATCATTTCGCAACTTGTCGTGATTACACGACCTTACCCGGACCATGTGGACAGTTTCTTGTCTTCCGAATCCAGCGCCCGATCGTCCTCTTTTTCTCGTATTTCTCACGGCACTCCTGATGGTCCCCAGTCAGGACCGTAGATCACTCGAGAGAGGTCTGTTCGGAACTAGTGAAGTTCGGATGATCGGCTGCCAGACGAGGGTCTATTGGGCAAGAGCTCTCCCGATCGTTGCAGTCGTTCACTCTGTCGTCGGGACCTCTCCCACTGGATCCACGAGTCGCTGATGGGCCCCACGCTTGGGACGCCAATTGTTAAAACCTGAGTCGGGTCGGGGACAATCGATATTTGCCCGGCGGTATTGCCTCTGTGACCCTCTAGTTATTTAATCAATGAAGAGGCAGGCGCTGGAGACTGGAAAGCAGGAAACAAGGTTTTTATTCTCTCCGGAGGAGAACACAACAAAACCGGCAGAAGGTATCGTTCTGAGGTGCTCTGGATACATTTCTGAGGCCTGGCCTCTTATACACTGTTTTATGACTTTATTGTAGATTACACATTCATGTTAAAGCTTTGATGTATGGAAAAGACATTCCCGGAACTCCCCTTTGGGCCCGTTCCCACACACATTTACAGTTGAAGTCCCCACCCTAGTCACAACAGGTGATGAGTATCACGCAGCTGGATATTCCGCCGATTCACGGAATGTGGGGGGTTTGATCGGATCTCATGGAGTGGGGGCCTTGATCAACCCGGGGATCCTTTGATGGGGGAAACTTTCTATTGTACGGGGAGGGGCAAGGAATGGTATCGGCAGAGCTGGGTGTCAGCCTGGGAACGGGGAAGACAAAACGGGCACACGGGGAAGAAGGGGGTTTGCATCTAAGGGCCGGAGATCATGAAAGGGAAGCAGGGGGGTGTCGCGCTGGGAACAGGATGAGGGCCTGGGGCAGAGCAGCGCCGAAGAGGGGTTTATGACTCAAGGCAGGTGCAAGCAGGGGGTGGTCAGCGTGCAGGCTTAGTGAAGGCGAAGGGCTATGTCAGGGGCCAGCGGCATGCAAAAGGGTTCGTTCTGATCGGGGCATCTTAAAAAAATGGCGGGCGCGCACGACAAAAGTGTGGCATCAGGGGAAGAGGCAAGATGGCGCAGATAATGTTCACCAAAACGTACTAATTTTCAACACTGGGATTTCCTTGTAAATGTTGCGTTGTGTGTTTAGATGCAGTTTTTTCACGGGAACTCCTCCCTTGCATCTCATTTTCGTTAAGTCATGCTAAAAGAAGTGGCGACCTTGAAAATTCATGGTTACGGTGGAAAATTGCTGCTAACTGTAGTTAGCGGCAACTTGTAAATATGGTGATACCAAAAGCTGCTGTAATGTCAAAAAATGGACGCTACGGCGCAGTTAGGTTGTTGTAAATATGCCCCTCAGTCTTTCCATTGTGACTGCCTGCACAATCGGGCGTGCCATTGTGTCAGGGTGGGGAACTCTCTCTTCATCCAAGCTGCAGATATTGCCAGTTTCCTGCTCCTAAGCAAAGCCAAACCACATCTCAATATGTGTTTGTTTGATATTTCAAGTAGGAATCTCTCAAGCCCAATAGGACATAGTCTGGGAGTGGGTATCCGAACAACTCTTTCATTTGTGCCAGGATCTCTGCCAAGAATGGACGAATCATTGGGCAATCCCACCGTATGTGTTGGAAATCGCCCAGCATGACGCAACCCCTCCAGCATAAATCTGAGGTATTAGGGAAAAGTCATTTCAATTTAGCAAGGCATCGGTACCAATTGTAAAGTAGCTTGTAATGGGTTTCCTAGAGGTCTAAAGAGCGGTTGTGGCAATCTATATCCTTCCATACGGACCTCCAGTGTCCCTCCTGCCTTTCGTGTTCCAGTGTATGCTCTCAAAATACAATGTGCTGTGGTCTCGGGGAAGGCAGTGTGTGGAGGAGCAAGGAATATAAGGATATTGGGCCTTTATTCGATTTGAACCTTTACATGAAGCGCTCTACCTATGTGAGTTACCGAGTTTCCGCCTCCCTCATGTCTGTCTGTAATGCTCAATGACGTAGTTGCTAATAATTGAAATGTTCGGTATCTGAGAGCTGAAAATCTCGCTTACAGTGTTCAAAAGTAAGAATGTCCCAGTTGTGAAATAAGTGGAATAATGTGAGACATCCCCCTTCTTTCTTTATTTTTGTTGATTTTTTTTATTGAGAGAGACATAGAAAACATCTTTCTCCCCCCCCCCCCCCCATTTTATCCCCAACATCCCCCTCTACCACAACCCACATTTACATCAATGCATACTTCTGTTCCAGTGGTGGTGCATAAGCCTTAAAAATACTCTCATTGTACATTTAGGATATTTAAGGTGCCAGGTGCAAAAATGTGTAAAACTGTGCATCTATACTATACAACTCATGAAGTTTGATACGTAGCAGCATAGATATTTAAAGTAACAGCAAAGACAAAACCGTAAAGTGTTTAGTGCAGAGTGCAAACTGCAGACAATATTTTTAAATGCGGTAGCTGGGTCCTGAAGCAAAATTCTTTTTATCAAATACATTAGTACATTTGGTATATCACCCTTCCCCAAAGCATACCACTTAATCTCTTCGCCCCCCTAGCAATCCGGTTGTTCAACCCAGTCTCGGATACAGCTTCCAAATATATATTCCCTTCTTCTTCGCCCTGTATCCCTTTCACCTATTAAAAGCTTTCTCCAGGTTGTATATAGCCAGTAATCGAGCCACCCAATGCAGAGTTGAGGGGGGTGCCGGGTCAAGCCTGGCTGATGCAATGCATAGTCTATACACAGCCATTGCTATAGTTAAAAAGTCACCTCCTTCCTTTTCATTCAGCCTAGATATTGCCAGCAATATTAATGGGAGGTCCAGCTCGACCTGAAGCTGTAATTTCCCATTGAGAAATCCCTTGATCTCCCAAATCAGGGGGCCATGCTCTCAACAAGTCGCAAACATATGGACTATATCTACCTTATAAAATGCACATCGTGCGCAGTGCGCTCCCTTCCCATTGCTCCACTTCGCAATCCTATTTGGGGTATAATAAAGCCCAAAGTAGGTCTTGTAGAATTGAGCTTGGAGATTAGCAGATATTAGAGTTGTCTGGGTGCTTAAAGAGATCTTTTGGAAGGTAGCCCCTGTGATCTCTAACCTCTCTTGCCCCTTGCTGGAGCATCTTTCCATATCGTCTTTGGAGTGCACATTCAACCGCTTATAAAGCATTCCAATCCTAGAGGGCGTGGGCAGTATTACTTTATCCACCAATTAATACCTCCCAAAGTTATCATCCCCACCCCCATTTTTCGGACAGAAATTTCTATTTTGAACTCCCTATGGGTGAGGCCGAATTTTGAGGTCAATTCCACATGTTTTAATTACAACTGTGGCAATAAAAACAGCATAGTTGTTTGATTCCAGCATCTATCCAGATCTTAAAATGTAGGTCGATAAAAATATCTGGTAGGTTTCTGTTCCACCATAGCGGTGTGTAATAATTCAGCCTCCTCAGCCCTTTTAGTCGCCGTATGGATCTGCATTTTCTAAAGGCCGTGTGTAATGTCTTAAACCTGACTCTTTTATAGTATCCATAACTTAGCTGATGCCAAAGGCATCCCCGGTCATCAGAACCAATCACTAGTTCCCTTGGGGTAGGATATCTTGTTTGCGTCCTACTATTATTGATTCTCAAAAGTGTGGTAAATTATGCACGTGAGGCCTCCCACCAGTATAGCCTCAGATTGGGGAGGCTCAGACCTCCACGCTCCTTGGTGAATGATAAAAATGTAAATGCCTTTCTTGGCCTCGAATAGGCCCAAATAAATTGTGCAAAAATGTTCTTACATTTTTTAAACCAAATGTTTGAAAAGGCAAGAGGTATTGCTTTAAAAAAAATTTGGGAAAAAATAATTTTAATTATATTACTTGAAGAAATAAGGGTTAAATGTAAGTGATCCATTTTTTTTAGCGCTTTCCTGGTCTCCTCCGCGCAAGTCCCCAGATTATCCTTTACTACCTTATCCAGATCTGAGCTAATCTTGACCCCTAGATAGTTTGCTTTTTTAACAACCTTATTATTGTTGAAGTGGATACATTCATTAACAACTATCTGGGTCTTTTCCGGATTCAGGGCATATCCTTAAAGTGCGCCATACTTTCGTGCTTCTTCTTCTATCACCCCAATAGCCTGTTCTGAATGTGGATTTACAATGGCTATGTCATCGGCACAAGCCAGAACTGCTCTCATAGTCATACCTCACAATAGGGGAAATATTGTGGGCCACTTCTAGTTGTTTTAAAAAAGGGTATATATACAGTGCGAATAGGAGTGGTGAGCAGGGACACCCCTGTCGTGTCCCCCTCATGATTTTCAAATGCTCTGTCATTTCCCCATTTATAAGTACTCTGGCTTCTGGGTCTTTATATAAGGCTTTTACTGCTCTAGTGAACCTTGTCCCTATCCCTTTCTTTTGCATCGTAGCCCAGAGGAATGGCCAGGAGGCCCTATCAAAAGCTTTTTCGGCATCTAGAAAAATTGCTGCCACAGGGTCTCCTGACACTTGGTGTAGGATTGTTCTTTTCCAGACCTTCTGGAATCCCTTCTCTGGCGATTTTCGTAGTCTTCTAGTTTGGTCATAACATCAATCATAGCTGCACTTTGTCCCGTGCCTTGCACCTTTAAAGATTCCACCTCGACTTCCAGTGCTTCCGTACGAGTCTCGACAGTGGCCAGGCATTCCACAATTTCCCTGCAAGTTTTCTTTAGCTTGCAGATTCCTGTTTGGACTTTTTTTGCGGCGATCCTTGATCTACATCCTTCATTCCTGTTTTCTTCTTATACTAGTTTGATTTATGCTAAGATGGTTATCGGGGAGGGCTATCCATTTTTCCCCGACTTGTCTCCTCCCTCCTTCTGGGGCCACATCTGTGTATCTGAATAGTCCCACTTGAGTTGTTTACTGGTGCTTTTTTTTCTACTTTCCTTTCTGCTTTTATTTTTATTCATTGGTTTTTCCTGTGGGTTGTTTGTGTTGAAGAACTGGTACTGTCATTCGATACGTAGACTTCTAGATGATCCTGGGCCTAGGAATACCACCCAGATTTTCTCCCTCACAGCTTTCTCCCCCTGGCCGGCTTCCCTGGCGTATATCCCTTGTGCCTTAGGTGTTGACTGAATCAGATTTTCATGTCCTGCTTCATTTCCTGAATATCTATCCATTGCATTGTCAGGGGGATTAGGTGCTCATTTGCACCAGTCATAGGACTCCCCTCTTCCTCCCCCCTCTCATCCTTATTATCTTCCCCAGGCTCTTCCGTTATGGTCTTGTGCCCCCCTTCCTCTTGTGAATTATGTCTTTTCTGTGTGTCCCCTGCCATGTTTGCAAACATTGAGGCAACAGTCGGCTGTGCAGGCCCCCCCTCTATCTGTACATTGGGTCTGGCAACAACTGGTTTCTTGGTTCCGGCTTCCTGCTTTGTTTTACCGACTCTGCCTTGTTGTTTGAAATCAGGTAGCGTTCCGCTGTTCTCCTGCTGCTGGCTGCCGCCGCATTAACTCCACCATTTCCAGGAGCTGCAGTAATTTGCCCTCTCGTGGCTTTCTCACCTCTGGAAGCCATCCAGCTGATTGGTGATTTCCTTCGCTGCCGCCGCCGAAAACTTTGTGTGGCCTCGCACAACTCACAAGCGCACTAGCTATACCCTGAGCCATCCATTGCCCCCACGCTGTGCAGTCACTTGCCGATTTGTAGATCCATCGGGGGAGATGGAGGGAGCAGCCGCAGTTAGTAACCCGCCATCTTGCCTCCGTGACATCCCCAGTCTCCACGCATCAAATGGACCTTGTTGAAGCACCAGCGGGAAGGCTGGATTGTAATGCATGGGAGTGAAAGGGGAAGGAAATGTTGTCCAATCGGCCATTTTGATTACCTCCTCCCAGACTGGTATGGTTGTTCTCGTGGGTGTGCTTATGTATGCATTAAGTGGACGGTCCGCCTTCAGGTTCCACAACATGTCCCATATGGCCCGCCCTGCAATCGCCCTGTCCATATTAAGCCAGTGCTTATCAGACTCTCTCTGGGACCAATCTGCGATGACACGTAATTGTGCAGCTTTATAATGAAGAGAGATCCAGGAGTGCTAGCCCCCCCCCCCCCATCCCTTGGGTGCCAAAGCAGATTAAAGGGAAGACGTGCTCTTTTGTTTTCCAGACAAACCCCGTTAGTAGAGTGCAGAGCAATTTCAAGAAATCTCTTTCCGGGGCAATCGGCAGACTTTGAAATAAGTGTAAAAACGTTGGTTGGATCACAATCTTGATTGCATGCATTCTGCCTAGTCACGATAAATACATGGGGACCAGCGCTTAAGATCACCCTGTACTTTACGGAGGAGTGGAGGGAAATTGGCCTGAAATAAGCTAGAATTCTTGGGTGTAAGTTTGATACCAAGATAGGTAAGCTCCTTCTCTGCCCACTGAAAGGAGGTCATGGTTATTAGCATCCCCACTTCTGCGTCGGGCAGTGTTAAATTAAGGACGTACAATGTAGCTAAATTAATATGGAGGACGACTATTTCCTCAAAGTGTTTGAACTCCTCCTGCAGTGTGGACAGGGAGTTCTGGGGGTCTGTGAGGGTAAACAAAATATTGTTAGCGAACTGAGAGATCTTAGGCTCCTCAGACCTGAAGCTAATTTCATTTAATCACCTGTTGTGCTCTTATCCTGGCCGCGAGAGGTTCTATGCTAAATGCGAAGAGAAGGGGTGACAGTGGGCACCCCTGTCTCGTTCCCCTCCCCACTTGGAATGCCTCAGAGCTTACTCCATACACAATTACTCTGGAGCATGGGGTCGCGTACTAGGCCTGTACCATCGCGATAAAAGTCACTAAAGTAAAATTTCTTCAGGGTACGAAACAAGAAGGGCCAGTCCACTCGATCGAATGCCTTCTCAGCATCTAAACTGAGTAGCACCGCTGGTATCTTTTTTTGGGCGCTTTTTCGATCAAGTGTATCACCTGTCGTATGTTGTTGTGGGTCTGCCTGCCCTTAATGATGCCTTATTGGCCTGGGTGAATCAAGTTAGGCATCAGGTCCTCTATATGTGTGGCTAGGATTTAGAAGTATAGCTTTGCATCGAGGTTAAGAAGGGTTATGGGGTTGTACGAGCCACAGCTCTGTAAGTCTTTGTCAGGTTTTGGCAAGACTTTGATGACTGCCTCTCTCATTGTTGGCACTACGCTGCCCATTTCCGCGATATGATTAAAGAGAGAAGGTAAGTGGGGGATCAGCTCTGCACTATATGTCTTATAAAAGTGCACCCTCAGGCCATCTAGGCCTGGTGATTTATGAAGCTTCAACGCATGGATGGCCTGTCTAACCTCCTCCTCACTAATGGGTTTCCTCAAGTGTTCATTCTGGGTCTGTGCCACTAGTGGCAAATCTACAGTGTGTAGGTAATCTTGTTGGGCTTGTGAGTCGGCTGGGTCTGCTGTATATAGGGTTGAGTAAAACTGCCTAAAAACTTAGTGTAAATTTCATTAAGTTTCCCCTTTATAGCTGTCACTTTCCTTTGGAGGACTAGTGTGGAGGTCTGTTTATGTGCCTCTTCCAGTGTACGTAATTTCTCTTCTAAGGTCAATCTGTCTATGGTCTGTGGTTTATTTAGGGACGAGTTTAATGCCATGCATTGGCCTCACACCACTGCCTTAAAGGAATCCCAGTTTTTGGAGGGGCATATATCCTGAGGCTTGTTCAGTTTAAACAATTCTCTGATATGATTGCAGAGCTCGTCTCGGGACAGCCAGTCCTGGATCAAGGCATGGGGAAAGAACCACCATTTACATTTAGGCTGGGTTTGGACTACTCTAGTATGACGACCACCGGGGCATGGTCCAATATGGTAATTGAGTGAAATGTTGTGTCCTGAATTTCTGACTAAGGAATATGTAGTCCAACAGCGGGAGGCATTCCTGAGACGCGAGCGGCGGGTCGGGCTGTTCCTGTGGCTCACCCTTATTGGCTGCGAGGTCCACCATCTTGGGGGGAGTGCGCGGTCAGCGGGGCAGTTCTTCTGGCCCAGTGTCTACAAATGCAGGCAATGCCGCGCCCCCAAAGGCAAGCCCGTCTGCACCTGTCCGCGGCGGGCCGCCGCCAGCCGCCAGGACCCCTGGATCTGTAACTGCAAAACCGCTCAGGTATTTACGGGAAGAGTTTGTTTCCCTGAGTTCTAATTGTCCCTCCTCACCCTGGGCTCTTAATGAGCCCTCCTTTCATTGTCAACTCTGCTCTTTTCAGCTGCTCTCTTCTGAGAGGGTTGGTCGTCTTGCCGGCCACAAGACGTACAGGTTTTTGAGCCTGAATTGCCGCTCGCTGGCAAAACATCATGCGGAGGTGCTTGATCTCCTGGTCGATGAGTCTCCCGATGCCCTCTTCCTTACAGAGACGTGGCTCACTCCCGACTCAGTGGCGGAGTCGTGGTTAGCACTGCCACAGGGGTATGTACTCGCAGCTATCAACAGAGAAGGGGTAGAGGGGGAGGTATTGCAGTAATCACCAAAGAAGCCTACTCTCTCAGCCTATGCAAGGAAACGATCGCGGGCTGCGAAAGCGCTTTATTTAAAATGTGTCTGACTCACAACCTTACTATATCCGGCCTGCTAATTTATAGACCCCCAGGTCCATCCAGGTTGTTCAGGGACAACCTACTAAGCATGGTTGGGTCACTGGCTAGCAAGTCAGCTAACTTTACCATTCTGGGTGAGCTCAATCTTCACTTAGAGAGCGGGGGTAATGCTGAGGTTGCTTGCTTCCTAGCAGACTTAGATAGCTTCCAGCTAGTGCAGCACGTTACTGACGCCACCCATGTGGCGGGTCACCTGTTAGACCCCATCTTTTCTAACCTTAGCTCTCTGACTGTTCCCCCTCCGGTCCCGCAAGTCTGGACTGACCACTTTCTGGTCCCATTTTACCCGCAATCTCTGGGCAAATTAGAAGAGCCGCACGTAACTGGAGCGCTTACACGTCCATGACACAAATTGGACCCGGACCGTTTTTCTAGCTGGCTAACTGAGCACCGGCCTCAACTTCCATGTAATGTGGAGGAGGCCAATTTGTGTCTCCAAGATTGGCTGATAGCGGGTCTGGACAGTTGTATTCCAGCCAGACAAGGGGGCAAGAGCCGTGGGCCTACAAATCCTTGGTGCACTGAATCTCTCACGCTGGCGAAAAAACACTGTAAGCGGCTAGAATGAGCGTGGAGATGCTCCTATGAGCCGTCAGCCAAGACAAAGTATCGGGCAGCCATCAAACAGTATCATAAAGGTATTCGCAGAGCCCGTGCTGACTATGTGGCCAATAAAATCTTATCCAGCTCTAACCCTGTTAAAACTATCTTTTCGCTGCTTAACGATATGAAAAGTGCAGGGCTCAAGAGGGATACTTCCATCACCTCTAACCAACATTGCGATGAGCTCGCCCAGTACTTTCTGAACAAAGTGGAGCTGATCTACAGGGGGCTACCGACAATGTCTACCGAAGCTGGGCTGTCAGGCGCTCCTGGACAGATCCTTTCAGGTCCTAGTTCCTCCATATCACTCTCGGGAGGCTGCTTTACATCGGGGAGTACTGCAGGGCTCCGTTCTGAGTCCCTTGCTGTTCGATTTATACGTCAGACCCCTGGCAGAGGTGGCCAAGAGCAGGGGTCTGTCCCTGGTGTCCTATGCCGACGAAGAAGTGCGATAACAACTTGGTCAAGTTTAAGGACGATCTCTTGGCAATCTTGGACTGGATGGCGGCTAACTATTTACAGTTGAACGCCAGCAAGTCTGAGGGTCTCCTCTTTGGCAGGGATCGCGAGCTGTGGTCCGACCAGTGTTGGCCGGATCACCTCAAGCCCGCCCCTTGCCCCTAAGAGGCAGTGAAGAATCTGGGCGTATGGTTCGACAGTAACATGTCCTTTGAAAAACAGTCAAAGGCTGTCGCAGAGACCTGCTTTGGATTGTTACGTGACCTCAGACCACTACTCGGGTTCTTTCCCCCCAAGGTGCGACAGACTATCATCCAGGCATCCAATGTGTCCATTGGACTATGCTAACTGTCTCTACTTGGGTGCCAACAAAGCAAGCATTAAACGCCTACAGAGGGCCCAGAACGCGGCAACTAGGTTCTTAGTTGCTCTGCCTAGATCGCACTCAGTTGCCCATGTGCTTCCGAGACTTCATTGGCTGCCAGTCGATCGCCGTATTGAGTTCAAGGCACTGTGTTACTCTCATAAGATTCTGGCACGACAGGGCCCGCCGGGGCTATTCCATCTGCTGGAGTACTATGAGCCGTCCGTCCGCTGCGTTCTGCTGATCTTGCTTTGGTCCGTGTTACACGCATCCAGAGAGCAAGGGCCGGGGGTCGTTCCTTTGGTTACCTGGCTGCAAAACTCTGGAACTCACTCTCTTTCTCCATGAGAGTAATATCGAATCATTTGGCATTTCGTAAGACCTTAAAAACCTGGCTTTTTCCCAGTAAGTAGCATATTTGTCGTTATTCACTTACTGACTCTGGTCCTTGGGGTTTCTGATAGCGCTGGGACGCCTCGTCGCTGTGGCAGCTACGCGCTCTATAAATCCTAAAAAATAAAATAAATAAACGTGGAATATGTGCGACGGACATGAGAGAAAAATGTATATTCCTTGTCGCTGGGATGTTGCTCCCTCCATTTATTTATTTTAAAAGTTTTGTATAGTGCAAACAAGACACTGAAGGGTATCGGTGCACTTCACAGTAAATGAGGGAGGAATAAAGTAAGGGGACATTGAAGAGAGGGTAACATAATGAGATACTAAGATGGTACAAGGATGCGAGCAAACATTACTTAAAAGGGTAAGGCAGGGAATCAAAGTTACATAGAATACAATTGTTAGGCAAAACAACAACAGCAAAAAATGACACTTTGCAAACAGATGGGCCATGACCAATTCACCACGGCCATGACCATGCATCGAGTAAACCCAGATCGTGTATTTCGTGTTTTAATAATACAATTGTTAGGCAAAACAACAAAAGCAAAAAAGGACACTTTGCAAACAGATGGGCCATGACCAATTCACCACGGCCATGACCATGCATCGAGTAAACCCAGATTGTGTATTTCGCGTTTTAATCCATTTGTAAAGCTACCGGTTGGTGTCCTGTGTGGGTGTGTACTATCTATACTGGAGTGCCACGTGAGATTGAAGTCTCCCGTGAGAATTATATCACCTTCCGCAAAGCCCCCCAGTAGCGTCAGCAGAGCCGAAATATGGGTTACTTGTTTGGAGTTAGGAGCGTAAGTCACTGCCACCGTACAGAGTCTCCCCCTAATACGCCACTTTACCATGATAACCCTGCCCTCTTTAACCATTTCGTAGCCCTCAGGTTGGAATTTTAATGCAGAGTGAAACAAAAGAGCAACCCTATTGTGTTTCGTGGAGGCAGAGGATTTGTATATTAGAGGGTAAATTTTATGTTTAAGCCTGTGATCCTCTGATCTTTTAAGGTGGATCTCCTGCAGTGCCACGATGTCATCATGTTGGTCTCATAAATATTTCCACAACTTATGTCACCTAGCTGGTGTCTTAAGCCCCCTAATTGTCCATGTAAGAACTGTGACTACCATTGTGCCAGTTGGAGGAGCTCCACCTGCCTCTGGTTCTGCCCTCCACTATTTTACTCCTCCCCGCGGGCCCCTCTTTTTCTCCTCCTGCCGCCGTTGATGGTTCCCCCATCCATGCATTCTCTGCCCAAGCCTCCTGCATCTATTGTCTCATAGTGTGATATAGTTCCTGAGTACCTGCAAATGTAAAAAATGAAGTAAAAAGAACCCTGGTAGAGACATCAGGTCCCGAATTTAGAACATGATAAATGATCGTCATGTGAGGCGACTTGGATCATAGCCTCTACCATATCTGCGTCGTTGCACTTGTATGTGAGATCCCTATTTTATAACACCAACAAAAAACAAGCATTTGCAATGCAATAGGTTTCGCATTATTAAAGTTGGAGCTATTGGTGTTGCATTATTTAGCAATGCCAATAGCTCAAACTTTAATAATGCGAGACCTATTGCATTGCAAATGCTTGTTTGCATTTGTCACCCCGAGTGGGACAGGTATGCCTAGACGTGTGTCCTGTGCTTACCATGCCACTGGCGTCAAGCTAGCCTGGCTAATGAGGGGTGATACCCTGAATACAGTCCCAGGATGCTTGTTTCCGGTCCATGGAGGACCAGGCCTGGCATTTCGGGCTGGACTGCTCCCATGGGGAGCAGGGTCAAGACTTATTTGCATAAGTCTTGGTCAAAAGTGGAATGACGTGGTGAGCAACAAAACAATGGATTTAAACCCAGATCTCGGTGCTAGGGGTGAATGTTTGACATTGTTAAGCATTGTGTCCATCTATTGTTCTTTTTGCAGTAATCTAGAGATGGTATTAAAAGTCAGTAGAAATCTCTTAAAAGATATATAACCAGTATAGTTCCATATTAGCCAGGTTCATTTCTATTCATATGCTGGGGTCAGTAGTGTTCTGAAGTAGTGAGGCTCAATGGGTCCTTAGTAAAATGTGCATCGAGTAGCAAGCGCCGAGAAACCTTCCTGCCTGCTGCTGAATCACCGACTGGCATGAGCCTCTTGAAACATGCTCCAGGAACAACCTGTGCACTGGAATGGAAAAGCCACACCGACCACCCCACTGGCACGTGTCATCTTGGCCAGTTGTCACGCTCCGCACACAAGGCGCCTGAGGATCACCCTCAACCCAAAAAGAGACGCTGGATGCCCATGTCGGATAGGAGTCAGTACATCAACACTCTGCCAACTCGGAGGCATCCTTCACTTTATCCTCTCAGAAGACCAGCAGTAGAAGTAGGGCTGCCACTCAAAGGACACCTTATCCACTTTCGCCTTTCGTCAACATGCCAAAACACAAAATACAGCACTGCCTCCCCGGGCAATCCCCGTGCTCCTCCAACCAAGCCTACTGACGTCACTAGCACACACTGCAACTCTGAAGGAGGCAGATTCTGGCAAGTTCAAGGACAAAAAGGCAATACGTGCAGTTTTATTAAAAATTAAATAAAGTGAAAGCACTATATCTCCAACAGTATTAGGATTACTAACTTGGCGTCGTTCTGTTTCCCAACTAGGGGGCTCATTAGGATCGTGGTTTTCCCGCATCCTCCGGGCCGGCGGAAGCCACCGCCGGCCCGGAGGATGTGGGAAAACCGCCGCGGAGCCTACAAAGACCCACCGGCAAATTAGGATGGCTGGTGGGTCTTGGTTCATGTTTGCCGCTTTTCCGCCGCGGTCGGCTTACAACCGCGGCGGAAAAGCTCTTATATGGGGGTGGTGTCTCTCAGACACCGCCAGCCATATTAGGATTGCGTATCGGATATGCTTTTCCGCGGTGGGTTCTCCGCCGTGGAAAAGCATACGGATGTGCACTTCGGTGGCCCGTTGCAGGCCCCCAGGGTGAAGGGGGGGTGGGGGGTGCACATGGGGGGTGCATTTACATGCAGACAGCGGCAGGCACCGCGTGGTGCCTGCAGCTTTCTGCATGTAAATGCAATGCGTGCTTTTTTACCATTGCGGCGGGATTGAAGCCGCACCCGCCGCAATGTTAAAATTAGAGGATGTGACCGCCAGGGTGGCGGTCACATCCTAATTGCAGAGGAGGGAACGCCGCAGCCCATGCGGACGTTCCCTCCTCCTCAAGGGACTTGAGTCCGTCCGCGATCCTAATGGGCTCCTTAGTTTGCACTATAAAAATCTCATCACAAACATTCACATATTGTTTACCAGATTCCAGCTATAAAAGTTCATCAATTCAGCAACCATATACTCATCCATCCACTAGCACATGCATCTATCGATCCACCCATTCATCCATCAGCACACCCATCGTATTACACCCATGAGGAAATCTGTCCACTTGCCATTAATTGCATATTTATGAACTGGAAAATGAATTCCCCAACACATACATCCGCACATAGCGCTTCATACTCCTTACAAGGTGCCAAAGCTTATTTGCAGTTAGGTAGCATGCTACTCTGCAGGAGCGCTTGAATGGAACAGTGTGTATTTCTGCTGAGGAATGTTCAAATGTCATGTGTAATGACCAGTTGTGTTTGGACTATGTTTGTTGTACTGCACAGTGTCTATAGTGATGTGAAATGACAGACAGATAGGAAACTTATGATTATAAGCCACTTGAAGGTCTGCGTGTGGGGGGTGTGGAGGGCAAGTGTTTTTGTGTTGTATTTGTGCTGCAGGGACTGTTCTTACTTTGTTGATGGGAACATGAGCACAGCTTATGCATGGATTCCAGCGTAGGACTGAGAGGGATGTGGAACCATCCAACCAGTCACCCATTCATCCCTACATTTATCCACACATATGCATTTCCATCCACCCACCCACCGGTGCCTTCATCCATCCATCCATCCGCCGCCCAATCACCCACTTTCAATACATTCATCCACTATGCATCCACACAATCACCCAACAAATCTTCACCATATTAGGAAAGTAGTAGGCACTTGAGGTTTTCTCCGAGATAGGAGTCTAAATTCTCTAGAACAAAGTCCTACAGAGGCAGAACAGATTCCAAATGTCTCATTTCGTTACAGAACGCATGCCACCATTAACAGGAGAGCTCTGATCCTTCACAAAGGCTATGTCCATCTTCCTCTGGGACACTCAGCTAGTTTTGGACTGAGGCCATGAACTGCAGATGGTTAGTCTCACAAAAAAATTGCAAACGACATTTACTAGAAATTAATTATAGCAGTGACACTGCCAGTGATTCATACGAGTTTAAGTAATGCTACCCATCATTTGGGACCATATAAGCAAGTGTGCGAGTGGTTTACAAAGACCTGGCTTCTGCGCCTTGCTGTGCCACAGCGAGTGGAGTTGTATTTCACCGTAGAGGCCAAAAGAGGTCCCTGGATCCTTGTGTCTCCTGACAGAGAGGGCGTGGTCACACAGGATCCACTTTTCCTTTTAGGCCAGGGCAAAGATGGTTTGCAAATGGATGGGACCGTGTCCAAATCCAAACAAAGGATTTCCTACTATGATGTTAGTTTACTCGTTACAGAGATCATTATTGATCCACATCTCTCCATCCATCACTTCTGTGCTTTGTGGGCAAGAGCCCCACAGGTCTGTAACCCCGCTTGCGTTCTTTGAATACTGGACCTGGGTCCTTTAATCCTCTGCATTAGTATCCGTATGTAGAAGTGCAGTATCTTAATACAGAAAATTGCATTCAGAGTCCAAGATTCCCTTACAGCCGGTGCCGCTAACACATCGACATCACATGTTTTACTTGCACAAAAGGCTCACTATGGGCAAGAGAAGTACTGTATTCGCTTACTACACCAGACATTTAAGCACAGACTTCCTCACACACGGCAGATACAGTACAGTATAGGCAGCAGTAGTGCAAGGTTCCATCGCACCCAGGGAAAACAGGCAGAAGCAGTGCAAGCTTATCTGGCACATGAGGAGAAAAGTACCGCACAGGAAGCAGTGAAACCTCTCCTGACAGACCGATGTTAACGAACGTGTGCAGTATTGTATGTACGTCTCTCTCGGATTAAAAACAATGACGTACCCATGGCTACCTCCCACATCCGGGTAGCGGGGGCGGGGAGCCGGCTGGAGCGTTTCCAGGTCAGCAGAGGCGGCTGCTACAGGCAAGGGGTGCGCTGGGGACGCGGCGTCCGCTTCCACTCAGGAGTCGTGACAAAAGAGCCAGGTGAGTCGGGGGACGGGAGTGTGTGCGCGTGTGTGTGTGTGTGCGTGCCTGTGTGTATGCGCGGCCGGGGGGGTTCTCTATGTGTGTGTGTGCGTGCGTGTGTGTATGCGCGACGGCGGCGGGGGGTTCTCTATGTGTGTGTGTGCGTGGGTGTGTGTATGCGCGACGGCGGCGGGGGTTCTCTATGTGTGTGTGTGCGTGTGTGTGTGTATGCGCGGCGGTGGGCGGGGGGGTTGGGGGGGTTCTCTATGTGTGTGTGTGTGAGTGTGTGTATGCGCGGTGGCGGTCTGTATGTGTGTGTGTGCGTCTGCTTCCAAGGAGCCATGGGAGACAGGAAGCACGCGTGACCTTATCTGTTTACGCGCATGTGCACATCACTTGTCTCCTGTCTCCCTTGACTCCTTGAAAGCAGAAACGATTACAATAAAGTTTCGCAGCGACGATCGCTTCGCGATCGGTTCGCAGTGCGAAACCTAAAAACGAGTGGCAGTCTCCTAGTCTCTAAAGAAAGGTGTTGGCTTGACAGGCTAGCAGGTAACACTGAGGCCGCACCTTCCACCACAGGGCCAGGGACATTAACTCCTGGAGAGACGGTTCATCTAACCTTGAATGCAAAGACTCTCCGACGCTACGCCAGATGCCTATGAAGTGAAAAGAGGTCCAAAGCTTCGGCATTTCAGTGTCTATTCTGTTTGTAGGACCGTTGGGAGAGCCATGGGCCTCCTGCCTTAAATCTTGTGTTGTCAGTTCCGGATACGCTAGGTTCCACAGATGCGGTGCTGCCCTTCCCTGTATCCATCCCCAGAAGCTTCAAGGCATCCTCCAGGTCCATTACGTGGTGAGTTCTATTGTGGAATTCAAAGGCCAAGCCAAATGGGTATGTCCAGCGGTATTTCCAGCGGTATTTTATCTTGTCTTGTCTGAGGTTGTCTGTGACAGGCCAGTTGCTGGGGCCACGCCTTGGAACAGGATACATGTGGCTCCCTGGAAGGACACTGTGGGCCTCATTTATGAGGCTGTGCGTCACTTTTACGCCGCTGGTGCGTCACTTTTTGTGACGCACCAGTGGCGTACAAAATGCGCTGTGTTGCGCCATATTTACAAAGTGACGCATCTAGGTAGATGCGTCACTTTGTAAACCCCTGCGCCACATTATACCTGCGCCAGGTATAATGTATGCAAGGGGGGAGTTTTGACGCAAGAAAGGGTCGTAGAAGTGACGCAGTGAAATCTATGAGATTTCACTGCGCCACTTCTAGGACACAAATGCGTCAATTTCTTATGCCTGTCTCACAGCAGGCGTAAGACTGACGCAGGCCCTTTCACATGGGGCTTGCCCCATGTGAACGGATACATTGCTGGAGTTGCGTCACTTTTGTGACACACTCCAGCAATGCGTCACTTTTGCGCCATGCAGGGACGTCAGAAATACTGATGTATCTGTAGCTCCTTGTGCAATGATGCATCATACTGTAAATATGACGCGTCATTGGTGTCGCAAGGAGGACGCATTGAAAAGTGACACCGCTGGAGGGGAGGAGCCAAGCTCGCGAGCGTAATGGTCGCCTTGTAGCTCGGCTCCGTCAGCCCTCTGGCCTGACTCGCCTATCCTGTTGTATATCCTGCCCAGAGACGACACAATTCCGAAGAAATAGCAACGCAACGTTTCGCTCTTACTCACCGTTTGGCCTGGAGACTCCGGCGTGCTGCGGTTCCGAAGTTGTGCCCCCCAAAGGGACCTGGGCCCTCGTGGTGTTGAGACCGGGGCCTCGCCTATCGGATCCGGCCTGGCGTTGTGGTGACCGTCGGCCCCGGCCGAGAGACTGCGCCACTGGTGAGAGCCGTTGTGAGAACATCCCGGTGACCCTGATCCGGGCCCGCCTTGACGGCCGTGAGGCTGGTGCGGGGCGCGGTGCTCCGTGGACTGATCGTGGGAAGGGGTCCCCCCGCCGCTGCTCCGTCCATCGACCCTGGACCCTCGTCTTCGGACTCTGTTTGAGAGGAGCACCAGCGATATTGCAGACGGCCCCCCGCCTTGGGCGAATCTCCTTTTTTCACCGAGGCTGCCATTGCTGGGTCCCCCCGGAAATCTGTAAAGGCCCGCATTTGTGAACTGTTCCGAGAATCGCGGAGGGTGGTGAGGAGGCTGAATTCACAAAATGGCTACCGACGACCTGTGCTGTGGGTCTCCTCGTGATGACGGCCTTGGGTTGCTGGACTGCACGGGGGCCTGGACGTGTGTGCGTGAGCCTACGATTGGAGACGTTCTTGATGCCTTACGATCCTTACGCGCGGCCCTGGCCCCCGGTGCTCCGGAAGACTCGATTCGTTCCACCGCCATCTTGGGTGAACGCTCCTTCATGGTCCCCTCTTGCCTCAGTGATGCCACCGCCTCGCCTCCCCAGGTTGCTACGAGGGATACTGTCGCTATCCATCGACGGGTCTGCTGGCCGGTGGATTTGGAACCTCCTGCTCTTCGATGTTTGGAGTTTGGGGACTTGGATGTCGTGCGGGGATCCGATCCTCCCCGGGTGCCTGAGACCAATGGTGGACCGCTGCCTGTTGTTGCCTTGATGAGGTCGTGTTTCTATTTTGCAGGGAAATCCCCGCTTTTCCTAACGGCGAGACTGAACTCCTGTCTATTATTGCCCTTGTTGCTATTGCTGAGACATTTGAACTGCCTATTTGAACTTTTGCCCGCTTGCTTATTGATTGCCCTCCCTGGCCTACGTTTTGCTCGTACTCTTTTTCAATTGTGTGCTTGCCTCGCATCGTGCTGTTTACCTCACACTGTCCTGTGGTGGGTGGTAACTGTGGTTAGGAAGGGACTGGGGTGAGATGCACGGCTCCCGGTGGTTTATTGATGTACGGATCTGTGGTGACGTTGCTCATAATTATTGTGCTGTGGGAGACCCCCCCCCGTACGTTTTTTTGGCGCTCGAGATTGTGTCGTTCTGGTTCACATGTAATATGATCGTATGGTTGGGTGGAGGGCTGTAGCCGACCGTATTTGTTTCTGCCCTTTTGCTCCTCCCTCCCATTTATTTCCTTTGTTTTGATGTCCTTTTTTGTCTCTATATTCTTCCTTTCTCTTGTCTCTACTACATTTCGGGTTCTGGTTTAGGGCGACAGGCGCGCTGTTTGGAGGGTAGGCCGTAGCCTTCTGCAGGGGTGCTGGGTGGGATGGGTGGGTTGGGTCTTATTTGATGTTTTATTTTCCTCAGTTCTATGGCCCTTTTGTATCTCTTTATTGGAGTGCCGCGTCTGTCCTTGCCTTCCGTGGTATGATTGGGGTGGGGTCTGTAATGTCGCTGTTCTTCTTTTTGTATTTTTGCTGCTTTCCATTGAGACTCCCATGCCCTTCTCGTTGTTGATATTGTTGCTCTTTTATGTGTTCCTTGCTACGGGGCGCTTGTTTAGGCGCGGCAGTCTTCTCTTTCAGTTTGTGTTTTCCTTTCCCTCTCTTCTTTCCTCTTTCCCCCCCCCCTCCCTCCCTTTTTCCTTCTCTCCCAAGGTTAGTATGACGGGTTAGTCTTGGTGTTGTCGCTATTCCGGCCCCTTTGTTCTGTTTCCGATGTGCTACTGGGTGGTGGGGATGCAAAGTTGTTCTTAATTATATACTGACTTGTGTTCACGGCCCTGTTTTTATACTGATATATACAGTGATGACATTCCTGCATGGCTGCCCTTTAGCCGTTCTGTTACCGATGGTTTGATTTGGGAATCCGGATTCTTCTATATTGTCGCCGAGCCTGTCATACTCCTTATCGCCCTATTATAAAAAATAACCTTCTTTGCTCCTGTTTGCTGGCCGTTTGGATCCTCTCTCCCCCCCCCCTTTTTAAGATTGTATTGCTTACGTTTCTCTATGATTGATTCTGTAACTCCATTCTGGACTTCTTGACTGCTTTCACGTATTATGGCCGGCCAGTTTGGTTGTAGGCCCAGATTTGTATATCCTGTCTATACCAATAAAGGTTTACAAAAAAAAAAAAAAAAAAAAAAGTGACACCGCTGTTTTCACGCAACGATGCGTCACTTTTCATTAATGAGCAGGCACGGCCCGTGCAGGGCGTTATACCGGGGCGGTGACGTCAGGTGGGGGAGGGTCAGGGTGGGGGGTTGTAAAATGCGGTATATGGACCATTACAGGTAAGTACCGGGGAAAAAAAAACGAATTTCATTACCTGCGCTGCATCGCCAAATGTGATGCAGCGCGGGCAACAAAATTAGTTGGTTTTTTTCCGGTACTTACTTGTAATGGTCCATATCCCGTATTTTACAACCCCCCACCGCCTGACGTCACCGCCCTCGTATAACGCCCTGCACGGGCCGTGCCTGTAAATGAGGATCTGTGTCTTTTGTCTGGCGGCCTGCAGGATAGCCTCACTTGTTTTAAATGAATGCAGTTTAACCAAGATGTCCCTCTGGTGCTGCTTCTCGCCCGGGAGCAATCTCCCCACACTGTGAATTATATCTATTTTGATTTTCACTGCTCATGGGCCCAGCAGCTCGGCGAATAGCCCTGTCACAAAGGCATCCAGATCCAGTGCCTTTGCCCTCTCTTTCAGGTTTCTGATCCTGATGTTATCTCATCTGGACCTGTTCTCTAACTCTTTGCTTTTCAGTAGGGCTGTCTTAAGCAGAGATTGCAGATCTTAGGTAATGTCGTGCATGTGATCCATGTGTTGTTCCAGCTCTGATGTTTTGGTCTCCATTACTACCACTCTGCTCCCCACAGAATCCGCATCCAGCCGGACCGCCGCCAATTTCTCAGAGAGAAACCATCATCATCAAATGCGATGCAGCGCGCGCAACTATATTTATTTTATTTATTTATACGTTTATTTACCTCTAATTGGCCGTACTCCGTAGTTTACTACCCCCTGCCCCTCCCCCGCCCCATGTCACCACCCGGCAGCACTCCCACCACGGGCCGCTACTGGTTCCTCCCACAGCTCCCTTTTAAAGTCACGCAATGAGGCAAGGAGGTCCTCCTTCTTAAGACCCATCTCCTCCTGATCCTGATCCACTGTGCCTGACCCTGTGGCCTGGTCGCCCCCTCACTCCTCCTGCCTGCTGCTCCTTTTGCCGCCTTTTCTCCAGCTGATGACCGGACGACCCAGCCGTCGCTGAGCCGCCCGCCCGCACCAGTCTTTCCCGTCGCTGCCTCCCTGCGGCCCCGCCCCCCGCTAGCCCATTCGCCGCCCCACCGCTGACCCTCCTCCCGGCTGCCTACTTAAGGAAGCTGCATCCTCGTCCAGGGAGCGACCACTGTGCCTGACCCTGTGGCCTGGTCGCCCCCTCGCTCCTCCTGCCTGCTGCTCCTTTTGCCGCCTTTTTCTCCAGCTGATGACCGGACGACCCAGCCGTCGCTGAGCCGCCGCGCGGTCGCACCAGTCTTTCCCGCCGCTGCCTCCCTGCGGCCCCGCCCCCCGCTAGCCCATTCGCCGCCCCACCGCTGACCCTCCTCCCGGCTGCCTACTTAAGGAAGCTGCATCCTCGTCCAGAGAGCGACCACTGTGCCTGACCCTGTGGCCTGGTCGCCCCCTCGCTCCTCCTGCCTGCTGCTCCTTTTGCCGCCTTTTTCTCCAGCTGATGACCGGACGACCCAGCAGTCGCTGAGCCGCCCGCCCGCACCAGTCTTTCCCGCCGCTGCCTCCCTGCGGCCCCGCCCCCCGCTAGCCCATTCGCCGCCCCACCGCTGACCCTCCTCCCGGCTGCCTACTTATGACGACCCCACGCACGCGCAGCGTTGACGAGCAGCGGGCGTGCCGATTGTGCGCCAAAGGCGCGCCAAAGGCAAGCCCGTCTGCGCCCGTCCGCGCCTGGACCGCGCCCAGCGCCAGGACCCCTGGCCCTCCCCGCCGATGCAAGACGACCCGACTGACCTACGACGACGCCACTCTCAACGCACTCAAAGCCGGCCGGACCCACGCCTGCTGCCGAGCCACCCCGAGACGCACCCACGAACCCTTCACCTGCTGTACCTGCAAGTTCACCTGCCCCGGACCCGCCAAGACAAACACCAGCAGCAACCACCTCAAGTGCATCCTGCTCAACACCCGCTCTGTCCACAGACACGCCGTGGAACTCTGGAACCTCCTCGACGCTACATCACCGGACGTCGCCTTCCTCACGGAAACCTGGATGAACGCCTCCTCTGCACCCGACATCGCCATCGCCATCCCGGACGGGTACAAGATCATCAGGAGGGACCGCATCAACCAGACCGGAGGAGGCATCGCCATCATCCACAGGAACACCATCCGCATCACGACCGACGCCAGCGACTCCTTCGCCGCAGCCGAACATCTCCACTTCCAGATTCACACCGACCCTAAGACGACCCTCAGAGGCACCCTCGTCTACAGACCCCCGGGACCAAGCACACAATTCAGCGAAGACATCACAGACTTCATCCGCCCACACGCCCTCCCCTCCGCTGACTACATCCTCCTAGGGGACCTCAACTTCCACCTGGAGAACAACAAGGACCGCAACACCACCGCCCTGCTGGAAAACCTCGCTAACCTCGGACTCAAGCAACTGGAGAACAACAAGGACCGCAACACCACCGCCCTGCTGGAAAACCTCGCTAACCTCGGACTCAAGCAAGTTGACCGACGCCAGCGACTCCTTCGCCGCAGCCGAACATCTCCACTTCCAGATTCACACCGACCCTAAGACGACCCTCAGAGGCACCCTCGTCTACAGACCCCCGGGACCACGCACACAATTCAGCGAAGACATCACAGACTTCATCAGCCCACACGCACTCCCCTCCGCTGACTACATCCTCCTAGGGGACCTCAACTTCCACCTGGAGAACAACAAGGACCGCAACACCACCGCCCTGCTGGAAAACCTCGCTAACCTCGGACTCAAGCAACTGGTCAACACCCCCACCCACTACGCCGGCCACACGCTTGATCCCGTCTTCTCCTCCAGCAAGTACATCACCTTCAGCCACGCCACCGGACTCCACTGGACCGGCCACAGCTGCGTCCACTTCAGCTTCAAAAGAACCACGACCCACCACCACCCGCAACAGGTACCTCACAGGAGCTGGAGCAAGATCACCGCCGACCAGCTCACCACCTCCCTCAGCCAGAGTTCACCGGCCAACACAACGGACCCCAACGAAGCAGCCCGCAACTTCACACAGTGGCTGACCGCCTGCGCCGACGACCTCGCACCACTAAAGAACCCTCCCAGCAGACCCAGAAGTAAGAAGGCATCCTGGTTCACCGACGAACTCAAGGACTCCAAGAAGACCTGCCGCACCCTCGAGAAAGCCTGGCTCCTCGACCAGACCACCGACAACATGACCGCCCTCAAACACGCTACCCGCAAGCACCACCAGCTCATCCGCACCACCAAGAAGAAATCCCTGAAGGAACGACTAGACAACAATGCCCACGACAGCAAAGAGCTCTTCACCATCGTCAAGGAGTTCTCCAACCCCAGCACCGGCACCAACGACATCACCCCGTCACAAGACCTCTGCGACTCCCTCGCCTCGTTCTTCCACCGCAAGATCGCTGACATCCACAACAGCTTCGGCGCACCACCCACGCACCCAACCGTCGAACCAACGCCCCCCACCACCACCCTCCGCACCTGGACCACGGTGACCACCGAAGACACAGCCCGCATGATGAACACCATCCACTCCGGATAACCGACCGACCCCTGCCCACACCACGTCTTCAACAAGGCCGACTCCACCATCGCACCCCAACTCCGGAACATCATCAACACCTCCTTTAACACCGCCACCTTCCCGGAGAGCTGGAAGCACGCCGAGCTCAGAGAAACCTACAGCGGACCCCACCGACCTCAAGAACTTCCGCCCCATCTCGCTCCTCCCTTTTCCTGCTAAAGTCATCGAGAAGATCGTCAACAGACAGCTGACCGCCTTCCTCGAGACGAACGGATCCCTCGACCCCTCGCAGTCCGGCTTCAGAGCCAACCACAGCACCGAGACCGCCCTCATCGCAGCCACCGACGACATCCGGACCCTGCTCGACAAGGGGGAAACAGTGGCCCTCATCCTCCTGGACCTCTCCGCTGCGTTCGACACTGTCTGCCACCGCACCCTAGTCCAGTGCCTCAGCAACATCGGTATCCAAGAGAAGGCACTGGAATGGATCATCTCGTTCCTCGCCGGAAGAACACAAAGAGTCCGCCTCCCCCCGTTTCGCTCCGAGGCCACCGAAGTCATCTGCGGCGTCCCGCAAGGATCTTCACTCAGCCCCACCCTCTTCAACGTCTACATGAGACCTCTTGCAGCCATCGCACGCCAGCACAACCTCAACATCATCTCTTACGCCGACGACACCCAGCTGATCCTCTCCCTCACCGGAGACCCCGACACCGCCAGAACCTGCCTACAAGAAGGGATGAAAGACGTCGCCGAGTGGATGAAGGACAGCCGCCTGAAACTGAACTCGGACAAGACAGAAGTCCTTATCCTGGGATCTTCGCCCTCCGCCTGGGACGACTCCTGGTGGCCCCCAGCCCTGGGCACCGCACCCAAGCCAACCGACCACACACGCAACCTGGGCTTCATCCTGGACTCCTCCCTCTCGATGACCAGACAAGTCAACGCCGTCTCCTCATCTTGCTTCAACACCCTGCGTATGCTTAGCAAGATCTTCCGCTGGATCCCGACCGAGACCAGGAAGACTGTCACCCAGGCACTCGTCACCAGCCGACTGGACTACGGAATCGCCCTCTACGCTGGAACCACGGCCAAGCTACAGAAAAGACTCCAGCGCATCCAGAACGCCTCCGCCCGACTCATCGTGGATGTCCCCCTACGCAGCCACATCTCCAGCCACCTGAGGAACCTGCACTGGCTCCCCGTCGACAAGAGGATCACGTTCCGGCTCCTCACCCACACACACAAGTCTCTCCACGACCTGGGCCCCAAGTACCTCAACGACCGCCTGACCTTCTACACGCCCACCCGCCAGCTACGGTCCACCAGCCTCGCCCTCGTAGCCATACCACGCATCCGAAGAGCCACCGCCGGAGGAAGATCCTTCTCTTACCTGGCTGCCAAGACATGGAACTCCCTCTCCATCCACCTTCGGCTGACCCAGGACCATCTCGCCTTCAGGAAACAACTCAAGACCTGGCTGTTCGAGCAGTAGCATACCCCTTCCCCCAAGCGCCTTGAGACCCTCCCGGGTGAGTAGTGCGCTATACAAATGGAATGATTAATTGATTGATTGATTGATCCTCTGGAGCCGGTCGACCACCATTGGTGTCTTTGGGGGCAAAGTGGCTGGAAACCCTGTTGCTCTGCTGTTTTTTTGGTGGCATAAAAGGACCCACTGAACTGGTAGGCATGTGTGAGAAAAGCCAGAGGTAGTGATCTAGATCCGCTTATCACCAACCCCTGTTCGAGGAGAGAGAGCCAGAGTTACTGCTACCGACCTGGAGACCGCCCTGTTGCCTCTGTATCTGTTCCTGCTCTCCTTATCCCTGTGAGGTCCCGGGATGCTTACATCGACACCTCCAATACAGCGCCGTCCCTCCCTCTGTGCACCTGGAGGTGCCTTTCCAGCTGGCTTAATGTAGTGGTGTTGGTGTTTAGATGAGTGTAGAGCAGCATTTGATTGCACCCTCTCAGCTCGTGCCAGCTTCACACCTCAATCGGCTTCCTCAGGGCATCCTGGTGCAGTCCCACATCTTGGGCCTTACGATGCCATGCTAGGATCAGTCACTGCCAATCGGCTGTTCTCCAGCGTTAGCTCAAGCCGGGCTGGCCTACCGCCTGCCAGCACTCTATCCACACAGACACTCAATCTCCCGGGCTTTCTGCAGCCAGACAGTAGCTCCACCGCCTCTCCGCTTTCCTAGCCTCGCTTGTCACCTTTTGGAGCTGCATCTAGCCGCCATCATGAAGCCAGGCAGGTCATGGCCCCCCACCACCGTCTCAGCTTGGCAAGGTTCCCAACAGACCCGGGCACCTCCGCTCCTTGCTCGTTCTCCGACAGCCAGCAGTAGTGCTCCTTGCTCACCCCCGCACCTCACATGTTGGGGGCCACTCGTCCGTAAAGCCCCATCCAGCACACTCCACCACTCACTGGGAGCGTCCTGGGGGCCACAGATCCCTTTCGGCGACCGCCCTGCGAATGATGACAGTTCTGCAGCGACCCCTGAGCACTGGCACCTCTCCCCACTGTAGCCCAGCGGTCTGCTGCCCAGCACTTTGTCGAGACAGCCTTCACTCAGCTTTGCTCCTGGGCAGGCCTATCTGCAGCCACTCTCATCTGCCCACAATCCGTGCACTGGAGGCATCGATTGTATTTATTTTTAGGTCAATGAGTGCCCCTTCAACAATTTTAATCTGATGATGTGCCGCTAGTCGCCATTACTCTGCATTAATTTAGCCATCGTGGATCACGTCCACACAGCCATCTTGGTTGGCCACGCCCCGCTCCCTCACCTTTTATGGGGCATTTATGACCTCTGAGCTAATGGCAGGATCCAAAAGAGACATTCATTGTCAGATGATACTGGACCACATCTCCTGGTTAGAGGGAGAATTTGTAGTTACCTTACCTCATTCTAAGACTGGCCAGTCGAGTATAGGAGAGCGTGTGATCTTGAGGCATACAAGCGGGGTCCGGTGTGCCTAGTCGCTATGGTAAGAAAATGTCTATGTCTTTAGCGTGCTGCTGCGTCCTCCTCCCTATTGATCCACACCAGCAGTAGCCCTCTCACACGGTATCAGTTTAACAAGATAATGGCCATTGCATTACAGGTTATTGGCACAGATAACTACAACTATAGCACCCATTCTTAGAGCATAGGTGCTGCTACATCAGCAGCAAGTGTTGGCCTTGACGTAGGGACAATCAAAATGATATGAAGATGGAAGTCTGCCTGCTACAAATGCTATGAACTCCTCAACATGATCTAAGCTGCATGTACCAGAAGGAAACTGAAGTGATTCAGTAATGGTGCCTTTTTTCTTCCTCTAACTTTTTACATTAGATCACATGGTTTCAGCCAGTGTAGGGATTCTTGGGCACTCATTTATGAGAAGAGCAAGAGCAGCATTTAAATGAGGTAAAATTCACAGGCATGCAGCTGAGGCTTTAGTTGAGAGGTATATTATTCATTCAGGAGTATGAATAATAAGGCCATATTGAGGGTATTGGCCATAAGTATTAATTTATGGAGAATTCTAGACCTGCGATCTTTTAATGCAATGTTATTCTTTCTTATTTACACTAATTAAAATGTAGGCTACTATTTGTTAATTTTTCTACTTATATGTATTCAGATTGTCTAATAGGCAGGTTGCGAGAATAACTGTTCTGATTGTACCATTCTCACATTGTAAAATATTTATTTGTATTTTTTAAAGGTGTTTCAAATTCTGGATGAAACGCGTTGGCTGTGTAAAGCATTAATTGTTTTCAAGTTGGATGATATTGATGACATGATTTGATGCAAAATAAAGAACAGAATATGAAGCAGACATCATAAGGATCTTCTGTGTTAGGACTCCAATATTTGATTGCAGAATCTTTGTATATATTTGACGCTCCTTCTCGAGTATCGTCAAATATATGCAGCTGAGGCTCTCTAGCTGATGCACTGGGAATGTGTAGGCAGGCTGTATCTGGATGGATTGCACCAACTTGCTAAGGAGGTGGAAAGCAAGGAGCTACAGAAACCTGTTCTCATCATTCTTAACACCTGCTGTAACAACTTGGCGGTGCTGGAGAAGAGGGGCCATTTTGAGTCATTAAAGATTAAGATTTCCTTGATGGGTAAAAGGATCCATGGGCTGTGATTGCCCGGTCTTATATCATTCCTGTATAGTGTGGTGGACAGGTCCCTCTTTCAGAGTGCTTACTAAGTCAGTCAGGTGCTTGAATAATTATCTGAAGAATCTGGTTAACACAGCCCTTCTGAAGACAATATCCCATGGCTGCCTCAGGGGCGAAGTGTATTTCAACTTAGATGGTAACCTCATAGCCACACAGGGCAATTAGCTGCTTGACGAGGTTTGTATGGCTTTTGTGGTTCAGATTTTTTTCAGGAACTTAGGAAAACCACCTTGTGGAGGGGGTACAGACAGACGGTTAATCATCCAAGCCCGTGGCGAGGTAGACTCATGGTTGACATCAAAGCAGTTGGACACCTTGGCATCAGGAATAAAAAAGCCATGTGAAAACTAGATTTATTTGCTTTAAAATCTAATCCCAAGCAAGGGCAGTGATACTGCGGCATTTAGAGTGGGCAGCAGAGTGCTTGCTACAGCGATTATCCCTAGCACTTCAGAGTCATCTATAGCATAGAACTGGTGATGTCAGAAAGTTGATGCTTGTCCCAGGGGAGCAAGATATGGCCTGGTTGCCCTGGCACATATCCCAAAAGGTGCCAGAAGGATTCCCCCTCTTTTGGTTTGCCTCTGTCATGGTTGGTTAGGGGCTCAGCTTACAAGTTTGCCTGTGGATCCCATGGCATGAGGAAGTGGGCATGTTTGTGGGCAGAAACATACATCTGAGGGTCCGGGGGTCACTGGGGCCCAAGTCAATCAAATGATGCTGTGAGGCCCAGCTAGGTGGTCAACCATGACTCTGAGGAAATCTTGGTTAAGGAGTAAAGGTCTAATTATTGTTGAAAACCGAATATGTCACAAGGTGTTTTGCCAAGTTAGGTAAATATGAAGAAAATATTCATCACGTTTGGTTTGATGTGTAATAAACGTGGTCTGAGAACTGTTTATTTTCGAAGCTAGTAATCAGGCAAGCTCAGGCTGTTCATTTTGCTTATGTTGACTATTGATTGTGAAGAGTTATTTGTGTTTGACAGCTCTTGACACCCCCCCACCCCGCCCCCCCCCCCCCACCAGCCTGGGTGGGTCCTCCATCTGTTAACAAAGGGTCAGTACTTGCCCCAAAAAGTGAAGCCACTTAGGCGATGTGCTGAAGCACAGTGTGCTGGGACCTGCAGGGAATTTCAATGGCTCCATCGAATAATTGCAGCCCTGACGTTGATGTTCTCCGAGTTTGCTAACAGTGAGCTGGCATGGGACCGGCATCCAGTTGTAGAACTGAAGACTTACTTTTGTTGCATTAAAGTTCTACTTAGCTAGTAAAAGATTTATCAGAGATGGTAGGGGCAAGGCAAAGAAAACCCACACCTAGCACTGCCCCAAATGTCATTAAATCACAAGAGAACACTTAAGAGAAAGCGGTGCATGAGTCTGAGGGAACAGCCACCACGCACCATCTGTAGGGGAATCAGTCCCTGATCCTAAACTAAATAATACTACTCAGCACTTTGTGTACGTATGTGACATCAATATATCACATATCGCGGACCCCTTCGTATTAAACTGTGTTCAAAATTCATTCTCATTTGAAGAAATCAGAATAGGTCCATAATCCAATTCGTATCCAATTGTTTTATTAGTTCATTCCTTAATTAAAATGGATTTCATTGTGGCAGGATTAAACATCTATCAGGAAGGCCAACACGGTTCGTTCTCATGGAGCTTCTTCAGGGCTCTTTGGTCCATAAGGACAGTCATAGTCTCAAAGATGCGGCCATCACACTGCACGCCCGTCCAATGAGCTGGCGTTTTAGTGATTGACCTCCACTCCTTCGCTAGTAGCCTTGACTAGTTAAATTGTTAAAATCATCAATGTGTGAAAATAACTTCTCACACCGCCCACCGTCTCCAGCCCCCTCCTCACCCGCCCCGCCCCCTTTAACACAGCAAAATTTAAGACTGTACTTTACACACGTGCTTTATATTTAGAGCGAAATGCAAGGTGGCGTGTTTACTTTATATTTCTGTTTCATTAAGGGAAAACCCCGTTTTAAATAAGGTTTCAAGCAGTTAGATGGGTGTGCTGCGCTGGGCCAGATATTCCTTGCATTTAATGCAGTTCAGAAAAAGACAAACGCTTCATCTAGACTGCTATTGCCTCGGCCACATTTGTTTCACTCAGCAGAAATGATAAATGCGATAATGCAAATATGAACATTTACGTCCAGAGCGCTCCCCGCATAACAAATACACACATAGCGGGATGGAAATAGGATTCCCGGAAACGTTGGCACTTTATCGAAGAGTCCAGGTTGCTTGTCCGCAGTGAGGGGGGGCTTGAGACATCCCCCGAGGGTTTATGTTATGAGTTTTCGTTGGAGCCGTTTTCAGGCGCCATGAAAGGGTGGTGTCGAAATCCAGGGGTTTCCCCAAACTTTTCTGGCCCAGCACTGGAATCAGTAGCGAGGATCAGATGCGTACACCAAATTCAAACAGACTTCCGGATACCTCAGTACCTCACGTGTACCTAAATATTCGATTTTATTCCACGTCATATTTTACCGATGATATGCGTGCATTTGCCTTTTATCTATTTTGCCGGTTAAACCAATCCAGGAAAAGGAGACTCGGAAACAGGATGTAGTAGGTGGGACACACATGGGCCTTTCACACAAGAGGTACTCAGCAACCTATTTTACTAGTTCCTCATTTTTACGTCCCCAATGAAATGTGCACTTATATTGTGGCGCGTCGCTGTTTTTATATTAAATGTTCTGTCTGCTTTCCTTGTTTCCATTCGTTTCCGGGATTGTTGTTCATGTGGATTAATGGACAGCTATTTCCCGTGTCTTCCAAAGCTGTGAGGGGTGAGGGTATATGGTGTTAATGTAAACCAAATTAGCTGTGAGGTAGGAGTTTACGCCCGTTTGTTTACACGAGGCTTGGCCGCACGCGCCCTTTTGTTTACACGAGGCTTGGCCGCACGCGCCCTTTTGTTTACACGTGGTTCCATGCACGCGCCTTGAGCGCCGGGACGCACTTGGAAGCTGTTCATCCTTCAGAGGCCTGCAGTACCAGTCTGTCTTCTATTAGACGCAACCATTAATGCCCGATTCTTGAGATAGGTCCTTTCTCTTTGCAGTTTTATATAGCGTGAACTCGACTGGAGAACTTTCCGTGAGCACCAGATTACATCACACAAGGTTAGATTAATTATTTGTTTCAGGAACAGCAATATTACGTGATTTGCCCGGAATCACAGGACGTTGAGCCGACGCCGGGACTCAAACCTGGTCCCCAGTTCCAAATTCGCCAGCTCCGGCCACCGGCTGGGACTGAAAGGGACACGGGCAAATATATTCGTTAGAAAGAAAGAGTGTCTCGTGGTATTTGCGAGCACAAAAAGGAAGCGGGCGCTGTGGGATTATTTGATACATTCCACTGTGCCCGAGGCAGAGTAAGCCGTTATTCAATGGGAAGGGGAGGCGCGAGCATGAAATGCACTCCCAGTGTCAGGCCATGAAACAGCTGGTCTCCCTTTTAAATTGGATATCCCGCAAAGAGGAGGCTGCGCACGTGTTTCATCTCGTCAGCTACCTCATTTTTTCCTCAATGTAGCTCTTTATTTTTCGTTCCGTGTTCATTCCCTCTTTTTCCTTCTCTGTCCATTTTTCATCCGTACGTCTTCTTTTTTCCTCGGTAGGAAATGTGTGATTTATTTATTTCCCGCCTGTCCTTTCTCCGAATTTTTTTCTTTCCTGGCTCATTTCCTTTCTTCTTTGTTTTCCTCGTTGCCTTTTTCTTCTTTTCTTTCTTCTTCACTCAAATGTTATTTCCTTATTTCTTTTTTCTTCTATATTTCTTCAGCTCTATCTCTGCATCTATGTTTTCGTTTGCACTATGTCACAGTTTTTATCTTACACATAACTCTGCATTTCCTGTCGCTGGGGGCTCTCTCTGGCTGTTGGGACAGTCCTTTGAGGGCACACATTTGCGGAACTTTGGGGTTCGAGCCCCGGCAACATAAAGGTGCACCAAAGCCGTGGGCCCTGCGGGGGAGCAGAGGAGGCGCGAGCAGGGAGGGGTCCTTTCATCTCATCCATTCCGAGTTCAGTTGCTTCTTCTGCTGCTGCTGCTACAAAACGAGACCACAGGAGAAGTGCCGGGTACAGGACACTCTGTGACATTGGCCCACCACCCTCCCCGGGGTGCGGTGGGAAGCAAACTTTGTAGAAAGCCCATTTCTCTTGGAAAGTGTGAATGTTTACCGGCTAGCACTGGGAATGGCACTTCAGCGTCGCAACTTCAATGATTCACCTTTGCTTCCAAGAACAAAGTAAAAACATTGTAAAGTAAAAAAAAAATTAAAAATACTTTTTTACACAGTTGCCAGTGGTTCGCTTTTTAAAGATTTTATTTGGAGTTTTTAATAAGGATTTTGATATGGCTAAGTGCCGGTGCCCAAAGTTTGCTCAGAAGCCAGTATCGGAGGAGAAAATATAAATTCCAGTCCTTACAAACGAGTGTCGGTGGCCACCGGCCCCAAAAACGAACACAGATCAAATTAAGCGCTGGCAACCTAGTTAATAACTGTCTTCTGTGACCCCATCAGCCAATCGTGGGTGTTCGCGCACCATCGCGATGGATTATGGGGCTGTGGGTCTAAACATCGCAAGCAGGGTTTGTGACTTGCACCATCCACAATGCCGCTGGCTCAATAAACGTATTTTAGCAATTTAGCAATTTATATTAAAAATTGGGTCTGAATCTGGCTCCTGCCCTCGAGAGTGCTAGGCTCACCCCCTCCGTCCCATTGCCCTGGCCCCAGCACCTTGAAGCGCTCTCTCCTCCTTCCTGAGAGGCCAGCGGTGGTCGGCGGACGCGGCGTTCTGCAGGCCTCACCTGCTGGTGTAGGGCCACATCCGCGGGAATCCGCGGAGCGGGAGCTCCCGAGGCACCCATTAGCAGAGATAATGGGTAATGAAAACCTTCCTGCCTCGGAGACCGGCGTGTGTACAAAAGTTTGCAAACAGCGTCTTTACGGATGTTTCTGAAGAAGAGAAACTGCTAAAAACAAGAGCAGGGAATGTGTCAAGAGAGGCCCGGTGGGAACCACTAACCCAAGACAAAGCTTACAAACCCAGCCCATACAATGAAAATCCTCAACATCCGGCTTCCTTCTCAAATCAAAAGTACACGGTGGAAATTGGAATTATCGTGAAATATCTATAATTACAATTTGAAATATTGAAACGGGTGTTAAACTAGTGAGGGCGTATTATTTTGTCTGTGAAGGAGTTTGTGATGTTTTCGTGGTTCTCCCCTCAAGGCCTCGGCGAGGCCCCGCTGGCCCCATCTGTGTATGTTTATCGATTTTAAAGGCGACCGTGGACTTTTCACCCAGACTGGATATGTCGACTCTAAGGAGGGAAAGTGAACGTGACCTCGGGGGAGGCGACAGCCTCAGCCCCTGGCCGGGGGGAGAGGGGAGAGGGGGTCTACCAGGAAGGTTCGGAGTCTGACAAGACCCCAGCCTGCCGGTGACGGTCGCTCTCTCTTCTATCCGCCTCATTCACCCCATGCTCGTCTCGGGCAGTCTCTTGCTAACCACGCACCCCTCTGCCCCCTCCTCCGCCTGTCTCTGGGTATCTGTCCATCTCACGCTATCTCTTAATCTGCCCTCCCACACACCGCCTATTTCCACCTCTCACCAGCGTTCCTTCAGCCCTCTCATCACATTCCCTTGCCGTTGAGCCGGGCTCGCTTCTCTCTGTCTCTAATGTCTCTCCTTCTCTTTCTCTCGCCCCATCTTTGCCTTATCCCTTCTTCTCTCTTCTCCTCTCTTCTTCCCCGTCGTTTCTCGCCTCCCCCTTCTCTTTCTTCCTGTCCTCAGCACCCCTTTCTCTCCCTCGCTCTCATGTTCTCAATTTCTGCCTTTTCTCTCGCTTTCTCGCCATCTCGTTCGTCTTCCTTCTCTATCTCTCATTCTCTGTCGCCCTTTTCCGTCGCCTTCCTTGCTGTCTCCCTCTCTCTTCTTCCTCCTTTCTCTTCTTTCTCGGACTCTCTTTCTACCTTTATGACCTCGTTTCTCATCCAAACTCTCTCATCCTTTCCACCCCTACTCTCTTCTCATCACAACCCCCTGCCTCTTTGTCTGTCTCTTCCGCCCTCTTCTCGTTATCGCTCTCTCTATTTCTACCTCTATATACGTCGTTCCTTCTCTCTCTCTTTTCTCGTTCTCTGTCTCTCTCGCCCTCTTCTCTCTCTTTCTACCTCTGTACGTCGCCCCCTCTCTCCCGTTTCCTCTCTCTCTCTCGTCCTCTTCCTCTCCACCTCTCCCGCTCTCCTCTCTCTCCCTCTCAGGCCCGGTACCCTGCACCGTCTCCATCCGCAGGGCCCTCCGCAGTCCGCACTCACCTCCAGCCCCGGCCGGGCCCGCCGGAGCCGCAGCCCGCGCAGGGCGCTCCCCGCTCCAGCCTCATCGATCTGCTCCTGGAAACACCCCGCGCATTCTTATAACCGCTGCCGCCAATTAATATTGCATTAACCCTATTTAAAAAAAAATGTCAGGGCAGGAAAGCACTGCACCCCAGCACACCAATCTATTATTAACGAGCGTGTAACCCGAGCGCGGGCTGTGTGCAGTGCGCGGATTGTAGGACCAGGAAATGCGCGAACACACAACAGGGCTCAACTCCTTGTGGGCGGGGGTACCCCCACTGTCGGCGGCCTGAACCCCATATTCCGGATCCAAAAGACGACTGGCGTGTTTGTGGCAGGCTGCGCGGTGTTAATATACAGTTACAATATTCAGGCCCTCGCAGACGCGGCTCTCCGCCGGGCCCAGCCCTCATTAATTTTTTATCAGCACCCCAGACTGGGGCTGGGAAAACCAGCGTCCGCCTGATCGCAAGCGACGAAAAAAATAAAGGCCTGTAAAGACCGAGGCCCACGTGCACCTGTCGGTCTGCAAGGAAAACACAAAATAAATCAAAACACTGGTACCACAAATATATTGCGCCGGTGCATTGTGGGAAGGCTGCTGAACGAGTTCAAGCAGGGGGGAGAAGTACCGCAACTATGAGGCAATGGAAGGCTGCCTGACGAGGGGAGGACCGTAAGACGGTGCTTCCGGGAATGAAAACAGAACCATGACATCATCCTGGTGGGAAATAACCTGCTGCACGCATGGGCGTTTATGCTGCGTCTGGGCCGGGGCATGAGAGCACAACAGATGCATCACTATGTGTTGATTCAGAGCTGAAGGCGGCGTGGCCTCCCCTAACAAGACTTCCATCAATTCCATTCAATTTTTATTTATTTTTAAATGGAATTCCACAGAAAAATACATCTTAAAAACACGTTTCATTCCACAAACATTACCTACAACACTTCCCGTCATTGTACCTCACCTGTACCCAGTCCTGGTTTTAAGGGGGGGGGGGGCACATTCGGAGTGCTTTGAGGGGGTGGGTCTGTATTCTCTGCTTTGCTGACCAGTGGACCCGTCTGTCCCCGGGGGTGCCTCAGACAGGACCCGTTAGCGCTGCAGTGCGCCGGAGACAAATGACGATCTATGCCAGGGGTGGGGCGGAAGGCGGATCTACAGACCTCCCCCGCGCTGGTCCTTACCGCCGTGCGAGTGGGCTCGGAGGCTCCTGCAGTGCTAATCACCTACCGCCCCGCGAGGGGTGACGGCCTCCGGGAGGGCCCTCCAGGACTAATCTCAAGCCGCCTTACGAAGGAGAGCGACTCGGGCCCCTTAAGCACCAATCAATGTCCGCCCTTGAGAGGGTGGGCGGCCCCCAGAGGCCCCCTCCGGCTCTAATCACTCACCGCCGATGCGGTAACTAACCGTTAAGCACGGTCCTTAGAATGCACTAATTCCTCTCCAGTGACTCCCTTGGAGGCAGTGACTCCCGGGCACCACTCCGCAGAGACTGCCCCCACGGAGAGAGGCTGCCGGAGGGGAATCGGGGACAGCAGGATGTGGCTCGGGGCACGTTCACCGGAGGCAGGCAGCCCCATGTGATCGGAATAACGCCCTGTGATGAATCCGTGGAGTCCACAACCTCCAGAACTCTTGCAGGACCGCTAGCACTCAATACGTGTCTATTGGAGAATTTGTGTCATTTTTGGACCTCTTGTGTTGTGCGATCCATGTGTACCACTGGGGTTTTCAGAAGCATGCCTTTCTCGGGAATGCACAGCAACACAAGGTCCGAACCATGTGTGAATGCGGAGTGCAGCCCCTCAGATCAGTGTACTCACGCGCTCGCTCGCTGTCAGTTTCGAGTTAACTCCATGGGACTCTTAATGGAGTTCAGCCCGAAAACCATGACGAGATAGAGGGAGGTAGAAGCAGGAAGAGAGAAGTGAGAGCTGGGTAGTGAGAAGGTGGTACGAGAGAGATAACAGTGGGGCAGGGTCAAGGGGAGGGATGAGCGGTGTGTGAGAGAGGTGAGGGTGAGAGTGAGGTAGAAAGAGGGGGTAAGATAAAGAGAACGTGGCTGTGTGACAGGAATGGGAGAGATGTAAAAAGAGAGCAGCGGAGACACAAAAACAGAGAGAGCGCGAAATAAATGCACAGAGAGGAGTAAGGGGAAGAGTTAGGATAAAGAGAAAAAGAGATAGAAGCAGAGAGGGAGATAAGAGAAGAGACAAGTTGGAAAGAAGCGTCTCCGTGTCGCATTCAACAGTCCACCAGAGACAGCCCTCCGCGTCCATTCTCTCACAATGGAAGGGTCGCAGTGACACCCCGAGATGATGTACCCCAGCACTGACATATGCACTGTCTGTGACCCCGGGCCTTGCATCTCCCCTTCGATCCCAAATCCACGCCGAAGACGTCTTCCACAATCTTGGAGCTCAGTGGATGCACGTGACAATCGTGGTAACAGGAGAATAGTGCAACAATGTGATTTTATCTTTTGCTACCGGAAACGGAAGCGCTCTCCGTCGCCCCGCCTCAGCCCTGCTCAATGTGGCCACACCCCTAATCCTCCAAGCACCTAGTGTGGCTGCCAGGCAGGTGATGGTTGACTTGTCTGGGACAGCACACCCCAGAGTGTGCTGTGTCCGGATGTAGCGCCTCGAGCCAGAGATCACCTCTGTCTGTTGTTCAAAGCACACTGTTCACCAAGAGTAGAAGGCTGCTCCATGAAGGTCGCTTCTGTCAGCAGGGCCCAGAGCAGGTACTTGCAGGAGAGCAGGCCACCCGTGCTGTGCACCAGCAGAGCGCTGCTGTGCTTTGGGACCCCGACACCTATACAGCCTCGGTCACCGCAGGCTATGTGACGTCACTGCTACGCGGCTAGGACTGCATTCCTTGCTTTAAAGATCTGCCTGCCCTCTCGGGCACTCCATTTCTTAAAATAAGTCATGGATGACAAAGTGCTGAGCGAACTGGACCATCAACCTTCAATTTTTGTGGGGCAATCTGGACTTAGCAGCAAGTGGCCATTGCAAGCATCACCCCATGGTTATGGCCATGCATCAAAACCAGGAAGCGCGGGGAAAAGTCACGTGACGGCGTTCTCCTTGAACCCGTCAAGGGAGTATTCGGATTCAATCCAATCACCCATGAAAACCTCTCAGGTTCATATAATACAACCACCTCTCATTCTTAGTCAACAACCCGCTCATCAAGTGTTCATTCATTCTTTCATTCTCTGGCCATACGATATGCATGGCTAATCCATCTAATCATCAAGGAATAAATCGCCCATCCATTCATACATTTCCATGTTCTGCAATCCACGATTTCACTAGGCCTTCAACGTCCTTTTATGCACCCGTTCATCGTTCTCTCATTCTTACAATCTAATCCTTTCATCCATCTACCCTTCGGGCATTCAACTTCCGTTCATTCAGTCATTCATCAGTCTGCCATTCATATAATCCAACCGACTCTTCAATCGTCCATTCTTTTGCCCATATCTGCTTCCTAAGGCACACTTGGTTCATCAATCAAGTCATGCATCATTCATTCATCCATTTTTCTTTGTATAATATGATTGAGGTCATCCAAGAATGAAAGAAATGTGGATCATATCTTTGTGCATCTCCTCAAATAAATATCTACATTCTGCAATCACTGTGTCCTTCGAGCCATCGAGTATCAATTTTCCATTAATTCGGCCATTTGTATAACACAATCAACCTCTTCTCCTCATCATTTACTGATTGCCCAGCTCCCCGAATCCTCCACCCACTCTTTCATGGCTGACTGTGCCTAGAAGCACCGTATAGAGCCCGACGGTTGGCATCGCTCGTCATGCCAAGACCAACAGTAAACTCCAGCAAATCTGCTTCGATTTTGAGCACAATATTGCCTCACGTGAGGGCGTGGTCAAAAACACACATCCTTGAGGTTTGAAGCGTTGTAAAAGGCAGTTGTTAATTACTACCAATAACACGAAGTTCAATGGAACTCACTTCATAGCACTCGCTAGTAAGTAGGATTGACTCAGATAGGCTGTGAAGTCCACCTGGAGCCTTATGGCTTCACATAGGTGTCTGCAGCCCATTGGTGTCCCCGGGGAGCTATTCTGCCAGCATGAAGACGGACTGCTGTGTGCGTCAGTGGCACGTGCACCGCAACTGTCACCACTCCACGAAAAAAGCTAGAAGCGGAAGCAGCTGAGGAACCCTGCAGTTCCCACCAGACATCTGCAAGAATACACGCCATAAGGCAGCATGCTGGCCAAGGGTGTCTCTACATTTTCTAATAGCAAATTGCCCACCGAAATGACAGTACGTCATCAACGCAAGTATGACATGCTACTTCACTGTTATAATTGCGTTTTCGCCTATATAGAACAACCTCTTGGAACACATAAAAATATGTAAACAACGAAGTAAAACACATAGGCGTCGTGCGTAACACAAACTGGAAAAGCTGCCGATTGGCTCTCGGAAAAGGCCTAGTGAGCTAGTGCTCACCTCGGTCATTTGCAGTGATCTGAAAGGCAAGGCCGACTCGACCTGCCACCTTTCTTGGATGGATAAACAGAATACTATAAAGTGTCTAATAGTAGCGCCTGTTATTTAGAGTGGTTAGAAACCCAGAAGAGCGGTAAAACGTGTTGTTCATAACCGGATGTTAAAATAGGGGTATATATTACTCCCACATCGCGCACCTGTATGGTATATATATGAACATGAGCATGTACATAACAGTGACGACGTGATCAGACGTGATAGTGTGTTTGCAGTGGAAGTTAATATCAAGACCTACCACAATGTACATAAATAAAATGTCAGTAGACCAGATGCATACATCTGCAACTGAAAGCCCGAGGCGCGTTAGCACAGACGATTGTTGGGTGTGTGCTGAGCAGGCTCCCCTGGGAGAGAACAGGGGAGGCACAGACCTGGCAGACTCCTGCGCAAAGTACACATATTTGAGGGCGGCTTTATTGTGCGGGAGTGTCCGGCAGCAAAATGGGCGCTGTAGACCTGCAGAGCACTGTCAACATTGTGCTGCACAGGGCATTATGAACATCATGTCTCAGGGAGTGGTGTGGCTCTGCAGTGCGGCAGTCCCCAAAGCGGAACTCACAGGAGTAAGAGCCGCGCAGAGCCCTGTTCCTGGTGCTGAACCAGGCCAGGGCGGATCTGGAGAAAACAGTGGGAGCCGGAGCTGCACAGACTCCTATCCCTGGTGCTGAAGCGGGCCAGGGTGGATCTGGAGGAACCAGTGGTAGACGGAGGCCCCGCAGGGCTCTATCCAGAGTGCTGAACCAGGTCAGTTCGGATCTAGCAGAAGCAGCGGGATGGCCAGGCTGTGCAGTCTGCGCGCTGCCCATGGTGCTGAACTTCTCGTAGCCCGCTATACCCCAAGCCTGGTCGGTTCAGCTGTGATGTGAATGAAGCAGCCCCCAAAGATGCAACAGAGAAAGCCACAGTGTAGAGGTGGTGAACAGGTAAACAGGAGAATTCGATTCGTGATTGAGAGTAAATGTACTATTTCAAATACAGAAAGAAGCCCACGTCCCTCATGTCCTGCCTCCAAGGAATTCAGGCTACAACTGACTTTGCTGTAGCTGGGTGCCATTGAGAAATGTGAGCCAGAATAAATATCAACACTTTCGCAAGTAAACACAGTCTACTACGCACAGGCTATGATAAACAGGTTCCACAGTGCTGGGCGTGACTGCGGCGACTCGGGAGACAACAGCGAGTAATGGAGGCCAATGCAAGCCGCACGTTGTCCATGGTGCTGGACCCCCGAGGGGGCATCAGTGGGAGAGAAATGCCGCATTGAGCCTTGTCCATCGTGCTGAATCGGACCCCTCCCCGCCCCCAAAGCACCCAGGGCAGCGCTAGGCTGACCGGGCTGTCCCTCGGTGCTCTCACTATCATTGCGAACACGCCTAGCAGTAAGGATATTTTGATGAAAACAAGTGCAGAGATTCACACCATGCAGCGCATTCTGGGAACAGCTACAGAGGTATTTCACTGTTAATTCACCAGCGGGCCGCGTGCATTGAAAACACACGTGGAGTGTTACTCCACAAACGTGCCAATTCAATATTTTATCGTCAACTTCACTCATTCAATGACGCTATGTGAAATAGAAAAAAACGGTAGATTTCCGTTGCAGCGACCTTCGAGTTTCGTTTTTGTGCATTTTTGCTACCAATCCCGGCAGCTCTATTGCAGGCCTAGAAGCAGCGTGTGGAAACCTCGCGGCCGTGGCAAGGTTAAGGGGGCAATGAGCAATGGTGGCTCTTTTGTCCTCACAACTATCCCTGCGGGCACCTCCTGTACCCACTGTCCACGGACAAAGCGCGTCTGCTCCTCTTTCAGGCCATTAGCCTTTGCGGGCGGCCAGCAGACGCCACCTGCACCCCTTGCACTCGCTGCGAGGGTGTGAGCCTGGAAGTGAAGCCCCTGTTCACCCCGGGCGCTGCCACAAAAAGTCGTCCCGTTTGGAAGTGTGACAGGGCACTTATGAGGTGGTGGGGCGGAGGAGAGGTGCTAAGTGCCTGGTTAGAAATCCGGACTTGGGGAGACCGTTCCCCTGCTGCATGTTTGAGATTGGAGGTCCAGACTCCAACAGCATGCCTGAATGCATACCATTAATTTGGGGAGGGGTGATAATGATAACACATGTTAATTACAGCTCTTAGAAGCGGTAACAGTGAGCTGTGAAACAGTATACACGAAACACATTCTCATTGTTATGGCAGCGTGATCAGAGAATGCTGCTTTTAGACATTTACCACATGAGTAAAACCCGCAGGGTTGCTTATCTCAAGGCAGTAAATGAGTTTCCGGCTTATATAGACTCACCCATTTGCCCTACACTCATACCCAGATGTCTTAAACATGTATATGAGGGTGGACTTTGTATGCTTACATCCATGTGTGAATGTTTCTCGTTTTAAGCGGTATTCAATTGTTAGCATAACGTTTAAAAAATAATATCTTTTCAGGATTCCAATATTACCAACACTACATAACATATACGATTGATAATTTTAGAGCTCTCACGAGACAAGCATCTATCCGGAACATTAGCATCTAAAATGATAATCTTTTGCGCTGGGCAAAGCCCTTTTGCGTGCTCCAAGTGGTGACTGCATTTCGGGCATTGTGCACAGTATTAAATACTACCTAAGATATGGAGATATGGTAACTAACAGTCATTTCAGGTTACGGAAAAAAATCTGAAAAATGATGTGATAACATTTAACAGGAAAAAAGGCATTTTAGGTTCAATTCCATATTTTAATGAAAAAAGGAACAGCAAACATACGTTGCCAGTAAAACATAAACATCTGTTCAACGAAAGACAGCCCACCACCATGATAAATAACATAATACAATACTCTTTTAAATAAACCCTTTTAACAAAACGACGTCATCGTATCAGACACAAGGGTCGAGACACCAAATCGCCTCAGGACAGCAATAGAGCAAAAATCTGTAAGAATATATCTATGTGTGCGCCATATTGAATGAAATATTTACAGTACATAAAAATGCCAAAAAATGTGGCACTTCTGATAATCGTACTAAAAGAATTGTACCAAACAATGTGAATTTACAAGATGTGTACACTATATATTTTCTCTTCTTTAGAATCGCAGTCTTTTTTTTGTAAACAGATCTCGAATGCGGAAGTAAAAAACAATGTAAACAAATAACATTTTGAAGACATGAAGGGGGGGGGGCAAATACACAGGGCTAAGAGTAGTCCATAGGGGAGAAAGTGATGCACCGCTGGTGCCCCTAGTAACTGGCTCGTTGTATCTTCAGGGGAACACTGTAGGACTCCCCGAATAAATATTTAATGATGTAAACATCAGCTCGAACAGGATAATCCGCCACAGTCTGGAGTCTAATGGAGACAGGGCTTCATCGGAGACAGTGAATAACAAATCAGACATGTCAGAACAAAAATGCACGTGTATTGTGTCTGAAAAATATAGCTGCAAATAAACAATTCCTGACAAGTTCGAATAAACATTTCTGAACAGCACGCCAAAGCAGATCATACTTTCTAATGTTTTTGTTTTCTTTTAGTTTTGGAATAAATAGATAGATTAATTAGCAGGCCCAGAAAATTAAATTGCCAGAGCTGTGAGGGGATATTAATAATTTACAAGGGATTGCTTGGCAGGCTCAATAAAAGCGTTTCAAAACGAGCAATCATTGCAGCGACAGCTCCGTTTCTAGGAAGGAGCTGCCGAACTGCATGATACAAACACCATAAAATATATAGCATATAATGTGTAAACAGGGAAAACAAGGCAGCAGCACCATCAAACCCCAAAATCAATCGAAGCACACACCATGCCTCACTTGTGTTTAGGTGTCATCAAGAAAATTGCAGTCTTAGTTTTCTTTTTATGTTTGGAAGTAAAAACGAAATACTGTAGCGTGACATTATTTCCTCTCCAATAAGTTCTGCATGTTTATGAATAAAAGGATATCTTACTTGACAGATTATTTACTTCTTTAATATCGATTCAACGGTGGCTTTTGAAAATGTTCTGACCGAAGAGTTTCCGTGATTTACCAGCGGCGTGTTAGCTTGTTGATCTCATTTTGATTAACACGGTTTTTGATTGCATGTATAAATATCTATATATACATATATACATATGCACACAAATGTTCTCACGTAGAAATATTTATAAATATTTACATCTGTATCGTCGACCCTATAAAAAACATAGTAATCAAATATTCCAATCCTTTTTACAACGTGTTGATGGATGGGATCTGGCTGAAGCTAAGCCAGTGTCTAGTTTCTATCCAGAAAAACTTTGAGAATAGTCACAGGCTTGGTTGATCTGAAACCGTTTCTTGCTTAGTTCCACTGGTCGGTGTATTTTAAATGTCCAGATACATTTGTGTTTGTACATAGAGATAGAAACATGTCCTGTCCAGTATATTCCACAAAAAGAGTCATGTGCACGAGGCCAGGGCGCTAGATCCCGGCCGAGTACTTCATGCGCTTCTGCTTCTGTCTCTGGTTGCAGAACCAAACCCGCACCACGTTCTTCTTGAGGTCCAGCTTCTCGGCGATGGCGGCGATCTTCTCGGACGAGGGCCGCGGCTGGATGGCGAAGTAGGCCTCGAGCGAGCGCTTCTCGGGCGCCGCGATGGACGTGCGCTTCCGCTTGCGCTCGCCGCCGGCGCCGCCGCTGAAGAGCTCGGGCTTGGCCAGCCGCTCGCGGTGCGCCTTCTCGGCCTCCTCCAGCCAGGCCTGCAGGATGGGCTTCAGCGCGATCATGTTGTTGTGCGACAGCGTCAGCGACTCGAAGCGGCAGATGGTGCTCTGGCTCAGCGACCCCACTCCCGGGATCTTCAGGTTGGCCAGCGCTGACCCCACGTCGGCCTGCGTGACCCCCAGCTTGATGCGTCGCTGCTTGAAGCGCTCGGCGAAGGCCTCGAGGTCGCGCGGGTCGGCGTCGACGTCAGCCATGCAGCCCATGTGCGCGGGCAGGCCGGCGTGCGCGAGGCCCAGCGCCGCCGGGTGCATGGCGCTCATGACGCCGCCGCCGCCGCTCAGGTGCGCATGCGCAGACGCCGTGCTGACGGCGCCGCCGTCCGGCCCGGAAATGGCGCCCAGCGCCGCCAGCCCCGGGTTCAGGTGCTCCATCAGCTCGCCCTCCAGGGGCTGGTGGTGGTGCGGGTGGTGCGAGTGGTGCGAGAGGTGGTGCGAGGGCAGGCCCGCCGGGTGCGAGCTGGGCACCGAGGAGGAGGCCGACGTGCAGGGGATGGTGTTCATGGTGTGGTAGGTGGCGTCCGGCTTGAAGGGGCTGTGGTGGTGGTGGTGCGGCGGCGGGTGGTGGTGGTGGTGGCTGTGGTGATGGCCCTTGCTCTGCGAGGCGATGTCCACGGCCGCCAGAGCCTCGGCGCGGGCCAGCAGGCTCTCGTCCAGACCGCCGAATATATTGCTCTGCAAGGGCAAGTAGAAAGCACACATTACTTGTCAGCGGGGGAATTCCCCGAACATTTGCAGAATGTTAAAAAATGAAGAGGCGGCACGAGCAGGGTCCGGGAAAGGAGACGAGAACACAGAGCACGCCGGCATCCCAGGTCATAAAAATTAATACCAGCGGCAAAGACCTGCTGAATACATAAGTTGGGGGGAGAGAGGGAGAGGGGGTATGGAGGAGTCATGGAGGTGTGGGGTGATTTGCTGTAAAGGTATGAAAAAATCATCAAGCAGATAAGGGGGCTGGGACTGGAAGCACACATTGCAAACATTTGAGAACTCTACAGAAGGAGATGAGGGGAAGGAAATGGCCAAATCATAACTGGTGTTTAGAGGGAGGACACAGGAGGAGTGAGGTTAGTAGAAAGGTGCAAGGTGTCAACGTTTTTGGTTAAACGGGAAGAACTGTAGTTCTCTATCAGGAAAAGCTGAATGTGTGCTGCAGCGTTCCTGGATAGAGTTGGGCCATGTGATTAATGATGCTTAGCAGTAGGAATTATGCCCTTTAGGTGCCCTCACAGGTAGATTTGGATGTATTATCTAAGGTGCCCTGGCAAGTACTGGTAGAGTTGGCCTAAATTCTTTAAGGTGCGATTAATAAGTAGAATTGGAGCATTTTCTATCTAAGGGTGTAATCGGGTCTGTTGGTCTGTGTTCTGTAAAGTGTGACAGAAGATAGAGTAAGACTGTATTACACATAATAAATCGATGTTCAATGTATTGAAAAAGTGTAACAGTAGGTAGAGCAGGATCGGAACCCATGAAACGTCATAATAAGTAATGTTGGATTATATCCCGCAAGGTGTTCTAATGAGTAGAGTTCGTCTAGATTCTGGTAGGCAACATTTCAATATAGTCTGTGAGATTACCCATGGGCAGAGTTCAACTGTATTAAGTAAGTTGCGATAAGTAGGATAGGGCTGCATTCTGTAAGGTGCCCAATGGGTGTCCTTGGGCTGTATTTTGTATTGTTTAAGGCTCCGTGATAGACAGTCTAAGGTGCAGTAATATAGCGGTGTACTGCATTCTCTAACGTGCCCTAACAGGTGGCGTTGGAATGCATTATGTAAGGTGGGCTTTATTCTGTAAAGTTTCGTAATAGAGTTGAACTGTATTCTGTAATATGCCGTAAAAGACAAGACGAGGACTTTATTCTATAAGGTGCCCTAATTTATAGAGTTGGACTATAGTCTGTAAGGTGTCGTGATGGACAGTGTTCGAAAGTTTTTGTAAAAGGCAGTGCTGGGATGTATTCTGTGAGGTGCAATGATAGAGTTGGACTGTATTTTCTAAGGTGCTATAACTAATAGAGATGGATTATATTATGTTAGGTGTACTAATAGGTCAAGTTGGGCAGTATTATCTAAGGTGCGAAATAATTTAGAGTTGGGTTGTATTCTGTAAGCTACTCTAACAGGTAGATTTGAACTGCAAGATGCCTTGATATGAAGAGCTGAACTTTACTCTGAAGTACAATAACATAAGTTGACTGTACTCCGAAATGTGATCTATGTACAGTTGGAAGTATTCTAAAAGGTGCGCAAACAGGCAGAATTGGAATATATTCTGTGAGGTGCATTGATAGGGCTGAACCTGATTCTATGAAGTACAATGAAACAGGTGCTGGTGGACTGTATTCTGAAAGGTGCACTAATAGGTCAAGCTGAACTGTATTCCGTAAGGTACCCTATTATGGCGCCTAATGGACTGTGTTATGTAAGGCGCCCTAATAGACGAAACTGGCCTGTGCGCCGTGGTGTGGTGCTCCTTTCATATGTATTGAAGTTGGTGTTGTTGGAACACAAACGGGATTGTAGAACACGCAGTCACCACTGTTAATTGTGCGCTGTAGAGGGGTCGTGGCAGCCTTGGGCTACGGGACCTTTGTTTCTGACCGCAGTGCAGGTGGTAGCACCCAGTGCCATGCCTGGCGTGGACAGACAAGAATACTGACAAGAATACCAGGCAGGATTTGAGATCCTTAAACGCAGGGCATAGAAACAGCAGATGAAGGGCGGGGAAATACAGCTGTGGACTCATCACACAACGCTTAAGTGCAAAATAAAACCTGGTGGAAAACAAAACCTTACGAGACTCCTACATAATAAAGGGCAGAGTGAGTCTGCAAGTGTGAGCTGGACAGCTCCCACCGGAGGGGTGTGGAGGCGGAACGACATGCGCAGACTCAACGGGTGTATTGTGTAAATGGCGCAAACAGCAACACTTTTCCCAACAATAGTCAGAAGAAAACGCATAGCATTGAGGATCTATATAACTGTGCCATCGAGTTGAGAGGTTTAATGTGTCCCGGTAATTACTAGGGTCACGTTCACTGCCACGTTTTCAGTTTTTTGGGCGGGAATGTGGGAATGAAGAAAACAGCATATTGTGGAAACCTGCGCAAACGACGTTGACTCTCCAACAAACGCGGAAAGAGTTTGCGAGTGAACTAACGTGCCAGCAGAATACTTAATGCCCCGTTCACTGCCACCAGCAGAATTCCTGTTAGGCAGGTATTAGTCTGAGGGGATCATTAGCCAGAAGTGGCTCCCAGTGAAATATTCCGCAGCCAGGACTGAGCGCAACGTAAAGGTAAAGGGAGAACTCGTAAGCGCATCTCTAGAGTTGTCACCGAGGGAGCGCGGAATAAATAATTTTGCAGACATGCGTTAACTGGAGATATTGGCTCCTTAGCAGAGGTAAGAGGAAAGCGGACATGTGCTTCTAGCGCACTCACTAGAGCTGTCAGTGAAGGGGTTTTGAGGGATGTGTCAGGTTGCATGCTGCGTCTCCTATGCATAGATGCAATCATTTCTGCTCGCCCGGGTTGTAGACGTAGGGAATTTAGAAGAGGTAAATGGAAAGTTTACAGGCAGTAAGGGATCTCTGGAGCGGGGCTTAGAGAGGGAGTCCTGTATGCATGCCTACAAGCTATGACAGCTGGAGAGGGGCCCGTGAAGGGCTGCAGAGGGGAAGTCTCTGATCAATGCCTGCAGGCAGTAAGTGACCTCCGGAGAGGGGCCACTGTAGGGGTGCAGAGGAGTGTCACTGAATGCCTGCCTTCAGCAGTGGAGAGGTGCCAGGGAAGGGATATCACGGATCCCCGTGTGACTGTGTGGGTGCGGGCAGTGAGCTCTGGAGGGCTGCCAGTAAATGGCCATGATGGGGATGCCAGGCTCTCCTGGAGAACGTGCATGGAAGGGCGGGCTGTGCTGCGCTGAGGCGAAGGGAGCGGCTGCCCTCTGTACTCACCGGCGGGGTAGGCAGGCAGGAGCGCCTCATGGCCTCCGAGGCGGCGCCGGCGCGGCTGCTGCTCAGGCTGGGGGAGCCTCCGGAGGGCGCTGCTGAGGAGCTGGGCAGCGTTGAGTACTTGGGCTCGTGCAGGCCGGGGGGCATGCTGAATGCCTGCTTGCTGTTCAGCGACATCATCATCATCCTGGCGGCGGAGGGGGGCCGAGGCCGGGCTGCAGCCTGGACTCTGCTGGCGCTGAACGAGCTCTGGTCCCGCTGTCTGTGTCCGGCTCCTAGCAGCGCCGGCCCTGCAGCAGGTGGAGTGAGCAGCGCCGAGCCCGCCCAGGCTCCGAAGAGCGGCCCCGCCCCCCTCGCCGGGGCCGCTGATTGGCTGCGGAGGGACCAGCGTCCAGCCTGTGTTTGTGAGTGCGGTGTGGCTCCCTAAAGCAGCGGGTGTGTGCTTACTCTCCCTGCCCTCCAGAGCCCCAGGTCCGCCTCGCCACTGACACCTCCCACCAACACCCCCACGCCCCACCTCCAGCAAATCACTATTTCCCCTGCAAGACTTCCCTCCCTCACAGCATTCCACACCCCGCAGGACGTCCCTCTATCAGCACTCCCCCACACATAAATACCGGCATTAGCGCCCCCCATGCCTCCAGGATCACCTCTCACAGAACCCCTCACAGGACTTTCATCCCACAGTACCCCCTCCCTCCACGAGCCTTCAATCCCAACACTTCGCTACATCAACTCCCTTCAATATTTCCTCCTTCAAACACCTTTCTCGCTGCACCTGCCTCCAACAGAACCACTTTCCCTCCAAGACCCTTTCCTCAAGCACCTCACTCCCACTCCCAGCACCCCCTCCCCTCACGGCGACTTCAGCAATCCTTTTAGCCTTCACCTCCACCACCCCGACTTCCAGAGCCTCCCTCCATCCAGGGCTACCCCTCACAGCACTCCCATCCCTCCAACACACCTGCTGCACAGGACCTCCCCCAGCGTCACTTTCACACCCCTCTCTGTCTCTGCAGCGCCTTCATTCCGCCCGCCAGCATCCATCTCTCTACGCACATGTCCCCCTCACTCGGTGGCCCCTCTGTGGAACTCCTTCCTCGGTCCATCACCCTCCTTCGCACTCCACTCCCACAGAGGACCTCCTTCCCACACTTCCGGGCTCTTTCCCCAGCACCTCCCTTCACTGCACCTCTCTCCCATGCTCACCTTGGTACTGAACAGCACTTCACGCAACCTGCACCCCCTGCGCACACACCTTTGCTCATATAACCATCTGCTCTCCACACAGAACCCTTCCCCCTGGTATATGCCATACAAATCCGACTGACTCACACTCGGCGGTGGGACACTGGTCTCACCCTTCCATTGCAGCCCGACAGACCTCATGTACACTCCAGCCCCTCCCCTTCCACGCAGGCAGACGCCACCGTAAAACATCCTCTGAGCAGCATTCCTACTGGTCTGGGGCTGCTGCTGCTATTAATAGGCATGTGCTGGCACCCCTCCATGCCCAGCCCGGGCCTGGTGACAGGGGCGGCCTGCAGCATGGCGTCACACTGCAGCCACGACAGGCCACGGGGAGGTGGCAGGGTGTGTCCTGAGCAGGCCAGCTCTCACACAAACCCCGACGGCCGGTGGGATTACATCTTCCTGCCTCTCGATTGTCACACCATCCTTGCTGTGAAGATCACAACACAACCGGCCCCGTTGTTGTGATCAGTGGCCACTTCCTGTGCGGAACATGTTTAAAGCGCATTTCAAGGCCTCCAAATCCCCTGAAAAGAAATCTCTCCCCTCAGCAGACGGTCACAACATTCTGTGCATTAACACCAGACCGCCCACGGACCTAAGCGTGCCCTTATTCCGGTCTTCGCAGTGCCAGTTTGCACACAAGTGTTTACAATATGCTTACGATTTGGACTCAGAATGCTTGTTACATATGGAAAAGAAATCTGGAACAACAACAAGAAAAAAAAGAAAAAATAAAGGCATTGTAAAGGTATTCACCGCCGTCCCCTCCCAGAAATGAAATAAATCAAAGTTAAAAGCTTGGAGGATCATTTAATTATGGGCGCGAAAAGCGCGTTGGAAGAAGTAGAACAACATCTCTAAGCAAATTACGGCCTGGCCAGGAAGGAATTATTAGATTGAAATTTCATTTGCGCGCGGCAGACGCAGCGCTTCAATATGTAATCCGCTAGGCCTCATCTGATTTGTGTGACTAATTCGGCTTGACGAATTTATTAGTTTTCATAATAGTGAAAAGAGCGCGACGGCCCCGCTCGTGGGGCGCGCACTGGGCGCTGTAAATCGCAGGTCGGTGCTGAGAGGCGCTGGCCGGCGCATCTATAATTCATGGGCGCGGGGGAGGGGCGCTGCGCGGGGACCCCCTCAAGCCGATAAATAAATACATACTGCGGAGGGAGGAGCCCAACGCACCCTCACAGGGCGGTTAACACACTAGCATGCTAATTAAATTACTTCATGGGCGAGATCATTTCAAAGTTTAAATTATGTTCTAATTAACAAGGGCTCTCGCTCTCTGTTTAATATTCCGAATACTTAGGCGGATCTAATTAGTAAAATTGTTGAGCACGAGAAATGAAAGTGACTGATGAATAACAACGGAAAATACTTTGTCGGGGCGGTCTATCTATCTATCTATCTATTGATGGATTTCTATTTATCACTATTTGTGCTTGTGTGTTAACGGCCACACAAGCGCTCGAAGCACATGCGCGTGCGCGCACAGAGGAACGCGAGGGTCGTGGAAGAGAGGTGCCAGGGGTGTGTTTACCACGCACTGTATCAGCACGTGTAAGTGCAGGTGTCCTGCAGATGGATGGTTTATGTGTAAATATGACAAGGTATCACACGTTTCCCCATGCCTTACGCTACAATTGTGAATTGAATATACGTGTTTTCATACCAGTGAAAATCGACGCAGCCCTAGAAATCAAGCCATTGGAAATCGGAGTGTTCATATAATCAGATTCCTAGAATTATGAACCCAGTGCAAACTCGTCTTTACGGTTCTTGCCATAGTTGGGCGTGGCTCACCTGTGCTATCCCTGCTCATTGCTGCTCAGATTCCACCTTACCATCTCGTGCCTTTAAAAAAGGACTTGGGGTCCTTTTCAGGCCTTTTTAATGATATTGTGACCAGGGCCTTGTTAAGCACGTTAGTTTGTAATTGTTGCTCTTGTAAAATAACATGGTATAAACAAACCACAGACGAAGATCACCTGAGAGGGGTGAACTGCTTATGATCACTGTTGAGGCAATGAGGGCTGTTGCATCCCACCCCAGCCTCTATGCCCCCTCCATGCCCTCAACAGCGCCAATAAACAGCGTGTTACACTATGCACTGCAGGAAATCTCATTTTTTTTAAAGAAGTGCCACATTTTTAACACATTTATAACTGTTTTAAATCGTGTCTTTATTCCTGCGCGATGCACTCGAACCGACTGAGCTGCATCATATTGTGTGTGGCGGGTTCAGGTGAGGAAACAGTGCAGGTGTAAAGAAGGAAACTCGCTGGATCTCATCTGAGTAGGTACCCGTCTCCTCTCTGGCTATGTGCTCCTACTTCCTGCTGACCCCATGACGTCCTTGTTCTGACGCACGATGCGCAGTTGCGTCATCGACTCGTCTCGTGTTCTCTGTAAGAAGTGAACACACGGGCATCGTGATTTATTTATTCGGGGATAACGCCTATCTCGAGCTGTTTGCAAATTTGTAAAAAAGCACAAAGCAGCCTGGAATTGATCATAAACTTGGACATCACAAGTAAAACACCAGTCTGCCCGTTCCGAAGTCATTTTATTGATCTTAATTTCTTCCAGTTGATGCTTTCGTGCATCTCGTCACAGACGATGACGGGGTAATACGCATTTAACCTGACTGTAATAGTACCTGACAACACATCTCTGAAATGCTAAAGACGTGTCGCTGTTCTGCTCTGTGTAAAAGCGGTGTAATAATTAATTAAACCAGCAGCCGGTTAATAATAATTGTGTAAACTTTCCCGGCTTTGACAGTCACGTGACCGTGCCCGGATGTGCCCGATTTGGTGAGCACAGCGAATCATAACGAAGCGACACAGAGGACATAGGTCTGCGAGCCAGTGGATTTCTGTAAATATCTTCGACAGAAACACACCACCACAACAGGCTAGCCAGTGCCTGCAGAGTGGCGGGCTTTCCCGTTTGATGCACTTGACGACAAGGCGTTTATTCACATGGTCTCCTGCACCGAAGGTTGTGCTTAATTTGAGGCAATGGGGACCTGCACTTCTTTTTCCTCATCAGACTTTCACACTGAACAAGAGAGAGACAAAGACAGAAGGAAGAAAGAAAGAAGGAAGAAGGGATACACTGAAAACAGTGAGAAAGAAAGTAAGGATGAAAAGTAATCTGAAATACTGAAGTATAGGGGCAGGGAGAATCTGGCGGTGAGAGAAAGAGTTGTGTGCGGTATCCTGACAATATGCCCTTGCTTTTGTGCACCCCAACATTTGATAGTGCTGTCTACGGCACCTATTCTTTTACAAACGAAGCACTGTTAATGACTTATATTATGGACGTGACCCTTCAGCGACATGACCAGCCCCAGAAAGAGCAGCCTTAGACACATGGCGGATTTTGGGAAACATTTTCTAGGCCATATTTATTAAGCCATTGTATAGGACAGGTGTCTCCAACCAGTCGATCGTGAGCTACCAGTAGCTTGTTGACGCCTTCAGAGTAGCTCACAGCCTTAAGTTATTATTTTTTTTAAAGCACAGGGTCACATTTTTTGTTTAAATGATAAGGGAAGACTATGTTACATTTTTTTTTCTTCAGGCTGTAGATAGCAGGGCTTGATAATGAGCAGTGCTGGAGTCAGATTTATGACCCAGGGCACAGAGGGGAAGAACTGAAGCGTTGAGGTATTTAAGTCTTAAATAAGTCCTTGTCAACTCAATATTGGAGTGTGAGAATAAAGTGATGTTTCTGAATGCTTTTATAGAAAATTAAAATGAAAAGTTACCTTAATGATTAAGTTAACTCTTTATTTTAATTTTCTACCATTTCTGTCACATTTACAAACAGCAGGCATCTTGCTCCCAGTAGCCAGTAGGCAGTGTGCCATATTTATAACTGAAACATATAGTGTTTTTTTTTGAATGGGAGAAATTTAAAGTGAAGAACAATATTTCTATGAAACATTAAGTCATGTTGGCTGATTCTGACTACGGAGGTCAATAGAACCGCTGTAGCCGCAGTGGTGGTCCGAACATCGCCAAATTACAAGTGTGGTGGTGAGAACATCCACAGCACCTCCGCACCTGCTGGGGATCATGGATCCAGAGGCAGGGGCACAGCGGTCTGAGGCTGAAATATCCTGGCAGTGCCACTGTGGCACCACTAAGCATATTACAAGTTTCCCCATTGCCCTTCTTTTCATGGTGGTGAGCCTGCCATGAAAAGGGTGGCATGAGAGAAACTCAAAGGGCCCTAGCAGGGCGCTTGTTGCCTCTGTGCATGGGGGTACATGCAGTGGGGCACATGTTTTGCCCCCCTGTTTGTTTGCAGCCTTTGTTCCTGCACAGAAAGAAATGCACAACATTGTGTATTTCTTTTCGTGCAGGAACGGGCTACAGCAGTCTCACTGTGGTGCATGTCTAAGGCACACCTATGAGCCTTAGATATTCTCTGCAGTTGACCGCCGCAGCAGGACTGCCCTCACAGGATTAACTTGGACTCCATCAGGCGGTCTTACTTCAGGTTTGGCGGTCTTGCAGCGGGGCGGCCCGCTGCAAGACCGCCAATCTCGCAATCAGGCCTTTGATGTTTTTCTCAACTTTCAGGACCTTGGAGGGGCCAATAAAGATTTCATTGTTAGATGTGTAAAACTTATTTTGACCAACAATGTTTTTCTCTTTAAGGATGAGCTATTTAAACAACTGAAGGTGACCAGCATGGGGGCCACCTGTGCCCCCAGTCTGGCCTGCCTCTACGTAGGCCAATTTGAGGGCAAACATGTATATAATGAGGTCGCCCCTTTTTTCGAAAATGTAGCGGGCTGGTACCGCTACATTGACGATATTTTCCTCATTTGGGAAGGCTCGACTGAGTTGTTAAATGAATTCTTGCTATGGCTGAATCTGGGTGACCCCAACTTAAAATTTACATCACATTACAGCACCTCAAAAGTGGACTTTATAGATATTACAATCAAGGAAGTAAGTGCACATTTGGAGGTAGAACAATTCACTAAGCCTTCAGCGAAAAATACACTTCTTCATTTTTCGAGTTTCCATCCTAGGTCGCAAAAAGAAAGTATACGATTCAGTCAATTTCTGCGAGTTAGGAGGAATTGTTCGGAACTTGAAGATTTTTACAAACATACAGAGATTCTCAAAAAGAAATTTAAAGATAGGGGCTATCCGCAAAAACTTCTAACGCACTCAATGAAGAGAGCCCGATTCTATGATCGGGAAGCCCTAGTCAATAAATCTGTGAAAGAAAAAGAGCCTTTAAACAAAATTGTGTTTGTGAGTAAGTTCTCAACCCTCAGTAATAAAATAAAAAATGTAGTGAATAAAAACTGGCACATCTTAAATCATGACGAAAACGTCACTCTGGAGAAACCACTTTTTGCGTTTAAGAAAAATAGGAACCTGCGTGACCTCCTAGTCCATACTTATAGGGAGGAGAACCAATCAGTTCAGAAAACGATGATAAATACGACAGCAGTAGGGAATTTCAAGTGTAGTACCTGCAATATATGCCCACAATGCCTGCAGACTACGGAAATATTCCACAACGGCCTAACATTAAAATCCAAGACCATGAGCAACTGTAAAAGTAAGAATGTTGTATACTTTCTGAGATGCTCCTGTGGCGTTGGATACGTTGGGGAGACAGGTAGGGAGATACGTGTCAGGCTTCAGGAGCATAGGTCCTCGATTAAAACCAAAAAGATTACTGCACCGTTGGTTACACATTTTCTTGAGGCGGGTCATAACGAAAGTGACTTCGTAAGGTTTGTCCTTGAGAAAATAAAAATTGGGAAGAGAGGAGGAAATATGCATTCCAAAAGGAAAATGCGTGAACAATGGTATATCTCCTATCTTAATACAGTGAGAAAGGGCCTTAACTCCAGAGAGGAATGGGAACGGTTGCTATGATGAACCCAGGATAGCAATTCTGCACACTGTAATAAAGAGATATATATATTTTGTTCCGTGTTGGCTGTATTATAATGCTCGGCTGTTATGTAATCTCGCCCATTCTCATCAATATACATCGAAGTCACATATCGTGAACAATTGTATTTGTGTGGTGACTATCAATTTGTGGTATAATCATGTACATAGGGCTACAATGAAATTAGAATGAGGCATCAACTGTAACATCTATGTCTAATGTAGGATCAAGGATAGCTTTATTCGGTGTTTGTACAAAAAACCATAAAAGCACATTAGTTATAAATACTCTACATCCGTACATACATACATTAGACATTATTACTCTGGGCATCCTAATAAAAAGTATTTCAGAACTTTCATTAAGAATATTGAAAGGCAACTATTAAGACAATTAAAAAAGAAATTAAAATAGGTGAGCGGAGTGGACCTGGGTAGTTTGTAATGTACTATGAGGTGTAATAAAGTACAGTATGGTACAGCATACAAACAATTTATAAGCATTTAACCTTCGTCTCTCTGCATCTTACTACGTACATAAAAGAAAACGACAACAGAGGGGACCTGGGTAGTTTGTATTATACTATGTGGTGTCATAAAGTGCAGTGTAAAACAAACATACAGACAATATCCAAACATTTAAACCATCGTCCCTCTGCATCTTACTGCGTACTTTAAAAAAGCAACGGCTGCATATATAGTGGATTCATCTTGTAATAAGTAGAGTCTAATCAATGCTGGTTTACATTGCCTCAATCCCCAAGTCTTAAGAATGGGTAGTAGATAGCGCTTCCTACCCCACTCGTAATATTTGCAAAACAAGATGCAATGTATGTTTGACTGGGTTGATGTGTCATCACACGGACATTTGATTAAGGAGGCAGACCAGTCATTTGTAACAGGAAAATATATCAGTCTAAAAAAACAGTCTGTTCTCATCCTCGTCAATAACATTCTATGATAGCAAGTAAATGCCAATTCCAGGTAAGGGTGTAAGCCTGTCCCATGGAAAATGAGACGGTGGGAGATGACCGTAGGTTTATTACCATCGGTAAACCACCGCCTTTCTTCTAATAACCTGAGACAGATTTCCTTTAGGACTTTCTTAGGTATTTGCGAACAAGTACTTGGTGTCATGAACAGATCTGGATGGCCAATAGAGTACAGAATTTTTTTTACATACGATAACCAAGTGAACCTACTAGCAGCTGACTGATTCATGCAGTCTTCGATAACATCCCTGCTAAAAGCTGTCTCCTTGGAGGACCATATCTTGTGCCACAGCATGACTGGGGTTATCTTTATAATGTCTGTAATGTGAACTCGATCTAGTTCGTTGTGGCATACGGTCGTGGAGATAGATCTTGGGACTGCAAGTAAAAACCTAAAAAAAACATTTTCTAGTGTTTGAATTTCTGTGCAGTCGGCCGTCCCCCAAATGCCTGCACCATATGTTGCAGTTGAGACGCACTTCGCTGCGTAGATCTTAAGCAGGGAATCGACTGGTTTCCCCCCCAGTCTCTTTGCGAATTGTTTTAGTGCGCCTATGGTGCGGGTGAGGGCCAGGCTGCGAGTGGTAATGGCTGTAGACCATGTGCCCCTGTTATTAAAAGTGATGCCTAAGTAAGTAAATGTTTTTGTCACGGCTATCTTTGATTCGTTCACGAAGGTTTTGCAGTCAATTTTAGGGTTGTTAGTTGAAGTACAACACATAGTGAAAGTTTTACCCACGTTAATCTTCAGCCCTCTATTACTCATGAAGGTCGAGAAACCAGTTAGAGCCTTCTGCAGGCCTATCTGGGTGCGTGACATAATAACGGCGTCATCGGCATATAGGAGTAGTGGTACCGATTCGCCGTTAATTTTAGGGTAATCAACTTCCAAATTAATAAAAAAATTTGCTACTTCGTTGATGTATAAATTAAAAAGAAAAGGGGCAAGAATACAGCCCTGCCGTACGCCCTTTTCTATGGGGAACTTTTTGGTTAATTCTCCCTTTTTCCATATCTCACCGTGGCACCTGCATCTCTATAGAGTTCCTTAATGAAGTTGAGAACATGTGGATTTATCCCCATCGCAGTCAGAGTGTTCCAAAGTAGATTATGGTCCAAGCAGTCAAAAGCCGAGCTGAGATCGACAAACGTCAGGAACAGATTCCCTTTCTTGACGGTCGTGTATTTATTCATGATCAATGTCAGGGTTAGGCTCTGCTCCACCGTACCCAGGCCGCTCTTAAAACCGTATTGAAATTTAGAGAGAACCCCTTTGCATTTGGCCCAGGTTTGAAGTTTTACCAATAAAATCCTGCCTGCTACCTTCATTAGGGAGTCAAGGAGTGAAATGGGTCGATATGATTTTGGGTCCTGCCTATCACCTTTTTTATAGATAGGGATTACGATTGCTTCGTGCCATGTTACAGGAAAACCTGTTTGGCTGTAAGTGTTCAATACGTTTGTCAGGAGTGGGGCCCAGAGTACAACATTTTCTTTAAATATGTCGATGGGTATTCCATCGGGCCCTGGGGCTTTTGAATTTGCACTCTCTCGTATAGCTTGCTCAACCTCTAATGGAGAAAAAGTAATGTTCAAAGGAAAGGCACTCATGGTGGGTGGTACCTCAAGCTGTAAAGATATATCAGGGGGTTGTAAAGGCACCTGATGGTTTGGCATAGCTAGATCCTCATTTTTTTTGTATAAAGCAGTGAAGTAGCCAACCCAAGCGTCTTCGGGTATAGCCATCTCCATGGAGTCGGTCTTATTCTCCGCCAAAAAAGGGGCATTAACTTCCCTCCAGAAGGAGATGTTATCCCCGAGGGCACTGGCCTTGACTAGGGCCTCCCAAGCTAAGGTTTTGAGTTCATTCTTCCTGTGTTGTAATGTCTTTTTATAGAATGATCTCGCAGCTCTAACTAGGCTGGTATCTTTCGGTATGGTTTTTATCGCCTGTAAGAGAGCCTTATGGGCTAATCTAGTTATCTCTCCGGTTTTATGTTTCCTTGTTAATTTGTCAGTTATGGTGGCAGCAATCTTATCATATGCTACTCGGATCGTGTGGGGATTAGGGTTTTGGTCTAAGCATGTTATAAAATCCTCTTGATTTTTACTAATGAGTTCTTCCAAGAATTTTTGGGGATCAACCTTGGCCCATTTAATTGCATACCCATTTTTTTTGGACAGAGAAATATCATGGCAGTATCGACTTACAGGTATACTTGTTTTTTGGCTGTCAGGGCTGCCAACAGCAAGGCTGACGCCTATTGGAAAATGATCGCTCATGGCCAGTTCTTCAGTTTTAAACCCTTTTGCGATGCCCTGATGGTTATTGGACATCAGCACAAAATCTATCACGGTGTCTGCCCCTCTGCCGTGAAATGTGGGTTTAAATTCGACCATGGGCTCACTTAGTTCATTGGCATAGCCTAGATCCCAATCATGCATGAGTTGATTAAACAAATTGCCAGGAACAGTGTGTTCAAAGTGCGTGCAGGGTTCCCCTTTTAGGTTTGTTATGCCGCAAATTTTTGAATCACCGTGGGGGCATACATGGCAATTAAAGTCACGAACTATGAGGATGCAGTCACTTTCTCCTACTCCTTTATTTAGAATAAAAGACAACTCGCTAAAAAATATTTTTGCATCCTCTTTTTTAACATTATTGTATAGATTAATCAAAAGAGTGCGCCACCCTTTCCCTTTTAACAGGAAGCCCTGCAGCAAGTTGCATTCTTTGATTTTGGGTCCCTCTGCTTCATATATTTTCACTGCCAGGTTGGCCAAATTGGAAACATACGTGCACAGGCCTCCAGATCCTCTACCCCAAGTACCCTGTATTGCAGGAGTATAGAAAGTGCTAAAACCCTGTAAGTGGGTCGCTTCTCGGTCCCAACACTCCTGCAGACAAATTATATCATATTTATCTGCAAAGGCTAGGAAGGTTTGGTCGTTGGATTTATTGGAGAGGCCTGCGATGTTCCACGAGGTTAATGTCAAGCTAACTCTCCTGTTGATCTGGGGTGGGCGTTCTTTTAGTTTGGGTAAATTAATGATGGTGTGTGCATTTTTCTCTGACTTTTCAAGGATTTCAGTGGGTATATTATCAACGGAGAGAGTATCAGTATACTCCTTGATGTTAGTTATGGATGGGCCCTCCACAGTTGATTCTGTAACTAGATGTTGGGAGGATAACTGAGTCTGAGCTGTTAGCATTTTATTCGGAGAGGTGGAGGTGGTTGTCGATATGGGGCTAATATGAAAAGATATCTGGTTGTCATTACACAATTGCTGTGCTGGATCTGAGACCACAAAAGCTGAAAAGGAACTAGGTGCCTGGTAAGTCCCTTGTGCGTGCCCTAGTGGTCAATCAACCATTTCTAGACAGTCAAATCTATTTTTTGTAGGGGGTTCCCAGTCTCTAGACCAGTTTCTATTTCTATTTCTCTGCCTATTCCAGTGGCCCGCCTGGCGCCAGGACCAGTCTGAACCCTCTTCCCAGTTTGAAAGTACTCCGTAATCATATAGATTCGAAGGTGGGTAAAAGAAGGACAGTCGGTGAGTGTCAATCCCACCCTTCTTATCCAGGTCAGGCCAGCAGCAAATATAGTCCACCGTGGAGGGGTCGTCGAATTTGACTATTATGCAGTCGCCCTGTATGTTTTTTTTGGATTCACCAACCCATGGCACTCTGCGAACCGTAGAGATTCTGCTAGTAATTGAGGGTTCAAGGGGCCTATTGTGACTCAACCATTGTAAAACCTTGTTACGGAGAGACCAGGGGCGTTCGTCTGTGTGGTCGGACAGCTCTGGAACCCCAGTAAGGATGACAGTGTATGGGGTCGCCTCAGGTGGCAAGTGTGTTACACGTCTCGGCCTGCCTCCCTTTCTCTCTACACCCAAAAACTTTGGTGGGATAAGTAATGTCGCTTTCGACTTGGTATCCTGAATTAGCCCTTTAGAATAGCCCATAGAAACTTGGGGGGTCTGTGACACTTGATTTGGTTTTACCATCCCGCTTCCTGTGGTAGTTTGTGATGTATCCTGTGCGGGGATCTGCTGCCTAAGTGGAATGTTTGAAGTAGGTATAGGATTCGCTAGGGAATCGGATTGCACTTGTTGAGCTGATGTGCCAATGCCGTTAGTTTCCCCCCCCCTATGATGAGCGGGGCTAATGTTTTCTGAGAGAACGGTGGTGTGTTCAATTTTGCTAAAAGTTTCTCGATGTTCATAAGACTTTTTTCCACAGGTTGTAAATGGCGTTTAAAAAGTTCCCCGACGTTTTTTAGAAGTAGTTGGTTATTAGCTGTGCATGAGCTGCATGTATTACAAGAGCCCCCTATTGCCCCCGTGCCAGTTAAATTCTCAGCTACTCCCATGTTGTTAAGTTCGGGGGAATTATTGTCATTTATGGTTTGTGCAGGAGGGGGATTTTGAACATGTTTTTGAATGTTATTCGGGGGTCTAGGTGGTAAGGTGTTCTTTTTTCCCCCCACTCTTTTTGCGATTGCTCCCTCCCTTTTACCCATATTGCTTTTAGTTAGGGTTTCTGCGTAGGAGTGTGACAGTTGTAAATCAGGGGTTTTTTCCAGGTCATCACTAGATTGTGAGTCAAGAGACAGCTGGGTTGCCGAGAGATCCACTACACTAGGGACTGTATGTATCTCCACAGTAGTTTCCGGTGGAAGTAATAAGGGGATAATCTGCCGCTGATGGATGGGGGTTTGGGCAGCAGCAAGGAGCCCCATGGAAGATCTTTTAGCTACTTCCAGTTCGTGGGACACTCGGCGCTCAAGCAGGACAATACTCTGGTCTATTACCTCGTTAGTCCGGGTGATAAAGAGATCTATGGGGCCCGTAACCTGTGCTGTGCTAAGCGCCGTTTTACTTCTAGTGCCTCTAGTCATAATGTAACAGGGTCTACTATAATTTGATAGGTAATGAAAATAACAATATAAGCACGTAGAAATTTACAAGAGTTACTTCACAATAGTCAATAGAGTGACTCTATCAGGAAGTCCAGAAATAAATACAAGGGACGTGGCCCAGTCCAGTCTTGCCCGGTCTTGAACGGGCTTAAACGGGCCCGCCCTTGGCCCGGGCTTCGCCCCGTGCTTTGTCCCGCGCGCGTCCCGCTGCGCGGTGTAGCCCTATTAATTAAGTACTTACAGGCGTGTGGGCGTATGGGCGTGTCCGCCGGGGGAAGAGGCACCAGCTGTCAGCACAGATGGGTGCTGGGCCTCGCAGTCCCCCGGTCTAGCGCCTAGCAATTCAGGGTCCAGCACACGCTGGGAGCATGCAGGTAAGCCGCCGAATGCAGAAATGCTCCCACCAGCGGCGCGACCACACAGGTTAGGCTGTATCAGAGAATACCCCTCCTGGGGAGCTGGAAACCTCCTTTGCAAGCAGGCAGGAAAAAATGAGGAAATGAGCGGCACCCGCAAAGCGGGTGACGCGAAAGTTAAATGGGGTCTGGATGCAAGTGGGCGTGTCCGCCGGGGGAAGAGGCACCAGCTGTCAGCACAGATGGGTGCTGGGCCTCGCAGTCCCCCGGTCTAGCGCCTAGCAATTCAGGGTCCAGCACACGCTGGGAGCATGCAGGTAATCCGCCGAATGCGGAAATGCTCCCACCAGCGGCGCGACCACACAGGTTAGGCTGTATCAGAGAATACCCCTCCTGGGGAGCTGGAAACCTGCTGGGCAAGCAGGCAGGAAAAAATGAGGAAATGAGCGGCACCCGCGAAGCGGGTGACGCGAAAGTTAAATGGGGTCTGGATGCAAGTGGGCGTGTCCGCCGGGGGAAGAGGCACCAGCTGTCAGCACAGATGGGTGCTGGGCCTCGCAGTCCCCCGGTCTAGCGCCTAGCAATTCAGGGTCCAGCACACGCTGGGAGCATGCAGGTAATCCGCCGAATGCGGAAATGCTCCCACCAGCGGCGCGACCACACAAGTTAGGCTGTATCAGAGAATACCCCTCCTGGGGAGCTGGAAACCTCCTTTGCAAGCAGGCAGGAAAAAATGAGGAAATGAGCGGCACCCGCGAATCGGGTGACGCGAAAGTTAAATGGGGTCTGGATGCAAGTGGGCGTGTCCGCCGGGGGAAGAGGCACCAGCTGTCAGCACAGATGGGTGCTGGGCCTCGCAGTCCCCCGGTCTAGCGCCTAGCAATTCAGGGTCCAGCACACGCTGGGAGCATGCAGGTAATCCGCCGAATGCGGAAATGCTCCCACCAGCGGCGCGACCACACAAGTTAGGCTGTATCAGAGAATACCCCTCCTGGGGAGCTGGAAACCTCCTTTGCAAGCAGGCAGGAAAAAATGAGGAAATGAGCTAGATTCAAGAAGAGGTGAATTATGGGCAGTGTAGGCAGGAGTCATTACAATAGTGCCTCAGTAAGGTTGTGATAGGTCACGTTTAAGAGGTGGGGGCAACTTCTTACGAGTTAAATGAGCGGGAAAACATGGTGCGTCAGTAAAAGCCGACAGAGAGAGGGAATTAAAGTTGAAAGGAAGTACGTATTTTGGAGTTGTCGAGGTACGAGGTGAAATGTTTGCAATCTGGGGAAAGGAAACCTGTCAAGGGGTGGAGTAGGGAGTAGTAAAGTAGGATCGAGCACTTGGGGTGTTTAATAGTTAGGAAGGTTAACATCACAGAGTAAAGATGCTGGCTAGAGGATCTTTCAGGTTTAATTATGGGAGCATTTAGCTCCGTGTTTAGAGGGAAAGCGCTGTAAATAGGTTAATCTAACATATAGCACGACGTTGTAGGCAAGAAAATGTAAAATGTTAAACATAGCGATTTGAAGACAGATTTTAATAGCAATGTTTTTTACTTTGTAGTGAACCCCTGACGAAGGACTTTTTACAGTCCGAAATGCATTGGGTAAAATAAGAACCTGCAACCGATGATGTTCTATGTTTTTTGGCGTGCCCGGAAAAAGGCCTGGATAGGCATATCCGTGGCATGAGAAGTTGTTTGAACATAAGCGAATCACGTGTGCTAAAGAACATTGAAAAATAAAAATGGAATGAAGAAAAGTGTTGGATAACAAGGAGCATTTATTGTAAAAAACGGTAAAGCTATTGAAAAAGAACGTGTGATCATCACAATACCAGCTGTGCGTCTGGATTGGAGTCTAGTACCGCTCCACATCTGTTGTTGCAAATTATCGACGTGAAAAGGGGCAGATCACGTATTCCAGGGAGCACACATACAATTTAGAGTTCGGAAGAACTTCGTCTAAAAGGAGTAAAATTGTGTAAACAGGAGTGCACGGCAATCTCTGACAATGTAATTTGATTTCACTGCCCTACTTGCATGTAGCACCCACAGAAAAGACTAACCGATAACGGACCAAAAATGGATTTGAGCACACACGTGATATGCACATCAAAGGACCACAAGAAACTTGCGAGTGAAGATTTGGTTCCAAATTAGCTTATGGACAGGATTTATTTCTTTGTGTAACATCTTTTTCTATTTAACATCTTTTTAAACATTGTACATGTTGTGTTAAATGTAGTATAACCGCATGAAGTGATTTTTGCCATCGTAGTTACGGCGCAATGGATAACATCAACAGGGAGGGCGGGGTATAGTAATTATCACCTGGGGTACCTTGAAACTAGAAAAGCGTTGCACTAACAATTATAAACACAGGGTCGCTAGATTCAAGAAGAGGTGAATTATGGGCAGTGTAGACAGGAGTCATTACAATAGTGCCTCAGTAAGGTTGTGATAGGTCACGTTTAAGAGGTGGGGGCAACTTCTTACGAGTTAAATGAGCGGGAAAACATGGCGCGTCGGTAAAAGCCGACAGAGAGAGGGAATTGAAGTTGAAAGGAAGTACATATTTTGGAGTTGTCGAGGTACGAGGTGAAATGTTTGCAATCTGGGGAAAGGAAACCTGTCAAGGGGTGGAGTAGGGAGTAGTAAAGTAGGATCGATCACTTGGGGTGTTTAATAGTTAGGAAGGTTAACATCACAGAGTAAAGATGCTGGCTAGAGGATCTTTCAGGTTTAATTATGGGAGCATTTAGCTCCGTGTTTAGAGGGAAAGCGCTGTAAATCGGTTAATCTAACATATAGCACGACGTTGTAGGCAAGAAAATGTAAAATGTTAAGCATAGCGATTTGAAGACAGATTTTAATAGCAATGTTTTTTACTTTGTAGTGAACCCCTGACGAAGGACTTTTTACAGTCCGAAATGCATTGGGTAAAATAAGAACCTGCAACCGATGATGTTCTATGTTTTTTGGCGTGCCCGGAAAAAGGCCTTAATAGGCATATCCGTGGCATGAGAAGTTGTTTGAACATAAGCGAATCACGTGTGCTAAAGAACATTGAAAAATAAAAATGGAATGAAGAAAAGTGTTGGATTACAAGGAGCATTTATTGTAAAAAACGGTAATGCTATTGAAAAAGAACGTGTGATCATCACAATACCAGCTGTGCGTCTGGATTGGAGTGTAGTACCGCTCCACATCTGTTGTATGAATGTAAAACCATGTGCAATTACATCTTGGATATATGAGAAATGGCTAATATATACTGGGAGGATTTGGATTTATCAGCAGACTTGTGGACGAAAGCTCGGCCGCGTCCCACTAACGGAATTGCAGTCATTCACCCGGACGTGTCGTCAGGCGGGGCGTGCTTGTTGAGGCAGGTGGGCGGTGATCAACGGAGGTCGTACAGCAGGATTGTGGTAGCTGTGCTGCGGCAGGGGGGCCGGGAGACCGAGCTGCTTTCCGCCCACTGGGGTACTGTCGGTTCTCCTGGTCTGAGTCCGGAAACCGGGAAAGGGATTCTGCGGCGGCTGCTGGCACACCGGTAAGTCGGCAGGAGTGTGCGGGAGAGTGAGGGTGTGGAGAGGCGTGAGGCGTGTCTCCGCCTCCACTGCCGCGGGGGTAGTGGGAAGTACACCTTGTTGGCAAGATCGTGTCTCCTTGTCTGCCCTCCCCCCTCCTCCTCGAACCGCGCATCGCCGCACGGACCCACAAGCCCTTAGCATCCCTGTACTCCTGGGTTACACTCCTGGTACCCCCCTGTGTCCGCCCTCAGTGGTCCCAGTTGCGCCGGTCGGCGTTTTTTGCTCTCCTGCGCTGCCTCGCTCAGCCGGTCGGCCGCGCGGGTGACACAGCTGTTCTTCTAGCTCTGGGGCTTCTCCCCCCGCCTCCCATCCCCGGGTCCGCTCAGCGACAGCCAGCCTCGCCTCTTGCTTAGGGCCGTTGACTGGTTAAGCGGTTGAGTCGGTGACTCGGTTCTATCCCCCCACTCGCCCCACAAGCCAATATAGTGGTGGGATTCCGACTCATAGTTCAGGCTTACAGTCTAGGTCCGAGCAGTGCGAGGCACAGGCGGCCGCGCGGGCTGGGGTTGGGTTAACAAAAGAGCGGGGGGGTGCCACTATTTGGACAGCATTGGGCAGCACTGAAGCGACGAAGAGCCGCGAAGAGCTGCAAAATGACTGGCCTATGACCGAAGAATCACAAACTAGCACCACAGCATCAGTCGACCAGTCGGTCAGACAGCGGGACTCAGGAGTGGCAGAACACCAAGACCTACCTGAGTCAGCAGAGCCTCGGAGTCTCAAGACAGCGCAAGATATCGCAATCTTTTCCAGACTTTTAACAGTTCCGGTTGTGCCACACCAGCGCTACCGCAGTTATTTCAGTCGACCCAGCAGTACTAGCCTCAGCTAACTAGTTAACGTTGTGTTACATCAGCGTTACCCCAGGCACTTCAGTCAGTCCGGCAGTTAGTCCGGCAGTACTAGCCACAGCTAATTAGCCAACGCTAGCCAACGCTATGAGATCTGGGAAAGTAAGAAAAACTGCGGTGGCAACAAAACGGAGGAAATCGAAACAGCCGGCACCTGACGGGGAGCCTCACCCGGGTACCTATAAGCCCACCCGGGCAAGCCAGGAAATATCGACTGTGGGCATATTCTCTCCTAACGGCTATTGCAATTCCAGCCAAAAAAATCCAAAAGGCAAGAGCACGGGCTCGGACATGTCAATCGCCTTAAAACCAGCAAACTTGTTGGACTACTTAAAAAAAAAATTTCCAACAATGACTAACATTTCTTCACAGTTCCAGTCCCAGTCCCAGTCTCAGCCCCAGGAGGCATCCAAGTGCGGAGCTTCGACCCGGCAGCCGGACACTAACACACTTCTTCCCCAACCGCTATCCCCACAACAGTGGCCGACTGAATCCAAAAAGATAGCCAAACCCATGGGAGTATACATCTTTGGCTCAGTATTTAACGATCCCACACTGGCATGGCAGGAGGATGCAAGCTCCAAACTGTACCCTCTTAAACATCAACCTGACCCACAACAGGACCAGCAATTAGGACAGCGAGTCTTACCAACGGCAGTAGACAAGCAAGGAACAAGCCTGCTGCAGACAGCTCCACCAAGCTCATGGGATAGCCCGAACTCCATAACAGGCCAAACCCAGAAATCGGACACATCAACTACACCTTTCCGACAAGACTTTGTCGCGGCAAAGGTAGTCACAACGATCCCACACTGTAAGTCAACTCTTGGTCAAATCCATGTGCAAAGCTCCCATTCGGGCAATAATACCTCTCAATTGTCCCACCCGTTTCAAACTGTGAGCACACCCAAGGAGCCACTGACTGTGTTAAGTCCTAAGGACACCGCATTCTCATCACCAGTAATAATAATGACATCGCCTCAAAAGTTGCCTAAAAAAGCCGACAAAAAAGACCAGCTCTTAGCGGACCTGTCATTTTTCTTTAAAAATACTCAAAACCCTATTAAAGACACGTCAAACACCAAATCCAATCAAGAAGAGCCTATAGTAACTAGCGTTTGGCCCCAACTTCTCCAAACATTGCAACAAACAGTCAACGCACTCGGACAAACTGGACGCGCAGGTTGACCTTTTAAATACTCTAGCGTTGTTCACGGCAGGAATTGACAATAAACTCGACAAATTGAATAATCTAATACTCGGAGCGCAAGCCTCGACAAAGCTCGTACAGTCGGTCTGTTGCTGTTCCCCAATTATTGACTCGCTCTCTTCACTTCCAGACTTCCTAACTAGTGTTATAAATGAAGTAAAGATGTTGAAAGGAGGTAACTCACATACAATCCCCTGCCCGCAATTGCAAAATCCGTCGGACACGACCCAAGACCCAGCGAACTTGAGATCCATTGCAAATCAGAGCGCCAAACCAAGCGGGGGACCAGTTCTCTGTCTAAATCAGCAGAGCGAGCAGCTAAAACCCGATGAGTTACAACCGGACCCGGCCAAAGCAGCAACTGAAAATGCCGGGAGCCCAAGTGGGCGTACCACCCGCATTTAGCGATGGGTCAACGGCCAGCCTAGCGATCCTGGCCTCCCGTAAACAGGAAGTGCCGCTGGCTCCTGAAATCCACCTCCGTAAGAGAGAGCTTAAACGCCAGCGCAAGCACAGAAATAAAGCAAGGGCAAAAACAATAGCTGTTCACCCGGAGCACTACCCCCTCTTTGCAACGGCAGCTAACAAACAGGCTTTAAGTAAGGCAGCCGCACTTCCACCCTTAGGAACCCCCAGCGCGATCAATCTAAAAGGGGACATACTTGCAAATGATATTCAACCAACTGCGGAGAGTTCACAAGAGGTAAGCGAGCCAGCAGTGCAAGCAGTAGCAGACGAGTTTAGCACTGCTTTAGTAAAGCCAAGTACGAATATCGAGGAATTAAGTGCATTGAGGCCAAAAGAGTCCCAAGTAAAACTAAAAGTAGTGCCAGCTTTAACCGCGTCTCGGGCGGTCACTACCACAACAGGAAGGATCCCAATAAAAACAATTTACAATGAAAAAACAACTCTCTCCATAATTCGCCAGTGCTCGGGGGAAGCCCGCCAATGCCAGACACAACTGGAGCAGGAATCGGAGGACGGTCCGTTAATTAACAAATCGAATAAGATAGCTCCAAGCCCAAAATACAAGGAGACCAATAAGGAATTACCACCCTTTCACATCTTACTGGCACCTGAATACACATCGAAGGGCCGCCAGGATATCCTCAACAGATCAAATATATTAAAACTAGTAGATGGCATTCCGGGGTTCACAGGTCTGGTATCGGACGACATAGAATCTATCGAATTCCTTCCACCAAGAGGTGCCCAACCGTCTGAGGTAACCCTGGTGACCCTCAAGTCGGCCAGCTGGGCAGGTGTGTTTTTGGACCACGAGGCCACACTGAGGGAATGGGGCATTCGAGTGTACCCATATTCCACGCCAGGCTACCCAACCGCATTACTAAACCAGCCAACAACACCCCAAAAAGCTGGAATTATAAGATGGAAAGACCACCCGAAACCATACTCGATATTAAAAAACGCGTCAGGACCGGAAGAAGATCATAAAACCTCGCCAAAAGCTGTCCCTAACAAAGACATATGTCAAGTATGGGGATGGCTCCCAGCCATCCTGTCAACAAGAAGCAAAGAATGACCTCTCGAATCAGAGTCCGCGGGCCACAACCACAAACGCCTGGTCAAGTCAAACCTCCCAGTAGCTGTACTAACAACCGTATCTAATTCACAAGCGGACCCCATTTTCCAAATGTGTTCCTGGAACATAAGCGGCCTTCATCAAAAAATTAAGAATCCCGATACTCTCGCCTTCTTGTGTGAGCATGCAGTGATAGCTCTGCAGCAAACTTGGGCCACACAAGGATGTCCAGTTACTGGCTTTATTGAGTTATAGAAACCAGCACTCAGGGACAGCCGCTTCGGACATTCCAAAGGCGGGCTGTCAATATATATATCAGACATCATAAAAGGTCCAATTTTACGATTACCCCTTGAGGAAGACTGGCTACTTGGGGTAAAAATCAACTCATGGCGGAAACAGCGCCCACTCTTTATCCTAAACGTGTACATCAATCCTAGTACACGTACAAAAAAAGATCATCTGGCACGCCTAACGGAAATCATGAATGAGTTAGCCTTGGAACACCCCAACTCAGACTGCATCGTTACGGGGGATTTTAACACCAACCTATTCCAAGGGGAACTAGCAGATCCTGATGGGCCTTTTTTATTTCCTATCACCGAGTTCATGATACAAACCAAACCGCCCAACCAAGCTCAAGGCGGCTTGGGCGAACTCTGTGCGATGAGATTTTATAGCGCAGGTTATCTTGTTATTAATGGTAGGTCGGCGGGCCCCTAAACTGGTCCTGGACTAATGGCAGCAAGCAATCCTACTTGGATTATACCATCTGCAACGCCGCCTTGCTTCAATGTCTAGCTAACTTCCGCATCTGTCCACGAACTGAAAGTGACCATAGGCCCCAGGTCATATCCTTCAATACATGCCCAGTCAATCACAAATCTGCCCCCCCAACCTGCCGGGGAATATACACGGAAAACCTAATGCGCCTCAAGTGGAGTGAAGATATTAGCCCGAATATTCTGCGTGTAAGCATGGACATCATAAGAGATGGAATCGAGCAAGAAGCTTCTCCAACCGCAACATGGTCGATACTCTGTTCCCACCTGACCAACCTTTTCCCTGCAAAACCGCAGCTCCAAAGGGCAACCCAGGCTCGTCAGTTTACAATTTCACCCCTGACCAAGTCACTCAAGAAAGTTAGAAACAACGCCTTGTGGGCACTGGCACAATCCCCGGGGAACAGCGAACGTTTAATGCTCTACCAAACTGCCCAAAAATCGTTTAAACTGGCGATCAGAAAAGATAAATGATCACATGATAACCAATTCTGGTGTACATTGGTGTTGGAAAGCAAGAGCAAAAACTCTAGAAAATTCTGGGCCCTAATCAACCGCTCAAATTGTAGCACATCGACGTTTGGATCTGCAAATATCCAGGAATCAGACTGGGTATCATTTCTAACGGATCATTTTAAGTCTCCAGAACACCTAGGGCTCACAGGAAGCAGCACCCCAAAAGAGACTGATGCGAGCTTTGCTATCAAGCGTAGTACACCCACCGAGTGCATACACCCCGCCTATGAGGACCTCGAGGTGACACAAGAAAGGGTTGTCAAAGCTATAACAAAAGCAAGAGCTGACGGCACGCCAGGCCCTAATGGATTGCCACAGAGCCTGTTTAAATCGAACATTGCCTTTTGGTCTGGAACGCTAACAAACCACTTCAACTACGCTTTGAGAACAGCAACAATCCCCGACTCATGGCGGGGCGCCATCATCCATCCAATTCACAAATCAGGATCACGCGCCTCGCCGAATAACTACAGACTCATCGCTCTTTTGGACATTGAGTCCAAGCACTATGCAGGCCTCCTTTTGGAGGACCTGAGGCTGTGGGTAAAAGACCACAACTTGATGCCGATGAATCAAACAGGGTTCATTGCTAATTCAGGGACTAGGACTAATCTGTTAGCAGTATCAACCATCGTCGACAAAGCTTTTTTAACATCTAGGTCAGTGTTTTGCTGCTTTGTCGACTTCAAAGCAGCATTTGATTGAGCCTTATGGGTAAAACTAAGGAAGTGGGGGATTCCAGAGAATTTGTTAGAGGCAATCATCCAACTACACTCCCGCACCTGGGTCCGGGTGAAGTTGGGGTCCGGCACACATCTCTCGCGGAAAATTATGACAACCAGAGGCGTGAAGCAGGGATGTGTGCTGGCCCCCCTTCTGTTCAACCTGTTCATAGCAGACCTGCCGCCGACCTTGGATGATACAAATAGTCATCCTCCAAAGGTGGGAGGCTTGGCACTAAGCAAACTTTTGTATGCCGACGACCTGGTTCTCTTTAGTGTTACGAGGGTCGGGCTACAAAGGCTCCTGGACAAATTGCTTAGCTACACGATCATGAACCAGCTAGAGGTCAACCTAAAGAAAACGTAAGTTGTCCCCTTTGGTAAGAAACGTTACGCTAGTGGCGGTGGTTATTTAACAACGTAAGCCTCGTCACAGGTCAGTCGTATAAATATCTAGGTGTCCATCTGGATTCTAGACGCAATCTCACAAAACAGCGTAGTGAGATCGCAGTCAAAGCTACGACCCTTGCGGTGTCACTAGGCAAGCTCTCAAAAAAACTCTCAGGCCCAACCCTATCGCCTCTTCTAGAAGTAATGAGAGCGAAAATTGGCCCCACTTTATCATATGGCATAGAGACATTCAGGGGAAAAATGAACACTGCTTTGAATAGGCACACAACTAAAATGTATAAAAAGGTTCTCCAGCTACCAAAGTCCGCATCAGCTGCACAGATAAGACTAGAGATGGGGCTATTAAACTATGATGCCTCCGACACCGGGGCATACTGAACCTTTGTCACAAACAGAGGCAGGCGGACCCTGGCACATTAGAATCCCTAGTCTGGTTAGAAATCTCCCAGAAAAATTCAGGTGGAACGTTCGGCCGCCTTTTTAAGGACGCAATTCAGCAAGTGTCAGCGAGTGACCTATGGGCCCCTAACCCCAGTCAGACAGCTTTTAAAATGGGGATTAAAAAATGTGTGAGAATGAAATCTCTCATCATGGATAAAGCACACTTTTCGAAACGCAGTCATGCTTGGGCTCTTTTAAATTCGTACAGTCGGCTAGCCCCTGCCACCTACCTGGCCTGTACATACTCATTGTTCCTTAAACGCAGTCTTACCGCTATCAGAATGGGTGACTGGCGATTCCTGCAAGATCTACCTTCATGGCGACGCATGGCGGAGGATTTAACTTGCAGAGGATGTGGCAAAACAGCTGAAACTCTGCTGCATGTGGTGTGTCTCTGCCCAGCCCTAACTCCGAACGCAGGTCAAAACTTAAAGCTGAATAGAATAGGCTGGGTGTCCGGTCCTGTAGGCAAGCGATCATGGTGGCTCTGAACCCCGAAAATACTGTTTTAAATATAAAACTCACAAAATTCATTCAGCTGGCATACCGTAATTTTAATCAAAATGGGTCCTGCCCCCCCCCCATTGCTTTTAATCTTTAATGTACCCCACAACAGATTTTAATTTTAAGGGGGGACAAAATGAAATTTTAATATAGAGGTTTAGGAATGTTGGTTGTCTTTTGCATGTACGGTACCATCGACAATGGGTATATCATACAATGGTTGATGAGAAAAGTTATCTTGCACAATATGTTCTAAGCTATCCTTTCTCTTATTACTACCACCCTGTGTTTTTACTTTCCTTTTAAATTGCTATGGAACAAGGAGGCCCAAGAGTGGATAACTTCTACTTTTATCACGGCTGGTTAATTGTCTGTTGCTTGTTCTTTCTTCGCATTTTAAAAGTTGCTATACAATGTGAACTTTATAATTTTCTTTTAAAGATATATGTTTATATCTAAATAAAGATATTTTTGATTTGATTTGATTTGATATACTGGGAGGAGAACTATCATAGTGTGTTACACACAATATGATAATAATGTGCTGTCAAATGGATAGCTGTGGTATGGAGAAGTAGATCTGTAGAGGCAAGTAAGCGCCATATATACCTTAAGGTCCATTCATCCGTAATGCCTATAAATGAGCATTATCTCCGCTTACGCACATATATGACTTTTGTGAAATAAAAACTCTGATGTATGCATTCGATAAACTCGGCAATACCAACAAAATGAGGTTAGCTGCCGCTTAATAATACCATGATTGATATCATTATACATAATATGTCTATAATGAAGATCGGGTCAACTATGCCTTTACGACAGTATGTATTTATCGTAACTACATATATACGGTAGCCCTGTATAAACGCGATTAAATGAAAAGTAGGATCATGGAATAGTCTTTCTTCTAATGCGCCAATGAGTATTTGGCCTCTTCAGCGTTGCAGTGGCTGGAGAACAGGAAAACAGGAACTGATTAACGCCGGGTAGTAGCGAGCGGGACAAAGGCAGAAGTAAAATCTAGAACAGCCTAGCCCTGAGTCTATATAACGGGGCGTTTTTTGATCAAAGGCTGATCAAACTTTTGCAGTGGGTGCCCTGATATGGAGCACGTATGAAAAACAGCAGGTAAGGGAATTATTTATGGAACATTCCCGAGATCTATGAGAACGCAATCAAACTTAAAGCGCTGACTAAACCATGCTTATTTTCTATCTACTGTTCATTTGCAGACCGCTGGCGGCTGTAAGAGGGATTGCTAAGTAGCCCGACATCACGCAAAGCTACGCACGGTCGTTATTTTAAAATACGGCAGACTCTCCGTTCTGTTTTTAAGGTATGTTAACAACTATGCTTACCTTTTAAAGTAAGATCGTCGAGTGTTATATAAAAAAAACATACACTCGTAGGTGCGCGAAAATGACAACATGCATGTGTGTATGCACGGAGTAAGAGGCAAATAAAACGTTTTTTGGGCCCATTAATGCTCTGTGGCACGGCCAAAGTCGCGTTTGTACTGGTGTTTTGTGTATTATGTAAATCAAAGGAATGATACAATGGTGGACTCTGAAGTGTTAGGAAATAAAATAGCAATTTTGGGGCAGTTTAACATTCTGATGACACTTATGTCTGGCCCTAAAATGAGGCGTTTGTGAAACAGAAACCGTATGAGAACCTAATGAAGCAGGCCCTATTCTGTGATGTGAAAAATAGGTTACCATGCTTTTCTCGCGTCCTTATGTAATCTGTGAGACGATACGTGTTCCATGTTAAACCAAGAAAAATGGAATGCGGTGAAGTGGTACAACCTATTGTTGAGAATGTGGTAATTCCATGAATGTTGGGCTGTATTCAATGTGAGTTACCCTTACATCAGAATGATCACATGTTTTCATTTGCAACTTCAGATTAAATGAAGACATCACTGATAGATGCAACATTAGCCTGTCCAGAATAACTGAAAAAAATGTGCGCCTAAAAGAAAGGTTTGTGTTACATTTGCAATACTTTATAGAATATAGATGACATACATACAAAGAACATCGGTATTGATGATGTCTCTTTTCTAAAATTTTTATGGTATCATCTAATGCACCAGAAACAACTGAAATTCTGAGTGATCTTCTGAAAAGGTAACTATTAGTTTAACCGTGACGTATAGTACGACAGTTAATAGCACAGATCTGGGGTGATGGAAGCAATATGGGTTTCAGAAGTAGGAGACTATAGACTGTTCACATATGCCAAGTATGAAATTGCATAGTGTTCACTATTAAAAAATAGAAGCTGTAATAGGAAGGTTTTTTTTAACTTGACTTGATAATTTGATATAAAGTATGGAATCGATGTATGTGAGGATGATGCGTTAAGCATAAAATAAGGAGCATGGTGGATGTGTTTTGGTAAAACTATTGATGGTTATAACTTTTGTAATTTATAAAAAGCTGTAAGCTATGTGTATCTAAGATATCTTTTCTTACATTTCAGATGTTTTTAAAAAATGTTATGTGGGATTGAATCATTTTTTCCTGAAGAAGGTGTTAGCCCTTTAACATTGGGCCCACCGAAACGCGTCGATGCCCTTTTCTGAGTCAAAAGTACTTTAAGTTCTGGTAATACCAACTCTGGTTGAAAATACTTCCTGGATATCAGAGCAGGATTATAACTGTTACTAATGTACTTGCCTCATGTCATAGGATCCATTTATTCCTTTGGCTTTGTTTCCCACGTGTATACTGTTATAAATTTTTTATTGTATATTATTTTGTGAATGTAATTTTTAACTGTGTCTAATGTTAAGAAATGATAAGCTTTTTTACGAATCTAACTGAACAAACTGTCCTATTTTAATCAATTCAATCTTTCTGCTCCTGTATAAATGAGTTGTTAGGAGTAAAAAGTGTTTCTACATCATAAGGTTGCACCCAAAAGGGAATCTTTTTCTAACATTTGTCGTCTGGTACCCTACCCTTTTCGACGCTGGGGTCCCTCTCTTTTATTAGATATCAACTTTCAATTTAGCCAATTGTGTCTTAATGTTTTATGAACTCACACGAAGGGACCTCATTAGATCCACAAACAAGCGGCACAGCCTTGAATGACTCCAATAAATTGAATTATAATAATAATCTTCAACTTTTTTCACATTGTAATCCATTTCTTTTTCCCTTTAACTTTTTATCAATTCATTTTACTCATTCTTTGATTTATGCGATCAAAGAGAAGAACGCCTGTCGCCCATCGCCTCCCTGCAAGCCGCTCCCTCCCTGCATCAGGGCTGTGCGTCGGAGGGTAGTGCGGTGCGAGGTGGAGGGCAGTGCCAAGAGCCCTCGGCTTTGCAGGAGGTCGTCCGGTGGAGTTTGTCCTCGGAGGGAGCGTCCGTGTCTGCCACAGTAAGGACGAATGAGGGCTTGTCCGGCGGAGATACCAGGGAGAGAACGGCCGGGCCTAAAGCCGTTTGGGGAAGTGCGAGAAGAGAACGTCCCTCGCCCTCTGCCTCCCTGCAAATAGCTTCATCGCGGAGCAACAGTAATGGCGGCGGCCATTGCGGGATAAGGCGGAAGACAGCGCCGAAAGCCATAGGCACTGTAAGAGAAGGAGCACTTTTTGTGGAGGGAAAGCACCTCAGCCCTACACGTCCCTCGCTAGTGAAAGCAGGGTTCGCTGATCCGGTGCGAAGAGGAAAACAGCGCCGAGAGCATCAGGCTTCTGCAGGAGGTCGTCTTGTGGCTGGCTCGCCCCTCCTCCCCACGCGTGTCTTGCCAGATCCTCCAGGATTCCGCGATTTCGCCGCAAACCGCAAAATCGGCACTTTTGTAAAAATGCCGCAATTTTTACAAAAGTGCCCGCGAAATCGGCACTTTTGTAAAAAGTCTGCGGTTTTTACAAAACTGCCCAGGAAGGCAGGGACTTCAGCGGGGTAAAACAGTGGCAAAAGGAGATCGTCGGAATTAAGAACAATCTGCACAAGTGTGATAAAATAGCTAGGAAGTGTATATAGGTAGAAAAAAACGGCATGGAGTGGAATCAAGAATAGCCAGCTTTGGTATCTGTCATTATAAATATATATTATGTTATGTAATCCCCCCCCTTTCTGTACAAATTAAAATTAGGCCATATCCTAGGTTGGAATTATGAAAAAGTCAAAGTGAAAAATAAAATAATGAATTGTTAAACCAAGTACCTGGTTGGAAATATTTAATTTGAAGCTAACATCTGAAATTGCGAACTTTTCTGAAATCAAATATTGTAAAGGTGTTCTGATATCTGAATTGATTGATTCCCTAATTAGGAATACAATTAATTCATCAGCTTCAGATTAATTCACTCAACTGTGACTGATAGTTTTAAGGCCATACCTGAAGATTATAATGCTCTAAAACCTCCTTTTCTAATCTGGTTCCAGCCCTCTGTCTTGGCGTAAGTTCAACAGACTCTTAATAGACAGGTGAAAAATGACCATGACCATATTTCAGAATGTTGGATATCACCTAATATGAAAGAAAAATTTATTTTGATCATAAGAATTACAGAAGACTCAGGCTGTGCTGTTCTAAGCAATAATATGGTCCGTTGCATTCTGTAGTTTGTTGTGTAATGGACGTTTTTTAACTTACCACGGACTTACCCATTAAAAAAACTTTCAAAATTCACCTTTGTTATAATGTTCCCCTCTTAGGGCATTAAATACACTGAGAGCATATGAAAGTCCTTCTTTTTGGGCCTGGGTGGGGATTTGAAGACTTTTATGGGGGCATAGCCTGGGTCTACCGGGTAGGAATGTTTATGGAAATGGTGAGGTTTAGGGGTATGGGATAATTTAGGGAGATGCGGAATAGTTGAAGGAAGTGGAGGAATTGGGTCACCAGAAGACATTGGGTGGAGTTGGGACAGTGTGAGTGCTTTGAGTGGGGTCAGGTGGCGCAATGAGGTTATAGGTTGGAATGGATGTACATGGAGGAATAGGGGCAGGTGTGCTGGAAGCACTTGTCATAGGAGGTATTAGACCTCCCTGTGTGGCAGACAGGGCAGAGAGCATATCTTCCAGGATGTTAACCAATTTAGACAGTTGCTGAGTTAGATTTGCTTTAATACACTTGGAAATTGTGGCTCGTCATCCTGTGATTCTGGGCACGTCACTTAATCTCCCTATGTCTATAAACAATGCATGTGTTTGTGTTGTAATTGTGTAGTGTGACTGGTGCACATGTGAAGAGCTTCAATACCTTCGGGTCAAGTTGGAGCTATAATTAAAAAAAACTACAGAAGAATGCACTAGGAGGTTAAAACTAAAAACAAAGTCTTAACATAAGGAAATACAGGTGAAGGCTGTTATTCCTTGGATTGCATTTCCAAGTAATAACAGCCTTCACCTGTGGGCTGCTTCCTCTGTTCCATATCCCAGGTTGCCTATTTCAAAGCGAATACTCTGCTAAAATAGTTTCCATTGATATAAGGCTGAAAATGAATGATTCTGAGTAAAATAAAGTGCTGCAAAAATGCTGCTATATTTCCATATTTGTGCCGCTAAATTTGCTAATCCATGCCCCTATATCCTGGGGGACTATCTTGCTAGTGAAAAGCAGGACAACGCAGGAGAGGGACAGGGTCACGCCGTGGATTAGGAGGCAACATCCTCTTCAGCGCAGATGCAGGGGACTTGGTAAGAGATGGCCATGACCTGCAGAATCGACGGTGAGGCACCTAGTTATACCTACTCTGAGAGGTGAGGCGCATTGGTTAGTCCTTGTGGCAGTGGTGAAAGAGAAGGACAATTTTCACTGCAATTTATCACCGCACAAGGCTAATTGCATACAGGCTTGGCCCCAGTTGTGTTCTATCCTGGATATTAGAAGGGCTGCCACCATATTGGGGGGCCTCACTAGTTGTTGGATTGAAACTATTTAAGGCACAGTGCAAACTGGTGTTGAACTAAAATAGAGATAGGACTAGTGCAATAAGTAAGTACCAGTGAATTTCATCAGAGGGTTTAGTGAATAGGAGTAAACAGAGGACTTCATCTAAAGAAGGATGAGTGGAAACTAAAAGAGGACTAATTCTTCAGGGAATCTGGTCCATTAACAGTGACAAAGGACTTCACTCCAGTCTGATGCTATCTGAGCAGCCATTTTGGTAGGGGCAGAGCATTACTAAAACCAAATATTCTCCTATCCTATCTAAACCATGTCAGGGCATCATCTAAAACCGGAAGGAATTAATTAATTCTCAATAATTTACCCTCCAAATCTTACTAAAAATGCCTCTAAAGCTTTTAAACAAAACCTTCTCAGATCGAATCCAGAAGCGCTAATTCTAGATCCTTCCTTCAATTTAAAAAAAGGTATGATTATTAACGACTTTATCTTCTTTAGTACTAAAATGGCCAAATGGAGAAATACTCTAAATAATTCACTGAAAGTACAGGAATCCAAAAACATTCCCTATCGAACGAAGTTGCTGATTACACCATCCCGAAAGCTGAGAGCAACATTAAATATAACATGTTATAAAAATGTCATGCTGCTCATCCAAGCTGCTAACAAAGATCTGGAACTCTTTGACGAATTTTTCGCAACATTAAAAAACCATGTCCTCAGTGGCCCCACCTCAAGAAGAATCCAACCTAATATGAACTCTCAAGTCATTGCCGCACAGGGGAACCAACCGGCTGTGTCTGAATTAGGCAGTGTGAGGGATCCCCTGCAGTCTAATCCAACTATATCGCTGTATTGCATTAACACCAATGAAGAACCCCATCCATTGAATCAGGAAGACAGGAAACTGCAGGATAATACAAATTGAAGAGATAGGGAATTAGGTTACATAAACCCCAATGTTGAGCCCCAATTGTTACTTCTTGAAGTCATTGCCTCGAGCGATGGCGAAACGGGAACTGCCAGGGTGATAGAATTCTAACAGGCGGTTCATGAGGTGGCATTAAAAGGCAATTCCACCAACGATGAGCCCCAACAATTGAATCATGAAACCAATAAGCCAGAAGACAGGGGCCTCAACACTCAGCTAGCATTAGTTACCTCACCCGTTGATTCTAGTTCCCCTACTACGCCTAACTTTGATCTCGACCCGCTAATAGGAACAGTAAGCAGGTTGGAAAACACACAAGTCAAACAAGATAACTGGAGAGGCACGCATGTGACCTGCACAGGGAATTGCAGATCTGTTTCCAGTCTAAAGAAAACAGGCACAGATTCAGCAGAGATTTTCAAAGCTAGCCTTCCAGTAGGGACGCAACCTCCAACCAGTATACATCATAGATTAGACTCGGAAAAGACTAGAACCCCACAAAGAAATTGCGAATTTTAATTATCTCAGTTCACAATCCTGCAAGACTTACAAAGCCATGCTTTCCGCTATCAGAGATATGAAGAACCTGCTGTGCCTATCAGAAAATTGGCTGGCAAAAATGGAGTCTCTTCAGTCTTCTCTTTTGTAACACATGTCAATCGCTGTTCCACCCCTATTGCGGCATCTAACAGAATCTACCGCCCACGCACGCAACTCAACTATCTAACAGACAGTGAGTTATCATCCATTCTGTCAACATATGAACCTACTCACACTTCGCAAACTAAGATAGGCGAAAACGTTATCCAAACAATCGCATCGAATACGGACTGATCTTCCCAGGCTAAGAATAGAAGGATTAATGCCAGCAACCTAAAGATGGTGGCATTATTGCCTGAAATGTCTGTTCCGCCAATGATCAGCTCCCGGAAACACAATTGTTGCATAATACTCAACTGTCGTTCAGCAAACAAACACGCGGCTGACATAGCCAACCTCATACTAAACCATGAAATTGACGTAACCATTTTAACTGAAACTTTGCTTTCCGACTCGTCTTCGCCATGCTTAGATCTGTTAGTCCCCCCCGAACTACCAGATTATGCGACAGGACAGACAAGACAGATTGGGTGGAGACATCGCTTGTATACATAGTTCAGACATTACCTTCACTAAAATTCATTCTGACCCATTAGAGTCTTGCGAATATTTAGTCATGTCTTTAAGATCAGCAGACAACCAAAACTGTAAACTCCATGCACTCTACCACCCACCTGGTGCAAAGACCAAGGGCCCGATGTAGGTAAAAGGCATTTACCGATTCGTAAATACCGAATTTTACCGATTCGATATTTACAAATCGGTAAATGCTATGTAGATATTTTTTCCGATTTTATTACCGAATCTGTAACATTTGGTAATTACCGAATCGGTATTTACCGATTCGGTAATTGCCATTGATTCCTATGGGCCTTGAGGCCCATAGGAACCAATGTCAATTACCGAATCGGTAAATACCCATTCTGTAAAATTACCGAATTTACAAGGGGGACAGGTTGTCACTTTGACACCCTGTTGCACCCCTGATTCAGGCTTGTGTGCCATGTGACACACATACATGCCCTAAGGGGCATGTATGTGCATGTACACAGGAATTCGTTATTTACCATCAAAGAGTATTTGATGGTAAATAACGAATTTCTAAGGCCCTGTGGCAATGTTTTCAGTGCCACCTACATTTCAAATGACAGATTCGGTAAATGTACAGAATCGGTAAATACCGATTCAGTAAATTTACCGAATCTGTAATCTTTAAGCCCCCTACATCTGAAAATCCAAATACTGGTCAGTAACGGCCGAAATCGTCCGTTACCGACCGGTATTTGCCGTCCTACATCTGGCCCCAAGTTCATAGACCAGTTGATAGAAATCATTACCACCAACTCTAATATACAGTCGAACAATATCTTCTTAGGTGACTTCAATATTTACTGGGAGGATCAGGCTGACAGTCAAATCACCCTCCTTAAAACCTTCCTGGAAGAACAATCATTAGTCCAGGGATGTCATCTCTCCACCCACTCCAAAGGATCAACCTTAGATTGGATCATAGCCAAAGAGAAAGCGATCGAGAATATTATAATCACACCCTGCGATTGGTCTGATCACCACATAATTACATTAGAAATTCCCCCGAGAAAAACCAAATCGTCCTCACAAGCTATTAAGCCCAAAAAATGGACCAGGGACACCAGAGGAATCAATATGGAAAACGGAGCAGCTAGCTGTGAAATAGAGTTGCAGCCATCCAAGAGCATGAAACTGAAAAGGATCTCTGACAAAGACAAAAATCCATGATTCAATGGTTCCTTAAATGAGGAAAGAAGATCACTCAGACTTTCGGAATGCAAATGGTGTCAATACTCTACCTCGCCCCACTTAATCCAACTGATACAATCCAGGAAAGCTTATAACAAAAGCATCCTTATATCTAAAAAAGACTTTTTAGGAAAGAACTGGACATTGCAGTAAATAGACCAAGTTAACTATTCGATCTACTTAAAGAACAATCAAATAAATCTGCCAAATCAGCAGCAGTCATCACCAAAACAAGCTTAAATAGTGAGGATTTCTCCGTCTTCTTTACAGACAAAGCTAACGCTTTGGAGGGGGAACTCAAAAAAACAGCTGAAGACATTGAAAGGGAGAAGGGTACCTCAGATGAACTTCAGGCTCAACAAGAATTAGACAAACCAAAAAACAATGCTCAAAGGTCAGGATTTAAACCAGTCAGTGAATTAGACATCTGAAAGATCATGTCGACCACTAAACCTAACAACCCCTTTAACGATCCCCTACCAGCAAAGTGCTGGTCTTCTTTAAACCACCTGCTTATCCCGTCTTGGACTAAGATCATAAATGCCTCTTTATCACAATGCCAAATACCGGACTGCCTGAAAACAGGGCAAGTCATTCCTCTCTTAAAAAAACCAACAGAGAACCCTTCTGTTCCAAACAATTTCAGACTTGTAACTAACATTCCCATGATAGCCAAAGTTCTGGAAAAATGTGTCCAACAACAATTGAGCTTTCACATTTCTGATTTCAATCTGTTAAATGATTGCCAATCTGGGTTCAGACTGAACCATAGTACAGAAACTGCAATCCTGCATATAGTAGATGACGCTTTACTGGCTCTCGACCACAACGATACATGTCTCCTAATACTGTTGGACCTGTCGTCTGCTTTCGACACGGTAAACCATGCCAAAATTCTAGATCGGTTGAAAAACAGAATGGGGCTAGATGGTACAGTCCTAAAGTGGTTCAGCTCCTTTCTAGAGAATAGATTGCAAAAATTAATTGTCAACCAAACCCTTTCAGGCCCAACCAGAAATACAATTGGAGTTCCACAAGGTGCAACGTTATCTCCGGCGCTATTCAATCTATATGTAGAACCGCTAACGGTTATATTACAAAAAGCGAACATTTCCTTCCATATGTACGCAGATGACACGCAGCTGTTTATCAAGGTGGCATCGACAGTAGATATAAAGCTATGAACCAAGCTCTAACGAGAACCCTCCAATGGCTAACCAAGAACCATCTGAAGCTAAATCCGCAGAACACTGAATTCTTACTGATTACACCACAGAAAAGCAAATTTAAGATAGCAGAATGGTGCGACCTTATCACTGCTATAAAATGTACCCTGAAGGTTGTCGACTCTAGTAAATCTTTGGGAATTACTCTGGACAAAAACCTGAACATGGTAGCACATATCAACACAATGGCAAAGAACACCCGTTTCCATCTAAGCTACTTGCGCAAACTAAAACCATTCCTAAATAAAACAGATCTTAAAACAGCAGTTCAGGCACTGGTCATATCTAGGATCGAATATGGGTACACTACATTGGCTGGGCTCCCCAACATCACAACAGCCCCATTGAAAGCATGTCTTAATGCAGCTACAAGACTGATATCGGGATCCAAATTTTTTTACCATATCTCCCCTCATGTGAAAGTGCTCAACTGGTGAAAATTCCTCTTGTCTATAATTACAATTGACGCTGCTAAAGCGTTCAACAGAGTGAATTGGAGTTATTTAAGCGAGGTTCTAAGGAAGTTTAATTTGGGGGAAAACATCTTAAAAATGGTAGAAAACATCTACAATTCTCCTAAAGCTAAAATACTAATAAATGGCAACTTAACTAACCATATTCAGATAGGTAGAGGAACATGCCAAGGGTGTCCCCTCTCTCCCCTGCTCTTCAATTTCTATATTGAGCCGGTCGCAGAGTGCCTTAGGAATCTCCCTTCTATTTCCCCTTTTAACTATGAAGGCTGGCAAAAGAAAATTGCTCTTTATGCAGATGACCTCATGATTTTCCCCTCGGACTTAAAAGAGGCCCTCAAAACAACTGAGGAGACCCTGATAAGTTTCGGGAAGATATCAGGTTATCAGATAAACCAAACTAAAACATAAACCATGAGTTGGAATGAGGATTATGTATCCCCATTTTGTAAGGGGAAAATAAGGTACCTGGGGATTGACCTTGTAAAAGATCTTGATAAAAGAACCTCTACTAGCAAATGACCTGCATATGTTCTGGCAGTGGCCCAGACTTGATGGCGTCTGGAAAGATGTGGGTCTTACCTTAGAAGGGGTAACGGGAAGACAACTAACTGTTAGTATGGATTTAGTTATTTTTGGGGTGACAGGCTCGAATGCAGTAAGACCTTTAAGTAAAGCCCAAGAAAATGTAATCTTTGTGCTGATACTCCTAGCAAGGAGTGAGATCTGCGTTAAATGGATAAGCCCTGTCCCGCCGACTCACAATGAATGGCTTGTGTCAGTTTTTAGAATATACAGCCTAGATAAGAAAAAGAGCCTAGTCTCAAAGAAATATAAATTCTGGGATATATGGGAGGAGTTTCATAAGGGTTAAGTTATGATGCACAGCTTTTTTTTTTCTCTCTTCTTATCTTCTTATCTTCTTTTTTCTTTTTTTCTGCCTTCACTCTCAACATAACTCCACTAAAAGTCCAATGATTACGCTAACGCAACACTACCTGTGGAAGGCTTGCAAGAGTAGCCAAAATGGCTGGCTCATCCCCGTTCGATGTAAGAATCTTTCCCCATATAAGTTGATGGAAGTCAGGGGTTTCCCTTCTCTGAAATGCCGGAAAGATATGGTCTAGCTCCTGGGTCAAACAAAGAAAATTCGGAGTAAGAGAAGGGTCCCTGAGAACCTCCAAACTTTAACTTGTTGCGTAATGAGGACTAAAGAAAAAAAAAAAAGTAAGTGCTCAACTGGCAACCCTTCGAAGCAAGAATTCATTTCAAATGAGCATGCATCACTCATAAAGCATTGCACCATAAAACGACAGTTTACCTAGCACAGAAACTCTCGCTTTCAGGAGGATACCGATTCTCCAGGAGCAAAGCTGATCTACTAATGAAACCAGCTTTTTTCTGTAAGAAAAGAACTTATGACCGAGCATTCTCCGGGGCAGCACATAGAATCTGGAACGCACTCCCCCCCCCCCCCCCCCCCCCCCGAGCATTAGAAGAATCCCATCCATCGCAGCGTTAAAAAAAAGGACATTTCTCCCATAAGACCATACTGTAGAACCTATGGCTACACACCGGGACAACGGGACACCGGGACAACGGTCAATCTTATCTCTTTCTTGATTGACCAGGCGGAATCCAGTTATAGCCCCATATATATGGCATTCATCGACTATAAATCGGCCTTTGATAGGGTCACCAGGAAGAAGCTGTGTCAAAAACTGTCCCTATTGAACATGCCAAATAGCCTACCTAGGGCTCTGCAGCTCCTGCACTACGATACATGGGTCAGGATTAAAATCTGGGACGGCTCACGATTATCACGACCAATACCAACAATGCCAGGCCTTTAGCAGGGTTGTGTCCTTGCTTCTATGCTTTTCAATCTATTCTTGTCTGATCTTTCAGCAGCCCTCGATCTAATCAATTCACATCCACTCAAACTGGGCAGCCTCCGCCTATCCAATCTACTGTATGCCAATGACTTGGTTCTTCTTAGTCATCCTAAAATAGGCTTACAACGCCTCCTGGATGTGACTGTCATATATTAACAGGAATGGACTACAGATAAACAACAAGAAAACCAAAATCCTTGCCGACCGGACATCTGGACCCAAAAATACGGCATGGTTCCTAAATCAGGAAATAATTGCAGCAACCAGATGCCACAAGTATCTGGGTGTCTTCTTTAATAACAACGGCAGATACGCAAACCAGCTGGGAGAGCTAAAAAAGAAAAAAATTGCGTTGTCTTTCGTACTTGGCTCCATTCACAAAAAATTAAATGGCCCAACATTCCCCCCAACCCTCCAGGCGGCCCAGCAAAGGTCATCCCTACCCTTACTTATGGGTGCGAGGTTCTGAAAGGGTGTGATAGCGGGCAACTGGATAAATCAGTTGCAAAAAATCTATAGAACAATCTTCCAGCTACCCTCTTATACGTCACCGGCACAAATCAGGTTGGAATTAGGCATCTGCAGACGGTCATTGGGCCGTATGCGACTTTCTTAATAAGCGGCCATAAGCTCAGAGTGGCTAAGGAAGGCAGTCTGGCCCACTATCTATGGACCCAGCATAACACAAGTCGATGGCTGGCGGGGCACCACTACCTGTCCTGCGGCCTTAGCTCCCTCGGTCTGAGCAACCTCTGGGTCCTAAATGTAAGCACGAAACAACTCTCTTCAGCAGAAGACAGGGCCAGCCTCTCGGCATGAAGCCACGGATGGATGACCCTACCAAACCTACTTACAGCTGAAACCTCAGAGCTATTTAACGACCGCTTTCAATGCACGTATTAAGCTCCAGTTCCTGAGGCTGATAATGGGGTGTTTTCTATGACCTGCCATCTCCCAAAATGGTTAAGAGAGGGGGTTGAGGAAACGTGTCGGCTCTGTGGCCATTATAGGGAAGACAGAATTCATGTCCTATGCTTGTGCCCTAATCTTTTAGAAGATAGAAGAACCTTATTGCGAAGGGGTTGGATTGAAAAGGACGCTAGATCCTGCAGAGGAGCAGTGCTGACCTGCTTTGACCCTTTGAACACTGCACTCAACTGTGCCGTGGTCAGGTTTATGGATCGCTTCTTCAAAAAGTTAAAGGATGTGAGATGCCGACAGGCTAGTCGGCCTAGGACTTGAACCACTCTGCTTATTTCTGACTGCTGTTTTCTTTGTGAACTGACACAACTTACTGCATGTCACTGTTAGTGCAGCACAATAATGTTTTATATGTCATAATGACTTATGTTTTTAATAGAATTGCAAGGTCTCTTTTACCCATCATTTGTTTTATATATTGTAATGAATTTCTGCTATTGTGGACCATTGCAAGGGTTTTAACAAATCATGCAATAAAGTTTTTAAAGAGTGATCAGGGAATATCTGTTGTTAATGTGCATTTAACCCGAGGAGGGTCATAGTAGAAACATGTCAGCCTACTTTTTTGGAGATATCCAGTGGGTTTACATGTACCTGTCTGTTTTTTCCTATTTTAATCCTTACCCAGGGATGCATTGAATAAAAAGTGCCATATTTAATTTTCGCCCTTTCTCTCATGCTCTGCTTCCTTCACCACTCCCTGCTCATTAGAAAGCTATTTATCATACCTATGAAAACTTCCATGAGCTCCTCCCTCTAGTGATAGGGTCATAGCCCGCACCGTAACTAGGCATCAAGGTGTGAGAAGGTTCCGTATGATGAAGCATGCCACCTTTGGTGGGTGAGGGAATTCGTCCTTTGAAAGGCAATTCCCACATCAGTTTGGCACACTGACCAACTCTTTTCTTCTTTCCATTTCTTCTATCTAGACCCAGGTATTTGTTAGTGCTTTGTTAAAGTATTCAGCCATAACTGGCGTGTGAGAGAAGTGTTTGTTTAACAGCTCTTCAACTGTGGTAATTAGAGCTGTTTTTTTCTGGTGCTACGCAGCGTTAACATAGCAGTTTATTAGCAGTGTGAGAGTGGTTTAAGATCACATTTTAGGCCTTTGATAAGCAAAGATTGGAGTGTGTGTGAGTTAGTGGCTACTGCGGCGGCTCTGTTTTTTAGTCATATTTAACGTAGATAGAAAGCCTTCCTGACGGCCGGCCAAAGATGTTACCTTTTATTGCTTGGGAATTAAATTCATAGTAGCCAGGCAGTGTGGTTGTTCATGTGGCCTAGGTCTCCTGAAAGCATAGGATGTCTCCCGTGCTGGATTGTCCTCAGTGATTTTCTTGAGGCCTGCCACATTCCATGAAATAATTGTTAACTGAGGGCTGGAGGTGGCCACCTCTGAGTGATTGCTTTGCATCCAAGTATGGGTGGTGTTAGAAGTGCATTTGGTGGAGACTTGAAGCAGGCAGTACCCGCTGTTCCTGATGCTCTTGGGTGTCCCAGGAGTGCACTACCCTTTGTTAATTTGTGCATGATATTTTAAGAATGTTATACTTCTCTAGTTCAGCTTGGTGTTCAAAAGACTAATGGGCGCTGTTTGTTCCTCGGGGTACAGCATTGACCCTTTGCTTAAGGGGCTGGGCCAGGAGCATGTGTGGGTATTTCTCTGGATGGTTTAGTTTAATGTCTGTTCCCCATTCCGCCAACTGGGGCACTTCCTTGAGCATAGTGACCTGATGTGGTTTTTGGCATATGCCTGCCAATGTTGGTTCACCGTGAGTATCACCGGAGAGCTTTTGGAACCTAACCCAGGCAAGATCGTCCTAGCGAATTTGGGCCAGGGATAGTACGTTTGAGTAGGCAATGAATGGTGCCCCCATTTTAGAATATCATGTTGACCTTTAATTTGGTATTGGGTGGTTAGCACTAGCTCCAAGGTGCCCGTGCTAGCCTTTTTATAGTTTGATTCTGGTATCCTAGCACAATGTGCAAGGGGAGCGTTGGTTGGTTGGTGCCCAAAGTTCCAAAAGTTGTGGGCACATTTTGAGTAGGACCAGGGTTTAACAGACTGACGTACTGGCCATTTGGGAGTATGTTTGTGTTATTATTGGCCCGAATTCGGTGCCAATTGGTATCTGTGTGTGGCTCGAAGTTTAGTGCAGCTTGGGGCTTGCATCAACCATTTCCTTGTTTATCGGATGGAAAGGAGCTGATCGTACTACAGTGAGGTCTTTACTTTCTATATTTATTCCTGAGAATGAGTTGTCTTAGGGACTTATCTTATTACAGCGAGATCGTTTGTGCTGTTAGTGCCCGCCTTGTGGGTGAATATCGGGTACAACTGGACAGAGTCAAATTCTATGGGTGGGTTTTGATTTTTGTTAGTAGTTATCAGTGATGCCGCTGTTTTGGTCTTTGTGACCCCTTTAAGCTGTTTCTTTAACTTTTTCTTCACTCTCCTGGAGAGTGGCGCAGCTGGCTGTGTTGGGCTAGGTGGTAACTCCTTTTTGTTCCCTCCTGTTGGTTAATCACTGTTGCTGATGCTACTGTCTATGTTAAGAGGTTATTGATTTTGTGGGGACTTTAGGCTCTGAGTGCAGGAGTTTGAATGAGAACCATCCATTGCGTTTATTGTTGACGTAAACGGTGTCCCTTCTGTGCCTTCAACTGCAATGTTTTCATTGGCATATGCAGAGGGCCTGCTGCTTGCAGAAAGGTTGACTTTACATTTGACCGTGGCAATAAGTTCAATTAGGAGCTCTGGAAGTGTGGCCAGTTTGTCGATGATGGATGCACATGAACATGACCATGACCTGTCTTCTCAACTTTCTTGGATTTGGCGTTGATAAGGTCCATCTCGGCACTCAGTTCTGCAAGGCGCTGTGCGATCGACTGTAGGAGATCAATCTGTAGTTCCATTTTGGAGGACTGCCAGTAGATAGTTATAGTTAGGACCTAGTTTCCATCGGAAAAACTTTTTTTGTTTTCCCAATAACTTTGGCGCCAGTTGACGAATCTTCGTGAAATTTTCAAAACTTGTGATCAGCTCGGGTCAGCTTATGTGTTAAAAGTTTCGGGGTGATTCGTCAAGTGCCGAGAAAAAAGGGGGTCCCAAAACGTGTTTTCCCCATGTTATTTTCCATAAGAAACTTTAGACACGGCTACCGCCCTAACTGCTGAACGGTATTACACCAAATTTGGCAAAAAGGTAGCCCTTGGTTCCGAAAAAGTCCTTTTTGTTAAATGGTGTAAATTCGTTCAGTAGTTCCTGAGAAATAAAAAAAATAAAAGTCAGAAAATCAATTTCCCAAAGGAAACTTTAGCCAAGGCTAGAGCCCGAACTGCTGAACGGAATTACACCAAATTTGGCAAAAATGTAGTGCTCGGTTTAGAAAGCGTTCTTTTTTTTTAAATGGTGTAAATCTGTTCAGTAGTTGCTGAGAAATTCAATAAATAAAAGTCTCAATATCTAGGGACGCGGTGGGTTTGCGAACCCTCCTGACTACGAGCTTGCCTGTGATTGGCTGCCAACACTCCAAACCAGGAAATGTTGGCAGCCATCTTGTGACTCAGTAGAACCGAGTCACAAGAAAACAGCAAAACAAAGTTAAAAGTGAAGAAAATGGGGCAGGGTTTCAAACGTCTGAATGTGCGCTGGGTGTTTCGAATCCGGATGACATTTTTTAAAAAAATTAAGCGGGGGCACCCCCACTTTATTTAAATGAGGTCCTAGGTGGAGCGCTTGATGGACCTGGTGACCGCCACCCCTCCCCTCGCCGGCCACTGCAATGTCCCGGGGTGTCCGCCCCTGGAAAATTGCTGTTTGCTATGACAGGGAAGGAGCAGGGCTTCCACCCTGTGATAACAAACCCTGGGTTGCTTCATTGAAGCGAGAGGAGGAAAACCTCCTCTCGCTTCAATAAAGGAAAGGAGAATTGCTTTTGTGCAAGGGAAGCTGCATGTTAGCAGCTCACGTTGCCCAAGACCAATGACGGCACCCGCAGGAGGCGGGGAGGCGGCTCGACCATGGGGGCATTGGGGCTCCCCCCACGGTCCCCAACGTAGAGGCCAGCCCCGGTGCCAGAAGTGGTCTGGGAGGGGGGCCACGTGGCCCCCCCTGCTCTTTAAAAAAAGAAATATGTAGATGTGGGCATGCCTCTGGGGATGGGGTCCCCGAGCCGAATGTGAATTATTAAAAGTGAATGTTTTTTTTTCCCAAAAAATTTGGAGTGGCGACCCTAGCTCGGCTTTCAGTGCCGCCCCCTAGTGTAAACACAAAGGGTGGGCGCCTCTCAATTCGGCCCCCTAGTGTGAAAGCGATGAGTGTGCAGCTCTCTAATGTGAACACGAAGGGTGTACGGCTCACAGCGCAACCCCCTAGTGTGAATATAAAGAGTGCCCAGCTCTCAGCATGGCACTCGAGTACTTCTCAGGTGTTTAAAACACCAAGGGGCATATTCTCAAGGACACATCGCCGAGTTAATGGAACTTTATTGCAGGCAAAATGGTAATAAATGTAACGCACCATTCACAAGCTGGTGCAAACAGCCCATATCACCAGTTTACCAGCGATAACAGCCTCAACAAACATCGTCACGGATGACTCCGGCAAATATCGCTAATGAGATGCAGAGTAGGCGTTCCATGTGCAAAAAGCAGTGAACATACCACTTCGCAACATTCTCAACGATCAGCAAGATCGGCGAAGAGAATACTAAACAGGCGATAAGGTGCGTTAGCACCAGGAAGTTTACACCTGCTCTGACCTGGTGTAAAGTTGGACTACAACCTGCAATATGAAAGGGAGCCCAGCCCACGGCCACACCTGAACGACAACAGATGCCATGGAGCCTAAGATCATGCAGCTCGGACACCCAAGAGGGCCCCGAAAACCCCTACCACCTGCTCTTGTCCGCCATCCACCCTGACCTCTCCCCTACAAACAAATGTGACAGCAATCTTCCAAAATCTGGAACGTAACAAATCAGCTGATGTCGCAAAATTATAACCATGAAGAACCATGTGTGGTTGGCCAAATGAGAATCACAGTCCTCTATGGATTTACATATAAAAGATTTTATTTACACAAAACATGCGTGTCATCCTTTTTCAATCTGTGAATCACAGCCTGCAAAAACAAAAAGCAAGATAAGATTGTGTGTCATGCGCCCATCAAAGGAGAGAGAGAGAAAGTGAGAAAATGTGAGAGAGAGAGAAAGAGTGAGAGAGGAAGAGAGAAACAGTGAGAGATAGAGGAAGAGAGAGCGAAGGGGAGAAAGAGCATGAGAGAGAGAAAGGAAGAGATGGAAAGTGAGTGCCGACACTGTGAACAAAACCCTCACAGCTCACCTTTCCACCACCGGTGTGTCTCCAACCGTGGGCCGGGACATACTGCAGCCCTCAAGCTCACTCATCTGAAACGAAGTATAGAATCAGTAATGGCAGAGTACATACAACTGAAGAAGCCTTCATCGCTGTCCCACCCCTCCGCACTCAGGCTGCTGCACCCCATCCACTCCCAGTGCCCAGAGGTGTCTTTCCACCCCGCGCACCTAGGCTGCTGCACACCATCCACTCCCACTGCCCAGAGGTGACTGCCCGCCCCTGTGCACCCAGGCTGCTGCACACCATCCACTCCCACCACCCAGAGGTGACTGCCCACCCTGCACACCCATGCTGCTGCACACCATCCACTCCCAGCGCCCAGAGGTGTCTGGCCGCCTCTGCGCACACAGGCTGTTGCACACTATCCACTCCCACCACCCAGAGGTGACTGTCCGCCCCTGCGCAACCAGGCTTCCCTGCTCACCTTTCCGTCACTGGTGTGCCTCCAACCACTTGCCGGGACATACTGCGGCCCTTAAGCTCACTCATCTGAAACATAGTAAAGATTCAGTAATGGCAGAGTACATACAACTGCACACGCCTTCATCGCTGTTCCGCCCCTGTGCACCCAGGCTGCTGCATCGCATCCACTCCCACTGCCCAGAGGTGTCTGCCTGGCCCTGCGCACCCAGGCTGCTGCACACCATCCCCTCCCACCGCCCAGAGGTGACTGCCCACCTCTGCGCAAACAAGCCTCTCACCTCACCTTCTGCCACCGGTGTGTCCAAGAGGGCCCACCACGTACCAAAGCAACCTCCCCAGCCGTCGCTGGATTCTGCGGCACAGGCCCCCACACATCCTGCTGCACTACGCCGAGGAGTCATGTCTGTACAGCCAGCTGCCTTTGGCATACACGCGGTCCAGCCGAGCTCACAATTCAAATCGGGTCTTGATTGCCAGGATGGTGTATGGAGGCCACGCATCATCGCAGGCTGCACTCCTGCTCAGCTCTGGTGGCACTAACTCAGTGGAATTCAAGTCATCGCCAACTGGCGAGAGGCCCGTGTCGGGGGGCGGGGGGGGGTTGACAATCTGTGAATCACAACCTGCAATACAAAAAGCAAGATAGGATTGTGCGTCATGCGCCCATCAAAGGAGAGAGAGAGAGAGAAAGAGATGAAGAGTGAGAGGGAGAGGGAGAGAAAGAGAAAAAAAGAGAGAGAGAGAGGAAGACAGACAGAAAGAGAAAGAGCGAGAGAGAGGAGGAGAAAGAGAGAGTGTGAGAGAGAGAAAGGAAGAGAGGGAGAGTGAGAGAGAGAGAAAGAATGTGAGAGAGAGAAAGGAAAAGATGGAGAGGGAGAGTGAGTGCCGACACTGTGGACAAAACCCTCACAGCTCACCTTTCCACCACCAGTGTTTCTCCAACCATGTGCCAAGACATACTGCAGCCCTCAAGCTCACTCATCTGAAACATGGTATAGAATGAGTAATGGCAGAGTACATACAACTGCACACGCCTTTATCGCTGTCCCGCTTCTGCGCACCCAGGCTTCTGCACACCATCCACTCCTGCCACCCAGAGATGTCTGCCAGCCCCTGCGCACCCAGGCTGCTGCACACCATCTACTCCCACCACCCAGAGGGGTCTGCCTGCGCCTGCGCACCCAGGCTGCTGCACACCATCCACTCCCGCCGCCCAGAGGTGTCTGCCCGCCCCTGCGCACCCAGGCTACTGCATCGCATTCACTCCCGCCACCCAGAGGTGTCTGCCTGCCCTTGCGCACCCAAGCTGCTGCACACTATCCACTCCCACTGCCTAGAGGGGTCTGCCTGCCTCTGCGCACCCAGGCTGCTACACACCATCCACTCCCACTGCCCAGAGGTGTGTGCCCGCCCCTGCGCACCCAGGCCTTACTGCTCACCTTCTGCCACCTGTGTGTATAAAAGAGGGCCCACCACGTGCCGCAGCAAGTCCCAAGCCCGGGGCCCTGGACAGGGCACCCTCCACATCATGCAGCCCCACTCCGCAGGCCACTAGGTCTCACATTTGGTGCTGGGTCTTATTTTTACTATGGCAGAGGACATACCAGTGCACCCGGCATCATCGCAGGCTGCACACCCGCTCAGCAATTGCGGTGCCACTAACTCTGTGAGCAGCGAGGCCACGCCACATGGCGGTAGGCCCCTGCTCGGACTACACTGCGGTCCAGCAGAGCACACAAAGCCTGAGCTGTCCAGACCGCCAGGATGGGGCATCATCGCAGGCGGCACACCCGCTCAGCACCTACGGTGCCCCTACCTCAGTGCGCCGAAAGTCACTGTCCCATGGCGGTGTGGCTGTGCCGGCCGTAGTGCATCCGGTGCCACCAAGTCTGTGCCCCAAAAGTCATGGACCCTCTATGGTTGGGTAACGTGGTGCGGAAGCCATCATGTCACCTCCGGGCCGGGGGAATGTGATGTTGCAGGCCCCTAGGCCCCCATGCCCACATGCACACCACACGGATACACCCCAAGAGAGATCAGAAATGGCGTTGAGCATGTGCTCCTGGCCCTTCTTATTAGCAGAATCACGTGTCCTGTGATGCCTCTCCTTGATGGGTGTGGTGTGGGTGTAAACCAGCCATGAGAGAGTGGCTGTGGCATGCTGAAAACTAGACCTGTGACCAGCAGATCACTACAGTGAAAACCTGGGCCATGTAACGTTGTCATACCTCCCAGTAAGCGTAAACGGAGTGGGCTGGACTGGCGTATGCCAGTCCTGCGTAAGGCTGTGAACAATGACTCCGGAACTCTGGGCGTGGTTCCGTCTTGGGCTGTATGAGGAATCAACTAATGGGGGTGTCCCTGTTGTAGTGTTGCCGCCCCCCTGGCCGCAAGCGCCAATGTGTCACCCTGTGACCCAAGTCCCACTACATGGCCAACATGGAAGGTAGGGGGAACCACTGACCTACATTCATCCATACTTCCACACATGAAATATCGTGGTCATGACACATCTGTGTGGATATGAATGTTTATTGCACATTCAGTGGAGTGTTGCAGCTGTAGCAATACAGGGACATGCAAAGCCCAAATTTAAGTTTTTGGCACATGGAGGGCAGCCAAGCTCGTGCTCGGGGGTTAGGCTTCACCAACATATGTACTTATCCAATCACTCCGCCAATCCCCAAGCACTTATAAATTCACTATACACTCTCCTCGCAGTACTGTAATGATCCAGTCTCTACCCATGTACTTATATAATGACCCAGACAAAGTTACATAACCAAAGTCTTCCCCACTGCCAGAGGTAACATGCTTACGTGCGCTTTGCACAGCACAATGTAATGTGGTAGGGCCCAGGGGTATCATGCATACATAATGAACACACAGACACAGTTAGATAGATAGTGGAACTGGGTATGGGCACACTCAGCCCCTTTTTATTACCAAGGTCACATGTTCAGTGACATCTGTACTGCATGCGTGTGGGATGAGTGTAAGCCAGCCTCCAGGGCATGGTTGGTGCTGGCAACAAGTACAACAGTAATCATCGAATCACACACAGATTCAATCATAAAGGGTCCATGACTTGTGCTGCACTAAGGTAGGGGCACCATATGTGAAATAACACACAAAAGATTCTGTCGTAAAAGGTCCATGACTTGTTGTGCACTGAGGTATGGGCATCAAAAGCATTCAGCGTGTGCGCAGCCAGCTATGATGCATGGTGCGGGCAGGCCGCACTGGGAGCAATGTGTCTTGTCTCCTGGACTGCGTCATCTGCAATCGCGAATCGATCTGAATTGTAAGCCCTGCTGTCCGCAGTGTAGGTCGGAGGCAGCGGTCAGCAAAGGCCCACAGCCGCGTGGCGTTTAGTTGAGCTGCACAGTTAGTGGCAATTCAGCATATGCGCAGCCAGCAATGATAAGTGGTGCACTGAGTTAGTGGCACCTGAAGCGCTCAGCATGTGCACAGCCAGCGTAGATGCGTGGTCCGGGCGGGTCACACTGGTAACAATGTCTGTTGCCTACTGGACTGCGCCATCTGCAATCGCGACTCGATGTGAATTGTGAGCCCTGCTGTCCGCAGACTAGGCCTGAGGCAGCGGTCAGCAAGGGCCCACTGCCACGTGGCATTGACGTGATCTGTACAGAGTATGACTTGTGGTGCACTGAGTTAGTGGCACCTGAAGCACTGAGCGTGTGCGCGGCCTGCAATGATGCGTGGTGCGGGCGGGCTACCCTGGATGCAGTGTCTGTTAACAACTGGACTGCGTCATCTGCTATTGCGACTCGATCTGAATTGTGAGCCCTGCTGTCCGCAGTGTACATCGAACGCAGTAGTCTGTACAGACATAACTCTGTGGTGCTGTGCCGCTGGGGTCGCAGGGGGCCTGTGTCGAGGAGGCCGGGGGTCACTGCGGTGGCCTGGTGGCAGGGTGAGGGCCGCCGCTTTGGCAGACGCATTAGCCTTCCCAGAAGTGAACCACACGCAGAGCCCCAGCCTATTTATTTTTACTCCTACGTTGGAGTGGCATACGTTGGACCAGCCCACTCCGCTTCCAGTTCTGCTTACAGGGGGGGATGACACAGCTACATGGCCGAGATCTTCCCCACTGCCTGAGGTAACATGGTTGTGTCCACTGTCCACAACACTACGAGCACCAGCAGTATATGTACACATGGAGAGGTCTGTGCTCTGCATAGTGAGGTCTGTCTGGCACATCACCACTACACTTGGCATTGTGTGCATTGTTATTGATGGGTGATTTGCCTACTTCACACATACTTGGTTCCCACCGCTCCCAACATTCAGCTATAGTGTGGCTGAGGGAACATGTTGTTTTGGGAAGGTCAGCAGTCCTGTTCTGTGCTACCTCTGTGGTAGTAGTGGGGGGGAGGGGGTCAGGCCACCAGCGCATTCTGCTGCACTGCACCCAGGAGTCATCTCTGTGTGGCGTACACGCGGTCCAGCTGCGCTCAGAATTCAAATCGGGTCTTGATTGCTATGATGGTGTATGGATGCCTACGCATCATCGCAGGCTGCACACCCGCTCAGCTCTGGTGGCACTCACTCAGTGAAACTCAACTCATCGCCACGTGGCGGGAGGCTGTTTCGGGCAAAGTGTCTCGGCTGCCACCAACTCTGTGTACTTCAAATTATGGGAAAGAATGGTAATAGCGTTGAGCAGGTGCGCCCGGCCCTTTTTGTTGGCAGGGTGACATGTCCTCTGACACCTGTGCTGCATGGGTGTGGTCTGGGTGTAAACCAGCCGTGAGGGAGTGGTTGTGGCATGCTGCCAACTAGAGCTGTGATCAGCAGATTACTACAGGGAAGACCTGGGACATGTAGCGTTGTCGTTCCTTCCTTGTAAGCGTGAGCGGAGTGGGCATGACTTCACCAATATGGTGTTTGAATCTGCGCACCCACCGAGATAGGTACACGATGGGTGCACGACTCCACATTTTTCTAAAAAAATAAATAATATATATTAGTATTTATTAAAAAAGAAGACATTATATAGTTTTAGTAACAAACACAAGAAATTACAAAAACGATTTTTTGGATATTAAAGTTACAAAATATCACAAAAAAATATTCAAAATTACTGAAAAAAACCTTAGGTTTAATGAGCATTATAATTAGAAAATAGCATTTAAAAAACTTTTGAAATTCACAAAAAAAAATAGGTTTCAGGGATGTTTTAGTTAGAAATTAGCATTTAAAAAACCTTAGAAATTCCCTGAAAAAACCATAGGTGTCAGGGACGTTATAGCTAGAAATTAGCATTTAAAAAACTTTGAAATTCACTGAAAAAAACCATAGGTTTCAGGGATGTTATAGTTGGAGATTAGCATTTAAAAATCCTTAGAAATTCACTGAAAAAAAACATAGGTTTCAGGGACGTTGTAGATAGTTGGACATTTCACTTGTACAAAACCAGAGAAATTGGGCCGTTATAGTTAGTGGAGCTAACTATAACTCGCGCCCCCGCAATGCACTGCTGATGACGTCACATATTACATCACTCATGACATGGTCAGTGACATCATTGATGATATCACTCATGACATCTCAAATTACATCACTGATGACATCACTGATTACATCATCCATGTGAAAATCTAATCCACCTCCTCACACTCTAATGTAACCTTTGATACACCCACTGTAAAATACAGTCTACCATTTTCAAAACCATCGACACACCAATACCAGTTACTATATACGCACTCACTGATTCCTAGGTCTACACACACATCCACTCATTCACCCATAGAATCACTCATACATGTACTCACCCATGAATACAACACTATCATAAGCACTCATACACCTATATAGACACACCCACACCACCACTCATCCAGAGTTATTCACACACCTTGCCAAATGTGCTTTGTATATACAGTGTTTGCATTTTCTGTGTGCCTCATAATATGCGATTGCCCAATCCCATCAGCTCTATAATCCACAATACATTAACACGTGATTATGCAAAAAAAGTGATAAAAAAAAACAAATTATTGATCAGATTTAGAGAGAAAGTATATTTGTATTAAGGGACAAAGAAGATTCTCTTATCTGTCTCATAGTGCCCTCCACCACGATACAGTGAAGAAAAGGGTAGGGGGGGTAAGTCGACGTATCAACTCCCTGAGTTGGCCCCTTCCTTTCCTCCTGTGATTAAAAGGAAACCCACAAATTAATTTCACAGTTTGAGTAAAAAACATCAGTTTCACAATATACAACAGACATGCTATTCCTGTTCTACATGAGATTCACCATCCGGTGTGTCTTATACTTTCTAGTTAGTCTTTGTTTGTAGGGGTCCCTCTCTATCTCTGGTCAGACCTAATCATTATATAGATGGATACCCAATTCTTCATCTTGGTTGTGTCACCCAGGAGTTTTAGTCTGTAGGTTTATGATGTGCCAGGATTCTCTTTCTCAGATGTAGTACCCTATTTCCACCTATGAGATGCTGTTAGATTTGTTCTATGGCAAAGAATGTAAGTAGTGAGTTATTCGATAGGTGGTATTCTGCAAAGTGTCTCGCTACTGGGTAGTGGGGATCTTTATTGCTGATGGCCCCCATATGTTCCAAAACTCTATTTTTAACCACTAGTGTGGTGCTCCCCACATAACGCAATTTGAGCGGACATTCTAGTATGTAGATTACAAAAGTGGAACGCATGTGAGGAATTGACAAATGTTTTTTTCCGTAGTAGGGGTGTTGTATGATTTCTGCATGCGACTATTACGGCTCGCCTTGCAGTGGCCGCATGGGAAGAATCCCTTCTGACTGTGGTGTATGTTGAGGTGTTTATTGGTTATATCGCCCTTTACCAAGATATCTTTAAGGTTCCTCCCATTTCTGTATGTGATTTGAGGACATTCAAATAGGTTGTCAACTAGGGTAGAGTCACTGGCTAGGATATTCCAGTTCTGATTAAGAATTTTGCAAATCCTCTTGGATTCTGTGGTGTACGTGAGGACTTCCCTAGTACTAGTTTCTTACAATGATACAGGCTTTTCTTGTAGTGTTTATTCCCTGCTGATCTTACTGACTTTTTCCTTGGCTCTTTCCAAAGCCCATCTAGGATAGCCCCTTTCTCTCAACATGCTGATCATATTTTCTTGTTCAGCAAATAATAATGATTTCTACAGTTTTTTCTTGCTCTCAGCAGCTCCCTGAAGGGGATACTCCACTTAAGGATCTCTGGGTGGCTGCTGAGAGCATGGAGTAGGCTGTTACCCGTTATCATTTTGTGATGTAATTTGGTGCAGCGTTGGCTGTTCTTTACTTCCACCAAAACATCCAGGAATTCGTTGCATTCTCTGCTCATAGTGTGAGTCAGTTTGAGAATAAATGTATTCACATTGAGATCATTGATGACTTGTTTGACACCGTCTTCGCTCCCCTTCCATATGACAAACAAGTCGTCTATGTATCGATGCCACTTGATTACTCTTCCCCCATTCTTTTTTTTTTTTATATATATATTTTTATTATTATAACACAAGAGGAGAAATATACATAACGGGTGTCATTGAACGAAACACAGCATAGCCGTGAACAGGCAAATGAAGTGAAGAAACACCATACAGTCACGGGCAGCAGTGAAATTAATAGCAATAAAAGCTGAGTCAAGTCAGGTAAATATCAATGACCGCAGGCATCCCCCCATACCATCCACCCATCGGAAATACAGGATTTACGAAGCATACAAGTGACACCCAGATATGATGGTGAAAAACAGGAGAACACGCCACAGATCTTGTGAAGAAAGGAAAAGGGAATAGAATGGTCATAGAAAATAACAAAGAAAAATAAAAAAAACCACTACCCCCCACCCTACACCCCTGCAGATGGCTACGACCTAACCCCAATAGCAGTGTGCCTGTCGCCCCCTAAACTACACCCCAAGGAAGGGAAAAAGGTGGAGGAGGAGAATGTTACAATACGTTACGAGCTCCCAGACTCCCATCCCCCCGCCAAAAGCTGACACCCCCTATCATAAGAATAGCAAGTCATAGCAAATCAGAGACAGTCTGTAGGGGAGCCGCAAACAGAAAAAAGGGAGAAACACCCCGTCCGACCCCGGCACCACAGAATAGCAAACCCCGTCTCAGGCACATCAGATAAACAATAATCAGAATAAACAGATGCACAACCGGCCCCGCACCCACATATACAACCCAGCAAAAACAAAAGGATCATTGCGTCAATGCCCAATCAAGTTCAGTCCAGACCCTCGCGATCCATCATGTAAAAAAGTGGCGAGTGTTAATGCGAAAATCGACCAAGTAGTGGAATCATTAATCGCCAACTTTCCTTCCGTACCCCGTTGACATACGTGAAAGGCTCGCACAGGCACCAGATGAAGCAGTTACATGAACCTCAACCCAGACCCACCCGATCCAGTGTATGAATGCGACCCACACCATTTGTTGCGATTGCAAGCAAGTCAAAGTATCGGGCTGGCTCGAGAAAGTCATTCTGGAGTCCGGCAACATACAACAGAGCACTGTGAAGCCCCACATCCCCGGCACATCCAAGAGCCCTCAGGAAGCCCGGTTGTCGTCGCATGGTCGATGGTGCAAAGTCCGGGAGAAATAAGAAAGACGTGTCCTGGCGCCACCGCAGCTCTTCGTTAGAGGCCGGAGGGAGGACGACACTGAGTAACATGCCCGAAAACAGTCCCTCCCTCCGACCCTCCAGTCCCGCTATGGACACCGGGCGCCGCTCAATAATGCAGTGTGCCTGGCCATTTTGGGCAAACAAGCCGCCTCCTGTACAGTCCCGCACCGTGAACTCCAGGGGATAGGCGGTATCCGACTGCCAGTCCGCATCATGTATCACAGCTACCGATGACCCATCCACAACAGTGAAGTCCGCCATGCACGGACCCATCCCCGACATAGCAACATCAAACCTGCACTCCAGGGCTTTCATCTTCTGGCTCAAGAAGAGGTGTAGTTCTACAATAGCCACCATAATATCGCCCAACCGGGTGTCTGCGTTCTCTCCCCCATTAGTGGCCCCTTGCGCGCCAGCCGTAGCTCCATTAGAGGAGACGAGCCCATGCGAAGCCTCCATTCGGACCATGGTGCCGTCTTCGGCGGGTCCAGGCATGATCATAGCCGGGCCCCTTCCAACCGCAATCACTCACAAGACACTCCCCGCACGGCACTCAGTCCGCGAAGCAGAGAAACACCCGCAGCTGCTGTCTGCCAATCGGTGAAGAGTCCCTTAAAGACTGGGACACAGTCGGCCGGGATCGAGTGTAGTCCTCCCATGCAGAGTATGCGCAATCGGCGTGTGGGGAATCCGTTCTGCGGGGCAGACGATGGGGGGGGGCCACTACAGTCACAGGCAGAGCACCCAATTCTGATGGCGGTGCCGCCGCTGATAGAACGCGCGGACTTCAATCCAATTCGGGAGGATCCCCAATCTCGTCCACCAGACCGGCACTTATTCGTTCCTCGCTGCCGTTGTTGTTCAACTCGGGGGCGGCCACTACAGTACCACAGGTCCCGGTTTCAAATCAGGTGTAGGCCACACACTTCACGACGCCTTAACTCCGTCCACCGGACAGGTAGGATGTTCGGGGGTTCACCGATCGACGGCATTTCTTCTCGGCCGTGCCGGGACGTTGCAAGGGCGCAGGATTATTAACAGGATATAGTGGCAGGAGAAGGAGGTCCGCGGAGCCGGGAGCCTAAGCGGCCATCTTGGTCGCCAGTCTGGCTCCTCTCTTCCCCCATTCTTGTGTGATTCTAGGTCTCTATTCACTTCCTCTTCCCAAACCTCTAAGAACAGGTTGGCAAAGCTGGGGGCGAAGCACATCCACATGGCGGTACCAAGGACTTGTTTATACAGTGTTCCATTGAACAAAAACATGTTGTTATATAGACAACATTTGGGGCCAGATGTAGGACACCAAATACCGGTCGGTAATGGCCGATTTCGGCCGTTACCGACCGGTATTTGGTGTTTGACATGTAGGGGGCATTTTATGTACAGAATCGGTATATGTACCGATTCGGTAAATTTACAGATTCTGTAAAATACTGAATCTGTAAATTTACCGAATCGGTAAATCCAGATGTAGGTGGCACTGCAAACAGTGCCACAGGCCATTACCGATTCGTTATTTACCATGTAATACTATTGCATGGTAAATAACGAATTCCAGTGTACATGTACATCTGTGCATGTACACCTGTGCCATGTGGCACACATACATGCCCTAAGGGCACGTATGTGTCATATGGCACACAAGCCAAAATCAGGGGTGCAACAGGGTGTCAAAGTGACACCCTGTTCCCCTTGCAAAATCGGTAATTTAACAGAATCGGTATTTACCGATTCGGTAATTGACATTGATTCCTATGGGCCTGTTGGCCGATTCGGTGATTCGGTAATTACCGAATCATACAGATTCGGTAAATATTACCGAATTTTTACCTACATCTGATTTACCGAATCTAGAATACCGAATCGGTAAAATTCGGTATTCTAGAGTCGGTAAATCAGATTTACCTACATCTGGGCCTTGATCATTTCTAGCAACATTCTGTATGTTCAAGATAACAGATTTTTCTACTGTTAAGGAAATGGTGGCAGCACTGTATGATCAATGATAGAATATAGAGAGTTTACATCCATAGTAACCATGAGGAAATCGTCCTCCCAATCAATGTTCTTCAGTTTCCTCAAAAAGTACCTGGTGTCTTTAGTGTATGATGGTAAAGTCATGACGTACTCACGAAGGAAATGATCTACATATTTAGATAGGTGTTCAGATGCACATCTTATGGATGAGACAATAGGTCTCCCTGGTGGTTTAGTGGGATTTGTGTGTACTTTTGGCAGGAGGTAGAAAATAGGTAGTTTGGGATTGTCACATTTAAGGTAACAGTATTCCTCCCATTGCAAGATCCTACAATCTTTCCACATGTTCAACATGTTCTATATTTTTACAATGCTCTCATTATACTCTTGCATGTTAGTTTCAACATAGATCCTTTTATCATCCAGTTGTCTCGGAGGTTCCTCAATGTACATGTTTCTATCCCATAATACAATGTTGCCTCCCTTATCTGCTGGGCGTATTACCATGTTCTCATCCTCAGATGAGGGTTTAATAATTCTCCATTGTGTGTTGGAGAAATTCTGGGATGTGTTCTGTTTTTCTGTTTTAGAAATTTCATCAGATCCCTCATAAGTGTCATGAAATGCATCAACGAGTCGTGAGACATTTACGGATAAAAAATGGATTTAGATTTGAAATTACTTATAGCTGGTCGGTCAGTGATTACATCTCAGAAGTCATTTATAGGATCTAAGTCTGTTTCCATGTACAATTCTTGTATGGCTCGCAGGGTATCTATATCCCCAACGTCAAGTAACATCTTCATTGGTACCCATGTTTTGCTCAGATGTGGTGATAATGATAGCATTCCCCTGGTCATGCGGTCTGGACTTTCTTGGAGAATGGCATTTCTTTAGCTTCAGCATTCTCACAAATGTTTATATATCTATCCTAGTCTCTGGATAGTTGAAGTCATTGGATGGGCAGAAAAGAAGGCCTAAGCAGAGTGTTCTTTTTTCTAACATAGACAGAAGTCAGTTGGATAGATTAATAATAGTTCTATTTACCATAGTGTCATCCATTTGGGCCAGTTGCTTTGGTTCCCATTGGCCCCTTGCCTCTTTTGTTTCCTCTGTCGGTATCACTTACTTCTCCGCCAGTTCCTTTCTGGCTTCTTCCTCTTCCTCTGCCCCATTTTCCTCGTCCTCTCTCCCGTGTCTTCAGTGGTTGTACTGTTCTTGGTGTTTGCCTCCCTGTCCGTAGTAGGCAGAATTCATCTAAAAAGGTAGGCAGCGTTCTTTTTCCTGTTTCCCCTTTAGACAATATACTGGCTACTAGAGATGAATCTCCCTTTGTGTCACTGCTTGTTATAGTCTCTGTGCCACTTATAATTTCTGACATACTTTGAATTGGTTCCCCTAGTGAAATTTTCTCAGAGGTGGTCGTATTTGTGGCTGTATGTGAGAATCCTCCCACTTTCGTAGTCACTGCAGTCATGATGTAACGTACGTTGTTTGCGTGCCTTGATGTCATCTTCGTGAAGTTGCAGTCTCATTTTTAATTCATCAACATATTTTTTGATAACTTTAAGTTTTTTATGGCTTTTTAACTCTTCTTCTAGTGACTTCAGTTCTCGTAAGTTTCCTTCTCTGTCCTCCCATGCGTATTTTACTAGGATTGTGAGCATCTGTTTAGAGCTCCTGGTGGAATTTCTGCCCATTCCTCCAGCATCTTCAGGTTCGGAGATTCATAGGAAGGAGTAGTATCAATTTGTAGGCCACGTGGTACCATCTCCTAATCGATATAATCCTGTAAGGATATCGCCTCCCACCATTTGGAAGTCTCTGATTTCTTTAGTTTTTCTAATTTTTTCAGTTTCTCTTGCAGAGTGCTGTCTCTGGCACTTGTTTTGCTACTTTGTTGGCCTTTGATTGGCGTGAGGACAAAGAGGATCTGGTCAGCTGCTCTTCTTTCTGTCTCTTCCTTCATGCTTTCTCTCGTATTGTCTATGAATTGTGGTTTCGGAATAGGTATGTCTGTTGAGTGGAAAGAATTCTTATGGAAAGCACTAATGGCTTAAAAAGGTGGTGTTTTTTCTTCCTCCACACAATACAGTGGTTCCTGCTGCAGCTGTTGATTCTGTACTTCGAGTGCACAGCCGTCTGCACATTCTCTTCTGTATTCCCTAAGTGAGGCGTTATTCCAAAAGGGATGCCATTTATACAAACCAGGATGTAATGAGTCCTCTCTTGCTTTCTGTGCCCCAGTTTGTATTGCCGATTGTCCCACAATTCAGTGTGTGATCAGGCTTGCTTCCTTAGCAACAGGAATCCACTGCACCATGAAGAATAGATCCAGGCAAGTGCTGCTTTTTTCTTGTATATATTTTAAGTCACCATCAGTGCAGTGCAGTGCAGAGATATAGACGGTCATATATATATATATATATATATATATATATATATATATATATATATATATATATATATATATATATAGTTAGGATCGATTTCCATAGGGAAATCGCAACATTCTATTTGGAATAACTTTGGCGCCGGTTGAGCAATCTTTCAGCAACTTTGCCTCGTGGCGCTCCGCTCCTTCCCTGAAAGTTTGGGGGGGATTCGTCAAGCAGGGGCTGAGATAAAAGGGGGGTCCCAAACGTGTTTTCCCCATGTTAATTTCCATAGTGCGGTCTGTCGCACTTTTAGCTCGAACGGCTGAATGGATTTTCACCAAACTTGGCAAAATTGTAGGGAGTGGTAGTCCGATGTGCCTTTGCTATGTCTCAAGATATGTGCTCCAGAGGATTTTGAGTAATTTAGGTTTAAAAAAATGTATATATCTGTAAGCGCGCCCCGGAGCGCGTACCGGGGAGCGCTCCGGGCGCGCCACGCGACTTGCGCACGGCAAGCGGATTGGTTCTCGGGTGTCTGTAAACATTCGAAACAGTCAGCAGCGGCCGCCATCTTGTGTCTCGGTAGGATTGAGATACAAGAGGTGGCAAAAATCAAAGGGGGAAATGAGCAAAAGGGGGCAGGGTACACCCCCCGTGACCCCCCTAGGTTTGATGTGGGGGCCATAAAAGGGTCCCGTGGGACAAAAAAAATATTTTTTTTCCGATTTTCGCAGGGGCAGCGCCCGGTACCCGCACCGGGGAGCGTACCAGGAAGGGTACTTAGGTGAAAAATAGTGAAAATAATAGTGTAAAATAATCATTTTGAGTGATTACAGGTAGGGTAGCTCTGAAAAGAGCTTTTGGGTTCTGTGGCTGTTTTAGGTACCTACAAGTGTGTTCCACACACACCCACATGCACACAGCCCCATACCCACACACCCACACACTCCCCACACACACGCACACCTCCACCCACACTCAAACACCCCACACCCCCACATCGACACCTTACACATCCACACCCACACCCACATCCCACACACCCACACTCAAACACACACCTCACCCCCCTTCCACCACACACACACACATGCACACACACACAGATATCTCACAGACACACCCCACACATCCCACACACACATCTCCCCCCACATACACAGAGACAACTCACAGACACATCCACACATCCCACACATACATACACATCCTACACACATACCTCCCACACCCACACACACCCCACACACACCCCACACACACCTCACACACCCACACTCCCACCTACACCCAAACACCCCACACACTCACACCCACACACACACCTTACATACCCATATCCCCACCCACATCCACATACCCCACACACCTATACACCTCATCCCCCCAGACACACACACACACACACACACATACACACCTCACAGACACCGATCCCCCACACACACCTCCCCCACGCCTACACACGGGGAAAACTCAGTGAAACACTAAAATAATAATTTAAAGTGCTTAGAGGTAGGGTATCTCTGAATAGAGTTGTTGTGTTGTTTGGGTGTTTTAAGTACCAACATGTAGGTACCAATCCTGAGTCTTAAAGTCAATGTACACCGTCTCCTCTGTAGATAATTTGCATGTTGTTACAGAAGTTATTGTGGTATATGGAATCTATACCATAGTCTGTCAGGGAAGCAGAAACAACATGGAGGCAGGAGATGAAAAAGAGATGTCAAATACACATTGGAGATAATATAGTGGGAGAAAGGAAGTAACTGAGCAAAATTACTATGTAACACAAATACGTTGCACAGTATACTATAAGTCTGACTTTATATTATAATCAATTTGGTACTAGTTTATGAATTACATATAATAATGAATAATGTCTCGAACAATTTTTGATTATTAAATATAAATTTATTTTTCTGATTCTTTTTCAAAATTTAATAGAACGTCTAACATTTGACTGTCCGAAATGTTCTCTTGTTGAGTAAACCTAACTTCCAACATTTGACTGTCAGAAACGTCCTCATATTGAATTAACAAATCCACAGATTCTACACATTGTAGAAGTTCATGGTCCCGTGATTCATCCATGAATTCCAAGTCAATGGGTACAATGATTTCCTCATTGTTCATCTCTAGGACAATTTCAAAGGAAATGTTCTGTTCTCCTTCCATTTTTGTGCTGAAATTTGCATTAAAAAAAATCAGTAGAAATATTGCACTGTTGGGTTTAAGTTCAGACAGGTAGTTTTGATTTTTTAATAGTGAAGTTAACTTTGGGCAATGTATGGTAACAGGCAGGAAGTAGAAATATTAAAAAGTGCCTGTGAAGAAGCGTAAGTAAATTCATAATTATAGCAGAGAAGCCTAAGTCAATTTATAAATATAACAGAGGAGCCTATCTCTATCTATAACTATAGCAGAGGGACAGTAAATAACTATCAGAAAATGTTTTTAAAAAATAACTTAAAGTGCCCCTTACAAATTATCAACTTACTTTACAGAGAGGTGAAGAAGACAAAATGCGAAAATCCTTTCAAGATGTACCTCAGGTAGTTGTAGTCAAAATGGCCGTGTTTCCCTCTCATTTTTCATTTATATTCATGTACATAACCAATCAAATGTCAGGAAAAAAAAATAGAAAATGAAAGTAACATTTTAATTGGTTGTCAATTCTAACACTTCAGATGTGTTTTTGTTATGTAATTTACCTCAGGATATTTAGACAGGGCTACAGGCCAAATGGCTCAATGGGATTCCACTTTATTTGGGAAAATGGTAGGCACTGGTATGTAGTATGAGCTATTCTATATTTGGTGAAAGTGTCTCCAGTGATTTTTAGGTAAATTAACTTTCGAAATTTTTTAGGGGAGCGCTTCCCGGTATGCGCTCCGGTACGCGTACTGGCAGCGCTACGGGAGTCCTCCATTTTGTGTTTTGGTAGATTTGAGACAGAAAATGGAGGACAAACACCGTTGGAAATGGGTATAAGGGGGCATCGTAGGCACTCCTTGACCCTCTATGTTTTGTGAGGGGGTCTTAGGAGGCCCAAATAGGCAAAAAGAAACAAAAAATAATAATAATTTTTCGCGGGGTGCGCCCGGTACGCGCACCGGGGAGCGTACCGGGGAGCGTACTATAGTGAAAAATAGTGAAAAAAGTTAAAAAAAAAGATAATCATTTGGAGTGATCAGAGATAGGGTAGCCCTGAAAAGGGCTTTTGGGTTCTGTGGCTGATTTAGGTACCTACAGGTAGGTACCAATGCACAGTCTTAAATTCAGGAGGAATATTCTATTCCCCTCATCAGAAAAGTGCACACCATCTCCCCTGTAGATATCTTAAATGTTGTAACGTAAGATATTATTGTATATTGAACCCATTCCATAGTCTCTCATGTAAGCAGAAAAAGATTTATTCACATGTTTCCGTGCTTTCTCAAATTGTGGACAAAATTGATTGGACCACTTCCATTTCTGTCTTTGGCATATATTGGAATATACCAAGGCAGTTTGTGGAAAAAGTGCCATCAAATGATCAAAGGTGTCCTTTAAAAGCATTTCCAGACCTACCCCAGTCAAAGTGCCCAAGTCATTTCCTCCACAGTGCACAATTAACAGGTCAGGGTGTGGCAAATGCAAAAAGGTTTTCACCAATGGAATCAATTGGTGACATTTTAATCCTCTGTGGCCAATCCATTTTATGTTCACGTTTGATAAATCAAGGTTGTGTAAATTTCTGGTACTAGCATACCTTTGAGCCCAGTGGATATAGCTATGTCCAATAATCCAGACAGAATACATGGTCAGAGGAGATTCTGGTGCAGTTAGATGAAGTGTGGAAAAGAAATGGCAGTTGGAATAATAGGAGTTTGCAAAAAAAAACCTGTGGAGTTTCAGTGCTCTTGAATCACAAGCAATGATTGGTAGAATGAGATAGGTGAAAACTGAAAGTTAGGGTGCATGGTTGTGTTCTGTGTAAGAAGTAATTTGAGTGGTTAAAAAAAGTTATTTAAAGAAACCTTACAACAGATAAGCTGGTGTATTTGCAGGTCAAACATCCTTGCAGAGGTGATTTGCAACATTGTAGAATAAACTTTTAACCCTGGCAGGTCAGTGGGGAGGGAGTTGCTATGGTAACCGGTAGAAAGGGCTGAGGGAGGGAAGGGTGTTGGTTTGAAAATACAGAGGGAAGAGATTTGATTGGTTACCATGAGCAATATGTCTGTAGAATTAGAGGTTTTCTGTGCCTTTACGGTTTGCAGTGTCTGGAGAACATACCTTTTGCTCTGCTAAAGAAATATTGGTGTGTGTATCTGACACTGTTCTGAATCTCCTAAAATATTTGTAAAGGTGAGTTATGATTCATTTAATATACATAGAGACTTGTATACTCTATGGAGAAGATTTGGAAGCAAATTGTGGTTTTTTAATGTTGGTTTGTGTCATGCTTTTTGATAATGCTTGGTAAAAAGTTTTTACTGCATAAAGTAATTGTATTTTGTAAAATTGTGAAGTTTTAGTCGTGACATGGAATGCTTCTACATAGGACCTGTGCTGTGTTTTGTAAATGTGATGTAAAAAACGATTTTGGGGAAAATAAATAGTTTTTACATTTTTTAAAAGGAATAAAGAATGTGTGCATGCATGTTTAATAGAAATACATTTGACTCTTTACAATGATGTTACCTGTGTTAACTCAGTGTAGGAAGCATATTGAGTTTGTTTGCATAGAGGAATTGTATTTTGTAAAATTGTGAAGCTTCATGTGAAAGCGTTTGCTTCAGTCTTATTCCTGTTGTGAGGCAGGTGCAAGATTTTGCCCCAGTCTTATCCCTGCTGTGAGGCAGATGGTTGTAAATATGATCTGTGCTGTGTTTCCTAAATGTGATGTCAAAAACGATTTTGGGGAAAATAAATGGATTTTACATTTTTGAGTATAATGTGGTGCAAAGGTTTAAAAAATGACGCATACATGTGTCACTTTTTAAATATGGGGGAAAAAGTTACATGTTTGGGCTTTCCTGGGGAGCATAGGTGGTGAGGCTTGTGTCTAAGTGTGCAGTGGACTAGGCTTCATGAAGCATATCCCTGTCTGCATTCTTAGACACTGGTGTCAATTTGACTCTTTAGAATAATGTTAGCTGTGTTTTAAAACAGTGTAGGAAGCATATTGAGTTTGTTTGAATAGAGGAATTGTATTTTGTAAAATTGTGAATCTCCATGAGAAAGCGTTTGCCTCAGTCTTATTCCTGTTGTGAGGCAGGTGCAAGATTTTGCTTCACTCTTATCCCTGCTGTGAGGCAGATGCTTGTAAATATGATCTGTGCTGTGTTTCCTAAATGTGATGTCAAAAACGATTTTGAGGAAAATAAATTGTTTTTACATTTTTTAGTATAATGTGGCGCAAAGGTTTAAAGGCATACATGCGTCACTTTTTAAATATGAGGAAAAAAGGTACATGTTTGGGCTTTCCTGGGGAGCCTAGGTGGTGAGGCTTGTGTCTAAGTGTGCAGTGGACTAGGCTTCATGAAGCATATCCCTGTCTGCATTCTTAGACACAGGTGTCAATTTGACTCTTTACAATGATGTTAGCTGTGTTTTAAATCAGTGTAGGAAGCATATTGAGTTTGTTTGCATAGAGGAATTGTATTTTGTAAAATTGTGAAGCTCCTTGAGAAAGTGTTTGCCTCAGTCTTATCCCTGTTGTGAGGCAGGTGCAAGATTTTGCCTCAGTCTTATCCCTGCTGTGAGGCAGATGATTGTAAATAGGATCTGTGCTGTGTTTCCTAAATGTGATGTCAAAAACGATTTTGGAGAAAATGAATGGTTTTTACATTTTTGATTATAATGTGGCGCATTTGAATTGTCGTATCATTTTGAGAAGGAATTTAAATGTTGAAAGAGGTCTGGTAAATGGAGCAATGGGTCATGTTGTTGGTTTTGTGAATTACAAAAATAGAGATGGAATTGAAATTTTAAAAATTTAATTTGATGACATTGATGAAATAGAACAAATTTGTCGTTGTTCAGCTAGATTTTTGCTCGTGAAAGACTTATATGTTCGCCGAAAACAGTTTCCTATTTGTTTGGCATATGCGGTGACAATTCATAAGTCTCAAGGTTTAAGTGTAGATAGCGCTTTGGTGAACATTGGAAGTTCTGTGTTTAAAGAGGGTATGGCATATGTGGCTTTATCACGAGTCAGAACTTTATCAGGATTGTACTTGATTGAGTGTGATGAAACAAAGATTTGTGCTGATCTAGATTGTGTTAAAGAATACAATAGGTTAAGAAGAGAGTATGCTCCACATTTGCCTCAATATCCTCTGATTGAAAAACGTGTGGTAGGCCGAAAAAGAAGAAATGAGAGTAATTGCAGTGAGGTATCAGCAAAAAGGCATAAAGTAGATAAAAGTGTAATTGTAAAGAGAAACAAAAAGGAATCTGTTGAAGATGTTGTTGGATTTCAGTTTGAAAACAGTTCTGGTGTCAACTGCTATGCTAATGTAGTAGTTAATGTTGTTTTTTTTCTTCAAAATTTACAAAGACAGATTGTTGAAAATCGGGACGAACATTGTGCTGTTTATTGAATTCTGTGTTAGACAAATGTAGTAGTGATAGAGCAAAAATAGAAAGTGTTTCAGAAATTAGAAATCTTCTAGATATATGTTCAGGTCAAAATCAATTTTCACAGAATATTCAGCAGGATTGTCAGGAATTTTTAATGTATATGTTTGATGTATTGCAAGATGAAGGAGTAGATATAAAAAATCTATTTGACCTTTCTTATCAATGGCAACATGACTGTGATAACTGTGCTTCATCAAGTACTACTAGAATAGACTCTGAAAGATTTATATATTTAACTTTACCAGACTGCAAATCAGTGTCTTTCAATAATCTAGTTAAAGCAGCGGATCACAATATGGTGTGTACCCAATGTAAGTCTGCAATGCTGTCCACATTATTTCTACAAAATTATGGTCACTATGTTATTTTAATGTTCCAACGATGTAGACCTGATGGAACTAAATTGACAACTTCTATTAAAAAGTTCGTGGCTTCTCAGTTATCGATATCAGGAAGAACCTTTGCAACTGTAGCTATTATTTTTCATGACGGTCCTTCTACAACATCAGGGCATTACACATGCTATTTAAAAACTTCTAAAGGTTGGACCCAATGTAACGACACTCATTTGACTTTCAAACAACGTTTGCCTTTTGGCTTTATAAATTCATACCTAGTGTTTTTACAGCCAAAATTTAGGTAAAGGTAATTGGCCTATGAAGACGGGAGGAGTACTCATATATACTCATACATCTGACACTATTTGGCCAAATGGAAAGGTGTAAGAATGAGTAAAGAGTCATGACTGAAAAAAAGGAGTATATTACAATTTTGAAAATATTTCAGATGTTCTTGGAGCTTTTCTTGTAGAAAGTCGATGAAATTGATTTCTAAGTGAACAGCAAAGTACTATGCAACGAGAAAAGGACCTGCGTGATATACTATTTGGCCTCAAGGAAAAGTAAGTCAATCAAAGATTAGCGTACATTTGTCATTTGTCAGTATATAAGGTTTTTTTTAAAACACAATCTTTTAGATTGTGGTTTTTTTCCCACTGTCATATGATGAGTAATTTGAACTCACTGCTTTAAGTGAAATTCAATATATTCTGAGAACAGCAAAAATAAACTATGTAACATGTTGTAGAAGTTATTCTATACTTTGGATTGTGTAAATTAAACTGTATTCCCATTCTCTGACATCCACTCTCCCTCGCTTATCTTTGTTTGCTCCTTACTTTTGACCTCTTCTCTCTATTTTTCGTTCACTACTTCTCTGTGCTCAGTGCCTCACTCTACTTGTGTTATTTTCACTTGTGTTTATCTACCTTCTATTACTTCTTTTACAACAACTTCACTGCTCCTCTCTCATCGTTCTTCATCCCATTTCTTTCTCTGGTTCCGTTACTATCCATCATTTCCTTTCTTTCAATGTCCTTCTCTTTACTTTCATCACTAAATTATTTTCTCTCAGTACCACTGTTTTAGTCGTCTTCTCCTCTCTTTCCTTTTTTTTCCTCACTTACTTTTTTTCTTTTCTCACTCATTGTACTCCACCTCACTCAGTTTTTCTCTTAGTGTGTCTACCTTATAACTTCCTCAGTCCATTTCCTTCAATTGTTGTTTATTATTCTGTCTCCCTTCATCCTTTCACTCTATGACTGTTCTTCACTTACTCTCAGTTATCTTCTATTCCTCATTCTTCTAAATGCATCCTTAATTAGACTGTTTTCTGTCTCAGTCATTATCTTTTTACTTACTTCTGTTTCCTGATTTAGTTTTCCTAACACACATTGTTTAAGTATCTTTCTTACCTTCAGTTCATTTCTCTGTTCTTCTCTCTTTTATCTTAGTGAATCTATATGCCTTACTCTTTGTAATTTGCTCTCCTTCTATTTCTTTTTCCCTCTTTTTGTCCTTCTTCCTTAGTTTATTTCCCTTTCTGTGTTCATCACTCTAACTTTATTTCTAAAGAGTGTTATGATGTTTTTAGCTCTTCATTTGTATCTTTTAATTTAAAATACATATTTGACTAATTATAACTTATTTTTTTTCTCTCTTTCACAGATACCAACTGTAGTAAAAAAAAATTAAAGTTACATTTATTATATGGTAAGTATGACTAAAAAAATGTAGTTTGTTATCACCCTTTGCTTTAAGGTCACTAACATTTTCTCAATCTACCTCACTCCTGTGTTTTTACTCTGCTTCTCTCACTTATTCTTATTCTCCATGTTTACTCCCCTTTCCCTATTTACCCTCTCATATTCAACTTCTTTTGATCCCTATTCTTTACTTCAATTACCCTCTGTTCCCTTCCTTTGCTTCTTCACTCATTCTCTTTTTCTTAATTATTTACCTTACTCCTACACATATACCTCACCCCCCTCCCAACACATACACACACCTGTAACATACACCCCACACACACACCACACACACACCTCATACACACAAAAAAACCTCCCACACACACTCCTCAAAAACACACACACATTCCATACAGACACATACATCGAACACATATACACCCCACACTCATACACTTCTCACACATATTTCACACACCCTCATCTCTAACCACACCAAAACACTCCACACAACCACACCCACAGACACACCTTACACACCCACACTCCGACCTACACCCACTGACTCCCTGTAAGTCACACACACTGCATTACTTATCTTTTTTTGCTGTTTTACTCAAGCCCATTCAGGTACTGTTTCCTTTACTCTCTTTGTCCTCTCTCTTTGTCACTCACCATGTGTTATCCTAATTCAATATTTCTCCCTCTTTCACCCCTCTTTACTTATACTATGGGTAGCGCACCGGGGAGCGTAACAAGGGGAAAACCAAGAGAAACAGTAAAATAATATTTTAGAGTGCTTTGAGGTAGGGTAGCTGTTGTGTTGTGTGGGTGATTTACTTACTGCACTCCTTCCACTCCTTTTCTCAGTCCCTCTGTTCTCACAGTTCCTCACTCCCGTTCACTCAATCCGTCTCTCTTACTGTAATTGTCTCTGTTTCTTCACTCTTTCACTACTTGTTCATTATGCTTTCTCCCTGAAGTTCAAGCACACTACGTTATTTACATTTCTTTGCTGCTTCAATTATTCCATTTCTGTTACTTCTTCTTTTCTTCTTTAATTTTTTTCTCTCTGTCAATCCACATGTTTTAACTTTAGTCGATTTTATCCATCTTATTTCATCCCTCTTTAGTTATGCACACTATTTTTTCCTCTCTCTCTCCCTCACCAGTGTTATTTAAATCTGGTTCCGTTATTACCTTTTATTTGTACTTCATTTTTTCTCTTTCCTTTTACTCTTTACAGCCACTCACATTCTTCATGTGCCTCTGCTTTAGTATTCTTCTTCTCTCTTTCTTTGTTTCACAGCCTTATATTTTTTTCATTTTCTCTTACACTTTCTTATATCTTTTACACTGTTTTACTATGTATTACACAGTACCTATGTGTTGCTCTCTCTTGCTGTCTGTCTCTTAACATTACTCTCTCTTTCTCTTTCTCTTATGCTCTCCTTCTCTTGTTTTTTTTCTTTTTTTTTTATTGCGCGAACGGGGCGCTCTCCGGTGCGCGCACCGGGAAGCGCACCCATGAGAAAAATGAAGTCAAGAGTGCTAAAAATTTTAGTAATTTTTTAAAAATGGGAGGTAGTTCTGAAAAGAACTTTTTTTTTAATGTTTTTGTTGTTTTATATTTTTCTTTATTTTTCTGAACATTTTTTTTGTTGTATTTTGTGAACAATTTTATGTTTTTTTTGTTTTTTTGGGGGGGAACAACGAAAAACAGGCATTAGAAAGGGCTCAACAGGAGCAAAAAAAAATTTACTTCTGGGGCGTTTTGAGCAATTGTGGTTTTCAAATGCTCTATTAATTAAAATGATACTCATATTCCCATATGAAATTAGTTCACCACAATAAATGCACACTAGCTTCATGTGCACAAAATTCTGTTGAATATTTGGGACCGTCTCCCTCGCCTCTGGTCCCGAAAGAGTTTGCTGTGATGATGTACTGGCCACAGGAGTTCGTGGGTTATCCTGGAGGTGACGCAGCTCAGCAGCGCTGTAATTGATTGGATGCCACCTCTGCATGTGGCGGTGCATAGTATAGTTCCCAAAACTATACTTTTTGTTTGTACCTCTAGACAAAACATCTTTGCAAATGAGGCATGTGACATATCGTGCATTGACCTTTTTTTGGTCTTGAGGGTAAGAAAAAAATTGCCATATAAAATTGGCTATGTGGTGGGATTTCCGGGGCTCTTCCCGCAAGAACTGCCTCGGCTCTACGTCCTCTTCCTCTTCTTCTTCCTCTGGGTTTGGAAGGAACTGTGGAGGTGGTCCTTCTTTCCTAGGTGGTTGTGGTGGTGGTGGGGGTCCACCAGCTGCAGCTACTACAGATGTCATTATTTTAACAAGCAGAAACAGGTCTTCCTCTCACAAAGATGAAAGTCAGAGTGAGGAAAAAAGGAGGGGTTTTCATCATTTGGGAAAAAAATAGTTCTAAACCAATGAAAAGTGTTATTTACAGGTCACATGACCTGTCACGCTTGCGTTACGCGTCCCGCTCCACGCCCGGAGCGCTTCCGGTGTGCTGCGCTTCACGCCTTGTTCGCGCACCGGAGCACTTCCGAGTGCGCTAACGCGGCGCGTCATAAGACGCATTACGCGGCAACGCGATACGTCGCACTTACGCGACGCGTCACGATGTTGTTCTCAAACGCGGAAGTTGTGCAAACGGAACGTTTCCCGGTGCGCGGATCGGGTCGCGGCATAAAATTGAGCTAACGGGAAGCTACCCGGTGCGCGGACCGGTAGCGAAACTAAAAAAAAAAAAAAAAAAATTATATACATAAAAAAATCATATTAAATACATATAAAATATATTTTCCTTTAAAAGAAGAATACATTTAACAGCTTTTAATATTTGCTATTAAAAAAACATTGAAATTCACTGAAAAAAACCATAGGTTATAGACCATATATAGTTAGGAATTAGCATTTACAAAACCTTGAAAATTCACTGAAAAAACCATAGGTTATAGACCATATATAGTTGGGAATTAGCATTTATAAAACCTTATTTTACGCACACAAAACCATTGAAATTCGGATATATAGTTAGTTGCACTAACTATATATTTCGCGCACCCGCAATCCACTGCTGATGACGTCACATATTACATCATTCATGACATGGTCAGTGACATCACTGATGACATCACTGATGACATCTCAAATGGTGCGTCTCAATTTCCTCTGTGAGAGAGAGACTGTGTTTGTATTTAGAGGCTTGGTCCCGCCTCGAGACAGCACCACCACAAGTGAGCGCCGCATTGCCCGAACCTGGACCGCTGTTTTGTACTGCGCAAGCATCTGGGAAGCGAGCGCCCTCCGAGGACTGGACCTTGGAAGCGTCCTCACAGCTTCAAAGTGGCTGCGGGGATTCCGTGAAATAAAGCAGCATGAAGAAATCGGCACTGGTAATCAACAAAGGAGTAACAGCAATCTACTACAAAGACCAGCAGGCTTTGCGAGACTGAGAGCCTCCCGAGGCATCCACCAGAGGGCCAGACCCTTACAAAAACAATCAGCCCATCTGTGATGCTGTTACATCCTGTGATGCCGTCAGCACCCTCGTCCTTTGAAAAAGGTCTAGTAGAGACCGAAATGCATCAGGAGGTGCTTTTTGCTGCAATTGTGCTAATTAAAGCCTTTCAAAAACCACGGAATGGTGCGTCTCAATTTCCTCTGTGAGAGAGAGACTGTGTATATATATATATATATATATATATATATATATATATATATATATATATATATATATATATACATACTGGCGAACACCGTAAATGCATACAGACTCATGCACAAAATTTCTGACTTGGAGCACGTTTTGTGCTCTGTACCTGTTTCTGGCGTCTGAGGATTCCGAGGATTCAGGACTTGTTCTGTTAGATATATATATACATATATATGTATGTATCCACCAACAAGCTCACCAAATACTGCAAGCATGAGACACACTATATGTGTATATATATATATATATATATATATATATATATATATATATGTGTGTGTCTATATATGGCAGTCGCCAGTAGGTAGTTCTAGTTAGGACGGTAGGCAGATAAAATATAGAGTTTTAAATATCGATATACAATAATGTCGATGTTTAAATATCGAAGGGACATAATATAGAAGGTAAGTTATATCGATATGTTTAATATCGATGTTAGTAATATCGATGTTAGTAATATCTATGTTAGTAATATCGATGTTAGTAATATCTATGTTACTAATATCGATGTTAGTAATATCGATGTTACTAATATCGATTTTTGTATGATTTTTATGTATATTATTATGTATTTATTATGTATTTAATTTTTATTTATGTAATTTAAGTACATTTTGTATTTTAGTACCGTAGCGGGTTCTGGGTTTATAGGGGAATAGCGTGGGAAGTAATTTAATTATAGTAAATTAATTATTAATTGTTAGGAATTATAAATTAATTTTAATTAATTGGTAATTAATTTGTATTAATTGGTAATTAATTTTAATTAATTGATTAATTGATAATTATGTTCTGTAGCGGGTTATGGGTTTATAGGGGAATAGGGTGAGAAGTAATTTAAATGTAATTAAGTAATAATTTATTTTAATTTATAGTTTTGTAAATTATATTATTGTTAATTAATTATTAATTTGTAATTTATTATTAATAATTGGTACTTATTATTAATTAATTTTTACTTAATTATTTATTGCTAATCATGTTTTTAATAAATGTGTATTGGTATTTGTAAATAGTTTATATTTATTTAATAATTCATTTTTGTATTATTTTAAATTATTAATTTATTTATAAGTATGTCATTTTTACCTTCTACGCTATCCAATACTTTCCCTACTGTTGCACTCTCTGGAGTTGGAATAGTAATTTTTACCCCTACGCTATCCAACACTTTCCCTACTGTTGCACTCTCTGGAGTGGGAATAGTAATTTTTACCCCTACGCTATCCAACACTTTCCCTACTGTTGCACTCTCTGGAGTGGGAATAGTAATTTTTACCCCTACGCTATCCAACACTTTCCCTACTTTTGACCTCTGGAGTGGGAATAGTAATTTTTTCCCCTACGCTATCCAACACTTTCCCTACTGTACTGTTGCCCTCTCTGGAGTGGGAATAGTAATTTTTACCCCTACGCTATCCAACACTTTCCCTACTGTTGCACTAACTGGAGTTGGAATAGTAATTTTTACCCCTATGCCATCCAACACTTTCCCTACTGTTGCACTAACTGGAGTTGGAATAGTAATTTTTACCCCTACACTATCCAACATTTTCCTTACTGTTGTTTTTTTGGGAGTTGGAATAGTATTTTATTCTCTCTGTTACTTAATATTTTTTGTATTGTTTTAGTTAATGTAGTATATAATTAATTTAAAAAATATTAAAAATATTTTTTTTTTAAATTTGTTTTGCATAATTATTTAATTTTTATATATGTTATTATTTTATCTGTATAGATGAATTTGTAATATATATTGTTTTTAATTATTTATAAGTCATTACAATAAATATTACAACTGATTATTAAGTATATATATTATATTTGTTTATTTTTTTATTACATTATGTATATTACATTATGTATATTACTTATTAATTTTAAATAATATAATATATTTTGTACTATGTTTATTATATTTGTAAGTCTTTGTTAATTAATTTTACATTTGTTTTTATTTAAAAAAATGATATTTAAAAAAAAACTATATTTTTGACATCGATATATTTTTTTTGAAATTTTTGTACTTACCTTTTTGTAGAGAGGATCTTGATATTTTTGACATCGATATTAGTGCTCCGATATTTTTGTAGGTCGATATTTTGTCTTTCTATATTTTGTCATAGATCCAGTTAGGACCTTGTTTCTATTCCAAACCGTTTTCTCTTTTCCCAATAACTTTGGCGCCGGTTGACGAATCTTCGTGAAATTTCCAAAACTAGTGGGGCGCTCAGGTCAGCTCCTATCTTGAAAGTTTCGGCATGATTCGGCAAGAGGGCAGGGAAAAAAGGGGGTCCCAAAACGTGTTTTCTCCATGGTAATTCCGATAGGAAACTTTAGACACGGCTACAGCCCGAACTGCTGAACGGAATTACACCAACTTTTGCAAAAAGGTAGCCTTTGTTTCAGAAAGAACTCTTTTCGTTAAATGGTGTAAATCTGTTCAGCAGTTCCTGAGAAATTCAAGAAAAAGAGGTGAAAAAATGCATTTCCCATAGGAAACTTTAGACACAGCTATAGCTGGAACTGCTGAACGGAATGACACCAAATTTGGCAGAAAGGTAGTGCTTGGTTCGGAAAGCACTCTGTTTCTTAAATGGTGTAAATCCATTCAGTAGTTGTTGAGAAAATCAAAAAATAAAAATATCAAGGATGTCATGGAGGCGATGAACGGAGACCTCCCTTGAGCATAAGATGGACACCATGGCTATTGATGTGATTCTTATGTTATGTTATGTTGTTATGTTATAACGTTTTATTGAGCGCAAACAGCTGCCCCAGCAACGAGGCGTCCCCGCGCTAAACTATAACAAAACCAAGAGGGGGAGATGGAACAGAGAGGCAATAAGAAATTAGAATGGGGAGAAAAGGAATGTTTTGATCGATTTGCGGAAGGCGAGCAGATTAGTTATGGAACGAATGTGAGATGGGAGGGAGTTCCAGAGCCTTGCCCCCAGGACTCTGAAAGAGCGACCGCCCATTCTGCTTAGCCTTATACGTGGGGTAACAACCAAGTTTTGACCCAAGGAGCGTAGGGCCCGCTGAGGGGTGTAGGGCTCTAGGAGAGGACGCAAGAGACCAGGACAGTCAGTCTTGAGAATTTTGAAGACCGTAGTGAGGGCTTTAAACTGGACTCGGGCTTCTATGCGTAGCCAATGTAGTTTCTGGATGGTGTTTCTTGCAGAACACCTTCGGGGGAGGCCTACAACTGCCCTGGCGGCAGAGTTTTGAATACGTTGAAGCCGCATCATCTCAGCTTTATTAAGGCCGAGGAAAAGGACATTGGCGTAGTCCAGTCGAGCCAGGATGGTGGATTGGACTATTAGTTGACGCGTATGGCGATCAAAAAAGCCAAGAATAGGATGAAGGTTCCTCAACAGGCCCACACAGGTGGCAGCCAGTGTCTTAGTGTGGGTCTGGAAGGTAAGGGATGCATCCACCCAGACACCAAGGTTTTTTACCACGGTTTTGGGGGGGGGGGGGTCGGGCCCAATGCGGACGGCCACCAGTGATCAGTCCAGTAGTCAGGGTTTTTGCCCAAAAGCAACACCTCTGTTTTGCCAGCGTTCAGCTGGAGGCAGTTGTGTGACATCCAGCGAGCAACTGCCTCTAGCCCGTTCTTAAATCTCGCCGCTGAGGTCGAGGGACCCTCAGTCAGGGAAATGACGAGCTGGGTGTCGTCGGCGTACGACACTAGTGTCAGGTCCCATTCTTTTGCTATTTCGGCGAGAGGCTGTACATAAAGATTGAATAGGGACGGGCTGAGCGCCGAACCCTGGGGGACGCCTTGCTCTATAGGGTGAGGCTCTGATATAAACGGGGGGGCAGAGACCCGGAAGGACCTGTCAGTTAAAAATGAACGGAACCACTCTAATGCAAGGTCTTTAATACCAATGTCTTCGAGACGTTTTAATAAGATGGAGTGGGAGACCGTATCAAAGGCTGCGCTGAGATCGAGTAAAATCAGCGCAGCACTTTGACCGGCGTCCAAAATGTTCCGTAAGTTTTCAATGGTGGTCAGCAGGGCGGATTCGGTGCTGAATCCTGGTCTAAAACCATTTTGTGAGGGGTCTAGAATTTGGTGTTGCGTCATGTAGTTGGCTAGGACCTTGTTCACATGGGCTTCTGCCAGTTTGGAAACCCATGGGAGCAATGAAATTGGTCTGAAGTTTCCTGGTTGTAATGGGTGTAGGTTAGGTTTTTTTTATAATTGGAGAGACCCAGGCCTGCTTCCAACACGTGGGGACCACTGCTGAGGAAAATGATAGATTAAGTAGGATAGTCAACGAAGGAAGGAAGAACTCGAGAGATTCTAGAAATTTGGCGGGTCTCATGGCGTCTGTGGGCGAGCCGGATTTGACTTTGGCGCACAGTTTGGCGAGTTCGTCAGAAGTTAAGCTGGGGATAAGAGACAGACTGGGACTGTCTGACGAGGGCTCACGTGGTTTGGAGGTATCCGAAAGGATCTGAGGGAAGGAGGTGTAGATTTTCTTTACCTTTTCCGTAAAGAAGGTGGCAAGTTCCTCGCATTGTTGTGCGGAGGTTATGCCCGAGGTAGGAGTAGGACTGTCTTTAAGTTTTTGAACAAGTTCAAAGATAGTTTTTGAAGGGTTCTTACTGGAGCTAATTGTTTCGGCATAGAAGGAAGCACGGGTGGTGCGCACCGCCTTGTGGTATAACCTCAATTTTAGCAGGTAGGCAGCTTTATCGGTGTCCTTGTAATCTCTCCTCCACTGGCGTTCAGCCCTTTTGCAGTCTTTCCGCATGGTTAGAAGATTTTCGTTATACCATGGGTTAGATGGCGTATTGCGGGTTTTAGTCCATTTTGCTGGTATTAGGGAGTCTAGTCCTAAGTTAATCCAATGTTGAAAGGCCGCGTATGCGGAGTTAATATCTCCGTCTGAGAGGTTAAGGTGGAGGTTACCTAGTTTGCTGGTAAGGTCGCTAGGAGCCAGTTTATGCCACGGCCTCTTATATCGGGAACTGGAAGTGTTTTTCGCAATCGAGTCTCTGGTCTTCAGGGTGAATTTGATAAGGGAATGGTCAGTCCACCCCATGGGTTTAGGGGGGGCAGCCGAGGCATCTGGAAGATTGGAAAACACAGGGTCCAGTAAATGCCCGGCCGAATGAGTGGGAGTTAGAATGAGTGGGTTTAGCTGAAGGGCCGTGAGGTCCGCCTGAAAGTTCTTAATGGTATGGTCAGTCAGGGAGTCGAAATGTAAATTAAGGTCTCCCAGGATGGTAAAATTGGGAGAGGATATCACTAAAGTGTGAGCGACATCTAGGAGTTCCTCAATGAACCTGGCAGTGGGGCCAGGGGGCCGGTAGATGTATAATCCGGAGAGGGTGAACTGGGGATTGGTGGAGATTTTAAATCTTGCACTTTCACAGCCCCAAATGGCTTCCTTTTCAAAAGTGCAGTTGTAAGACGATTTGTAGACAACAGCTATCCCCCCCCCCCTGGAATCTCTATTAATGGTTTTTATGGAGAAACCCTCGGGCAGCGAGAGATTTAGGATGCTGTTTTGGTCATCGTGGAGCCAGGTTTCACAGATAAACATAATGTCAGGATGTTCCTCTGTTATGAGAGTGAACACCTCGGCGTGGTGTTTCACAAGAGATCTGACATTAAGTTGGAGAATGGAAAGAGAGTGTTGCTTATAAGCAGTGGTATTGTGGCTAAATAGCCCGGGTAAGGGTGTCTGAAAACAACATGACTTACAGTACAGACCTGTTTGTCCTAGGCAGCCTTCAAGTTTGTTGCATCTTGAGTCTGGTTTAAGTGCAAGGAGGGATTTTCTATCGTACTGGAGTTTAGATGATGCAGGTTGAGCAGGGGGACTGGCAATAGGCGATGGTCTGGCGATGACGGGCGCAGACGGGCTTGCCTTAGGCGCGCCTTCGGCGCGCAAACGGCGCTCCCGCTGCGCTCGTCCGCTGCGCTTGCGTGGGAAACACATTTTAGGGGAGAGGAAAGGTGGGCGTGGCCTATCAGGTGGGTGTGGCCTCGCGGCTGGCGATGGCGGCAGAAGTCAACAAACACCACAAAACAGCGCTAAAATCTGCTGAAAGTGGAATGCTTTAGTGGCAGGCAGCCCAGCACAGAGCTCAGGGCAGGAAACAAAGTTTTAAAATATGTGAAACAAAAGATAACAGATTAAAACAATTTGCGTGTATTTCCTCCGGCTTCCGCCTCAGAGGTGAAGTTATAGAGGGTGGACTTAAGGAAACTAAACGAAAAGGTCAAGCAGGTGGAGATCACCACTGCGAGTTTGGTCAGAGATGTCGCCCAGCTCCATGGAGAGGTTTGTGAACTTCAGGACTCCCGTAAACTCACAGACCTAAAGCTTGACGATTATGAAGGCCGCCTGGGACGTAATAACCTCCGCATCCTGGGTGTTCCGGAAAAAGAAGAAGGTCAGTCCCCTGACTTGTTTATTGAGGACCTCATCCTGAAACATCTTCATCCCAAAGGTCCCAATAAGTTCTTTGTCATTGAGCGGGGACTTAGAGTCCCGGGCGGCCACCCCAGACCGGTCGCTCCCCCGCGGCCGATCCTTGCAAGGTTCTGAACTTTCGAGACAGTGACGTCATTCTCCAGAGCTCCAGGGCCGGGCCCGCTCCGTTTTGAAAATGCGGACATAACCTTTTTCTCAGACTTCACGCAGAGGGTGCAAAAACAAAGGAGGTCCTTCCTCTCTGTGAAACGAATGCTTCGAGATAAAGGTCTGAAGTATGCGATGATTTTCCCAGCACGCCTCCGGGTTGAGGCGGACGGGAAAGCCTGGTTTTTTGACCGCCCAGAGGTAGTGGCGGACTGGATTGAGTAACTGGGAGGAAGAAGCCTTGGTGATCATGCCGGAAGGGAGAGTGAAGACGTTTACCCAGCCTAAGGAGAGTTCCGCAGTGACATTGGGTCCCGGGTTGAGTATGTTGGGCGCGGGGTGGCGGAGTAAGAGGGGGGGGTTTGGGTAGGAAATCCTGTTTGTGATACTTAATTACTGTGGTCCCCCTTTTAGACCTGACACATCTGGTTTGATGAGGTGGTATATCTGACTGTTGGGGATAGGGAGGCTGAGCGCTCTATTTTTCCCTCCCCTTTTTCCTCTACTTTTAGTTTTCCCAGGGCGACAGGCACTGCAAGTTTTCAATGGGCAGTTTCAGGCCCAGAGTGCAGGGAAGCAGGGATGGGGGTTGTTGGGTTGGGGTGTTTTGTTTGGTTTTGGTTAAATTCAATGTACCAGCAACATCTATTGTTATTCCTGCGGAGGAGGTGAATATACGTGTTGCTGCTCCCGTGATGAGAGCAGAGATATCTCCGAACCAGATATGGTGAAACAGGCAGATGTAGGGATTAATGTGCTAAGTTGGAATGTCAATGGGCTGGTGGACAAGATCAAGCGTAGTGTCGTTCTTTAGTATGTAAAGCGCCAGGCCCCAAATGTTGTTTTACTTCAAGAAACCCTTCTCATTGGTAATGCATGCAAAGCCCTACATAGAGGGGGCTACACAATGTTGGCTCATGCAGGATTCACCTCCAGTTCGAGGGGGGTGGGTATTATGGTGAGGAAATCCCTTCCCCTAGCGGTGCAGTCAACCTGGATAGACAATCTGGGATGGTATGTACGGGACTCGAGCACCTGGGAGGGTCACCACATCATACTACTATCAGTTTATGTGCCTCCTGGCCTTCAGATCACCACCATCAGAGATCTAGGGACCATTACTCACTATCCCGGAGAGTTTGTTGAAATTGGGTCTGAGAGAAACGGGGATGGGGTTGACCCTACACAGGGGAAGTGCGCAATGTGCCCAGGCTCTTATATGGAAGACGAGAGACACATTCTTTTTTTCTGTCCAGCGTACGATAAAGCAAGGAAAAAATGGGTTAAACCTCTGTGTAACACCCTAGGAATAAGAACATGTTCCCAGGCCTATAGGATTGCAAAGACTAATACCCTACAAACTGTTGTATTTAGCATTAGTAGATTTCTCCTCTCAGTTTATTTTTCTAGAAGGAAGGTTGGTCAACCATTATGAGTAGTCAAATTATGCACATACTTCTCTAACCAAAATGGTGTATGACTTTGTCCCTCGTTATCAAATGCAAATGGTGACAAATTTATCCTTGTGTACATATGTATACTTATTCTGTACTGAAAATGGTTTTAACACTTTGTATATATGGACATATTTTAAATTGTAGTATGCAATATATGTGTTGTATGTTATGCTGTATGTTTTATATGCATCTTTTATGGCTGGATCAGTCGAAATAAAGAACAAATTGAATTGAATTGAATTGAAATTGGGAGGAGACCTCAACTCAGTAGTTTCGGGTGAGTTGGATCGGCATCCTCCCCGAGTTCTTAGCCCTGCCGCATGTTGGCTTCCTGAATTTCTTGAGACCTTGGGGCTGGTAGATGGATGGCAGACTTATCATTGAAACACGATGCAACACATCAGCCACACTGGGGCACATGGAAGCCTCTCGCATATAGATTTGTTTTGGTCCCCGCATCTCAGGCTGCCCATATCCATGAGATCAGGCATCTAGCTAGGGGTATCTCTGACCACTCACCAGTCTGGCTCCACATGGTCCTTAACTATAAGCAAGTGGGACGGGTGGCCCCCATCAACCCATGGTACTCTAGAGACCCAAAGATTCGTAAAACACTCCTCACTGCAATCGATAACTACTTTATGGATAATGAAGGAAATGATGATCCGGGGTCAAGCCCTCTCCCTGATTTCTGGTAAAAAGAAAGACCGTTATAGAGAGATGGTGACCATTGAGGCTGAACTTAGCCAGCTAGAAGCTGACCTGGAATCTGAGGTCACACCGGACAAACTCCACTATTTAAAACTCCGACAGCAAGAATACAGAGCACTAGCTACTGACCAGGCAAATGCCTTGGGAAAAGCTGTGCAAGGGCAGATATATGAAATGGGTGACAAGGCCGGAAAAATTACTGGCATGACTGGATAAGAAGGAATGGGCTAGCCATCTAGAGCCAGGGCAGGGGGCGGGCTTATTACAGACCTGCAGGCAATCGTAGACATTGCCTTGCCCAAACTCCTGGCTGAAGACCGCGACTTTTTGGACAGTGACTTGTCCAATGATGAAATAGCAAAAGCAATAAGGTTCATCCGATCGGGTAAGGCCACTGGCCCTAATGGGTTCCTGATTGAATTATACAAACTTAAACCGGACAAGCTGGCCCCTTATCTTAGGGGTATGTATGAGGACTCCAGGAAAAAAGGGTTCCAACCAGTGGATCAGAGCACGGCCACCATTATCAACATTCACAAGGAAGGGAAACCTAACTCTGATTGTGGTTCATACAGACTGATCTCCCTCCTCAATGTGGAACCCAATATTTTGGCCAAATTATTGGTCGACCGTCTGATTACAGTTATTGAGAATCTAGTCCATTCAGACCAATCGGGGTTTATTCCGCATCGCAATACTGCACTTAACCTGCGAAGGGTACATGGGGTACTGGGCAGAGCGGCTTTCATCCTAGAACCAGCTGTAATAGTCTCCCTAGACGCCACTATGGCCTTTGATACAATTGAATGGCCGTATCTCTGGGCAGTGCTGGAGAAGTTCGGGTTTGGCCCAAACTTCATTCGATGGGTACAGCTCCTATATGCTAACCTGCTAAGTAGTGGTCAACAACAAAATATCCGCCACCTTTGAGCTGGGCCGGGGGACACGGCAAGGGTGCTCATTGTCCCCCCTCCTATTTGCCCTATCCTTGGAACCATTGGCGGCGTGGATACGCAAGGATCCGATGATCCGGGGCATGCGCTGGTCCCCATATTGGGAAGACCGCATCTCTCTCTACGCAGATGATATCCTGCTTTACTTGACTTCTCCGAGACGGTCCTTGATTGTGGTTTTAGATATTCTTGCCATCTTTGGCAGGTTCTATGGGTACTCTATCAATTGGGGCAAATCTTTGTGGTTTGTTTTGGCTGGAAAGCCACCCGTCCCACCGAGGGGATGCACAATACAGCTATGTTCCAATGGCTTTAAATATCTGGGGATTTTTCTCTCCCTAAACTCATTGCTCTGTTATTCCCAAAACCAACTCAGCCTGAACGCTCTTAGATGTTTATTGAATATCTGGGACCAGAATGATTTAAATGACTGCCTGCTACAATGGGCCACTTTGGGGCTTATGCTTGCCAAAAGAAACATTGCTCAGAGGTGGGGGGCATCTCGGCCTCCGGAGGTGGTCAACTGGAAGAAAGACCTAGACTGGTCGATGTTTAGAGAAAAAACTGTATATGTAGCCCGTGGCTGCCCTAAGAAGTGGGCGCGTGTGTTGGGCATGTGGAATTCATATCGTGGAGATATATGTCAGCCACCTTTCTCCCCCATTGAAGAGGGCCACCCCTTGCCCTAGACATTCGGAATGACCTTTTTGCACTAATTGATGTACCCTATTGCCAACTTGTGATTCTCTTATTACTCCTCTGTAATGTGATTGATATGCTGGTGCTGATTAATAAAAAGTTTTGATAAAAATAAAAAATCGATATATAGAGGCACGGAGGATCCGCGCACACTCCCGATCACGAGCTGCATTCTAATTAGCTGTCAACAGTAAAACAAACGCGCAAAATTAGAAAAGGGGGCAGGGTAGAAACACCCTGACCCCCTAGGCCTGCTCAGGGGGTCCCACAAGGACCCCCAGGGCCCAAAAAAGAATTTTTGTAAACAAAAAATCGTCTGAATTCGCGCTGGGGGCGCGAATCTGCCCAAAGCAATTTTTAATAAATGAAGCGGGGACTCCCGCGCTTCTTTTAATTTAAGTCCCCCCAGTGGGACAGGTCCCGGGGGCAGTGAAAAGCATGTGTGGGGGACCCCAATCCCCCCCACACTTCCCCAGGGACTGCCACCCCCCCAGGGCTTTGTATAAATATTTGCGGGGGGCACATGGCCCCCCGCAGCCCCGGGGAACGACAACCCCCGGAGCTTGTTTTTTTATAGTTTGGGGGGCTTCTTTTTAAAAAAACAAATGTACCTGTGTGGGGGGGCTCGAGTCCCCCACATGCCCTGGGGACCGCCACCTCCCCGGAGCGCTAATATACAATGTCAGGGGTCTGTTACGGACCCCCAAGCCCCGGGGAACACCACCTCCCCGGGGCTGTGCCATAGGTGAGAGGGGGGCCGCGCCGCCTCCCTCTTGGAGCCAGTGATGGGCCTGGGGGCCGCCATCACCCAGGGCCGGCTCCTGCAGTGTCCCATGGTGCCCACCCCGGGATACTGCTGTTTGCAATGACAGGGCGGGAGCCTTGCAGCTCCCGCCCTTTCCTTGCAGACTCTGGTTTGGTTTTTGGAAGAGAGAACCTGCTCTCTCTTCCAAAAACCAAACCAGATTACTTTTCCACACGAGGAGCTGCATGTCAGCAGATCCCTGGGTGGAAAAGCAATGCCGGCTCGCGCAGGAAATGGGGAGCCAGCGGGACCGTGGGATAATGGGGACCCCTCATGACCCCCAACGAGAAGCCAGGGGACCCCGGGGCCATGATTGGATAATAATACTTTATTTTTTAAACCATGCAAAGGCCGGCCCCGGGGGATGGGGTCCCCGGGGCCATAAATGGCCTGAGGAGGGGGGTCACGCCTCCCCCCTCCAATTATTTAAAAAACAAAACACTGGCCATGCCCTGGGGGATGGGGTCCACAGGGCCAATAAAATAGGAAAGGAAGGGGGGCCATACAGCCCCCTTTAAAAATGTTTTTTTTTAAAAAGACCTGCATCACTCTGCAACCGTGCCCCATGGCGCGTTGTAAGATGGAGAACTAATTCCCCTTGAATACTGGGGGTCCCTGGGGGGCACCTAGCCCACTAGGAACCTCCAGTATGCGCCAGGGAGCTGCGTTGCAGAGAGGTGTTCAGAGCCACGCCCCTTTTTACACCTCTCTGCAGCGCAGCTCTGTGGCACTTACTGGTGGTACCTGGTGGGCTAGTTGGACCCCGGGAACCCTCAGGATTCAAGGGGACTTTATCCCCCAACTTAAAACGTGCCATGGGGCGCGTTTGCACAGTGGTGAAGGGAGAAGGCAGGGCCTGAGGTGACACGTGTGCAAACACACCCTGTGGCGCGTTTTAAGTTGGGGAATTAATTACTCTTCCATTCTGAGGGTCCCTGAGGTCCAACTAGCCCACCTCGTACCTCCAGTAAGCACCACAGAGCTGCGTTGCAGAGAGGTGTAAAAAGGGGCATGGCCTCCGAACACTTCTCTGCAATGCAGCTCCCTGGCGCATACTGGAGGTTCTTGGTGGGCTAGTTGGCCCCCAGGGACCCTCAGGATTGAAGAGTAATTAATTCCCCAACTTAATAAGTGCCACGGGGCATGTTTGCACACATGTGACCTCAGGCCCAGCCCCCCTCCCTTCACCACTGTGCAAATGTTAATTTGGGGAATTAATTCCTCTTGAATACTGATGGTCTCTGGGGGCCAACTATCCCACCAAGTACCTCCAGTATGCACCAGGGAGGTGCGTTGCAGAGAGGTGTTCAGAGGCCACGCCCCTTTTTATACCTCTCTACAACGCAGCTCTGACACGCTTACTGGAGGTACCTCGAGTTCTTTCTGCACATGTCTTGCTTCTTCCTGCATAAATAACTTCCTAAATAACTTTGAACAGTATATGAGAGCAAGCGATAATCTAAATATTTTAAACATTTATATATTTCTAACTGTACTTAACTTATATTATGATAAATATATTTTGTCAAAATCGAGTCAGGTGCGGCCTCCTTGTGCGCTCGGTGCGCGATTGCCATGTGACCTTAAAAAAAACATTTGATTGCTTCATAACATTTCCCATTGTAACAGTTGGACAAACCCACCCATTTACTCATTCTCTCTCCAGCGTTTGATGAGAGACACCTCTTCTGCTTAGAAAGCTTTTTTGATTTTTTTTTCCTGTATACACATCTCTTATACTACACACAACATACAACGATCATCTTGATCAATATTCATGGTCTGTACATTAGCCTTCCACGTGTGATTGCCATGCATCTCAAACGTTACATTAAAAAACAAATATGTGTTACACAATGCCCCTGGTGTGTGTGTTTGTGCACATTATTGTGCTCCTTTTCGGCCTGGGTGTTTGTGGTTCTAAGAAGTATCAGGAGCCATGGGCAGAGTGCACCTCCTAGATCACGTGACAAACAGTAAACAGAAATGTGTACATTTCTTTTGCTGTACGCTCTGTTGTCAGGCTTTACCAATTTAGTAGTGTGTTATATGTGAGACTTTCAGATTCACATTTGACATGCATTGCTTGACTGTAATGAGTGTTATCACTGTGTATGACGTAGCCTCACTGCTGATCCTCCCTCCATCCGAGCACATTCACATGTGTACGCTTCGCGATAGCAACACTTTCAATAATACCGCACACCATTGACATGCATATCTGCACATATCCACAACCTTGACAACGACATGTGATGTTCGCCATTCAATCTTTTCAAATACCATCTCATTAGCGATAGTTGCTGCCCTTCCGACACATGCTAGACTAACGTAAATTGCACAATCTGCGAGGTCAAAACTACAAAAGAAACACACATAAGTACACTTCCTGGCAAGGCAGGAACTGAACAACGCCAAGGTCCCCGGAATAATTATTCACACCCCTATGCTGGCCTGGCGTACGCAAGCCCAGCCCACTTTGTGTACGTATAAATAGGATAACCCCGACGCCGCATGTCCCTCTTCTTCCACACTGCATCCACCTCGCATATCACAATGCACAATAAAAAAAAGGGATCCATGAGGTGTACACGATCCTGGCAATCAATGCTGGTTCTAAATTGTGAGCCCTACTGCCCGTCGTCTTTGAAAGGGATCCATGAGGTGTACACCATCCTGAAATCATCAATCCAGCTGAATTGTGAGCACTGTTGCCCGTAGTGTTTGCTCACACTACAATGACAGCAGGTGAGCAGAGCGGCCTGGGTGCACAGGACCTCCAAATGAGCGCGGTGCGGTGGGAGGCGTGGGGTGCATCAACTTGGCTGCACAGGTGCAAACAAGCGATGTTGCCGTGCGTAATGATGTGATCTCTGACCTGATACAGGCTCATCTCTGTCTCATTTTAAAGAACTGCTGGACCGTACTGTAGGCCTGAGCCAGCGGGCAGCTCTGCCCTACAGACACCTGTTGAGCGCGGTGCTGCGGGAGGGGTGGGGTGCATCGGCCTGAGTACGCATGTGCGAATAAACGATGTTGCCGTGCGTAATGATGTGATCTGACCTCATTCAGTCACATCTCGGTCTCATTTTAAGGACCTGCTGGACCATACTGTAGGCCGGAGCCAGTGGGCAGCGCTGCCCTACAGACATGTGGCGTTGGCTTTTAGGGCACTGTAGTGAGCTTGTTACTAAGTGTACATGCACACAGCCTGGTGCCACTGCATTACACACGCACATTATGCTTCTACCATGCGCTCTGTTCCTTTCTATGTGAACCTTCGTATAATGTATTATTATTTAACCTTGTGATTCTCTTGCACTCCAACTCCTCTTTGAACTACGATTACCACTAACAGTTGGTAGATCGTACTTCAAAAACAAAGGATGCACTCAACTGCTGTTTTCTATCAAGCTTGAAATAAACCTTCATTTACCTCCAGGCATTTCCACCATTAAATTATTTCTCCCTTTTCAGACACTGAATTGATTGGCTCAAGATGGGCGGAGCGGTAGCACACCCTGCGATGGCGCCCTTTGCATTCTGACGCTTTCCAGCGTGGTATCAAGCCACCGTCCCGGACTAGAGACCTGCTCTCCTACCGTACAACCCTACCCCAGACTCGCAGCATGCACCAACACGTCATGGGACACACCGGTGGTGGCAGGTGAGCAGTGAAACCTCAGTGTGCGGGACCTACAATTGAGCACAGTGCTGGGGAAGGAGCTGGGATGCACAGGTGCATGGAAGCGATTTTCCCGTAGCTAATAATGTAAGACTATATTATGAAAGAACGGCGATAACATTATCGCAGCTTTAGCGACAGGAAACTACCGCTAAAGCGGCGATAATGGGCTTGATAATATGCCCTTATGAATTCCCAGAGAAGCCCGGGTGTGAACCTGGGCTTCTCTGGAAATTCACAAGGGCATATTATCAAGCTCCTTATCGCTGCTTTAGCAGCAGTTTCCTGCCGCTAAAGTGGCGATAATGTTATCGCCCTTCCGTGATAATATGGCCCCTAATCTCTGGCCTCATATGTTTCATTTTAAGGACTTGCTGGACCACACTCTTACTCGCGGACCCCAGCGTCCTAGACAAACGGGTGACGGGAGGGTACACACTAAGGGCTGTGTGCAGTAGGCCGACGCTCTGTCACCTCCTCCCTCTCTTCTTTTGACTCTCCCTCCCCTTCTCCCTTCCACCCACTCCCCCTCCCTCCCATTCTAACTATCGTCCTTTCATTCGGACTACCTTTTTTTTACCTCTTCCGCATAGCACACATACTTATGTTTCATGTTTGTCTTGCAGGTTTTCTACGCTGCTTCCACTGGAGTCCAACCCACGTTTATTAAACTTACGTTTCTATTTATTTGTGTTTTAATAAAGGTTACTTTCTTTTTCAAATAAATAACTGAGTGTATAAGTCTTCTTTTTCTGACTACACTTGTCTATAGTTTATTGTGAAAATCATCTGTTTATAGGAGATTATGATGGCAAACCTTTGTAATATTACAGTGCACCTACCAAACATAATCTAACTGATTATCACACAAATGAAGTCTGGGTAATTCTACAACTTCAAGAGTTCTATGAGTTTATCACTTTATAACACCATGAGTACTGCCCGTGTGATTACAGAACCAATAAGACACTGCCTAGGACCACCGAGGCTGCAGGGACTGCCGAGGCACAACTTGCATATTTAAGTAAAGCCCCAGAGTGTGGCAATCCCCAGACTTCAGTTGGCCTCGAACCCCCCGAACAATTAGTAAACAATACCCGGGAAGGTGGTGGTCCCCTAGGCTGCAAAACGTCTCTGTGCCCTTCCGCGCCTAATTTGCATGTGACATTAAGATCCCCAGTCCTACAGAGACCCCGCAATATAATAATTGGATTGGCCTCTGAACATTACCCACCAGGAGCCTCATTTAAATGAACGGGTAAGACCCCGCTTATTTTGTTTTTGTTTTGTTTTTCTCTCCATTTTTACCATCCGCATCCCCTTTATTAAAACGATGCAAGGTTTTCCTCCCCTCGCTTCAAGAAGTCAAGCAAGGATTTGCTATCACAGGGTGGAAGCCATGCACCCGCCCTCTAATAGCAAACACAAATGTCCCGTAAATGCACACCCCGGGACATTGTATGAGCTGCGCCTGAGAGGTCACCCTCCCTAGGACCATGATGAATTAGTTAGTATAAACTCATACTAACACTACTTACACACATGTAGTACAGTGACCAGAATGTAGTGAAAAAGCAGAGGAAGTGCAAAATCTAAAAATAAAATCCTACCAGAAGTCGGATGGCATAGTTCAATGAGCCGACAATCCGATAAATAGATTTATTACAGGAAATAAGACACCTGAAACAGCCACCAATAGGAGCAGACAGTAAGGCAACGTCTTCTCCAGCACGGTGTACAAAATCCACAAGGTTCCCCTCATGACAGTCCTAAATTCCAACATTACATACTTAGATTCTAGTAGAATTGCATACTAATGTTCTACTATGACTTACATTGGAATACTACTCAGAGCACAAAACTTTACAGCAATGAGCTCATGGTTTCATCCATGAGTCTTGACACTGGTAGGGGTGAGTAGTTTGCTTCCCACTCCCTATATACTATACATGCATACTAACACTACTTACACACTTATACTACAGCGGCTAGTATCCTACAGCACCCAGAGCCCATCAACTTATACCAATCAGCTCAGTTTGATACCCAACTCTTCACACCGGTAGGCGCGAGTTCTTCGCTTTCTCCATCCGATATAGTATAAACGCACGGTACCAGTCAGTAGTTCGCTTACCACTCCCTGTATGGTATAAACACCTACTAACACTACTTACTCACTTATGCTACAAAGACCAGACCACATCACTTTACAGCAATGACCTCACGGGTTAGGCTCTCGGTTTCATACCTGAGTGTGGCACCATATTATATCAGCACCATGTCACTCTGAGCAAAATCGCACTTTCAGACCGGTAACAGTGACTTCTTCGCTTCGCACTCCCCCACAGAGGTTACAGTGCTCCTACCCTCCTTTCCAACATTTTTCGTCCTTTTTTCCCCTTACTCACTTCAATGGAATCACAAAATGGCGGCCAACACTTCCTAGTTGCAACCGCTCGCAGCCAATAAGCAGCAAGCTCGTGCCTATAACGCCTCAGCCAATCAGATGGCAGAATTCCAAAATATCGACATCTGTAAATTTCGATATTTCTCAAAAACTACTGAACGGATTTACACCAAATAAACAAAAGCGTGCTTTCTAGACCAAAACCCTTCTCCCTGCCAAATTTGGGGTAATTCCGTTCCCCCGTTCAACCTGTTGCCTTGTCTAAAGGTTCCTATGGAAATGAACATGGAGAAAACACACACTTTCTAGAACATTCTACAACACGTGGAGGTTAAAAGTTCATCAATTTTTTTAAACCTAACAATATTTTTTTGCAACATTTTCTCGAACATTTAATGGCACGTGCAGGTTAAAAGTTCACAATTGTCTTAACTTCGAACACTGCGTTCCAAATTCAAGTAGCAGGTTGAGTTGATCAAATTTTGTCCTATAATATGTACTCCATGTTCAAACTGCTTTTTCTTAACCAATCACAAATATGCTTTTCAACAAAATGAATGTGCACCCTACTTTTAAAAAACAATGCTTTCCTTCTCCCAATCAGGAACCGTTTTGTATGTAAAAAGAAACTAGTTCCCCATCTTTAAACATATCTATTATTCTACAAAGGAACTGTATGAGCTACAGACATCTTTCCATACCTTCAAAATGCTAGTGTGGATCATAAGGACATAGCTATGTTTTCTGGTGCAAGAGACGTATTGACTTAGACCTCGGTTTACAAAATGTGGACATTAAATGGTTTGGACAGAGAGGATTGAAGTGGCACCAATTGTTGCCTTTGGTTAAAACTTGTTTGCATCTCCAACACCCTGACCTCGTGATTGTGCTCTGTGGTGGAAACGACCTAGGCACATTGACTGGGGTAGGTTTGGAAATGCTTATGAAGGACACCTTTGGACACTTGGTGTTACTTTTGCCTCAAACTGTCTTTGTATATTCCAATATATGCCGAATACAGAAGTGGAAATGGTCCAAACAATTTTGTCCTCAGATTGAAAAATATTGGAAGAAAGTCAACAAAGCTATGTCTCCATACCTCAGAGACCACAAAATGGGGTCCATCTACAACAACAACTTACGTTTTGATATGGCGGATATCTACAGAAGTGATGGAGTACACTTCACAGATCAGGGAAATCGATTTTTCTGAATAACTTGAAGCTGTGCATCCGCACTTATATGTAGCTCCAACTAATGAACACAAGGGCTCTTTTTAGAGCCACCCTATAACTTACAACTTAGGCCCGCTATTGTAGGGCCAGGTAACGCAACTCCCGGACCCTCGCCAAAATGTATTCTCCACACAGCTGTGGCACAGCGGCCAGACCATTTCCCTTTGCAGCACAGAGCTCTCGCTTTGATCCCCGGTTCTACTCACCTATAGGGGTGAGTAGTTTGTGCTTTACAAATACTGTATTGATTTACCTTCGCACTCCCTATACAACACCACCTAAGCACCATATACAAGTTGGACAGGTGTGGCACAGCACCCAGAGCACATGACTTCACAGCATAGCACACACAGTTTAGGCTCACTGTTTCATCCCTGAATCAACCAGAACCTCAATTTAACAGCATTTCCCTCTAGGCAATACCTCACTGAATTTCCATACCCCACACTTTCAGACCGGTAGGGGTCAGTAGTTCAACAGCTTTAACCTGAGTCTATCAGCAGCTCAGCTTATGCCCCCAGCACCATCAGACCGTAGCAGTGATAGTTAGCACTTCACAAATACCAAATTGATTTGATACGCGCAAATTTACCTTCGCACTCCCTCTATAAAACCCCCTAAGCACCATACACAAGCTACAGTGTTCTAAACAAAAGTTCATCCAAGTAGCTATAACTACTTGCTCACACTACTTGGACAGGTATGGCACAGCGCCTAAGCACATGACTTCACAGCATATGACGCAATGTTTGCGCTCACGCTGTCAACCCTGAGTCTGACAGCAGCTCAGCTTAGCAGCATGAGAATCTAGACAGGACCTCACATATATTCCGTACCCCAGGACTTTCAGACCAGTACAAGTCAGTAGTTCATCCTACTACATATAAACACGTGCTGACACTACTTCCACAGGGGTACTGCAGCGGCCACGGCACATGACTTCACAGCATAACACACACCGTTTGCGCTCACGCTTTAATCCCCGAGTCCCGCACAAGCTCACCTTAGCGGCATCAGACTCTAGGCAATACGTCACTTAATTTCCGTATCCCAGCACTTTAAGTCCTGTAGGTATGAGTAGTTCGCTTGGCACATCTTGCATAGCACACCCTAAACACCCCACAGAGGTTACAGTGCTCCTGCCCTCCTCTTTCCCACTTTTTTCACCCTTTTTCCCCTTACTCGCTTCAACGGAATCACAAAATGGCGGCCAACACTTCCTAGTTGCAACAGCTCGCACTGCTCACAGCCAATCAGCAGCAAGCTCGTGCTCATAACGCCTCAGCCAATCAGATCCAAATATTGATATCTGTAAATTTCGATATTTCTCAAAACCTACTGAACGGATTTACAACAAATAAACAAAAGCGTGCTTTCTAGACGAAGACCCTTCTCCATGCCAAATTTGGGGTAATTCCGTTCACCTGTTCGACCTGTAGCCTTGTCTAAAATTTACTATAGAAATTAACATGGAGAAAACATGTTTTGGGACCCTCCTTTTTTTTTTTGGGCCCCCCCTTGACCAATCACCCCCAAACTACCAGTAGGTTATATATATTATATATATATATATATATATATATATATATATATATATATATATATTCACTGAAAAAACATAGGTTTTAGGAATGTAATAGTTAGCTGGACATTTCACTCATACAAAACCATTGAAATTCCTCTGTTATAGTTAGTTGTACGAACTATAACTCTTGCGCCCGCAATCCACTGGTGATGATGTCACATATTACATCATTCATGACATGGTCAGTGACAACACTGATGACTTCACTGATGACATCTCAAATGACATCACTGATGACATCATCCAGTGAATGTGGTTTGGATCCATATTTATATATGTATTATATACATAGCAATCTGCATTGAAGAATGAGTGGATGTATAAGTGTCTAGAAGGACGATTTAGTAGCAGTGTAATTGACTATTTACTTGACTAATTTATAGTGTCTCACTAAATATATTGGATAGTGATTAAACTGTGTGAATATCTGTATTACTCAGTTGTTGTGTAAACTGCTGCACCAGTTAGTTACTAGCTACGTGAAAGTCTATATTAGTTATTGGTTAGTTCACTGATTATCTGTATGGGAGAGTGAATCTGTGTGTGGTTCGGTGGGGGGTTTGTGACTGCCCAAAGATGTGTCAATAGTTGATTCAGTAGGTATATGATGTTAAGACTACATGTTATAATACTTGTTTGGGTGAGTGAATATATTTATGGATGTGCTGATGAGCAAATATATCTCTCAATGGTACATGTCCAAAAAACTAGAATAATAAAAGGCAGTGTATGTGACCTATGTTGAATATAAATAAATAAACATAAGACTCAGAGATTGCATGAGTGACTGTATGGATAACTGAATACTTGTAATAGTAATTTTATAACACACTAAGTATGAGATACCATCTATATCATTAAATGAAGTGGTGTTTGTATAAGTGTGTAGCTCAGTAAATGTAAGTATGATCCATTGTTTGCATAAGTGAGCAGGATGACTGCATACGTAATTAGGATGTGTGCTGGTGTGTAATGTCAATATAGGTGTATAAGTATATTTCATAGTGTTCTATTGATCATTGACAGCATGTATGAGTGAACCTATACATAATTGATTACATGTTTGTCTAGATCTAAGAATGACTGAGTGAGGTTTTAGATACTTGCATTAGTGTGTCAATGGATCCAAATATGGTACTTTACAGTAAGTGATGAAAGATTATAGTAGTGTATGATGAGGTGTATCTGATTGTCACGTGGATGATGTCATCAGTGATGTCATTTGAGATGTCATCAGTGATGTCATCAGTGATGTCACTGACCATGTCATGAATGATGTAATATGTGACATCATCACCAGTGGATTGCGGGCGCGAGAGTTACAGTTAGTATAACTAACTATAACAGAGGAATTTCAATGGTTTTGTATGAGTGAAATGTTCAGCTAACTATAACATTCCTAAAACCTATGTTTTTTTCAGTGAATTTCTAAGGTTTTTTAAATGCTAATTCCTAACTATAACCTGCTTGAAAACTATGGTTTTTAAAATGACAATTTCTACTTATTATGTGGACCACTTCTCTATATTTTCAACCAGAAACCAAATCTGCAATGCTACGTCAAAAAATCAGGCAATAGTTCCACTTACCACCAGCAAATTAACATCAACATTTCACTACTGTAAGAACGTCAAACATGTAGTACGTGAATTACATCGAACTCACACGCATGTTTAAAGAGTAATATGTCTTAGAGATTGTACTTATACAATTCCGACCCTCAACAAAATCACAATACTCAGCGCCACTACCCCTACAACCACCCCCAGGGACCTCTCCTTCCTACTACCTCAGAGGTAGCGCAAAACAGTACTACGGACCTTTCCAAATAATATATCTCCTCAACAGTACACTAGCTCCATCTACAGAGATGTGGCAACCAAGTATGTATAAGGGAAACAACTCGAACATCAACAATAATGTACACAACGCTAAGACTACCGGTGAAATACTATACACAATTCACTATAGAAATCAAAAACGTTTCCTTGTGTACATATACTATTGATACGTGTAGTGTACTGAATAGTGGACGCAACCATATTATCTCAGACACTAGGGAATATTTCAGTCATGTAGCTGTGTTCACCCCCCTCCTTTGAAACAGAAGCGGAGTGGGCTAGTCCAACGTAAACAACGCCAACGTATGACTATAAATAATTAGTCTACGTCTTGGGCGTGGTTCACTTCTGCAAAGAGAACAGACTGCGCCGCAGAGAAGGTCAGCACCCTGCCACATGGCTGCCACTATGACCGCGTGCTTCCTTGATACAGGCCGATTGCGAACTCAACGCCACAGCCTTATGTCTGTATCGACTAGTGCTTTCCATTGACACTGCGGACAGCAGGGTTCACAACTTGAATTCAACTTTGGATCTAAATTTGTCTCCAGTATCTGTGCTGAGAAGTGCCTACAATCTATTCTGTGGTCAGTAGAGTTTACAACTTGATACCAGTTGAATTCAGCTTTGCATCGACACTACGCACAGCATTGAATCCAGCCTTGCTTTGTTTAAGGCAGAGACAATTGTACTGTGTCCTCCGATTCTGTTAACTGTGACAAAATAGCATTCATCAATCTTTGTGTCGACTACTGCCTTCAATCTACACTGCGTACAACAGGGTTCTCAACTTCAATTCAGCTTTGCATCAACACTACGGACCCAATTGAATCCAGCCCTGCATTATTTAAGGCAGAGACAATTGTACTGTGTCCTCAGATTCTGTGACAAAATAGCATGCTCCAATCTTTGTGTCGACTACTGCCTTAAATCTACACTGCGTACAACAGGGTTCACAACCTGCATTCAGCTTTCCATCTACACTACGGACAGCATTCAAGATATCCTTGATTTATGTAAGGCAAAGATTATTTTCTTAAGGGATGCCACAAAAAAACATTCAATGACTGTAGTGAGTTCTGTTTTCAAATGTACACTGCGATCAAAAGAGTTTACTGCTTGATACCAGTGGCGCATAAGCACTACAGACAACATAAAATTCAGTCTCGATTTATTAAATGCAGAAAAATAGCACTGGGTCGTCAGAATTTGTTAAAGTATGTAACAAAAAAGCATTCCTCGATGTGTGTGTCAACTACAGCCTTCGATGTACTCTGCGGACAGCAGGGTTCACAACTTGAAGTCACTTTTGAATGTATACTACGGACAATAAGGAATTCAACCTTGATTAATTTAATGCAGAGACAATTGTATTGTATGTGTTCAGATTTTTTCAGATAGAATGACGATTGTACATCACACATTCCAGTAGACAAGAGACATTATACCACTGCGACCCCCCCCCCGAACCACGAATCATCACAGGGTTCACACCCGCTCACTTCTTTCGGTACCACTAAATCACTGCACCACAAGTCATTTTCCAGTAGCCTTATTAAAGCAGAATTCACTAGGCAAAAAACATTGCTCCCAGTACAGCCCCCGTGCCTTACGCATTATCGCAGGGTACGTACAAGCTCAGCAACAAGGATACTACTAACTCAGTGCACCATAAATCATCGGAAATAAGAGTGAACAGTTTTATGTCAGCAATGAGGCATACTATCACTTTTAAGTGAAATTCATGCAGAATCCAATCGACAAAAGACATTACTCCAATTACTGTACCCCCCTCCCCCCCAGACCATGCATCATCGCAGAATATGTGCACGCTAAGCACCAAAGATACTAGTAACTCAGTGCACCAAAAATGATTATCACGTGGCGTTACTAATGCACCATTCACAACACAAAAAACATTACTATAAGTACAGCCTGCCCGGACCACTCATCATCGCAGGCTCCACAGAACCTTCTTGTGTTAGATACCACTAACTCAGTAGAAACCAAACTATGTATAACACCTATCAAACCCTACGCAATATCCCTTTATTATGCTTCCTTGAAAAACGTATTTGATATCACTTTTACATTTAGTTGAATAATAAAAGGCACGCTGCATACATGTTCGATCTTCCACTTCCACTATGATTGATGATGATGCACTCCACCCTAAGATCTACTCTGCAGACAGCAGGGTATACAAGTTGAATTCATCTTTGCATCTACACTATAGACAGTAGGAAATTCAACCTTGATTTATTTAATGCAGAGACAATTATACTGTTTGTATTCAGATTTTGTTAAAATAAGTGAAAAAAAAACATTGTTCTATAACTGTACCGACTACTAGCTTCTATGTACACTGTGCACAGTAGGGTTCTCAACTTGAATTTACTTTTCCATCTACACTACAGACAGCATTAAATTCAGCCTCGATTTATTTAAAGCAGAGCACAACATGGTACTATTGCACTGCTAGTATGTGCAACCACCTTCAATAGCTGCATCATGTGAACTATGATAACAAACAATGTACAAGTTTGCGCCAAAATGTACCTCCACCACCAGCAATACCAAGTACCTCTGGGGTCTCACCCTCAACATCGCCACCAGACATACGTCCCCAATTTGTGAAAGTTACAATGCACTGCGTGAAGAGGAATCCTGTAATTTGTTATGAGGAGCAATCAGTACACCTAGTTTTCACAGCAATTGATAACCATCGATGCTAGTTTTTTCCCCCCTCAAAGTTCATATACTCCAGTATACAACAGAGAATGATTTCAGTGCAGCCTATTCAGACCACGCATCATCGCAGGGTGAGCACACGATAAACACCAGACGTACCACTAACTCAGTACACCGTAAGTAATAGCCACGTGCCCTTGTTAAGGTAAAATTCAATAATCAAAACACATTTTTACCAGTGCGGTCTGCCTGGACCACGCATGATCGCAGGCTCCACACAAACCTCCCCTACCTCAGTCCACCACAACTCATGAACTCTTTACGATAGAATCTTCTGTGTATTATTTGATATACAATGCTCCTACCTTTGTACAGCAGAAGTCATAAACCGTTTATGATTAAATAGCTGTATATGATATCATGATTACTATTTTATTTCTTATCAACAACAATGTAATAAAATGGAGTCGAGCACACGTGCCCGTACCCACTTCAACTATCTGTGTCTGTGTATTTATTGTGTTTGTAAAATGCTGCTCCTCCACCCTACCACATTATATTGTGCTATAAATAGCATATGCAACCATCTTACCTGTGACAGTAAGTGTGGGCTATTACTTCTTTTTTAATTTTTTTAGCATATTTATATAGCGCAAAAACAACTCAAAACAAAAACATTTTCAGGCACGCGTACATTACGTCATTACTCTACAATACCAGGATGTGGACGCAACTCTGATGCTCGAACACTGATTTCCAGCACCAAGTTCTACAGTGTACCTGAATAACCACATACGTATATATACGTATATATATATATATATATATATATATATATATATATATATATTAGCTGCCCTTCATGTGCCCAAAACTGCAACTTAAACCTTTCAAACCCCTGTATTACTACACCTACAACACTCCACTGAATGTATACCAAAGATTCATAATCGCAGAAATGTTTCATGTCCACCATCTTTTATGTATACAACTATGAACGAATATAGAGTCAGTGATACCCCGTACCTTACAAGTTGGCCAAGTTGTGGGACAGATATAATGACACATTTCTTTTTAAGACCCGGGTCACGTCAGCACTACAAAACGGACACCCGAATCACTTGATTTCTCATATAACTCACGACAGGACCATGCCCATAGCTCCGGAATCATGGTTCAGAGCCTCGCGCAGCACTAGCATACGTCACGCCATCCCACTCCACTTACGCTTCCAGGAAAACATAACGAAACATTGCCCAGATTTAATTGTAGTGATTTCTTACTTGCAGGTCTAGTTGTCACAACGGTACACACACACTCCCTCATGGCTGGTATATACCCACACCACACCCATCCAGCCCCTGTATCACAACACACGTGACCCTACCAATAAAAAAGACGGGGCTCACGTGCTCTACGCCATTTTAGAGTTGCTCCCATCCCAAGCGCTGTGATGGCTCCTTCTAGTGATTCAAACACATCATGTAGGCCCGAACCACCGAGTGGGGGGCCCACCACTACGTGTTGGGCCTCTTTGGTCACTGAGTTAATAGTATCAGAAGCACTGAGCGGGTGAGGAACCTGCAATGATGATGATGGGAGCACGAGTATGTCGTTAGCCATACCAATATCAAGACTCTGCACCATATATGAGACTTCTTGGTGGCAGAGCGGGACTACATGATGAAGAAGGTGTCCTGTCCACGAAAAGGTGAGTAGTGAGGCCTGGGTGCGCATCGGAGGAAGTCGATAGGCTGCAGCAGACTGGATACAAGAAAACGACGCAGCGATTTAGACAAACGCAGTCCTATATAGGGTATCAAATTACATGTAAACATTTTTTTCCAATAGCAGGAACGTTTTTATAATCGATCAAACGTCCGAAATATAAACTATACAAATAGTTATTTTAAACGTGAGAGGGAACATGTGTGAAAGGCCGATGTTATTCAACTCCACATTAAGATAGTAGCAATTACCAAACATAAAATCTTTCTTTTACTATCTTTTAGATGTAGTGCTTCAGGGTGCATTATGTCCCAGCACGTGGTGAAAAACACACTGGTGACAGAAAGTTGAGCTGCGAATATTCTTTGCAGTCACTTTCTCACTTCCTCTCTCCTTTCATAAAAAAACTACACACAATGTTAACTTCCTTTTTATCTTACAGGTTGTGTTTCACAAATTGGAGTCCCCCCAACACCTCTAAAACTCAATGTTTGATGATTCTGCGATGATGCGTGGCCATCGTAACAACGTTTGAGAAGGCTGCTACGACACGTGATGCACACTCTTTGAATCACGCCAATGGCACAAGGTGAGCAAAAAAGCTTCTTTCCGAAACAACAACAAGTCATCTGTGAAAGGAGAGAGTGGGTAGTGTGCAGCAGCTTTACTATGTAGGAATGTACAATTACCTCAGAGCAGTGACATTAGATAGATTACAATAGTCTAGATAGACAAATCTACAAGCCCCTTACGCCACTTTTGTATGTACTGTACTATGACTAACTCTATATACTATATTTCAGATCACTAAACTGGAGGGTGCACTATGAACCAGCACATTCTTGGACACACAACCAAAGCAAAAGGTGAGCTACGAGTATTTTCTCCACTATTGACTGCTCCATCTATAACTTTCAATCTCTCACAGTTTTAATGTCGTTTTCTCTCTCTTTCTCTCTCTCTCTCCCTCTCACATCATATCTCTTTCTCTTTAAAGTTATGGACGCTGTTGTCCACTCTGCCATGACCAACCAAAGCTGAGTTCAAGTTGTGAACTCTGTTGGCCACGGTGTTTACACAAGGTAAGCAGAGCGACCTAGATATACAATGCCTCCGATGAAATGCTTTAGAAATAAAAGACCTTATTTACAAGCCCCTTGTGACACTTTTGTGTCACTTTCAACATGAGAAAAGTAACACAAAACTGGCACAAGAGTCTTGTAAATAAGCCCTAAAGAATATTGTCCTGCATAATGGTTTGATCTCTCACCTAATTCTGTCTCATCTCTGAATCATTTTAAAGACCTGTTGATCTGTAATGTAAATCTGACGCAGTAGGCTCTTCCATTGAGACACCACTTGAATGCAAGCCTATAAGACCAGTGAAATTTATCAGGCACACTGCATGCGTTAAAAGAAGGAAATATCTTCAACTGTTAATTTGACTTGTAATGTTTGACCTCATTTAGTCACATCGATCTAATTTTAAACACTAATTATCTTTTTTGTTCTGCAGATTACCTACCGTACTTCTATTGGAATCCATATCACATTTTGTTTATTATAATGTTTTTTTAAAGTTATGTTTCTAGTTATTTATTGTATTGTTATCTTTAAGTTACATTTCCAATTATTTATTGTTTTAATAAAAGTTAATACATACGTCTTTTTTTGGGGGGTGGGGGTAAGCAGACCCCAATAGAAATTATATTTATAATTTGAAGTATAATTCTGAGGCTAACTCTTTACCAGATCTTGACCAGAGTCTATACCTACGACTAACGGTTCCTATGGAAAAGTTTGAAAACTCCAGCACAGTAACTTTTTTCCATTACCAATATACTGTAGTGAACTTCTAACCTCTGTGCTCATTTAAGTGTTCAATGAACTGGTACTATGGTAACAGGCAGAAAGTCGTTTGCGGGTAGAGTTGAAAGGTACTGGCTGTACAAAAAACGTTATATTAACCCTGGATCCTCTACAAGACCAAAAAGGTAAGCAAACTAAAACAAAACACTGTGTTCCAGATTTACAACACCCTTGCACCACTTTCTCGTCCAAGGCCCCTCCAACAAAATAGAAGTGTGTGGGCCTCAACGACCCCCTCAAGCCTCGGGAACCACCACCCCATGAAATTTGTGTATTGTGAGAGACAGACTGCGTGACCCTAGGCCTACAGCCCTCGAGAGCCCTGGAGCCTGCAACCCCCGACAACCCGCTCATGCAGTGTCTCAGGGTGCCTACCCCCGGGTCACTGCTGTTTGCTTTGAGAGGGCGGGAATTTCATGGCTCCCGACCTCCCATAGCAGACTTAGTTTGCGTTTTGAAAGACAGAGCAGAGAAATCTGTTCTCACTTTCAAAATAAAAAGAAGATTGAATTTCCACATACAAGTTAGCATCTCCCCTTGCGGAAAAGCAATGCAGACTCGCAAAGAACGCGGGACCGTGGGGGCATTGTAGCTCCCCTCAAGGCCACCAACATTTGTTATAAGACCCAGGGGATAGGGTCCCCAGAGATATTAGAAATTACTAATAGGGGCTATTTTTTTTACGTTAAAATTACAAGTTTGGTGTGCACTCGCTGGATACACGACTCATAATCTGTAGGGTGCGCGACTTCAGCGCCTTTGATGCACAACTTGTACGCGTTTGGGACTCGGCATTACTTTTCCACATCACAAGCTACTAACATACAACTCCCCATGTGGAAAAGCAATCTGGTTTTTATTTTGAAAGAGAGAACAGATTTCCTTGCTATGGAAGGGCGGAATGGACACCCCTGAACACTACAGGAACCGGCCCTCCCACAATACATAAAGCCCCGGGGAGTGGTGGTCCCCAGGGATTTGGAGACCTTACAGCCCCCCTCCCTAGCCATACATTTTTTTGTAGCCCCAGTGGGTAATGGGGCCCTCGAGTGCTCCAGTAGGGGAGCCACGTAGTCCCCCTCTCACAATACATAAACCCCGACGGGTGATGGTCCCCGCAGCTTTCAGGACCTTCGACCCCTCCCCCCACCATTTTTTTCTTTTTAGCCCTGGGCACTGACGATCTCAGAGGCTGGGGGTCCCCTCTGGGCCCCACATAAAATTTTATAATTTTGCCCCCCGAATTTAATCCCCCGTGAGACTAATTATTTAAAAAAAACTCCTTTTTATTTTACGGCACAGTCCATGCACCCTACACGCATCCCAGTTTAAAAAAAAAAAATGTGGGCCCTGGGGGTCTACAGGGTAAAATTATTTCTACCCTACCACCTTTCTCCGTTTTGAACACATATTCCACTGACTTCATCAGCCTCGCTTCTACCGAGGCGCAAAATGGCTGCCAACCATTCATGGTTTCGAATGTTTACAACCGCTTGACAGCCAATTAACATTGAGTGTGTGATCGGGACGGTGCACTTATAATACGATGACAATCCTCGCACAACCCGCGGATCCCCCTCGCCCATAGATATATAAATGGCTTTAACCTTAACTTTTTCAGGAACTACTAAACAGATTCACACCATATGAGCAAAAGGCACAAGTCGGAACTGATGACTACCTCTCTGCCAAATTTGGTGTAATTCCGTTCAGCCGTTCGGGCTGTAGCCGTGGCTAAAGGTCCTATGGGAAATTGCATGGGGAAAACACGTTTTGGGAATTCCTTTTTTCTCGGCTCCCGCTTGACCAATCACCCCCAAACTTACAGGGAAGGAGCCGAACTGAGTTGGCCAAAAGTTTGGAAAATTTCAAGAAGATTCATCAATCTACGCCAAAGTTATTGCCAATAGAATGTTGCGGTTTTCCTATGGATAATAGGTCCTAGCTATAACTACCTACTGGCGAGCGCCAGTAGGTAATATATATATATATATATATATATATATATATATATATATATATATATATATATATATATATATATATATATATATATATATATATATATATATATATATATATATATATATATATATATATACATATATATATATATATATATTACCTACTGGCGCTCGCCAGTAGGTATATATAATTAGGATTTTTTCTCTATGGGATTTTTGAAAATTCTATGTCTAATAACTTTGGCGTTTGTGGACGGAATTGGCTGAAATTTTCAGGAAAATGGCACATTTTGTTTCTGAGCAGCCCCTGAAAATTTTGGGGGGGTTCGTCAAGGGGGGGCCGAGAAAAAAGGGGGGTCCCAAAACGCGTTTTTCCCATGTTAATTTCCATAGGGCGGTTGGCCTCACTTTTAGCCCGAACGGCTGAATGGATTTGCACGAAACTTGGCAAAATTGTAGGGACTGGTAGCCCGATGTGCCTTTTGTAGGTCTCAATATATGTGCTCCAGTGGATTTTGAGAAATTAACGTTTAAAAAAAGATATATATCTGTAACAGCGGACCGGGCAGCGCTCCAGTACGCGTACTTTTCGCGCAAAGGAGCTTTGTGAAGCGAAGCTGATTGGTTCTCCGGCGTCTGTAAACATTCCAAACAGTCCGTAGCGGCCGCCATCTTGTCTCTCGGTAGGATCGAGAGACAAGAGGAGGCCAAAGCGAAGGGGCAAATGACCATAAGGGGGCATAGTAGATTGTCGCTGACCCCCTAGGTTTGATGTGGAGGTTTTAAAAGGGCCCCGCGGGGCAAAAAAATAAAAAATAATAATAATCGAACGGCTGAATGGATTTGCACGAAACTTGGCAAAATTGTAGGGACTGGTAGCCCGATGTGCCTTTGCTAGGTCTCAATATATGTGCTCCAGTGGATTTTGAGAAATTAACGTTCAAAAAAAGATATATATCTGTAACAGCGCTCCGCTTCGCGTACTTTTCGCGTTACGGAGGTTTGCGAAGCTGATTGGTTCTTCGGCGTCTGTAAACATTCCAAACAGTCCGTAGCGGCCGCCATCTTGTCTCTCGGTAGGATCGAGAGACAAGAGGAGGCCAAAGCGAAGGGGCAAATGACCATAAGGGGGCATAGTAGATCGTCCCTGACCCCCTAGGTTTGATGTGGAGGCTTTGAAAGGGTCTCGCAGGGCAAAAAAAAAATATACAGTTTTTTTAGTTTTTTTGCGTGGAGTGCGCCCGGTTCGCGAACCGGGAAGCGTTCTGGGGAGCGTACTTTCTTGAAAATTAGTGAAAAAAGTTAGAGTAAAATAATAATTGTGAGTGATCAGATGTAGGGTAGCTCTGAGAAGAGCTTTTGGGTTTATGGTACATTTAGGTACTTATAAGTAGGTACCAATGCACAGTCTTAAATTCAAAATGAAAACTCTGTTGCCCTCATCTGAGAAGTGAACTCCATCTCCTCTGTAGATATCTTGCATGTAGTAACGCAAGTTATTGTTGTACAGGGAGCCCATTCCATGGTCTCTCATGTAAGCTGAAACAGATTTGTTTACATGCTTCCTCGATTTCTCAATTTGTGGACAAAATTGGTTCGACCACCTCCATTTTTGTCTTTGGCATATATTTGAATATACCAAGGCAGTCTGAGGAAAAAGTGCCATCAATTGCTCAAAGGAGTCCTTTAAAAGCATTTCCAGACCTACCCCAGTCAAAGTGCCCAAATCATTACCTCCACAGTGCACAATTAACAGGTCAGGTTTTGGCAAATGCATAAAGGTTTTCACCAATGGTATCAATTGGTGACATTTTAATCCTCTGTGGCCAAACCACTTAATTTCCACATCTTGTAAATTGAGGTTAGGTAAATTCCTGTTTTCAGCGTACCTTTGAGCCCAATAGATATAACTATGTCCAACAATCCAGACAGAAAACATGGCGAGAGAAGGTTCTCCTGCAGTCAGATGAAGTGTGGCAATGAAATGGCAGTTGAAAAAATGAGAGTGTAAAATGAAAAAAACTGAGGAGTTTCTGTGTTAATGAAGCAGTAAGAGTGATTGGTGGATTTTGATTGCTGAAAACAGAAAGTTAGTGTGCATGGATGAGTTCGTTGAAAGATGTATTTTGAGTGGCGAAGAAAAAATCATTAAATGAAAGAATGCTCTGGATATGCAGGTGCACTGAGAGTTCAGAGTTCAATTGCAACATTGTTGTGTGAACTTGGAAATACCAGAGGTCTTGCAAGAGGTGGTTGCTATGCAGAAAAAGCAGAGAGGGGGCAGAGGGGGGAAGGGTTTTGCTTTGAAAAAAAGTGAGGGAAGAGTTTTGATTGGGTGACATGAGAGATATGTGTGAGGAATTACAGCATTTCTGTGCTTTTGATAGCTGCAGACTCTGGAGTGCATACCTTTTGCTCTGCTGAAGACAAATTGGTGTGTTTCTGAGACTGTTTTGAAACTCAAAGTATTTGCTAAGGTGAGAAAAGATTTCTTTAATTTAGATAGAAAATAGTGTGCTTTAAGGAGAAAATTATGAAGAAAGTTGTGTTTTTCAAATGTTGCTTTGTCTCAAGTGTTTTACAAATAGATTTTGTTTCTTTGAGAAATTGTAATTGGAGAAAATGTGAAGTATTAGTACTGACAGGGCTTTTATGTGCATAGGAGCTGTGGAGTGTTTTCAAATTATGACTTGTAAATCGTTTTTGAGAAAAAGCAATGGTTTTAATATTGATGAGAAGGACATAATGGTGTCTGCTTCTTTATAAGGTAATTGAGAGTCTCTGATGTCAAGTCAAGTCAAAAGATCTTTATTCGGAATAAGAAAACATCCATAAAAGTACAAACAAAAAACATTTCAAAAACATTCAATTCAATAATTACAATTGGAGAATAATACGAGAAAAAACAAACACAATCAAATCAAAATCTATTATAATTTCACAACTATATCAAATTTGTCCTTCCCTAGTGATAAATTTAAAAATTGTTAAGAGAAGAAAATATTAAAAATATTAAAAAACACAATTTTAAAACCTTTGTTTAGAGAAAAAAGACGGATATCACATTGTTATAATATTATCTATTTACACATAATTACCAAAAATAAAAATGGTAGGTTTAAGAAATTCTTTATCATAAAAGTGCAAAATAGAAAGTGCAGTGTGCTATAAGTCTCTGATGTTATTTTTCCCATTTCAATGTAAGAAGTTTGTCTGTGGAGCAAATTGCTTGTAAATATGCTCCCACCTGTGCATGGCAAATTTAGATTTTGAATGTTTGCGTTACATAGGCATGTTAAAGGTGACTGAAACATGCTGCAAAGGCAATCAAAAAACGCTTTTATGTGTCTTAAGGACATTTTAAGTCATTTCCCCATGTGCAGTGTTTTCAAATTATGAGTTGAAAATCGTTTTTGAGGTAAAGGAATGTTTTCAAAATTTATGTGCGCCATATGACCCCAAATTTCTTTTTCAGGGGTGCAGCAGGGTGTTCTTGAGACACCCCTGCACCCTCGGAAAAATTCGTAATTTGCGATGAGGTAATTGCTAATCGCAAATTGCACCTTCATTCCTATGGGCCTCCTGCTGCATGGAAATTAATGGGTAATTTGTAATTAGCAAATAGGTCATCGCAAACTAGGAATGGTAAAGAATCGCTATTTATTCCTTAAAGTTCGCTATTTAGGAAATGCAAAAAACTTTGATGATACATATGGCGGTTCATCTCTAACAAGATAAGAAGCATAGGGATAGATTTATGATGACTGGCGCATCACCAGGGATGTGTTAGCCATTCTGTGCCGCTGTTCCGTCACCTATGGTGTGCTGCATTTACAATGCGGCGCATCATGGGGCAAAAACAGCACAGATGCGTGACGTATCTGTGCCGTAAAGGTGGCGCATTGCTGGAGTTGTATCGCAAGTGTGATGAAGCTCCAGCAAGGCTCAGGGGTGCCCCTGTCGCAGGGTTTCTGTTCTCACACAGAACTGTGGACAGAGGATTGGAACCTCGGCGAATTAGGGTGTCCCAAAACTCACCTTAGTAATCAAAACCCCTTAGCAAGCTAGGTACAGTGTCACATTGGATATAACAAACTCTCAATGTTTAGACAATCCAGAATATGAACTTATAGTACCTCAGGATACGTGGAACTCATGAACAGTCGGTCGTTATATATTTCTTAGAAACCAGAACATGGAGTTAAGAAGAACACATGTGTATTTGAAATGTTTATTTACTAATGCCGTCTTCTCAGGCGTAGTATCTTAGATTATACAAGTACACATATTATCAGTAGCAAAATTACCAGCATAGTTAGTAGTACATAAAAAGCGAATGGTGACAGTATGTTAACATGCTGTAAATGAATAAGAGTTAGCAACACTTATAAGCAGCCGCGGGCCGTGGAGGGAGTTACGGTGGGGCAGGGAGGCGGGGAGGGGGAGGGGCAGGGTGGAGAGGGCTCCACCCTGCCCCTCCCCCTCCCCGCCTCCCTGCCCCACCGTAACTCCCTCCACGGCCCGCGGCTGCTTATATCTCACCCTCCCTAATACACATAATATATTATTTGCTAAGAAGGTCTCTTTGTGTTGGTTTAGGGCGTGCCGATACTTTAGTGTCTTAGATTTGAAGGAATCACATCAGCATACACCAGCTCTCTCTTCATGTGAACCGCATCAAGTGTTGTGTATGTGTGTTCGGCAAAGCAATATAAAACCCGCCTCATGCCCAGAATTGGCAGAAGCTGCACTTATGTTATGAGTATGAAGTCGTGGAGATCAGACCTCATAACAATTCTGTATCGTGTTGTTCTTGAAACTTCAGCACTCGCTGTACAGATATAGTTTAACAAGTAAAGCAGATAGTAGAGCAATAACATATTATTGTCATGTAAATCACGATGAACTATTAGGTTGAAAGCTAAAGCAACAACTAAGTGTCGTGAGCAGAAGTTGCAAAAAAGGAAAAAATGGCGTTTAAACCGGTAATGAGTCCATGCTAACTTAACACGGTGTAAAGATATCCAGGACCTAGATGACACCTCCCCATGATCCGGAAACGAACTGAATAAGATAATAGAAGTGCCATCTCATGAGAGCAGATTGCAAGTTTATATGTGGACGGTCCGCAAGGTAAAACATTAAAAACTAGGAAAATTTAATGCTAAAGAAAAATAAAACAGCCAAGTACTTTATCGAGTCTTAAGCCAATAGGCAAGCTAAATAATAAAAACTTGACAAATAAGTCAATGAATTGTCAATGAAATGCTAGTACTCAGCATATCAAACATGAAAAAGGTCTATGACATAACTGTGTATGCAAAATAAGCTGCAACAGCCTCCAATAGGAAGTCACCGTCTTCATCCGAAAAGAGTTCAGCCATCCAATTTAAAAGCGGAAAAGAACATACGTGCTCTCCCAGCACCGGATCCTCTATCAACATCAGAGGACAGCTCGGTGGGTTTTCAAGAAAGCTCTGTTCCAAGAAAGACTGTGTTGCCGCCAGTAAATTCCAGGGACCAATTAGTCCATGCATCAATGCCACAGCCATAATCCTTTCGCCAGGACAAACCAACTCGTGAGTAATGATAGGACTCATCAGCTGATTAAAGTCGACGTCAGGAGAAACCGGTCCGCAGAGACACAAATCAATGGCCCAATCGAAATCACAGGTCAGGCAGTGAAATACAGGCTGGACACAGGTGAAGTAGGAGAATCGAAAAGATAATCCATATGCCGTGCTTAATATCGCCAACGGCATTGTGCCATAATATTCTAGCATGCGATTGCGGAACAGTGTCAGCAGCTGCAGGGCGGGAGCTTGCACAGGAGGGACATCCATATTTAAAAATGTAAAAAAGCACAAGAGCGTCCGCTCAGAGAACTTTGTACAGTTGTGCTGTTTCTGCGGGTACTAACTGCACCACACTACAAGATTGACCGCCGCCCAGCCTCCGGGATGTGGGCCGAAAGGCTGTGTATACAAACGATAATTGGGCAGTGCCTGCAGTTGTGCTAGAGTTCTTGCTGATGTTAATACAGTATGTTTGACAATATCTCTGCAATAAAAATTATTTTACAAAAAAAAAAAAGAGCGTCCGTGGTAATGCAAGTAAAAATGGGAATTCACGAAGCAGAGTGGAAAAAATAGAATGAAAGAAAGCAGGGATGACTCCAAAGATTTTCTCAAATGAAGTCACGAGACCACTGGTAACAACTTTAAAAAAGTGCACCAGGCCCTTTGTGGAGGACGCGTTAGAGATAGTCCGAACCATCTTGCTGAAATGGAAAGGCGAATCTGTATTTAAAAGGGTCTGCACCTCTGTACGGGTGTTTGCTATGTGAAGCACGAAAGTTTCACGGGCCGAAGTCAAGGCCACCTCTCTCTGAGACAAAAGAGCTCTTATTCTTGTCATGCCGTTGAAATGTGCTCCCAAGGTTGGTATTTGTGGCCAGATTGAAAACTCCCTATGTTCATGTGTGGGAGGAAATAGAACATTTCTGCAGCAAATAACCCGTTCATTTACTGTTACGATAAAATGAATACTTTTAATTAACCCAGAACAATCTTCATTATTGAGCATCAAATAACTACCATTTTCCAAGAACTTGAACGTGGGGATGATAGCAGGAACTGGTGTGCCTTGCAACACGCAAGCCATATTTGGTCGGTGTTTGTTGCATGAACCGTGTAACTGTATGTGCCTACACATTAGTGAATGATCTGGCGTCTCAGTGCATTCCTCTCCATTCAGATAAACTTCTTGATCATCTTTGAAAATCTGTATGTGTATGGAAGCGACCAGACCTCATGAAGAAAACCACTACCTAAAGGTTAATAACGACCTATTGGTATATATTTCATACAATTTGAAAACTTATATAAAGCAAAAGGCAGCGTTATTAAACCGTGGATAAGGCACGTTGCCAAAGCAGTCAACCTTTTGGATTTATACTGGAAATGTTAAAGGAAGAATTACGGAGTAGGGCCTGTAAATCTTTAATGGACAACGAGTAAAATTACTCCAACCATCATATTCCTCTAACTCCGGGATAGTAGGGGTGTTTAATTTTTTAGAAGTAGCCAATCCAAAGCATTTGGTCTGGGAAATTGTTTAATTCACAAACAACATATGATTTGGGATGAGACATGCACGGTGGAAAGCCTCAGTGCCTTGTACCTGCCAGGTTCGTGAACCCCAAACTGATGTAGATCCTGGATATTTTTACTCTGTGTTACGTTAGCATGGGCTCATTACTGGTTTAAACGCCATTTTTCCTTTTTTGTAACTTCTGCACACGACACTTAGTTGTTGCTTTAGCTTTCAGCCTACCTGCGTCAAGATCTATGCCTGCTTCAAGCAGGCGCAGGGTTTTGATGTAGCTTTGTCCTATCTGATTGTAAATGCGGCACACCGTGGGTGGCAGATCAGCGGTGCACGTTAACTGGTGCATCCCTGGGGATGTGCTAGTTAATATAAATCTGCCCCTTTACATTTAATTATGTGCAGGGGACACAGAGTAGGTGAGGTTTATCCAAGGTTAAGAAGAGATGAGTCCTGTTCAGTGAAAAATTGGAGATAGGCTTCAGTATATTATATACTTAAGTAGTGTGTTAAGTTTTTGATGACTGTTATTAATTTACTGTTGGGTAATAGTGGTTAATAACATTTTTTATTATATTTTACCACAGATTCAACTGCAGATTATTTCAAGATTTTAGGATGCCAAGCAAAGAAAGAGTGAGAAAGGCTGCAAAACGTCAAAGACAGCAGGACCATGGAATAATGCAGCAGTCCTCTAACAAAAAGATTTGTCAAGTCACCAAGAAAGCACCGGGTAAGAGTCCAAAAACAGTCATAAGAAATATGTCTAGTAAAAAAAATATTACTACAGAAAATGTTTCAGTCCAGAAAAGGAGAAACAATTCAAATGGTAAGGAAAGGCCAATGAGAAATGTTACTGCTAGAGTAAGAGATAACTCTATGCATGAAAGTAGAAGGAAACAACAGTTTAGGGACATTCGTAAACGAATGTTCCGCAACAGGATAATTGGGAATTTGTTAAAAAATATTAAGAAAGGTCAACAGAAAGTGGTTTTTTATAAGAGAAAAAAAATAGTTGAGAAAGTTATTGATCAGGCATTTGAAATTAAACGTAAGTTATTTATTTTGACAATCAATAGAATTAGGAAGCTAAACAAGGTAATTTATGATTTCAAAAGAAATAGTAGATGGAAGAGAATAGTTAATCGTAGTAATTTTTGTGAAGTTTTTTCTGGAGAATGGATGCATAGTTCAAGCTCTGAGGCATTTTTTAATGAGGAGAGTTATTTCCAGGATAATGATTTGGTGCATGCAGTTGACACCAGTGGTCGAGCTTATGAAGTGAAAGATGGTTGTCCAGTTGAAAAAGAAAAAGTTGTGAGAACAGAGATAGAAGAGGTGTTAGGTAATGAGGTTTTAGGGAGACGTCCTAAGGGTCCTGTGTACACCTGGAAGTGTAGTAGTATTTGCAGTGTACGACAGGATTCCATCAATTTGCTTTGTGATTTTATACGGTCATTTAATAAGAAAAGTTTGAAGCAGAAAATGAAGTTGTTGTAAGAATTAGATCCTTGCAGAGTGAGAGAAGTGATAGGTTTGCATGGTCATTCACTGGCTTGTCTTTCCAGGAGAGTATGCCAGAGTGTTTTTCATCATTTCAGGATGCTAGCAGTGCATCATAATAAAGTGAAGAAATTAGTTAGAATGTTGTATTATGCTAAGAGTCCAGCAATTATGCTTAAACAATTATGCGCTGCTCTTTTGCATGGTTCTGAAATAGATGTGAAGAATATATGTGAAGAAATTGAGTTTTGTTACTTTGGAAGTAAAGAGGAGAATGTTGAAATTGACCAAGAAGAAGAGAGTAATGTGGAAGATAGTGTACAGGTTTCCAGTACAGATAATTTCCAGAGGGAAATTGCGACGTTTGAGGTGAAATCAAGTGAGAGGCCAAATTTCACTTGTGTGTGTTGTCGACGCACTTATTATAAGAATCAGACTAAGTTAGTGGATTTATATGGAAAAAGTGAAAGGGAAAATAATAGTGAATGGAAGGATTTTACAACATACTTGATGGTAGAAAATTGTTTTGATTTGGGATTGGATCAACGTGTGTGTACTTATTGTTGTAACAAATTAAATCAAAACCAGATGCCTGCTAGAGCAGTTCATAATAATCTGGAATTGGTTGAGATTCCTTCTGAATTGAAGGATTTAAATACTTATGAATCTATTTTGATTCAAAGTATCCATCCCTTTCAGGCTATTGTAAGAATGGAGCCAAAGACAGGGAAATTGCCTCCATCAGATTTACAGAGAGGATTAAAGGGAAGAGTTGTTTATTTGCCTCTAGATTTGAAGAAAAACATTAACACAATTGGAGTAGAAAAAGTGGAAGAGGAACCTCTTGTTATCTTAGTTAATGGGGTTCCGACAAAGAATAAGAAAATATGGCAAGATTTAGTAGATGTTAGGAAAGTCAAAAGGGCAACATTGTATTTGAAAAAATATAATAAATACTATAAAAATGTATATGTTGCAGAAGAGGAAGTAAGTGAGGAAGAGGATAGCGATTTGTGTGCTGGTCAAATTGAGAAAGTAGAACCCTGTACTAGTGAAGAAATATATGAACATTATAGTGTTCATCCTTTGCATTCCAAGGAAGTCATGGGGAATGCTATTGAGTTGTTTCAAATGAAACAAGCGAAAGGGAGTCCCATTAGTGTTTGGGAGGAAATTTTGGAAGCTCGGTGTTTCCCACAGCTTTTTCCAACAGGTCAGGGAGGAAGATATGATGAGCGACCTCATCAAATTCCTGCTTCTGAATACCGGACTTTGCGATTTTATGCAGGAGATCCTAGGTTTCGACAATGCATTCCTTATTTGTTTCATCTCCTGTTTGAAAGCGATCTGTCTGGACTGTCATATGCAGTGAACCACATCTTGAAAAGTGGTATACACATGCAAAACATCTCGGCAAGTGACTTTATGGATAAAGTCAATGTCCAAGACAGTATTTTGGATTCTCACCTGATTAATCTCATGGCGTGTCAGCGTGGTACTAATGAGTACTGGTACCGTCGTCATGGTGATTTAAAATGTATGCTGAGGAACTTAGGAACTCCCACATAAGTTTAAGTTTAAGTTTAAAATATTTATTGAGCGCAACATACACCTAAACTGTTTCTTGGCGCTAAAGTAGAAGACAGCCCACTGAGCGGGGACAGTCACTGAAACAGCGGCTGGAAAATAAGCAAAAAACTAGGGAAGAGCCTGAGGGAATAGAAAGGTCTTCAAAGCTTTACGGAAGGCAGAATAATCAGTGAGGGACCTAAGATAAAAAGGAAGAGAGTTCCAAAACATGGGGGCAAGAATGGAAAATTTAGAGCCACCCTGTTTTTTTTTCCGGTAACGGGGCACAGCTAGGAGCAGTTGGGCCGAGGAACGGAGGTCTCTGCCAGGGACATAAGCCTTGATGGCCGATGATATGAATAGGGGGGCCAGGCCAGACCTGGCCTGGAACACCATGCAGCCTAGTTTAAACAAGGCACGTTCCCGCACCGGGAGCCAGTGAAGAGTTTTCAGGAGGGGAGAGGAGTGGTGAAATTTAGGGAGACCAAAGGCAAGACGAGCAGCCTGGTTTTGCACTAATTGCAATTTACGGAGGCTGTACTGGGGGATGCCATTGTACAGAATGTTCCCGTAGTCCAGGCGGGACAGGACCAGTGCGGACATAATTAGCTTAAGTGCAGGGAAAGAAAAGAAACGGGAGATAGAGCGAATGGTACGGAGAGTAAGAAAGCAGGAAGAAACCACAGAACCAATCTGGGAGTGCATAGTGAGTTGATTGTTGAGCTTAATACCAAGAGTCTTAACAGAGGAGACAGGAGTAGGAGGAGAACCAAGAGAGGGGGGCCAGAAGAGAGAATTCCAGGGACTGGAACAACCACCCGTCACCACAAGTTCCGTTTTATCGGGATTGAGTTTCAGGTGGTTGAGGTTCATCCAGTCCCTGATGAAAGATAGAGTAGATTGGAAATTAGAAATAGAGTCAGCAGTAGAGGAAAGATTAAAGATGAGCTGGAGGTCATCGGCATAATTAAATACCGAGACCTCCAGGTGCTGTAGAGAAAAGATGAGCGGAGCGATGTAACGATTAAAGAGTAAAGGAGAAAGAGAAGAACCCTGGGGAACACCGCACTGGACCTGGCAGGGGGTAGCTGAAAACTCCCCAAGATGAACCGCCTGGGTCCGGTCCCTCAGAAAGGACGAGAGCCAGATGAGGGCTGATCCTCCTATGCCCGCCGCCTTGACACGGGAAAGCAAGATGGAATGATCCACCGTGTCAAAGGCGGCGGACAAATCGAGAAGGACCAGCGCCTGAGATCTACCGGCATCCATACCCTCTCTGAGGGTGTCGGATACTGACACTACCACTGACTCGGTTGAGTGCCTTGGCCGGAATCCCGCCTGACAAGGGGCTAACCTCCCGTTCTCCTCGGCGAAGGCGCTGAGTGCAGATGTCACATGCCGCTCCAGCACCTTCGCCAGAAAAGGGAGAAGGGAGATGGGGCGATAATTAGCCATCACAGAGGGGTCGGCTCCCGGCTTCTTCAAAATGGGAACGATGGAAGCGGCTTTTAACGATGGGGTGACAACCCCTCGGGCTAGTGAATCGTTAAGGAAGCCCAGAGGGGGCGATGAGCAGACAGTGTAAATCTGCCGTAGAATATGAGCCGGGCATATATCAGAAGGGGAACCGGACTTGATTTTAGGGAGAAGGGACAAAAAAAGTTCTTCAGAAAGTGGAGGAAAGGAATTAAACGTAGCTGGGGACGGGTGAAGGACTGGGTCAACAAAAGAGGGATAAGGGGGAGGGATGTTGGATTTGATTGTCGTGATTTTATCGACAAAATAAAGGTTCAATGAATCGCAGAGTTTCTGGGAGGGGGGGGGCTTAAGTGTGGTCCGGTCCGAGAACGCCAAATCATGAGTGATGGCAAAGATCTCCTTAGGTTGATTCTCGGCCGCTAAGATTTTCGCCGAGAAATATGCTTTCTTGGCCTCAATGATTTTTAGCTTATAGGTCCCCAGGAGGTGAACGTAGCGGGTCCTGGTATTCGGGGAGTAATCCAATCTCCACTTGCGTTCAGCCCTTCGAACGGTGAGCTTCAGTTCCTTCAGCTCGGTGTTAAACCACCGATTGGCGTCTTTAGGGCGCCTAATCGAGGTACGTCGGAGAGGGGCTAAACGATCGCTTCCCTCCGTGAGCCATGAGTCAATGGCTGTAGCTTGGGCTGCGGAATCTAGTCCCGATAGGGGGGGAAGAGAGGCCAGGAGTGCGGTCGAGAGATCAGGCAGATTGACCTTACCCCAGTTGCGGGCCCAGGAGTTTTTGATGTGCATAGGGGTCTTAGCCACTAAGAGACTAAGGGAAAACGAAATAATAAAGTGATCGGACCAGGTGCAGGGGGCAACAACCAACGTGGAGAGGGTACAGTTAAGAGACCAGACCTGGTCAAGGATGTGCCCGTGAATGTGAGTAGGGGAGTGGACAAAAGAAACAAAATTGAGGGAAAGAAGGGTTTCTGAAAATTCCTTAGATGACACGCACTCCTTAGGGTCCGAAGGCCAATAATTAAAGTCCCCGAGGACTAAAGCCGAGGCATAGTTGACCGACAGGGTGCCAAGTAGATCCTGAAAGGCCGGGAGAAAAGAAGGAGTTAGTTGAGGAGGGCGATAAACAAGTACTATGGCTAGATGGGGGGAAAGGGAGGAGGAGCGGACCACCAAATAGTCGATTCCGGCCAGGGAGGGAGAAGGGAGGACTTGGAACTGGAAATCAGAGCGGGCGATAAGAGCAACGCCTCCGCCTGTTTTCCCGCCCGGGCGGTCGGCGCGGATGGCATAATAAGTCGAGGGCAGGGTAGCCAAGAGGGAAGGGAGGGAGGTTTCAGTAAACCATGTTTCTGTGAGCAGTAGAAGGTCGGGTTTATCGGTGTCTAAAAGAGTGAAAAGTTCATGGTGATGTTTAACAGCAGATCTAGTATTGAGTAATATGATAGATAATGGGGGAGGATGTGAGTCACCGGTGATAAGTGGGGCGGGGGACGGCAATGACGCGTGGGGGGGCGGACAACCAGATGGACAGGCATGACAAGGGGAGTTACAGCCCAGCAGTGCAATCCGATGGATGGAACAGGGATCAAGAGACCAGTGGCCCCGCAGTCGGAGCAGAGCCGCGGATGAATATTGGGTGCGAGAGCCAGGGGTAGTGGCCTCTAGCCCCGGCCTGCCGCGGACGGGCGCAGACGGGCTTAACTCTGGCGCAACTCCGGCGCGCCTACGTCGCGCCCGCTGCGCTCGTCCTCTGCGCTGACACATGAAGGGCGTCAATATAGGCTGTGACGCGATGGGGGAGGAGTCAGGGGGCGGGGTAGGGTGAAGTTAAAAAAAGATTAAACACAAGATAGCCGTTCGCCGCTCTCGATCAGCGGGACGGTGAGGAGAAAGCCAGGCAGGCTGCTAGCAATCAGCAGAGTGAAAGTCTTAAAAGAAAAGCCCAAGCGTAAGTCCTGCGCTCAGCGCAATGCCTCCACCCTCTGCCACAGGGTTTGGACAACGCGCGAGGGGAGTGGGCGGAGCCTAAATAGGCTGTGACGCGATGGGGGAGGAGTCAGGGGGCGGGGTAGGGTGAAGTTAAAAAAAGATTAAACACAAGATAGCCGTTCGCCGCTCTCGATCAGCGGGACGGTGAGGAGAAAGCCAGGCAGGCTGCTAGCAATCAGCAGAGTGAAAGTCTTAAAAGAAAAGCCCAAGTGTAAGTCCTGCGCTCAGCGCGATGCCTCCACCCTCTGCCACAGGGTTTGGACAACGCGCGAGGGGAGTGGGCGGAGCCTAAATAGGCTGTGACGCGATGGGGGAGGAGTCAGGGGGCGGGGTAGGGTGAAGTTAAAAAAAGATTAAACACAAGATAGCCGTTCGCCGCTCTCGATCAGCGGGACGGTGAGGAGAAAGCCAGGCAGGCTGCTAGCAATCAGCAGAGTGAAAGTCTTAAAAGAAAAGCCCAAGTGTAAGTCCTGCGCTCAGCGCGATGCCTCCACCCTCTGCCACAGGGTTTGGACAACGCGTGAGGGGAGTGGGCGGAGCCTAAATAGGCTGTGACGCGATGGGGGAGGAGTCAGGGGGCGGGGTAGGGTGAAGTTAAAAAAAGATTAAACACAAGATAGCCGTTCGCCGCTCTCGATCAGCGGGACGGTGAGGAGAAAGCCAGGCAGGCTGCTAGCAATCAGCAGAGTGAAAGTCTTAAAAGAAAAGCCCAAGTGTAAGTCCTGCGCTCAGCGCGATGCCTCCACCCTCTGCCACAGGGTTTGGACAACGCGCGAGGGGAGTGGGCGGAGCCTAAATAGGCTGTGACGCGATGGGGGAGGAGTCAGGGGGCGGGGTAGGGTGAAGTTAAAAAAAGATTAAACACAAGATAGCCGTTCGCCGCTCTCGATCAGCGGGACGGTGAGGAGAAAGCCAGGCAGGCTGCTAGCAATCAGCAGAGTGAAAGTCTTAAAAGAAAAGCCCAAGTGTAAGTCCTGCGCTCAGCGCGATGCCTCCACCCTCTGCCACAGGGTTTGGACAACGCACGAGGGGAGTGGGCGGAGCCTAAATAGGCTGTGACGCGATGGGGGAGGAGTCAGGGGGCGGGGTAGGGTGAAGTTAAAAAAAGATTAAACACAAGATAGCCGTTCGCCGCTCTCGATCAGCGGGACGGTGAGGAGAAAGCCAGGCAGGCTGCTAGCAATCAGCAGAGTGAAAGTCTTAAAAGAAAAGCCCAAGTGTAAGTCCTGCACTCAGCGCGATGCCTCCACCCTCTGCCACAGGGTTTGGACAACGCGCGAGGGGAGTGGGCGGAGCCTAAATAGGCTGTGACGCGATGGGGGAGGAGTCAGGGGGCGGGGTAGGGTGAAGTTAAAAAAAGATTAAACACAAGATAGCCGTTCGCCGCTCTCGATCAGCGGGACGGTGAGGAGAAAGCCAGGCAGGCTGCTAGCAATCAGCAGAGTGAAAGTCTTAAAAGAAAAGCCCAAGTGTAAGTCCTGCGCTCAGCGCGATGCCTCCACCCTCTGCCACAGGGTTTGGACCACATGGTTCCTCACTTTGAGCTGTGCTGAGTATGGCTGGGAAGACTTCCTTGAATTTCTACGAGAGGCAAATGCTAACGTAGAAAACATCGAATTCAAGACACCCGGAGAACTGTGCTCTTTGGATCCAGTCAATGTATGTAGGTACTTCAATCATAGATTTGAAGGTATGATGTCTTTCATCATGAATAAGAAGAATCCACCTCTTGGAGAGGTGTTGGATTTCTTCTGGAGGAAGGAGTACCAAGCAAGAGGTGCTCCTCATATACATATGTTGCTGTGGATCAAGGATGCACCTAAATTTGGAACGGATGCAGAAGACTCAGTGATGAGTTTCATAGAACAGTATTCTACGTGTGCTGTTCCAAACGCAAAGGAGAAAAAAAGCCTAAGAGAAAAAGTTCTACGTTTCCAAAGCCATCGATGTGGAAAGTACTGTCGTCGTAAATTCCGGAACAAAGACAAGTTCTACACCAAATGTCGTTTCGGCTTTCCACGACCGGTGATTTCTAAAGGAAGAGTGAACAGTTTGATGTCTTCGCTGCGACATAATGTGATGAAGAAATCACCTAAAAACACATACAATTTGAAGAGGAACGAAGAGTCTAAGTACATCAACGACTACAACCCGGTGATTTTGTCCATGTGGAATGCTAACATGGATATACAGTTTGTGGCTGATAACTGTATGGCTGTGGCTCGGTATGTGACATCTTACATCACCAAAAAAGAGAAGACAGAATTGAAGGATATGTGGGAGGACATTTCCCATGAAAAGAGCCTCAGCAAGAAGTTGTACAGTTTCAGTCTGAAGATTTGTCGCATCGAGAAATCGGAGCTTACGAATGTTCTGACCGGTTGTCTTCAGCAAGTCTCTATGCCAAGTCCAGGAGTATCGTTTGGGCGAGTGTTGGTCTTGCTGCAACGCGTAATCGAGTTCTGAAACCTGTGCGGGAAATTGAGTATTTGGCGGAAAAGGAGCCAAACAGTACCGACATTTTGAAGAGCAACATGTTGGATACATATTATCCAAATCGAAGCAGTCACCTTGAGAATGTTTGTCTGTATGAGGTTCTGCAAAATTACATATTCAAGAGGAACATCAAAGAAGATACTGAGAAAGGAGTGTATGCTGTAATAGGAAGTGAGGGATGTCTGGTCAAGCAAAGAAAATGCCACTTGATAAACCATCGAAAATTGAGTGGCGAATCTCCTGAAAAAAAGGAGTTTTTCTATTTAGCACTTTTGCAACTTTTTAAGCCTTGGCGTGCAGAAGAGGAACTGCTTGGAGATTTCCTTTGTTACGAAGACTCATTCAATGCTGCCAAGGAGACCATAGAATGTCCTGCTTTTCCCAAATATGTAGAAATGTTGAATGTGGAAATTGAGCAGGAAGCAACGATTGCAGCCGAGATTGCCAGAGACAGTTCTCAGGACAGTCAGAGTTCTGCTTCATTGAGTCAGGATCCACTAGGAGGACCTCTTATCGAAAATGAAGCTGCCACTGCTATGAATGAAGTGGAAAGAGCCATGGCACATGCTCAGGAGGATGCGGTTAACTTAGAAGAGTTGGAAAGACAACTCAACGTTGAGCAGAGGAAAATATATGACGAACTTACCATGCAAATTGATCATGGATTAAGTCATGACAAGAAAGAGTGCTCATGTACGTCGTTGAAGCCTGTCCGACTGTACGTGAGTGGAGAAGCGGGAACTGGAAAAAGTTTCCTTATTAAAGCAATTTCATGTTATTTGCAGGAAAGGACAGAGTCATCGCTGTCTTGTGTTGTCACCGCTCCAACTGGACTGGCAGCACATAACATTAAAGGGATTACTTTACATCGTTTACTGATGCTGCCAGTGGAGCATGACAACAAATTAGAATATCACAAGCTATCTGGAGATACTTGTTTTGAAGTTTCAAGAGTCTTGAGGAAAATGAAACTTCTTATCATTGACGAAGTAAGCATGGTTTCCAATGTCATGCTTGCCTTTGTGCATTTGAGAATGCAAGAAGTTCTCAAAACAGAGTATGATGTGTTATTTGGTGGCAAACACATCATTGTTTTCGGAGATCTTCTGCAGCTGACACCAGTGAAAGGGCAACCTGTGTTCAAAATGCTCACGCATGAAGATACCAGGAAGTGCTTAGGGAGCATTGGCAACGTCAATATATGGTTAAACTTCAATTATGCTGAACTGCATGAAAATATGCGTCAGGAAAAGGATGAAGTTTACAAGACTATTCTACAAGATGTTAGAATTGGAAAAGTGACCGAGCATGGGAAAGAAGCTTTACATGCACGATTACTGACAAATTTATATCCAGACGAAGATGTTGTGCCTGAGAATATTTTTCAGAAAGTTACTGAGAAAAAATCTGGAATATGTTTGATGCCAACTCTTGCAGAATGTGCCAAATTCAACAACAAAATGTTGCATTTAGAAAAGCAAGAGATTGTGAAACTGGAAGCTATTGACAGAGTAGAGCATATGGGATCAACAATTATTTTGTCTGAGAATCTGAAAACAAAATTGGATTCATTAGAGAAGAGTATATCTAAAACTGCGGGTTTTGAAAAGACTCTGAATGTGTGCTTGAACTGCCGTATAATTTTAAGAAGGAATTTACATGTTGAAAGAGGTCTGGTAAATGGATCAATGGGTAATGTTGTTGATTTTGTGAAATACAGAAATAGAGATGGAATTGAATTTTTAAAAATTAAATTTGATGGCATTGAGGAAGTACAGCTAATTGCTCGTTGTTCTGCTAGATTTTTGCTTGTAAAAGACTTATATGTTCGTCGTAAGCAGTTTCCTGTTTGCTTGGCATATGCGGTGACAATCCATAAATCGCAAGGTTTAAGTGTAGACTGTGCATTGGTGAATATTGGCAGTTCTGTGTTCAAGGAGGGTATGGCATATGTGGCATTGTCACGAGTTAGGACTTTATCGGGATTGTACTTGATTGAGTGTGATGTCACAAACATTTGTGCGGATCTAGATTGTGTTAAGGAATACAATAGGTTGAGAAGAGAGTATGCGCCACATTTGCCTCAGTATCCTTTGTTTGAGAAACGTGTGGTAGGCCGGAAACGAAGAAATGTGACCAATACTGGGGAGGTTGTAGCAAAAAGACGAAAAGTCGATGAACCTGAAATTATAAGCAGAAACAAAAAGGATTCTGTTGAAGATGTTGTTGGTTTTCAATTTGAAAACAGTTCTGGTGTCAACTGCTATGCTAATGTAGTGGTTAATGTTTTGTTTTCTCTAGAAAATGTAAAAGAAGAGATTGTGGTCAATTCTGATCAAAGATTTTGCAGTTTGTTAAATTCTGTGTTAGAGAAATGTAGCACTGATAGAACAAACATAGAAAGTGTGTCTGAAATTCGAAATCTGTTAGACAGATGTTCAGGCCAAACACAATTCTCTCAAAATAGTCAGCAAGATTGTCAGGAGTTTTTAATGTATATGCTTGATGTATTGCATGATGAAGGTGTAGATGTAGATCACCTGTTTGGGCTTTCTTATCAATGGCAGCATGACTGCGAGAACTGTAGGGTATCAAGTACTACTAGTGTAGAGTCAGAAAGATTTATATATTTAACTTTGCCAGACAGTAAATCAGTCTCTTTTAATAAGCTAGTAAAAGCAGCTGATCACAACATGGAGTGTAGCCAATGTAAATCTGAAATGATGTCCACATTATTTATACGAACATATGGCCAGTATGTCATTTTAATGTTCCAACGATGTAGGCCTGATGGAACAAAATTGACAACTTTAATTAAAAATTTTGTGGCTTCACAGTTGTCAATATCAGGAAGGACTTTTGTAACTGTAGCAATTATATATCATGATGGTCCTTCAATAACATCAGGACATTATACAGCTTATTTAAAGTGTAGAAATGGCTGGTCATTCTGCAATGATTCTGTTTTAATTTTCAAAAAAAAATTGCCATATGACCTTAAAAACTCTTACCTGGTGTTTTTAAAACCAAAATTTTAGGGAAAGAATCTCAGGATGTGCTCTGAGGAATTTCAAGAAGTTCTCATGGCTCCTACACTATTTGGCCTTGAGGATAAGTGTAGTACAGAGACATAACTTCTTACCATAACACTGGACGTCATGGAGAAATACGTGCACTTTGAATGAGTTCAGAAAAACTATTTCTTTTTATAAGCTAATTGAAGCAGCCAATCAAAACATGGAGTAGAGGGAATGTAAGTCTGCAATGCTGTCTACTGTTTTACATTGCTTTGTGATTAAAAGTGATGTAGAGAATTAAATAATTGTACTAGTCATAAAGGTAGTGTAAGTCTGCTTCATAGTAAGCAGTATCAGTGTGATAGGAAATGTAGAACATGATTGAGCAAGAAGGGGAAGATATTACTAGTCCAGGATTGTGTAAATGATCTTCAACATTTTAATTCTGAAAGTTGCGGAAATGCGAAAAGACGGGATTGGCTTACAAGAAATCCAAGAGTTATAAATGGGTCTGACAAGATTTGGCCTTGTGGAAACTTGTGGTAGAGAGCAAGAAGTCATTTATTATATGTAACATGTTTTTGAAAACGATGGAGGTTTTCTTTCAGAAAGTGGCGGGTTGAAAGTAATAACAGCACAACAGAGTGTAAGCTGTTCATAGGACATCCTTGGCCGTCATGGAAAGTAAGTTAACTTTAAGGAGTTCTGAATTCTGATTTGTTATGTTGTATGGGTTTTTTAAACACAATCATTTTGATTGTGTTTTTTTTTCCCCGCTGTTATATGATGAATACCTTCAAGTCACTGTTTTTAGTGAAATTTGATACATTCTGAGAACAGCAAAAATAAACCATTTAACATGTATAATTAATTCTGTTCTGTTTGCATTTATGATGTACATGTAGAACTGTGTAGGAGGCATGGAGAAGGTGAGGCTTCTGTAAGTGTCAAAGTTGTTGCATACAGTGAACACATTCACACATCGGTCCACTCTTCCTTGGATGTGGTGGAGGTGGTGGGGAAGCACCAGCTGAAGCTACTAAAGAAGCCATTGCTCACTGGTAACAAAGGGTCTTTCTCTCACAATGATGAAAGTCAGAGTGAGGAAAGAAAGAGGGATTTTCATCATTTGGGAAAAACAATAGTTCTCAACCAATGAAAAGTGTTCATTTTAGATTATATGACCTAGTCTTACATCATTAGGAAACCAAAAGTGAAATGAACCAATGAAAAGTGTTATTACCAAGTCACATGACCTGCTGTGTTTACGTTACACGCTTTGCAGGGCCTCCCGGTTTGCTTCCAGAAACCTGTGCTTTGCGACTCGGTAAGCGTACCAGTTCGCTAACGTAGTACGTCATATGACGTATCACGCGACAACGTGAAACGTCATGCGGACGGGAGGCGTCACGATGTTGTTTTCTAACGCGGCAGTTGCGGTAAAGAAACGTTTACCGGCTCGCGGTCTATTTCGCGGCATCAAGGTCAGCTAACGGGAAGCTTCCCGATTCGCGAAGCGGGAACGAAGAAAAAAAAATTAAAAAAAAAAAGTTATTAATAAACATATAAAATATATTTTGGGATTTAAAGAAGAATACATTTTACAGCTACAGATATTTGCTATTAAAAAACCATTGAAATTCACTGAAAAAACCATAGGTTATAGATTATATATAGTTAGGAATTAGCATTTACAAAACCTTGAAAATTCACTGAAAAAACCATAGGTTATAGACCATATATAGTTAGGAATTAGCATTTAAAAAACCTTATTTTACTCACACAAAACCATTGAAATTCCATATATAGTTAGTTGCACTAACTATATATCGCGCACCCGCAATCCACTGCTGATGATGTCACATATTACATCATTCATGACATGGTCAGTGACATCACTGATGACATCACTGATGACATCTCAAATGACATCACTGATGACATCACTGATGACATCTCATTTGACATCATTCTTGTGCTAATACGATAAACCTCTTCAGACTCTAATATAACCTTAGATACACTCAGTGTATATAGAAACTCACACACTGTCACTCATCCATGGAGTTACTCACACACCTAGTCAGTCATGCAAAGAAACAATCTCACCTCCATTTCCTCAACTATACAGTTATACACACCTTACTTATTCAAGCATATACTAACACATATTTACTCTCTTATACAATCCCTGATACAAGTTCACAATGATCCATACAGCTACTCACACATTCAGTGGCTCTCATGCACAGTTATTTATATATGCCAACTCTCACATGTACTGTGTTTTACATATGTACTTACTTTGACATGTAGCACTGAGATATCCATTCACTCACCAATGCACTCATGCACACAGTCAACCACCCATACAGCTGTTTCCACATGCACTTTTGAACCCATACATCTAGTGAATCAACTGCTCACACATCTATGCACAGAGTCATACACCTCCCAGGCACCCATACACACACTCAGTCTCCCATACAAATACTTGAGCAACCAATCAATAACCCATATACTTACTCATATAGCTACTGATCAACACATGCAGCAGTTTACAGAACAACAAACATAATGATGCACAAATTAAGACAGTTTAGTCACTAACCCGTGCACTCAGTGAGACACATTTAATCACTCACTCATACAGTCAGTCATGCACCTACTAAATCCTTCGTCCAGACACTTATACATCCACTCATTCTTCAATATGTAAGACATATTTAAACTTTACAGAAACAAAAAATCACTGGATGTTATCAGTGATGTCATCAGTGATGTCATTTGAGATGTCATCAGTGATGTCATCAGTGATGTCACTGACCATGTCATGAATGATGTAATATGTGACATCATCAGCAGTGGATTGCGGGTGCGCGATATATAGTTAGTGCAACTAACTATATATGGAATTTCAATGGTTTTGTGTGAGTAAAATAAGGTTTTTTAAATGCTAATTCCTAACTATATATGGTCTATAACCTATGGTTTTTTCAGTGAATTTTCAAGGTTTTGTAAATGCTAATTCCTAACTATATATAATCTATAACCTATGGTTTTTTCAGTGAATATATATATATATATATATATATATATATATATATTCTTATTCATTTCCACTTCCTCCAAATGTCACCGGGACACCGTGACAGCGGTGCATCACAGGGTTGGAGGTTGCCCTGTTATTAGTATAAAGTTTCACCCAGCACAACGATAGTTACGCCAATGCACTCCAGTCCAAGCAAAAAATATCACTTCCAATTGCGTGGTCCAAGAATTATTTGTTCAATTCAATTCTAGCATGTTAATTCAGATAATGGAACAACAGCCCCAAAGCGTTTCAGTGATAAACTCGCCTTGTTCACGGGAACGGGAAATAATTCTTGGACCACGCAATTGGAAGTGATATTTTCTGCTTGGACTGGAGTGCATTGGCGTAACTATCGTTGTGCTGGGTGAAACTTTATATATATATATATATAAGGAATTCCGGCTTCCACCGTCGGAACAGGATTGTTGGATTCATATATATATATATCTACATCTGGCGGTCGCAGTAGGTAGTTAGAGTTAGAACCTAGTTTCCATAGGAAAAGCGTTTTTGGTTTTGCCAATAACTTTGCCACAATTTGAGGAATCTTCGTGAAATTTTCCAAAAAGATGGCCCGCTATTGTCAGGTCCTGTCTTGAAAATTTCAGGTTGATTCCTCAGGCGGAGGCCGAGAAAAAAGGGGGGTCTCAAAACGCGTTTTCCCCATGTTAATTTCTGTACGAACTTTAGACAAAGCTACAGCCCCAACTGCTGAACGAAATTACACCAAATTTGGCAAAAAGATAGGTCAAGGTTAAGAAAGAGTCCTTTTTTAGGTCTCGCCTACGCAACTCGCATGTGTTACATAGGACAGAGACCTGTATCCCGAAAGGGAATCGCCCATGCCCCCTCCCCTGCTGCCACTTTCACTGTCGCGCTGCTGTACTGCCGCGCGGCCACTGCTTGTTTTAAATGGTGTAAACCTGTTCAGTAGTTCCTGAGAAATTAAAAAAAGAAAAGTTTCAATATATGAGCACCGAGGAGGAGTCGCGACTTCTCCCAAGCATGAGCTTCACTCTGATTGGCTGCCAACACTCCAAACCAGGAAGTGTTGGTAGCCAAATCTTGACTGAGTAACCGAGTCAACAGATGGCATTTTTTTTTAAACAGCAGAATTTGTGCTGGGTGCGCGAATATTGCTGAGAAAAAAAAACAGACCACAGGCTCCTGCACTTTGTTATTGTTAAGCTCCAGGTGGGCCAGATCCCGGGGGAAATCCCAAATTATATAGCTGGGCCTGCGGGGTCCCCCACAGTCCTGGGGACCGCCACCTCCCCGGGGCTTGATTGGTGATTTGTTAGGGGTTCGCAGCCCCGGGGACCACCACCTCCCCGGGGCTCTCATTTTAAAAATTAAAATGTGTGTGTGTGGTGGGGGGGGGGTGCTCAAGCCCCCCACACGCCCTGGGGACCACCACCTCCCCGGGGCCTAAGAAATGAAGGGAGGGGGAACGTGTGGCCCCCTTCCTAGAGCCCTTGATGTCCCTGGGGACCGCCACCCCCCCAGGGCCGGCTCCTGCAATGTCCCGGGGTGCCCACCCCCAGGACATTGCTACTGCTATTGCTACATGCCACACAGTTGGATTGCAGAGAGGTGGTCCGAGGGCATGCCCCTTTTTCTACCACTCTGCAAACGTGACTCGTGGTGCACTGCTGGTGGGGTGATAAGGTCCTCTTGTGTCCTGAGGACCTCAGGACACAAGTGGACTTCATCATCCGAGCAGTAGCCACGTTTGCAGAGTAGTGTAAAAAGGGGACGTGGCCTCAAACCACCTTTCTGCAATCCAGCTGTGTGGCGCTTACTGGAGGTACCTGGTGAGCTGGTTGGCCCCCAGGGACCCTCAGTATTCACGGGACTTAATCCCCTAAATTAGAACATGCCTGGGGCGCGTTTGCAGAGTGGTGGCAAAAGGGGGCGTGGCCTGTGTCCACCTCTCAGCAATCCCACTGTGTGGGGCTTACTGGAGGTAAGAGGTAGGCTAGTTGGCCCCTAAAGCACCCCCAGCAGTGAAGGGGACTTCAATCCTCATTCAAGAACGTGCATGGGAACGCCTTTGCGGAGTAGTGGGGTGCAAAGGGTGCGTGATCTGCTATGAGAACTTAGCAATACTGCTGTGTGAGACTTACTGGAGGTAATAGGAGGGGTAGTTGGCCCCCAAGGTTGTCCTTGTGGGCCAACTACCCCTCTTGTTACCTCTAATACGTCCCACGCGGTGGGATTGCTAAGACGTCTTCGGAAAACATGCCCCCCTTTCTCCACCACTCTGCAAACGTGCCTCTTGGCAGACTAAGGGATGAGGAATGAAGTCCAATTTATTCCTGAGGGACCTTGGGTGCCAATAAGTCCTCCTAGTACCTCCTCTAAATCCTATGCAGCGGATTTCCTGAGAGCTGGTCGGAGGCCCAGCACCCTTTCTCCACCACTCTGCAAACATGACTACTACTTAAAGAAGCATCTTTCTGCACCTCTGACTTAGAGGTAGTTTTAATCCCTCTGCCCGATTTTGTACTAGGGCTGTTAGAAATGGGGGTCTCTATTTGGCAAGGGCTTGCACCTTTGTCAATCAATCAGGGAATTGTAAGCGCGCTACTCACCTGTGAGTGTCTCAAGTAACCCTGGGCAGTGAACTACGCTCCGTTTGCGAAGTTTGCGAAGTAGCGGCAGCTTCGCAGTGAACGCGAAGTTGTCGAATACTTTGCAATCTACAGCGTAGCGTAGTTGTTTTCTTCCTCGCACGCTCAATAGCATTCTCGCTTGCGCGGTAACCACTTACAGTGGTTCTGCGTTCGCCTTCTCGATTTTCTCTCCCGGTCACGTGCGCCACGACGTTTGGAATCTGGCCGCACAATCCCGCAAGACTGTCCAAACGCGAACACGTCATTAGGACGCACGATCTTCCTTCCGGCACAATGTTGCTAAGATCGCGCTTCCGAACACGCAGAAACTGCAATCTGGCACAGAATATCTCTCAAGCATGATAAAACCTTCTAAAAAATGATCATTTTGCTCAGAAAAAAACCCTCAGATTGTGATTTGGCTGTAGTCTTTTGTGCAAGGAGTCCTCTTTTTTTCCTACTCTTTTTTTCAAGAGTAAGGAAGTGCCCCTGAGTCTCCAACTTCCTTTTCCTGTCCAGCAGGCTCCTCCCACTGCTTTGTCCATGTGCTGTTCACTTTCATTTGGATTTGGAGCTGGAAGGATCACTTTTTGTGTATGTCTGCTGCATCATATCATTTGATTGGATTTATTGAGGACTTTTGGATTTGACATTTTCTTTTCCAAGTAAGTTGGAGAATTGGTACGTGTTTGTTTGATTTGGGATTTTTTTTTTTTTACCTACAGTTTTCTAGGCTTTTCAATCCTTCTTAAAAAATATTGTTGAGGGAGGCCTGTACTTTCATGAGGGGCCAAGTTGTATTTCTTTGACATTTCATCCAGTAGGCCTAGAGGTAAACATGGGTCCAACCATGTTTCTGTGGTGTCTGTTGAATTTCAAGTTTTTAAACATCATGGATGTCATTGGATTCAATTGCAAACTGTGTTTTTTGGAGTGGAATTTCAGTTTTTCAGTGTGTGTGTTAATTATATATTGGCTTTATAGCCTAGGAGTTCATATAGTTAGTGTAGGCATGCTTGAGTTCATTGTATGGACTTTCTGTGGGTGGCCTGGTCATATGGTGGCGGCCATTTTGTGGGCCCAGCCATTGTGCTTTTGCCATAATCCTCTAAGCTTGTTGCCTACTCTGCCAGTAGGCCCAGAGGTACTACTCGAGTCATCATGGGTGCATGAAAGTTAATCAACTGTTTTTGTGGTGTTTGTTTAATTTGGAACATCATGTATGGCATGGATGGCTTTCGATTGAGTTGCAAAATGTGATTTTTGGTGTGGAATTTAATATGGCTTTTTCTGCCAGTAGGTAGCCCTAGGAATTCAGCTCGCTTAGTTTTGGTAACTTTGCACCGTGCGACAACGCGACCTTACAGTTTTTGTCTTCTTCGCGGGCTCAATCTGCATGCTTGGGCAGCGATAACGATGTTTTGTACAGTTCGCGCTGCCGAACACGCCGAATTTGCAATCTCGCCAGCAATATGTCTCAAGTTGCATAAAACCTTCTAAAAAATTATGATTTTGTTCATTTTGCTAAAAAAAAACTCCTCAGGTTGTCATTTGGTTGTAGTTTTTGGAGCATGGAGTCATTTTTCTGTTCATTTAAAAAAAAAAAAAAAAAAGAGGAAGGAAGTTCCCCAGAGACCTCAACTTCCTGTTCCTGTCCTTTGTATGTACTTTGTTGTTTGAGGTTGGGCTGACCATGTGGGTGGCGGCCATTTTGCAAAGCCAAGCATTGTCTTTTTGCCATAGGCATGTACTGTCTGTCTTCTCTTTCTTTTCATGTTGTTGTGGGTGGCCAGGCCATGTATTGGCAGCCATTTTGTGTGACCTTCCACTGTGCTTTTGCCATAGGCCTCCAAACCTTTGGCCTATTCTGCCAGTAGGACGAGAGTTCCAGAGGTAGTCATCGTACATGCTTGATGTAGCTGTTTCTATGTTGTCTGTTGAATTTTAAACATCATTTAGGGCATGGATGGCATTGGATTGAATGCCCAAATGTGGTGTTTGGGGTGTAGTTAACTTTTTGAATGTTTAAATGCCTTTGTTGTATGTGTTGTTGTTGTGTAACTTTCCAACCTTTTTAGCCATGCAGATTTTCTTTTATGCATTAAGCTGTGATGTGTAAATAACAGGCATCCTCCTTTGTCTGGCCATATAGGGATATAGGCCTGCTTGAGTTTATTGCATGTACTTTCTTGTTGGTGGGCTGACCATGTGGATGGTGGCCATTTGGTGAAGCCAGGCATTGTGCTTTTCCCATAGGACTGCATTGTCTGTTTTTTATTCCTTTTCTTATTTTTTGTGAGTGCCTGGCCATGTGGTGGCGGCCATTCTGTGGGACCAGCCACTGTGTTTTTGCCATAGGCCTCCAAGCTTGTGGCCTACTCTGCCAGTAGGCCCAAGGGTACTACTCGAGTCATCATGGGTGCATGAAAGTAAATCAACTGATTTTGTGGTGTTTGTTTAAGTTGTAACATCATGTATGGCATGGATGGCTTTGGATTGATTTCCAAAATGTGGTTTTTGGTGTGGAATTTCAAGTTTTGGGTATGTGTAAATAATATGTCTTTTTCTGCCAGTGGTTAACCCTAGGAATTCAGCTCGCGTAGTTTTGTTAAGTTTGCACAGTGTGACAACGCGACCTTACAGTTTTTGTCTTCTTCACGCGCTCAGTCGGCGTGCTCGGGCACGCGATAACGACTTTTTGTACAGTTCTCGCTGCCGAACACGCTGAATTTGCAATCTCGCAAGCAATATGTCTCGAGTTGCATAAAACCTTCTAAAGAATGATGATTTCGTTCATTTTGCTAAAAAAACTCCCCAGGTTGTCATTTGGTTGTAGTTTTTGGAGCATGGAGTCATTTTTCTGTTCATTGTTTTTTTTAAAAGAGAAAGGAAGTTCCCCAGAGACCTCAACTTCCTGTTACTGTCCTTTGTATGTACTTTGTTGTTTGAGGGTGGGCTGACCATGTGGTGGCTGCCATTTTGTGTGACCTTCCACTGTGCTTTTGCCATAGGCCTCCAAACTTGTTGCCTATTCTGCCAGTATGCCTAGAGTCCCAGAGGTAGTCAGCGGGGGTGTTTGATGTAGCTGTTTCTATGTTGTCTGTTGAATTTAACATCATTTAGGGCATGGATGGCATTGGATTGAATTCCCAAATGTGGTGTTTGGGGTTTAGTTAGCTTTTTGGATGTGTGTTAAGAAATGCCTTTGTTGTATGTGTTGTTGTTGTGTAACTTTCCAACCTTTTTAGCCATAGGGATTTTTTTTTTGCATTAAGCTGTGATGTGTAACAGGCATCCTCCTTTGTCTGGCCATATAGGGATATGGCCTACTTGAGTTTATTGTTTTCTGGGCTTTACCCATGTGCCTGTGATGAGTAACCATGTGGCTGGGTTCCGTGGTGGTGGTAGTAGTAGTGTGCGGTTTTGTTTTTGCCACATAGGCCTATGTGTCTTTCCATTGTTCCTGTTGGCTTACTGTTTACATCCCCATTGCTATCTGCTGCAGGTCACTGATGCTGCATCCATCCGACATGATGCACAAATTAAGGATAAACAAGTTCCACTTCCACTACATTTGTATTTTAGTTCTTTTCTATTCTTACTCTTACTGAGTGTACTAACACTGCTAGTAATTAAAATGAAAGCTCAACAAATTCCAAATTTGACTGATGTTCTACTGCCTTCTTTAATTGTAGGTGCACAAAAAACTGAGGAGGAGGTGTCTGTCATCATTAATCGCCCGTTGTATTGCCAGACGGACGTCCTTCTGTTGTATGTGATGTGTGGCGTGACCTGACCAGACATCTCTGCAACTTGTGCAACTGAATGCTGCTGACATCTGAAGAAGATGGGCCCACAGAAAGCAGGTACCAGGTCCTCCAAGACCAAGAAAGTTGCTGAGAAGAAGAAGGAAGAACAGAAGAAGGAAGTGACACTTAAGTCTAGTGTTGACCCCAAAACCTTTTTTGGGAAACCAAAAAGTACGCCTGCAGCAGCGGTGTCCGAGGTGCAAGCTGGGCCAGCACCTCCGCATCAGTGGGCCCAACCCACCAACCCAGGCCCAAGAAGATTAGCGTGGAAGAGGTAGCCAACCTTATGGTGGAAAGCAGTGATGCTGAGCCTGACCTAAACTTATCGCTATCTCAAAGTAGTACACAATCAACGCATGAGGGAACACAGCAGATGAGTGGGGAACAACAACAACAACCACAACCACGGCCCGCAATAGTAGTTGTTGTTCCTCCCAAAGTCGGGCAGTTCAGGAAATTGAGCCTCAAGCAGAGCAAGAAGAAGAGGAAGCCACTCATGCAGGGAATCTATTGTCTTCCAAATCCCCACCAAGGAAAAGGAGGGTTAGTCCATCGAGATCTTCGCCAAGCATCCCTTCTGATGATCTAGATCTTACTTGGGAGCCACAACAACCTGAGCATGAGAGGAAGACACATCCCATGACCAGGCTAGGGAAAAGGAAGTTTCCAGAAAGCCTTACACTTATGGAGGTCGATGTAGAACAGCAGGATAATGATGATGATGAGTCTGACCCAGTCATCACAAGCATCACTCCTGGCCCCAAGGACATGGAGACCAACATTTATACCCTATCCAGAATGGCTGCGACTAGCAGGGATGTAGCAGGCATACCTCCAACACAACCAACACGACCTCCAGCTTCCATATTTACATTAGTAAAGGGCCGGCAGCATCCTACATCCAGCACAAGCACCACCTCAGCAGAAGTAGGTAGTAGTACTACTGCGCATCCACATAGTCAAATTCAACACACACCCTCCAGTTCATCCGGCATTGGAAGTGGCACCTCTAGCAGGAGACAAAAGTTAAACTCCCCAGTGTAGGACTTCTTTATGGTTAGCGTAAAGGAGGAAAACATTGCTATATGCTCCGTTTGTCATTATTCTGTTAGTCGTGGTAAGCTTGGTACAAACTATGGTACCGGAGGCCAAATGACCCATTTGAAAAAACACCACGCAATCAAGTGGGAGGACCACCTTCGTAGCATAAAAACTGGAACCATTGATGTTGGTGGGGATAAACTACCACCAACAGTAGAAGGTCCACTCACGGTCGAACAGGAAGAAGAAGAAGAGGGAGATATTCTATCTGGTAGTGGTACACAAAGTAGCCCTGTCCCCAGCACTGCAGTGGTACACCCCACATCCTCCGCATCAGCAACATCTCAGTGGCACAAGAGTAAGAGTCAGCCGGAGACACCAAGGAGTGCTGTGAAGTCTGCGATGCAAAGTGCTGCGTCGAGCTGAACCGAAAGAAATACCACGCAGCGTACCATTCTTAGCTTGTTTACTAGGCAGGAGGGAACGTACAAACGCAACCACCCAATAGCACGTTTGTACAATGCTAAGCTTGCTAAAAGGTTAGCACTGGACCTTCTCCCTTTTTCTTTTGTTGAAGGGGTGGGTTTCTGGAATTTGTGACAACCATCTGCCCAAAATGGAAGGTTCCCAGCCGCTACTATTTTGCCAGAGTTGCTGTTCCAGCACTACATCAGGACGTGCTGGAATTGCTTGGAAAAGCCTTACATCAGAGTGCTGTTCATAGTATCCACCTGACAACAGACATGTGGACAGTTGCCAAGCCACTGATTACATGTGCATCACTGCACACTGGATATCTTTTTCAGGTGTTAGAAACAAGTTATCTGCAGGCGTTGACACTGTTGAGATTTTTAATGAGACTCGCAGACATGCAACTGTAGCCATGTTTGCTATGGAGAAATCTCATACTGCTGCAAAAATTTTGGCTGAGTTGAACAGCAAGGTCTTTGAATGGCTGCGACCAAGAGGGCTTAACATTGGTTTTGTTGCCACGGACAATGGCAGTAATGTAGTTAAGGCCAAGAAAGATGGTGGCTATTTCAGGGTCCTGTGTTTGGCACACTGCATTAACATTGTTGTTCAAGACTTTCTAAAAAATGAAAGCAAAGTCAGCAACTTACTGACCACCTGCAGAAGAATATGCACACATTTCAACCATTCTTTTAATGCCCGGAAGCAGCTAAGGGTCATTCAACGTGACCATAAAAAGCCAGTCAAAGCACTCATCCAGGAGGTGCCAACACGTTGGAACTCAATTTATTACATGCTTGATTGTCTGTTTGAGCAGTACATACCACTTAATGCTTATGTCATGACAAGAAGATTAGGGGATCCTACTGTGAAAGCCATGACCGTTGAGATGTGGCAATGGGACCTCATTAAATGCCTGACAGAGATGCTACTTCCTTTTGAGGTCTTCACACGTGCAGTCAGCAGGGAGGACTGTACTATGGGCCAAGCTATCCCATTGTTGTACATGCTAGAGTAAGAGCTGAAGGAGGTGTGTGAAACATATGAAGGTGTGGAAGACAAAGTAGACGCATGTTATTTGGCGAACGCCTTAGCCGTCCGCTTATCTGACAATTCAAGGATTCAAAATAAGATTGTGTCACAACGACATTACATTACTGCCACAATTTTGGATCCACAGTACAAATTATTTCTGAACAGTAATGCAATAATTCCTTTTTCCGAAGGGGATTTTGCCAAGTACAAAACTTTAATAGCTGAGGAAGCCACTGATTTAGAAAACGAACGGTTCTCAATTAGAGGCCTGCCAGTGCCAGCCCAGGACAGTGCAAGTACTACAGGGCATCCAGAGTCAAGTTCTTCTTCAGAGCGTGAGAGCAGTGCGTTTGCTTCCCAGCAGTCACCAACACTACCAATAACATCAATAATAGCACCAACAGGGGGGCGTGGCTACGGAGGCGGCTAAGATGGCCGCACACGTGTAGAGCTCCGCCGGCCGGGCGCTGATACCAGCCTGATCCTGCGATGTGAGGGCCCCAACATGGTCAAAATCCAGCTCCAACAGACCGCTGGACCCTGCTGATGCCTCCACTGTGACCCGAGCTGTCCCCGGCCGCCGCAGCTGCCAGAATCCATCAGGGCCCGTCCCGGGCCTTACCTCCGCCGCGCTGTTGCCGCCGGAGAGGAGTTGAGGTCGCGCCCCTTGCCGCTGCTTTCCCGCGCTCCTTCCCCGCTCCCATCTGCGACTCCGGTGGCCCGCTCGTTGCCCGCTTCTCCCCTGCAGCATTCGCGGACTTTCCGGCCTTCGGGTCTACCGTGTTGCCTTAAGCCGGGGCCTAAAGTGGGCGGATTGGCCGGCTTCGGCACCTGGTCGCGGGGGTTGTGTTCCGGGGTCGGGGTGGGGGTGTGGGTGAGGTGGGGGTTTGGTGGCGGCGGGTGCTGGGAAACACTACACCTAGGCGCCTGGAGGGTGTCCCTGGGCCGGACGGTTACTGGGGGACTTTCTTTTCCCCATTCCCTCCCGGTCAGGGCCCAACTGGGTGTCGTCTAAGGCCCGGGACCCGTGGTGCCCAGCTGCATTAGGGGCTGCTTTTCCTGGTGGTCCAGACCTGGCCATGCAGTACGCCACTCCAGCCTGGCGGTTGCGCCTACTTCCCCCACTCACCTTGGGAAGACCAACGACATACCTGCTGCCATTGTGGCCCGACTGGAGGTGCTAGGCTGCCACTGCCTGACGGTGGCACACGATCCGCACAGCATTAGAGGGTTTCCCTCCTGCCGTCACCTCCCCTTGGTGACCCTCGGAGTACTTATGGTCTGAGACTTCCTGAAGTCTCTGGAATCTGAGCGTCTTCATTACAGACATCACTATCTTACCACGATGGTCAAGAAGGACCCCCGGCAGCCTAAGATCCAATTTGAACAGACTCCCGGCGTAACCTCCGATACCACGGCCGGCCCGAGTCAGAGGCCGCACCACCATCTACCATGGCAGAATCGGAGTCTCTCACCGCCGCCATGCTCTCCGAAATGAGGGCAGGCTTTAAAGCTCTGGACTCTAGATTTGACGATCTGGACAAAAATCTTGCGGGCATGAACGCAAAGGTCCAAGGGCACGACCGTAGGTTGGATGTGGTGGAATCAAGGGTGTCCGACCTTGAAGATGGTGCCTCTACCACCCTTAAACGGCTTGAGAGGGTCGAAAAGATTCTTAAAGAGGTGGCAATTAAGAACGAGGATTTGGAGGCATGGGGGCGCCGCAATAACATTCGCATTCTCGATATTCCAGAGACGACGGCCACTGGCAGACTGGACACCTTTGTGGAGCAACTCCTTTCAGAATTATTTGACAGGGAATCCTTCACCCAGGGCTTTACAGTGGAGCGTGCACACCGATCCTTGGGACCGAAGCCTAGACCGGGCCAGCCTCCCCGACCAATCATTGCTAAACTGATGAACTTTGGAGATCGTAACACAGCCCTCCGGGCAGCCCGTTAGAAGGGGGAAATCCAATGGCAAGGCAGTAGCCTCTCCTTCTTCGCTGACTTCTCGGCTGTGGTGCAGGAGGCCCGGCACAAATATCATAGTGTCAAGGCCATGCTACGAAAGTTCGGCCTCCGCTATGGCATGCTTTACCCGGCGCGTCTCAGAGTCAACATCAATGGCAGGCCTAGGTTCTTCGACTCGCCGAATGCAGCTCAGGAATACTTCCGGGACTTTAAAAACAATCCTGGAGGGCCGCCTCGCGGTTCTCCTTTCAGCTCTTCCTTGCAACAGGCATCGCAATCCAGTGTGGATCTTTTTTCCCCCACGGGGGATGGTTGACTCTCCCCTCATTTGCTAATGATGTGCCAATTGTTGATCTGTGGTACTTTCACGTTCATGGTCGATTATTGTCTACCCTGATTTTTTCTGCTGGTCCGCCCGTCTGGCGTGGCGTTGCCATGCCCCATGGTGAACACCTCCATGGTTTATTTTTTGGGGTTGCTAGTTGGGATATTCCTCTTATTGGTTCGTGAGAGGGTGGGTGAGGGGTGGTGGGGGGTTTGTTTTATTCACTGAAATGTGGTTCAAACTGCAAGAGATAAACCTTTATTTGTATGATGTGATGCTCGTTTACACGGATTTACATTTCTCATTATTATTTAGATGGTACAGCTAGGAAATGTGCCTGGCCCATCCGGGCTTTCGTTAATGACTTGGAATGTGCGGTGGCTGGGCAATAACAGGAAACATAGGCAGGTCCTGAATTACGTAGCACGTCACCACGCCGACGTCCTGTTCATGCAGGAGACCCACCTGGCCAGCCCCGATGTCACCACGTTGGCCGCCTCTTGGGGGCCGCACAGATCTTTCTCCACCTATAGTTCCTATTCCAGAGGCGTTTCCATTTTCATACACAAAAGGACGCAATTTGCGCACTACTCAATACTCCGAGACCCTGAGGGCCGTTTTTTGATAGTCACGGGGTCACTAATGGGACATAGGGTCTCTTTTGTATGCATCCTTGCAGTGGAACGGGCTTATTGATTCTTGGCGGTGACTTTAATCTCCTACTCAATCACAACAGAGACAGTACTGCTTCCACTCCTGACACCAAACCTCACTCCCGGCAGGCCCTCCGTGAGATCTGTACGCACTATTCCCTGTTGGACATTGAAGCCCATTTAAATACACAACGCCCCGCCTTCACTCATTATTCGGGTATCCACAACACCTGGACCAGAATAGATTACTGGCTGGTCTCCCCGGAGGTGGCAGGCTGGGTGGGGACAGTCCGGACCCTTCCACGCACTCTTTCCGATCACTCTCCGTTCATCCTTACACTACTGGTTCCCCGAGAGGGAGGGTTTGAACGGCAGTGGCGCTTTCCGGGGCGGGCCTTACTAGACCCTGTCTTCACTGAAGACGTTAGGAACGTCATAGAAGACTATTTTGATCTCAACACTGGATCCGTCGACACCTGGGTGGTACTATGGGAGGGCTTCAAGGCGTATATCCGGGGGGTTTGTAGCTCGAAACACACTGGGGTTCTCCGCGATCTCCGCTCCACCCTGAACCGGGTTGAGGGGGAGATGGCGGCAACGGACCGAGACTTTCTTACATCTCCTTCGGACTCTCTTGCCGCCCGCCGATTGGAGCTCTGCGTAGAATTCCGCGAGGCGGCAGAGAGAGAACTGCTGTTCCTAAACAAACATTGTGTTGCGCGACGGTACGGTGAGGGCGAACGCCCAGGCCGTCTGTTGGCCAACACATTGCACCCACCCAGAAGTGGTTTGTAGCGTTATTCCAACAGGGAATGACGTCCTCAAAGGACTCAGAGAAGCAATTTCCTTTCAAGGTGTAATCTTTCAAATAAAATTGTATTCAAAGTTTTTAATTCATTGAATTATTCGTCTCATTCGCAATCACTGTTATTGTTTCGTCATTTATAACTCATGATACATAGCCCAATGCATTTCGGGCAATTTGCCCTTCTTCAGGGGCATAGTTATTCTGTAGAAGGAAAATAAACACAACTATAATAACATATTTGGGAACACTTGTTCGAAGTAATATTGAGTTTCATATAACTACATTGCAAACGTTCAATTGAAAAATGAAATCACAGTCATACATAGTAGCCCAAAATGGAAAAATATTATTATCGACATTTTAGTTATAAAAGGATAAACACGTACATATATGTAAAAGAAAAAAGTGATGGAAGCCATTTCAACAATCATAATCACACTCCAAGCCAGTTGAGATTTTTGATCTTGGAGACAATACCAGTATTACCTGGTAGAGATAACACACAATTCCTATTGCGCAGGGAAATATTTTGGATGACCTTCCTAAACACATGTCACCCGAAGGGTCTCAATGACCGGATGGATCTCAACTGCTTCCTATAAACTGTTTCATGAAATTATCTTTGTCCTTTATGAACTGTGAATAACTGTTATTTAATTATTCAATTTTTTGATATGCTTTAAACTGTATTTAATTTTGAAATGTTTTCATTGACGTTTACCAGTGTGTGATTACACATGATAAGCTTTGCGGCTTTTGACTATTGACTTTGACACTAGAGTTAGTGTAGACCTTTTCACACAGTTATGCATCACCTTGTCTTGCCCTTTAATTAATTAAAACGTCCCCTCGCGGGTATACTTTTACTTTTTCTTTGACCTTCCTTTATTTCATTGCCCATCACGTACATATATCTTTCTGACTTCACGTGACCCTTGGGGTGTGTGTACTTCGATTGACAAACTCAGTCCGTCTTTTATTTTTATTATCTTTACCATCGGAGTATCAACATATACTTCCGGGTTAAAAGCGGCAGAATCCGCGCTATCAACTAACACGCTGTCTACCTCGGCGTGCACGAAAGGAAGACCTTTCACCGGGAGTTACCTTGAATTCTCACACGGGTGAGTGAACGCTGACGACTTCAGCTCGTGCACCGTTTTTTTGTAGCAACCGCTTCGCACCTTGCTAAATCCAGCCTTAACGGTTGTGGTTTGTTTATTCACTTTTAGAACTCGGCCCGTAACATTGAACTTCAATATCACTGACAGCTGAGCAAGCCGACGCTGCCGTAATTTAGGGTACGTTTTTTTCTGAGTTTTTTTCTGAGTTTTGACCTCCAACTCTATGCCTAACTCAGTTTCCTACAAATTGTTAGTTACAATTCCCGCCATTGTTTTTTACAGGCCTCTACTTCTATCAACCTTTCTTTAATTAGAACGAGAATTCTTTATAACCAAGGTACGAACATTGTTTTACATTGTTTTACACTGTTCTCGTTCGTATGTGCACAAAATGGGGGATTATTATGCTTCCATCACTTTTTTCTTTTACATATATGTACGTGTTTATCCTTTTATAACTAAAATGTCGATAATAATATTTTTCCATTTTGGGCTACTATGTATGACTGTGATTTCATTTTTCAATTGAAGGTTTGCAATTTAGTTATATGAAACTCAATATTACTTCGAACAAGTGTTCCCAAATATGTTATTATAGTTGTGTTTATTTTCCTTCTACAGAATAACTATGCCCCTGAAGAAGGGCAAATTGCCCGAAATGCATTGGGCTATGTATCATGAGTTATAAATGACGAAAAAATAACAGTGATTGCGAATGAGACGAATAATTCAATGAATTAAAAACTTTATTTGAAAGATTAAACCTTGAAAGGAAATTGCTTCTCGAAGTGCTTTTGAGGACGTCATTCCCTGTTGGAATAACGCTACAAACCACTTTTCACTTCTTCCAAGACTCAGAAGGAAGATCTCAAATAGCACCTACATACATCAACTACCTTCTCACACTCTGTACTAACCACGAGTGCGACGGTTCTGCAATAACATTCTGTTGATACATTACCCACCCAGAAGTCCCACATACATCATTACTATAGCCGGACCTGTCAACTCCCCCGTCCATTCCACCCCTGCAGTCTGTGATTTGTTTCTTACCTATTACAAAGATCTATACACTTCTCGCCTTTCCGGGGATGGCGGAGACCAGGAGAAATACCTATCGGAAGTTGCACTGGTCTGTCTGGAACGCTACATGCAGGAATTCCTTTTAACTCCTATTACAGCCGACAGTATAGTTGAGGCGATTGATGCTCTCCGCGCCTCCTCCGCCCCGGGGCTTGACGGCTTTTCGGCGGATTTCTATAAAACGTATAAAGACTTGCTGGTTCCTCGGTTGGTAGAGGTGTATGCAGAAGCCCTGGAGGCCTCCCTCCGACAATGCGGGAAGCGGTGATCATCCTATTGCCTAAACCTGGGAAAGACCCTATGCAGTGTGGCTCGTACCGCCCACTTTCCCTGTTAAACTTAGACTATAAGATCCTGGCCAAAGCTATCGCTATTAGGCTTTCCCTGTTGATGGAGTCCATAATCTCACCGATGTAGTCGGGTTTTGTTCCGCATAGGTCCACCTCACTTAATCTCCGCATGTTGTTCACGGTCCTGCATCGCGTTGACCCCTCCACGCCGTCGGCCGCCATTTTATTGGATGCCGAGAAGGCCTTTGACTCCCTTGAGTGGCCATTTTTCTCTCAGTGATGCGCCGGATGGGCATGCCGGAATGCTTCATCGCCATGGTTGCACTTTTATACAATAAGCCCACAGCCCGATTGCGCCTTAATGGTACCCTATCTAACCCATTTCCCCTGTCGTGAGGCACAAGACAGGGATGTCCGTTGTCTCCTCTCCTTTTCATTTTGGCTATGGACCCTTTCGCACAACAGTTTCAAGACACCCACCTACAACGAGGCCTTCAGTTTCGCACTGTGCCGCTATCGGTCTCCATGTACGCAGACGACATGGTATTGTATGTTTGCCTTCCCCTAGACAATTTATCTCCACTGATTCGTGAAATCATAAGGTTCGGAAGGTTTTCGGGGCTACATATTAACTGGCACAAGTCAGTAATATTTCCTCTCACTGCCTGCAACGTGCAATGGTCCTTTGAGTTCCCCTTGGAATGGTGCACGGACTCTGTTAAATACTTGGGTGTACATATTCACCTTGACCCTGCCCTGGTCATTCGTCTTAATTATGGCACTGCGATTGATGCCTTTGTGACACAGATTACCCATTGGTTGCGCTTGCCCCTATCCATGGCGGGCAGAATCGCAATTATCAAAATGGTTGTTTTACCCCGATTTTTGTATTTTTTTTAATAACATCCCCATCCCTTTAACTACAGCTCTTTTCACCCGCCTCCGCTCATCGCTGATTCGCTTGGTCTGGGGTAATAAAACCCCTCGAGTGTGCTGGGAGGTCCTGACACTACCACCCGAGAGGGGGGCTGGGCGTACCGGATCTGTATTTATATTATTTAATCGCCCAATGTTGTTATGCATACGCCTGGTTCCACCCGGATGCACGCATCCCATATTTGAGACCAGAAGCAGACCTGGTCCTCCCGAGACGGCTTCTCACGATCCTTCCTTCTGGCTTTCCGCATGATCCCCGGGACATCCAAACGGTTTCTACCACTTGCTGGGCCTGGGTGAAATTACGTAAACTGTTGGGGGTGGATATTTTATACTCTCCAGCTTTGCCCATGCCCAATTCTGCACTCTTCCCCATCACCGGGGAAACGGTGATACAGCGCACCCTGGCGAAATTCAATTTAAACACCATAGGCGATTTGTTTCCGGATGGGCACGTTTTCTCATCAACGGATGAGGGTCAGTTCAACGACTGCTCTTTCATGGATGCCTTCAACCTGGCCCGAATATGCTCGGCCCCGCGCGCCGAGTTCTGCTCTTTTCCGTTGGAACCAGCAGAATTCGCTCCCCTCTCCCTGGTGATACAGAGTCCCAACAATGCCCACTTAATTTCCAAGCTGTGTAAACAATGTAGCACACTCAAGCCCATAGGTGTCTTGCCCCATTCGCTAATTTTGCACACTTAACTTGGACATGCCCTAAAATACACCTATATTGGCTGGATGTCCACTCCACTTTGGGAGACATACTATCTATGGCCCTTTCCCTAATACCTGAGATTGCCCTTTTGGGTTATGTGCTTAATTTCCCGAAGAAGGTTCGCCGGCTGGCGGCATTAGGCTTCCTCCTGGCTAAACGGGAGATCGCATTGGTGCGGGGTAGTAAACGGGCTCCCACGCTCCGCTCCTGGTTAAACAGTATGGCGTTCTGCAATGTGAATTGCGAAGAATTTAGCACTTTACTCTCCACAGCATCCAGACCGGTCGACATTTGGGGGCCGTATAGAGAGTACATATCTAGATGCAAGTCCGTCTGTGTATCACCACTGCATTCCAGCATCACTCCCACCGGAGTGGGATAGCCGCAGGTTTCTTAATGCATTGCACTGCGTAGTGAGGTTCATCATTCGTCCATCTGGCCCCTGGGCTGCGGGTGTGGGTTTTAGGAGTTGCTACTGGTGTATTGTCCCACATATTCCACACATTTAATGTATCATGGTCTTTAGGTTATAACTTACGTGTTGCATCACTCTGCTCATATATTTGATCGCAAGTTTGAATCGTGAAATCATATCAATGCAACATATCCCCTTATGTTTCTCAGTTGTATTGCTATTGCATTGTCTTCCTTCGACAGGGGACAGTTTCAGCATACACTTGATGATTATATGATTGTTTTGTGTTGTATTATTATCTTTTTTCTTTTGTCTGTTTGTTCTTTATGCAAAATGACAAATAAAGATAAAAAAAAAACAATAGCACCAACAGGATCTGATTCATCAGACACAGCAAAAAAAATAGTTGCTTGGTTTCTACAGAAAGGGATGGGTAAGACTGTTGCTGGTCCAAAGTCAAAAGAGGCCAAGCAAATTGGAGCACCACTGAACATTGAGCAGATGGTCCAGGCCTATCTGGATGATACAACAGAGGTGTTCATGGAGCAAAGACCATTGCTGTATTGGTATGGGAAAAGAAGCCAATGCCCAGTCCTCAGCAGGCTGGTGATAAAGTATCTGGCTTGCCCTGTCGCAAGTGTCTCTTCTGAGCGTGTTTTCAGTGCTGCTGGTGCCATTGTAACTGTGAAAAGGACCAGTCTCTCGCCCAAAAGCGTGGAGAGGTTAACCATGATCAAAATGAATCAGCACTTCATACCACCGGACTATAAAATACGTGAATCACAGCAGGAAGAGGAGAGCGACGCCAAAGACATGAGTATTGGGTTACATGACCTACTACTGTCCAACCCAACAGGGTTTGAGGACGAGCTCCTCTTCCCTGACAACTAGGCTTTCAAATTGTTACTTTCTCCCTTCCTTTATTTGTGTGTATATCTGTCTTTCTGGTTCAAATCAAACCACAACAAATCCATCACCACCATCTCTTATTTTTATTTACCTATTGGAGTTGCATGTCTGTGCATTTAACTGTCCACACCACTCCTCAGAGTCCTGCTCCATCTTCCTGACTCACCCTAAATACATTTCCATCTTGCCAGACATTGGATGGAGATGGAGAATAGTACAATAATATAGCCTCTAACAGTCCCTCCATAACAAGTGCAACGTACATGACTATAGCCATCTTCTGTTTTGTTTCCAATCCGAAACTCATCACTGTCTTAAAGCTATCACCTCTGTCTGCAGGCATACACAACTCTTCACTGTCAGAACTTGATCAGCCATCCAAAACTAAAGTAAACTCATCATCACTTTCAGAAGGCTCGGCTGACCCTGAGCAAGCTTTGTTGGAAATAGAAAACTTGACTCAAACTTTTGGGGCAGTCGCAGGTTATAAACTGAATACTTCTAAGACCCAGGTTGTCTGTACCGAGGGACTCTGCCCCGGTGATGCTTGAGTTATACCAGAAGCCAGGTATTTGGGTATAAAGATTCGGTTGTCACTTAAAGAGGTTGTTTAAGTTAATTGGATGGATATATTGTCCTCGGCTAGAAGGTGTTTGGAAAAACTGAATGCCTTCATTTATCAATGGTTGGGCGCTGTAATGTATTAAAAATGTGCATCCTTCCTAGGTCTATGTATTATTTTAGGACAGTGCCGCTTGAGCTGACTCGATGTCAACTAATGCAGCTGCAGTCTCTTGCAGACAGATTTATATGGGGTCATAAGCAAGTACGTCGAGCTTCAAAGTTTATATCATTACCGTTGGAACGTGGGGGGTGGGGTGTCTCAAATTTTATGTTTTATTATTTAATTTGTCTGCTGCAAAGTATGCAGTATTTGGTGACTAATACGGAAATGAGATTATTCGAAGTTCCGAATATATATCAAATGTTGATGGGAAAGCCAGCTAACAAGGCACTATTTAAATTCTATGAACCAAGTTATTTTAAAAAGACAAGATTTAAAATTGCGACTGCAGCTTATAAAGCATGGAAGTCGATATGTAAAATTATGTCTATAGGTCGTATAGGCTATTCTACACCCTTGAATTCTACGGAGATATTTCCTGCAGTCTTCTGAGACTCAAAAATGGCTATTTGGAGGGAACAAGGGATTCAACATTTAGGGGATTTGTATACTGAAGGAGTCTTGGTCTCCTTTACTGATCTTGTTGGAAAATATAGACTGCCCAAAATGATTTTTTCAAATATCTACAAATCCGTGACTATCTTGTAAAACATTGCAAATGCACGCCAATAATATCTAACGATTTGATAGAGGCTCTGATTAAAAGAGCTAAGATTGGTGCACTGTACGGCATATTGTTGGAGTGCCAACGGGATGATATTGTGTTGCAGGATATAAAGTGGGGGGAACATTTTGAGAAGAGTGGTCTTTATGTTCAATTATCGATAGCTATGGCTACCAAAGTCATGTTAACGGCAAATCTATGCACCCAACACTATAAAACTTTGTTTAACCTTTATCATACTCCTGTGAAAATGATGAAGTGGGGGGGCTTCATGATGGGAAATGCTTTAGGTGCTCGGCAGAGAAAGCTGATATAGTACGTATATGTTTTGATTGTTTAGCTTTAAATCTGTATATTAGGCATATTTCAGAGTTTTTGTCACAGATCATAGGGGTTGATGTGTGTATTTCTAGAGAGATTATGCTTTTAGGTGTGTGGGATGGGTCTTATGTCATTCAGAGCCACTATCAGTTTCGATATCTTTTATTTATGGCTACTGCTGTTGCTAGACTTTGTGTCGCTTCCATGTGGTTACAATCAGAAGCACCAACATTCAAAATGTGGCGTGCTAAATTCTTTAATGTTTTTAATCTGGAATATAGCCTTTATTGTACAAAATATCTACGGAAGAAACAATTGGGACATAAAATTTGGCAGCCTATGTTACAACATATGGGGATGTCGATGTGAAATCCATGGGTGGGTAATATATTTGCATTTCAACTCTCGTCGTTTTTTAGGCTTAAATCCCTTCAAATTCCTACAATAATGATTTTATGTTGTGACCTTAAAAGTAATTATTTTGTTTTGCCTTTATATTGCTCCCTTTCTTTTTTGTGTAAACTATGTACTGAACAAAAAATATTTTACATTAAAAAAAAACAGAAGGCTCAGCATCTCTGATCTGACAGCCAAAGAGAAGAGCAAGACAGGTATATGATTAATAAATGATGCCATGCGTTGCATTGGATGCTTGCTGACTCTGAGCAAATGTACATGAAGTAGAACTATATTAGTAGTTTAAATAATAACAAAGTAAAAGTGACTCAAGTGATAGTCAATGTTTCCATGTTGTTTAATAATAACCAATTGTACTCCTACCTGCAGGTGCAGTCTGGACTTACTTAATCGGAGTCACTCACTACATACTGAGTTGCTGTTGGTCTGTTGGACAACACGTACACGTACCACACCTGATGATGATGATGATGAACATACTATATTTGCACGCAGTCAGTCAGTTGCATCTGAGATGGTTGATGGAATATGTTTCAGGAAGTGGAATAAAAGGTAAACCTAACCAATCAGCAAGAACCACAGCAGACCTAGGCTACATGTCTGTGCAGCGGTGGAGTCGAATAGTGGTACGATGACTGACAGTGGCGCATTGATTTAGTCACTTGATTTGGAAAATGCTAGGTTGCTGTATATGTCTTTTGTCTGGCTCTGTCAAAAATTAAGGAAAATGGAGTTTGGGTCACAGGCACAGCCCGGTGCCATGGTCCTGTTCTGTGCTGGCTCCTATCTTGTTGTTCTTGGAGATTAATGCTGTGTAACTAGTAGAGTAGACACAATGTATCCAAGCCGCCTCAGTCTGAAAGTCTTCTCGCTCAAGAGTCTTGTCTTTTTGCACTACACCGTAATTGATGTTTTTTTTCATTCATTTATTTTTCAATACCCCTTTTGTTTTTCCATCAACACTTACAGGCCGGCCTTTTACCCAGTGCTATTATACTTGGAGCAACAACTCACACTTACCTTACCAATCTTCATCAGCCAGCCAGTGGCACCCAAGAATGATGTTCAGAGCGTCCATGGAAGGGAGGACCAAGATGAATGACGAGATACAACTATACATTTGGACCTGGATAATACAGTAACTTTAGTATCATTCTCGTATTTTTAATAATTTGATTCCTTTTTTCTCTTCATTCATTTTACGACTGTGTTTGCTAATTGCTCCCTACAACAATTTTTTAATTTTCTTTGCTAGCTTTCAGCCCGGTACAGCAGGTAATTAGGGTTTCTCTGAGGGCATAGAGCCAAGGCAACTTTCATATAATACTACTTCCTTGTACTGTCGAATTGTGTAGTAGTAGTTAAGTACTACTCATTAACCATCAAGTTATCTTCATCATGCATGCATTTCCTTTTTCTACCTTTAGTTTAAAGATTTATTGGATATTGGATCATCTTCATTGTTTTGCTTTTGTTGTCTCCATGCGTACCTTTCCCCAAACCCCCCTTCCCATCCATTCATCAAACCCTGACCCTCTTCCCCCGGGCTGTGTGGTTTTATATTGAGGTGTGATGTGACTACATTAAATCTACACCAACAATTGATCACACACTTGCTGGGGCAGATGTGGTGAAAGCAACACTAATTAAATGTCAACGAGGCAGGGCGAGGATCTTCTTCTGCTTGCCCACCCATGCTCAGTGTATGTACAAGCCAATTAATTTTCCAAAGGGACCCAGCAAATACATCTTAATTAATTGCCGATATTGATTGGATTTACAGCATTAAAGTTTACGAATTAGGATTGGGTTTAAGTGACTCCTTCAACAAAACTACAGTTTAACTTCTTAGCTCCTTGTACTAGGCTGTCCCCGACACCATTGTTTTCTTTTAGTTTAGCAGTTGCAATATTGTTTATTTATCAGTCTTCTTATGTACCGTACTTTTCTATTACTCCCACAGTCTCTCTCAGGCAAATGACTGTCTCTCTTTTTTTTGTTTGCAAATGCTAGTGCCAGTGTCTACTACTACCACCACAACCACGGCATCTTCTCCATTCTCTTGGGAAACCATGCAGCCATTGCTGTGCCGAACTTAATCCTCATCAATCACAGGTAAGATAAGTTTGCTGGGAGGTATAATGGAGTAGGAGGAGCAACTGGTAGTACTGGTAGTACTAGTAGGACAAATATAACTCAGTGAGGGGTACCGCATCTATCTGTTTGCATGTTACAAAATTGGCAGATTATTTCAATCAAACACTGGCTGCTTCCCTGCATCTGCAAGTAAACCTTGTGGCGTACATTAATTCGTGAAACAGTAACGCCACTACAAAACATTAACATCGTATGTGTAAGTATAAATAAATAACATGTATTTTCATTAAAAAATAGCCTATCCCACACCTCACCCACCCCTCTCCCTAACCCCAACCAATTTCCAAGTCCAACGAATGTCCAAAAAATAAGAGAAACCCCAACACCCAATTCCCACCCACCAACAAAAGTATTAAAAAAGGGGCAAATCAACAGGGTCCATCTATAATCGGCGGGCTTTAAGGTGTTTGTCCACCAGGATTTTGAAGCGCTCCTCTTATTGGTCCTCCAGCTGTGCCATCCAGAGGAGAAGTTGCTGGCAAAATGCATGGCACCTACATTTGCATCCATGTGGGGGGGCAGCAGATGATGACAAATGGCGGCAGTGGGCGGCTGCCTGACCGCGGCGCCGTACTCCTGCCGCCTCCTCCTCCTCGGCCTGAGCCACCAGCCGGCGGTATTCCTCCACGATGGCCCGCAGTTTCCGTTGCCAGGCCCTGGCTGCCAACTCCTTCCGTGTTGGTTTTTGGGAAGGAGGATCTATAAAGAAAGAAACAGAATTGTAACCAAAACTCTTGGCAAAACTAACACAACATGAATTCAACACATAGTGGCACAGTAGCACTAGCAAGCGCAGTACATAACATTTGTGGTAACTTTAAGTATCTATCCTCCTGCTTCCCTGGCCTCTAACATTTATTGGAGTTTTTTTCCAGCATTATACTTTCCCTAGTACTATGGATGGGCTCCAGTACACAGAAGAACACCAGTCTTTTTCTTATCTCTAGTTTATATAAATTAGATAACCTTGTTGTAGGCTGCTCAGTCAGCTAAGCTTGCGTCCAACACCAACAAACGAGTAAGCATGGGCGGATTTTGCGGATCCACGATTCACAGATTTGCGTATTCACGGATCGTGGATCCGCAAAATCCGCGGATTTTGCGGATATGCGGATCGGCGGATTTGGGGCGGGGCTTCCATGCCAGGACCTTCGTGCCAGAATGAACCCTGCCCTTCATATTTATTCAAGAAGACGCCACCGTTTTGTGCCATACCTCTACTCAACTGGAGTACTTTCTACTGGATAATCAGTAAGTGCTACCTCGTTGGGTAAATGTATAGTGCTTTTACTACACTACAGCTACCTAAAGTGCCAGAGAGTTGTCTACAGCGACCAGGTATGTGTTACTATGCAATCGCGCCGAAGGGCCCAGGGGTCCCTTGAGTGAGCTATCATAGTGGGTAAATGGCGGGAAGACGGTGCACACCACGAGTGTGTGAGCGGGGCCAAACGGACGGGGCTTCCATGCGAGTGCACATGCCTCTTGCGTGTATAAAAGGTCAGAGACCGATCAGAGCAGCAGATGAAGATACAGAAGCTCCTGGCCACAGGAACAGCACGAGGATTGCGCTCGTGAAAGTCAAGGATGCAAAGGCCTCTGTCCAGCATCACAGCTGATTTTCGATGGTATATTTGGGAAGAAGGCACATCTGCCCAGCCTTGACAACGCTCACGATTGTTTTTTGGGCCGATGAATGAGTCACTGAATTTAAGCTTCAACTAGGGCACATGCTTAATTGATATCTGTAAGTGCTTCCGGTTGAGGTTTAATTTTTGTGCCAGGACCGTCGTGCCAGAATGAACCCTGCCCTTCATATTTATTCAAGAAGACGCCACCGTTTTGTGCCTGTTGTAACTATTTTATGATGGCGCCGGCAAGCTGCCAGCGCCATCCTAAAATAGTTACTAAATTAGCTTCAACAGGAAGCTCTAATAGATAAAATAAAGCAGGCGCTCGAGCACCTGCTTTATTTTATCTATTAGAGCTTCCTGTTGAAGCTAATTTAGTAATTATTTTAGGATGGCGCTGGCAGCTTGCCGGCGCCATCGTAAAATAGTTACAACAAGCCAGCAAGGCTTGAACTTTTGCCCCCGGAATCCGCCGCTCGCGGATTTGCGAATTCGCGGTAAATTCGCGGATCGCGAATTTACCAAAAATCCGCGAGCGTAACGGATTTTGCGCTCATACTTACAAACGAGTCAATACGCAGACGCCTGTTACTTTTATTAACTAAGCTGCAGGTGGGGAAGCTCGTATATTTTTCGATTACGGGTGGCACTGGCCATACTCTCTCTGTTACATGAAGGGCAATGGCTCAATTTCACTTTCACTGTGCCCTGGCGTCTGGCGACTACAAAAAGGCAGATTAATAATAATATAATATACTTATGATCCAATGACCATTACTTATATGGAACGACATATCAGTCCAGTAGCGGTCAGAGGTGGGAGTGCTGGCGGGCAGTGACATGGGCAGGGTGGGGGGAAGAAAACTATGGATTGTGGACAATTACTGGTAAATAAACATATAAATTAAAATCGAAAAAAATTAACATAGGTAGGAAGTGGTCCTTGGATTCAGAGGAAGGCGCTTGATAATATGTATGATGTGCTTGCAAACTACTGAGTCAACAGTATTCTGAAATGAAATCCTACTTTTATATAATATATGATGACCCTCTGCTTTGCTACTCTGGCACAGTTACTTTTACATTATCTTCAAAGTAAGACTCATCTGCATCCAGTGACAGTCTCCACCTATGATGAATACAATCCATCCAGGGGGCATACATCCATTAAAAGTAAATGTCTATCATTCTTTTGTTATTAGGTATCGCTTAACAAACCTTAGCTGGTTTCACTTTCACCAACAACCACCCATGCGTCCACTCCTTCCTTCCTTGCCTTGACTTTGGGTTTGACACAAACACCGCTGATGATTCTTGCTATCCACTATCCACCCATATTGTGTCGCCCACCCAGGCAGGCATCTTCTTTCACCTTCCACCCATCCTTCAACAACCCATGCAGCTGATTCCTATCAGCCACCTGCATGCTGCTTCCAAAATATCCTTCTCTGCTAGTTGTATTACATCTCTTTCGTCCGTCCTCCTTCCACCCTAGTTCGTTCCCTTTTTGTTCAACACATCCATCAAGGTCATCTGATCTGACTTTTAGTCTTCTCCATAACTTTCACAGCTGAGTTGGAGTCTGATAGAAGAGGCCTTTGTTTACTCAACTCACGCTGGTAATGCTATTGCTAATGCATTGGTAATGCTAAGTAAAGGGTGTCTTCAACCGTTGTATATTGTTCAGTACAACTTCAAGTTCATACTTACTTAATAAGTCTCACAGTACAGTAAGGGAAGTGTTCCCCTTCCAGCTAGTAATGCCAATAAGTAATGAATATAACTTACCACCGCCCACCGCTGCTGTTTCCTCCCCACTGGTGCTCCTGCAGGTGCCGCATCTCCTGGCCCCTCCTGAATGGAAGCATTGGCATCGCCACTGGCCCCATCGGCACTGGTGGTTGGTACTGGTAGTGCACCTATAAAAACAAGTAGACCTTTTTAGATGCCTGTACACTTCCTCTTATTTTACTAGTTTTTTCACCAGAAAGACGGATTGAAACAACAGTTAAAGTACAACATAAATCATCACTAGTCCAAATTGCGTACTACAGTAGAGTCAGTAGACAGACATTAGTAGTATTATTATATGGTCCCTAGGGTCATCTCATCTCTACTCCTACTGTAGTTTTTGGAAAGTTAGCCTGAGCCATGTAACCATTTTAGATTCATGTCTACTCTTTTGCGCAAGTTACCTCGCAGCTTGACGCCTCTGAGGCCACATGAGTGTTGCATACAAGTGAAGAGGTTGAAAAACAAGCCACTTTTTTATGGAGTTCGGTTAATCCCTATTGCTTAGCCATAATGTTACACTTTTTGGCATGACTGCAAAAAGCTTGCATAATTGTATTATACTGTCTAACATGCCCCATTTTTCTTATAACAGGCAGGTGAGAAGATTGCCTTCTACGAACCAGAGATTTGCAGAGCTTACGAAAGATGCATGTAACCAGTACACGTTAAACGGTGAGGGGTCTCCCACAATTCACACAGATCTCTATCATGCACTAGTTGTACAAATGTTTAGTTTTAATCTTCTTTATTTTGCATGTTGGAGCTGGATGTAATTTCATGGAACAACTTACAAAGCTTGTTAATATTTGAAAAAAATAAAGCTTTTGAACCTGCACATAGACTCTGTGGTATATTTGGAATGTCTGTGGTGTTGTGGACTTACACGAGATAGTGAGAGAAAGGGTGTTATGTTCTGGGTTGTGTAATAAAATCATTGGGTATCTTCGTGTGGGGGACGGGACATAATAATGACTAATGACTGAGACACTATAGCTAGTCGGTTAGTGAATTGTGGGTTCTGAGTTCTCTGACTGAGGTGTAAGTAAGGTCCAACCTCCCATCACCAATATCCTATTTTCTTGCGCATAGTTCTGTATGTGGCTGTGCAGAATACCCACAACAGTAGTAGTAGTATGTACTACTACCCTAACAAAAAATAATAGACAAACATCTGGTTGCGCATTTTGTTGGTGGGAATTGTCAAAGCCTAGAGATTAAAGAGGACAACGCAAAGGACAGGAGTGGACCCAGTGGGGTCTCACAGCTTTATTCAAAAGAAAACCTTAACTAAAGAGTGGCCAACAGGGCAAGCTTAGCTACAGACAGTCTAATAGTAGTAGTATAGAGTCATAGCAGAGGCTGTTTGAAGGAGCTGAAAGGCAGGGATACCCAAAATTAGGAAAACAGATAATGAAGATCAAAGAAGCTTTTGTTAAAAATTGAATTAGGAGGAAGCGTAATTAATAGTTTGGAAAAAATAAGGTGCGTTAAAAGTTAGGGAAATATAATTGTTAATAATATAAGCACTGAAGGACTTACTGGGACCAGCAGCAGGATCCTCGGTAGAGGAGCGCTCCCCTGGTGGTTGACCCCGTCTTCTTGCTTCTGGGTGCTGATCATGTAAGAAATAATAAAGAAAGAGAGAAACATTGAGTGCTGTGAAACAAATAAATCATTTAAAAAAAATGCTCAAACATTTAAGGAAACAACAATTGCAATAAAATTTACCTATCTAAAGGACTACTGGCTTGCAGGATTCACGGACCGTCTACTTATATGAACACTAATCAAATGTTCCATAATCCTTCTGATTGCAGAATACTAACGAAGCTAGTACCACCTGACCTACACCACCTATTCCAGACGGGCCAATTGTTCAGTAAGTCTGCATTTCCATTTTATTTTTGCCAGCAAAATTACATAGATGAGATGGAGGACACATGCATAAATTTGTGCATACACCAAATTGTTGGTTGGTTGCGTCATATGTTGTTCTGCTAATTACTGACAATGCTATTGCTATGCCTACCACTCACTAAACAAACTACAAAAAGGTTCTATGGAGGACTGGGGTAAGAAGGATTCAGTGACAGAGGAGGCGTCACGCAGACCGCAAAAAAAATATGAACTAATACTAAGTAAACCTTTTATCCATCCACCACTATTTCACTGAAGGACAATGGAAGGACTCTAGCAATAGCATTAACTAACTTCATTTCTCTAAAGTAAACTCTAACATCAATAATCAGCCCAAGCTAGCGCAAAGTTACAAACAAGGAAGAGAAGTGCCGAGCAGCACCTGTGTCATACAATCACAGAAGATTTTGAAACGGAATTGATCTGCAATGTAACTAAGCGCACCAGTAATTGTGTTATTCATCCAAGAATTATACACAATACTCATATTACTATATATTACTAGCTACTCACCAAGCCCCACGACCTCGACACCTAGCAGGTCCAACAGGTCTTGCTCCCGGTCCAGGATGTCTGACCACTGGTGGGACAGCTGCTGCTTGGTGCGCCGGATCCCCGAGCAGCGAAACACTGCCCGGTGCACCTTCACCCACCGGCGGTGACGCTCCTGGGTAAGGTACCCTTGAGCCTGGCCTGCCGCCTGCTGCCAAGGTCAAGGGGAGGTGGCGCTGGATGAAGAAAACCAGGGCGGCCACCTCCAACTCCCCGAAAAGTTGTCGGGCCTGCAGGGCGCATTCTGCCGCAAGGCAGCCCACTCTTGGGCGCAGGCACCTTGTCCTTGGAGCCGGTACTGCTCCCTTGGCCATGGTTCTGGGGTAGAGGCAGAAATGAAAAGAAGGAAAAAATAAAGTTAGGGGGAAGAAGTAGGAGTTTGAATAAAAAAGTAAAGTAAGACAGTAGAAAACTTACAAAAACACAGTGAAAGTAGAAATAAATCACAAAATATAAACTTAGGGACAGAGAGACAGCGATGATAAATAAAAAAAAAGTGGGAAAAATAGTGAAAATAAGTAAATATTGCAAAGATTAAAGCTGGATAGAAAACTAGGCCCATAACCATAGCATAGAGTGAAAAACAAGATGGCCACAACCGTCGCGACCACGTGGGTAAGTTTGCGTGATATTTCTTGCTAACACGCACTTGTCGTCGCGAACAAGTAGATAGCTTTCCCGAACATGACATGCACAACACAACCCGGAACAGGAAATAAGGATGCTGGACAATTGAAAAAACAAGATGGCTGTGCCCATAGCCCACCGCATGGGTAAGTTCACGAGCTACGATCCCCCGAGCACGCACACAGCACCCCGAACATGCACAACGCGCTCCTGAGCAAGAAAAACGCCTCACGAACGGGTCTGACAAGCTACTACGCACGCTTGCAAAGATCGCGTAGAGCTAGAACGTCTTTGCATAGCTGCGCGTAGTGCGACTACGCGTACTACGCCCACCCCTAGTCTCAAGGTGCTGAGGGGTGGAGGGTCCCCAGGTCTGTTTAGCCAAAGAGCCAGGTCTTGAGGGTCTTCCTGAAGGTGTTCAGGGAGGAGGCGCATCTGATGTTTGCTGGTAGCTCATTCCAGGTCTTAGCTGCAATGTGAGAGAAGGATCTTCCGACCTGCTCTGGCTCTGTGGATGCGCAGGGTTTCGGCCAGTGCAAGGTTGGAAGATCGAAGGGTTTTTTGGGGGTATGTGGAAGTCGAGTCTGTCGTTGAGGTATTTGGGTCTGTTGTTGTGTAGGCATTTGTAGGCATGAGTGAGGATTTTGAAAGTGACTCTTTTCTCCACGGGGAGCCAGTGGATACTTCATAGGTGTTGACTGTTAGTGTCAGGGGATGCAGAGGACAAGTCTGGCGGCTGTGCCCTGTATTGTTTGGAGTTTGCGGAGAAGGGACTTGTTGATGCCGGCGTAGAGTGCATTCCCATAGTCCAGTCTGCTGGTGATGAGTGTGTGGGTGACTGTCTTCCTTGACTCAGGGGGAATCCACTTGAAGGTTTTGCGGAGGATGCGGAGGGTGTTGAAACAGCTGGAGGTTATGGCATTGACCTGTCGGTTCATGGTAAGTGATGAGTTGAGTACGATGCCGAGGTTCTTGGCATGGTCTGAGTGGGTAGGTGGGCTTCTGAGGGCGGTCAGCCACCAGGTGCTGTCTCATGCAGAAGGGGTGGTACTGAGGACGAGGACTTCTGTTTTCTCGGCGTTGAGCTTCAAGGCAGCTGTTGGTCATCCAGACTGCGACGTCCTGCATTCCTTTCTGGAAGTTGAGTTTGGCAGTGGTGGGGTCTTTGGTGAGGGAGAGGAGGAGCTGGATGTCGGCGTAGGATATGATATTGAGGCCGTGCTGTCTGACGATGGCTGCGACGGTGGCCATGTAGATGTTGAAGAGAGAGGGGCTAAGGGATGGACCCTGTGGGACTTCAAAGGTGATTTTTGTGGGTTTGGAGAGGAAGGGTGGGAGTCTGATCCTTTGGGTTCTTCCGGTGAGGAATGATCGGATCCTGTCCAGGGCTGTTCCTTGTATGCCTGCAAAACACACAAGATGATGGACGGAATGTTGCACAATGGCAAAACATTCACCCCCAGTCACAGATCTGGGTTTAATCCACAGTTATTTTGCTCACCAAGCCACCCCAGTTCAGACATGGCCATATGCAAATCAGTCTTGACCCTGTGCCTCATGGGAACAGTCCAGCCCGAACTGCCAAGCCATGTCTTCCCTGGACCGGAATCAAGCATCCTAGGACCGGTTTCTGGCTATCAGGATAGCTTGACTCCAGTGGCTTAGTGAGCAAGGGACCCCCGTCTGGGCATACCCTTCCCACATAGGGTGAACAGCAAAACACACAAGATGATGGACGGAATGTTGCACAATGGCAAAAGATTCACCCCCTTGTATGCCTGCGTCATGTAGTCTGACGACTAGTGTGTGGTGGGAGACGGTGTCGAAGGCCGCTGATAGGTCGACTAGGATGAGGGCTGCAGAGTGGCCTTGGTCCAGGAGGGTGCAGATGTCGTCTGTGGCGGCGAGTAGGGTGGTCTCTGTGCTGTGGTTGCTTTGGAATCCGGATTGGGACGGGTCAAGGACGGCGTTCTGTTCAATGAATCGTGTCAGTTTCCTGTTGACTGTTTTCTCCGCAACTTTGGCTGCGAAGGGGAGGAGCAAGATGGGCCGATAGTTCTTGAGGTCAGTGGGGTCAGCTGTGGGCTTCCTTGAGCAGAGGTCTGACTTCTGCGCGCTTCCAGTCATCTGGGAAGGTGCCTGTTTTGAAGGTGGTGTTGATGGTGCATTATAGTTCGGATGCGATTCTGGCCGTGGCTCTGTGGTAGATGTGAGGGGGGCAGGAGTCGGTGGGGGCCCCCAAGTGAATGCTTTTCATGGTCGAGGCGGTGTCTTCAGTCGTGGTCGGTGTCCAGTTGGAGATGATGGGCTGACTGGTTTTTCTGGGGGGCAGGGGCCATCTGTGGCACCTGGTGGATGGTCGATGAAGTTGTCATAGAGGTTTTTGATCTTGAGGTGGAAATAGGTTCCAAGCTTGTTGCAGAGGTCTTGGGATGGGATGATGTCTGTGGCTTCGTAGGGACTCTTCTTCCTAGTCAGAATAAGGAAGTTACACTCCTAAAATAACCCCTGCTCACCCCCTTGGTAGCTTGGCACAAACAGTCAGGCTTATCTTAGAGGCAGTGTGTAAAGCATTTGCACATAACTGACAGTAATACAGTGTAAGCACTGCAAAAAGACACCACACCAGTTTAGAAAAATAGCCACTATTTTTATATACAAGACCAAGAACGATAAGAATCCACAATACAGTACTTAAAAATCTACAATTATCAAAATACGCTTTTAAAACAGTTCCTTGATGTCGATAGATCGGTTCGGGGCTATCATGGTGTCGTGAGCAAACAAATCCAAACAGTTCAAGCTGGTTGCGGGATCGCGGACCAGCTGCGGTATTGGGAAGACCCGCAAACAGTACCTGTTAGAGATAAAGGGTGCTGAGGCCCTTGAAGTCACTCGCTTTGCAAGTTGAGCTCCTTTCTGTTGGGATTAGGAGCGCTGGTGTTGGCAGGCGTCGGGTGCTGCAGTGCGAAGTGCAGCGGTGCTGCGTGCAGTGCCCTCAGGTCACGGTGCGAGCAGCGGTTCGGTGGCGGCGTCAGATGGTGTCATCGGTGAGACCAGGGTAGTGGTCTGAGGTGAAGGCAGTGCTCATCACGGTGCTGGCAGATCACGGTGCAAGCAGCGGCGTCATCGTTGTTGAAGTGCTGTCATCGGCTGACAGGAGTCAATGGTACAGGCATTGGTAGGCCAAGGCTGCGGTGCGGGATGAGTGCGGTGTGTCGTGTAACTTTACAAGCGGTGCCCAGAAAACACGGTGCAGTCAGCAGGGCCAATTTCAGCGTGGAGCGGCTGCATCGCCAAGGCCAAGGCGTCGTCGTGAAGCGAGGCAGTGCAGAGTGCCGTGCCCACAGGTCGCGGTGCGAGCAACAGCTCCGTGGTGGCATCAACAGGTGTTGTCGTTGAGACTAGGGTCACGGTGCGGCATTGTGGCGGGGCTCTCTGCTGTGCCCAGGCTTAGGTGTGAAGCGAGGCGGTGCGGAGTGCAGTGCCCACAGGTCGGGGTGCGAGCAGCGGCACGGTAGCGGCATCAGCAGGCATCGTCTGTGAGACCAGGGTCGCGTTGAGGCATTGCATGGGTGCCCTCTGCTGTGCCTTCAGAACACGGAGTTGCCAGTAGCGCCGTAGACATCATTGAGTTGCTTTTCTTCTGTTGCAGCACAAAACACCCATCCCCCATTGCTGAGGGCAGAGAGCTTGAAGTCTTTGCTGTTCCTGAGACTTCTTGAACAGGGGGCAAGCTCTACCTCAAGCCCTTGGAGAAACTCACAAAAAAAGATTGCAGAAAGTTCAATCCAGTCCTTTCACTGCCCAAGAAAGAAGCAGCCACTGTAGGCCAACACAGCAAAGCACACAGCAAAGTGGTAGCCCCTCCTCACAGCTTCTCCAGCTCTTCTTCTTGGCAGTCTTCTTGATCCAAAAGAGTTCTAAAGTTCAGGGGTCTGGGCCCCAGTATTTGTATCCAAAAATCCTTTGATCCTCTAGGCAGAGGGTGTCTGTACCCAGCCAGAACCAGTTCTGCCTTCTCTGGTGTGATTTCCCAGCAGGGGGTAGAGACAGCATTGTCAGAGGCAGACCAGGCCCTTTGAGGTGCAAGGAAATCTCCTCCCTCTTCCCCCATTTTAACCCTGGTCTATTCAGCCCTCTCCTGACCTACTTAGATTATCGGTAGCCACCCTTGCTTCCTAGCCATCTGTCGTCCAAAACTCAGAGAGGCAATCCACATTCCAGCAGAGGCAGACGGGATGACTGCGCAAGAAAATACCTACTTCCTAAAAGTGGTATTTTCATATCCAGAATGTAAAAATCACCTTTACTAAAAGATGCATCGTTAGATTTTGAGTTCAGGCATACAACATTTTATTTTCCTACCTACTTCCCAGGGCCAGTTATGTTTATAAGATGTTATAAACACACTTCTCACTCTGTCCTATGGGGAACAGGTAGCCTTGCAATAGTGAAAAACGAAATGGGCTGTAATTCACTATCAGGACATGCCACACACACCAGGGCATGCCTTACCTTTCACATACACTGCACCCTGCCACAGAGGTACTTTGGGCCTACCTTAGGGGTGCCTGACATGTAAGAAAACAGAAGGTTAGGGACTGGCCAGTGTGTGCATGGGCCAAGTCGACATGACAGTTACAAACTGTGCGCAGACTCTGCAAAGGGACGTCTGAGGTACCTTTTCCGGGCTACTCATGTGGGTGGCACAATCCGTGCTGCAGGTTCATGCATAGCATTTGATTCCCAGACCCTGGCACACTCAGTGCACTTTACTAGGGGCTGAAAAGAAAAACAAACAGCCAATAATGGAAGTACCAATCCATAACATAGTTTACCACAGGAGCACTTGCACTTTACCACTGATCAGCAGTGTGAAAGTGCACAGAAACACTACAACAGCAAAAACAGAGTCAAAACCGGGAGGGCAGAAAACAAAAACTCAGAGGAAACACACCAAAAGATGCCATGTCTAACAATGGCCTTACAGAGGAGGTCATGCAAATCACAGGGATACCCCAACCCACAGTGTACCCTAGTGTTTGTAGGTGGTTTAACTGTATTCTAAGTGTCTTTTAGCATAGCAATGACTCTGGGCCCGGTTAGTCACAGTTAGTTACCACCAGTTCCCTTCAGCAAAAAGTTGGTGGCACAGGATGACTTTGCGACAAGGCCTCTTTCTGCACCTCTGTTGGTTCTTTCTGCATATCTATTGCTTCTTTCTGTACCTTTCTTTTTCTTTCTGCACTTCTGTTGCCTCTTTCTGCATTCCTCTTGCTTATTTCTGTGCCTTTCTTCCTCTTTCGGCACATGTCCTACCTCTGAAGGCATAGTTAGAAATGAGCATTTAAAAAAACCTTTGAAATTCACCTAAAAACCATAGGTTTCAGGGACATTATAGATAGAATTTAGCATTTACAAAACCATTAAAATTCACAAAAAAAACACAGGTTTCAAGGACGTTATAGTTAGAAATCAGCATTTAAAAAACCTCTGAAATTCACTGAAAAAACCACAGGTTTCAGGGACATTATAGTTAATTGGACATTTCACTCGTACAAAACCAGAGAAATTTGTTTGTTATAGTTAGTTCAGCTAACTATAACTCGTGCCCCCGCAATGCACTGCTGATGATTTCACATATTACATCATTCATGACATTGCAAACGCTGTAGTCCTATTGATGTCCTAGCTATCAACAAAGCGTCATCTGCATATAATAATGCGGGAATAAAAAAAGGACTTGCCTGAGGGATGTCCTTACAGGCTGCACTTAAGACTGTTCCCAAGTTGTTAATAAAGAGAGTGAATAATAACAGAGCCAAGATGCCTGTCTCTGGGAGAGACCAAACCTCAAATAATTAGGACTGGGAGGAGGAAGTGGATGGGTCAATGCTTGCACACATTGAGCATGCCAGTATGTCACATTTTCATAAGTGAGTATCTCCAGAATTCTGTCTAATTTACATTGCAGGGAAAAAATGGGGGAGATAGAGGAAAGAGGAGAGGACTCGACCTCCAAACTATTTGCAAATAACCACAAAGAGTCACTCCTAGGAGAATAGAAACAAATATCAACCTCGTACTGGGAAGGAAAAAGTTTTCCTTTTAAGTAACCCTCACCCACCAGGATGCAAGTTAATTTACAAAGCTACAAAGCATGCACATTTTAAAGTTAGTACAAATCCTGCATCCTCAAAATGTGATTGGGAAATGAAAAATGGCTTTTCTGTGTTAACATTAGAGTGCCAGCTAGTTTAAAAACAACATTTTATCTAAGATACTTTTGATGAAGGAGCAAAAAAAATACATCTGGGAGCTGCTTGGAATCTAAAGTCCATTTTGATTTAACTTACAGGAACAGGAAAGCAATGAGAAAGTGAAGGGATCTAGCAACTCATTATTTATTAAAAAATAATTACAAAGTCTCTTCTTACTATTCATAATCACTCAACACTTTAGACAAAGAAATTGCAATGCTATTAATGTTGCAGCGATATGAGCTGCATGCTGATCAGAAATTACTGAAGGACTGGACATTTTGTCAGATTGTTTACTTATCCCTTCTGCTTCTGTCTTTGTAAGTGTTAGTGATGAAAGGCTTCCAAACAAACCAGCAAAATGGCATCTGATATAACTTATATGCCCACAGTGGTTTTATTACTATTATGGTGTGAGTGATCTTTAGGGAGTTTTATGAAGCTCTATATACTGAAGAGGTAGAACCCCCGGCGGAGGGGTAAGAATTTTTTTTTACAGACTTACAGACTTAGATACGGCTAAGTTAAACAAGGAGGAAGAAGCTATTCTGGATGCCCCAATAACTCTGAAGGAGGTGTATGAGGCAGTACAGTCTTTAGAAACCGGGAAGGACGTGGGCCCCGATAATCTACCTTTGAAACTATTTAGACTCTTCTTTTGAAGGGATGCAACAAGATTTGTTACCCTTTTTGTGCAGGCACAAGCTTGGATAAATCCAGTTTCATGGGAGGCTACCAGTTAAATTGTGCTTAAAAAAGAAAGGTAAACCAGTTGCACTGCCAGGGTCATATAGGCTAATTTTCTTAATAAATTGTGATAGAAACATATATATGCCAAAGCACTGGCAAATACGTTGGAGAAAGTTATTGTACCATTAGTTTCACTCTAGCAATACAGTTTTATTCCGGGGCGCAACACAATAGACCATTGTCAGAGGGTCATTACCTTATTCGATATGGCTGAAGCCTCAGGGTCACCGCTTGGCTTAATACAATGAGAAAGGCGCCTCCTGAGATTAATTTGTAGGTCTGGGAGCAAGGGAAAAGCAAACCACAAAAGCATAAAAGACAACTCCCTCACTACCTATACTTTCTCTGTAGGCTTATGACATCTCTTTGGGCTACCCTCTGCTATACAGACATATCAAACACATGTTTGTATGAATTTGTTCATTTTATTATATTGTTCAAATCATTCTTATTTTCATGTATGAAAAAAAGTTTTGTGTTATTTCTCTAATTGTACAAAAATTAAAAAAAACATATTAATGAAACCACCAAACATTCCGGAGTACAAATATACAATTGTTCAATTTAGTCATGCATGTCACATTTTTTGGAGTGCATTATCACAATAACAATCACTTGCATATTAGAACAAATGGTATATCCCCATAATTCAACCACGTAATCAACCTTACCTCTCACACAACACCAGACTAGCACGCCCACATTACATACATACACGTCCCTACATACACGTCCCAGCGTGAATTGGCATACACCGTTGAGAGTCACAAAGAGAGCACTTCATACAATATCCGTGATTATATTGACAGCTGGGGTTGCACAACAACCAGGTCAACGTAGTTTCAGTGGAAATTGTAAATTATGTCCACCTTCATCAGGACCACCATTTTTGAAGTCTAAACAGGTGAGTGATAGGGGATCATAGGAGTCATTTCTTCTTCTTTATAGTACCAATGGTTGCTTCCCAAAGTGCGGAGGGGTAAATGATCTCTCACTAATGAGTCTAGCCACTGGTACGGTAGCATCAGTAGCTATGAGATCCCCATAGGGCCTCCCTCCTATTTTTTGATCATCAATGTTTCTTCTACGTCACTTTCGAGTCACCACAGTTCTTGCTTCTACATCAGGGCGCAAAAGTCTGCCGCATGCCCACCTGCACACAGCTCATCTAATTGCACCCTCGCCCAATGGCCTCTTGGCTTATCCTTATTAGACGCTGAGAAGGAATTTGACCGTGTGTCATGGGGGTTTCTGTAGGTGGTGCTAGAGTGGAAGGGTTTTGGCAACAACTTTATTCAGGCCATTTTGGCCTTATATATAACACGGAGGGCTATTGTGCGAACAATGGGGCCGGAATCTGATGGTATAAGAATTTCAAGTTGTACAAGGCAAGGATGCTCCTGCTCACTGTTGCTATTCGCATATTTCAACTCTTTTATAGTGAAACTGGAGTGGAGTCCACGCATTAAACCTATTATTGTCAATCAGGTTGTGTAGTGTAGTTCCTATATTCCCAATAGGCTCAGCACATTGGAATAATATACACTATAGATTTGACATAGGACTGAGGTCAGTATGTCTCTATCGAGTATATTAAACTTAATTGTGTGTGTGCCAGCTAACTCAGAGGTCACTAGAAACTTCCTCGAATAAACAAGAAGGGATTAGTCTCTGACAACCGCATAAACATGACAACTTTGTTTCCCTTAGAGTCGGAACAATATCTTCAGAGTCGTGGAAACAATAGATAACCGTTTCACTCAGTCAATCGTGCATGCTTCGTTTCTACAGAGTTGCATAGAGATAGAGAGACGGGCCTTTCAATAAAAAGGGGCTTATTGAACAGTCTTATTTCTCTTGCAAGAGATATGTACTGCTACAATCGTTAGACAGAAAGCGAAGTATAATGCGTATAGCGTAAACAGTAATATAAAATAATACTGTAATAGCATAGTATGTTGCTCTGACATATATAAAAATACATGCATAAATAACACAGGCAAAATACTCAACTGGTGCTTCTAAAATACACCTACCCCAATGTACCTAACCTAGGTCTAGTACAAGGGAAGAAGTAGGTGCTGTTTAGTTATAGTTTTAGTTCTGCCAATAATTTGCCAAAGGTTTCTCTAGGTTCTAATCAGCTCCATACCTTAGAACGAGAGAGGTTGGTATCTCTTTCCCTGGAGTCGATCTCCCAACACCCCGCAAGGGGAATCAGAAACACTCGAGCTGGATTCTCGGCAGGAGGATGACAGCTTCTAGTCAGTGCATCAGCTGGAGAGCTGTCTTCCTTCTGCACTTGCTGTAGCGAGCTGCGTCGTGCAAGTAGGTAGTCGAACTGCACCGAACCACACCGTGCTTTGCTATAGCAAGTGAAGGTATATTTATACCTTGAAGGTGTTTAGGAATGCCAGTATTGACGTATAAGTTGGGCATATGAACATCATCAATGAACCCCTAAGGAATAGATGTTCATGCATAATAAATGAGTTCGTGGAGAAATCAATATCCAGGCAAGGGGAAGTCCCTTCTACTTAAGAGTCTGGTTTTCCAAGAAATTGTTGTGACGTAGATGAACGGATGGAAGTAGACATGCCTTTATTTGAGTAGCATGGGCTATGCCTAAATAAGGAATGGTTTTCTATGCCTAAATAAGGGCAATGTGAATTGTACCTATATAAGGGCATGAATCTGGAAAAATGCATATGGAATCTAAATCGATACACAACAGTGGAATATAAGGTTCTCACATAAGCAGACAATGTTGCGGTGGCAACTACTGACTCATTTTACGTGAGACCCAAGCTTCAGCTAAGCATTTTGGGGTGAGCTCTGGATATAAATCGAATGAGAGCAAAACCCAGATTTTATGCACAGAGGGAAAAGGATTTTGTGACCCAAGGGTAGTAGCCAACACAGTGTATCTTGGTGTTAATATTACGGTAGCCTTGGATAAGCTGGTTGAAATGAATTTGGCACCAATACTAGATAACATCAAACAAGATCTTGATAGAACAGATCATCTTCACTTGTCACTTTATGGAAGGAGAAATGTGTTAAAAATGGCCATCGTGCCAATTGTATCTTTAGGACTGTCCCACTGGAAATTAGTAAATTCAAGATTTTTATCGGGTTATCAGAGACCAAGGAGGGCAGCCAAATACATGATCTTGCCAAAGCAGTGTGGTGGTTGGTCGGTTCCCAATTTTATGTTTTATTATTGGGCATACATGCTGCAACATATGGGTATATTAGTTTCAGTTAGCTCAGATGGGATTAGCATGGCAGAAACTCCAACAATTTATGAACTGATTCGGGAGAGTGAAGCTAAAGGTTACCTTGTTAGAAATGTGGAGCCTAGCTGTTTTAAGAAAATGAGGTTCAAGATCCTAAAGGCAGCATACAAGGTCTGGGTTCAAGGTAAACTAAAACTAGGTCTCCCCAAGATCAGTTTATATACACCACTGATGGCCTCGTCAATTCTTCCATCTGTGTTTCAAGATGCAATAGTGTCCAGATTGGTTCAAAAGTATCTCACAGTTTTGGAATATATGTACGCAGATGGATATCTCTGCTCCTTTGTTGAGCTGCAAGAGACATTTGGACTGGTTAGTGGTGACTTTTTAAATTTTCTCCAGCTCTGATATTTTCCTTTTAGGAACATGAAAGATGCAAAGGCAGTGGAAAGGATCCCCATGGTTGAAGCAAAAAGGCGAAAGGACTATATAGGTATCATTTATGAGCTATTGATACAGATTTTGCCAGATGATTTAGAATTGCAAAACACCAAGTGCGAGGTTAGATTGGGCATGTAGAGATTATATATTAAGGAGCTACTGGACCTAGGTATACAGAGTGCTTTTAACAGTTTTTATTTTATATCATACCCTGGCAAAGGTAGCAAACATCTGGTGGGGGTAGGTTTGGTGGTAAGTGCAATAGGTGTGGTGTCGATCTTGCTGATATTGCCCATATGTTCTTTTCATGCCCAAATTAGATGTACTCCTGCAGGAGATTGGGAGGTTTATGGGGTAAATTGTTGGTGGGCAGGTTCAAATTACACCTGCACTGATGATTCTAGGTGTGATTGATAGCACAGAGTATAACAATGCTTTAAGGCAAGAGGCATACCTAGTATTTGTGGTTATGGCAGTTGCCCGCCTATGTATTGCATCACATTGGCTAAGCCCTGAACCACCAACCATTGCAATTTGGGTTTCAGGCTCTTAGCAAGTTACCACATGGAAATCTTTCTGTATAAATGTAAAGGGTGCAATAAACAATAATGAGGGTCCCAGATATGGGCCCCAATTACCACCACGATGGAGGACAAGCAGGGAGACAGAATAGATTAAAAAAATATATTTAATCATTTTTTAATACCTAAAAATGTACAAATTCTAATAAAAATATTAACAATAGTTATACAAACAATGTATAACACATAATTAAAATATATACTATTATTTTTATTAAATTTCTAAGGCGCACAGCTACCCGGAGGTTTCCCGGCGTCAAAAGGACCCACGCAAGAAGAAGGAGCTACCCTATTGGTTCAATAGCCATGTTTTTAGATCTTTGAAGAATTTATGATAAGTGGTTTCATGCCGAAGTTGTAGAGGGAGAGTATTCCACAGTGTAGGAGCTAAGCAGACAAAAGACCGACCGCCCATACATGCTTGTTTAATCCTGGGTACTTGAAACTTTGCCTGAGTAGAGGATATAAGAAGGCGCGTGGTGACATAGGGATGAACCAAAGTACTGAGATACTGTGGTGCTGTGCCTGATTTAATCCTATGCATATAGCAAAGGGATTTAAATTTAGTGTGGTTCTCTATCCTAAGCCAATGAAGCTCCTGGAGAGAGCCTGAAACAGAGGTTTTACTCGGTATCTGGCAAAGTAGTCTGGCCGCAGAATTCTGAACTACTTGCAGCTTACAAACCACCTCCTTGTTGGCTCCCAAATACAGGATATTGCCATAGTCCAGTCTGGACACAATTAAGGCCTGGATAACTGTTCTTAGCGTAAACTTAGGCAACATCCAAAGTATTTTTTTGAGCCATCTGAGGATAGTGAAACAGGTTGAGGCGACCATAACCACTTGCTGCTTCATAGAAAGTTGGTCATCTTTGATTATGCCGAGATTTCGGACTGTCTGTGATGGTTGGGGGAGATCGCCCATTTGAGATGGCCAATGTTGGAGACCCCAAAGATCTTTATTTCTTCCAAGGATTAGAACTTCAGTTTTCCCCCATTTAATTTCAGCTTGTTGGTATGTATCCAGCTAGCTATCTTGTGCAGCCCAACTTGGAGAGATTACACATTCGATGTCTCCTTGATAGACAGGGAGAAGATAAGCTGGGTATCATCAGCATATGAAAATATGGTCAACCCGGCTTCTTCAGCGATTGTAGCCAGGGGGCTGACATAGATTCTGTAGAGAAGCCCACACGAAATCCTGATTGTGATGTGTAAAGGAGTTTTTTGAGAATCCACATAATGCGTCAGCTGCTGGTTGATTTGTTTTTCCAGTATTTTAGAAAAGGCTGGGAGTAATGAAATCGGGCGGAAGTTAGAAGGATCCGCCGGATCAGCATTCGCTTTTTTTTAGCAAAGGTAGGACCATGGCATGTTTCCAAGCCGCTGGTACTGTTGCTTCACGCTGCAACGCATTAAGCAGTTCCATAATAACATTAAGTAGAGGTAATTCCAGTTTTTGAAGAATGGAAATGGGGAGAGGGTCCTTGGGTGACCCAGATTTAAGACTAATGAGGATGCTATTAAAAGATGGATTATTTAGAGGCAGCCAGTTCTCCAATATCCAATCCTTTCTAAGGATTGTGTAATCGGGAGATAGGGTGATTGCAACATCTGGCCCAAACTCTCATTCAGCCATTATGTATTCAGCATTATGTTAAAATACATAAAATAATAAAAAAAACAATAATACATTTTATTTTTGTAAACAATATTACTGACATTGATATTTGTATCACCAATATTAACAACAGAGATATTTTTAACATCATTACCTTAAAATCGAGATTCTTTTCAATTATATTTTAGCTCACGATATTTGTGCATCAGGATATTTCCAAATTGATATTTCTGCATCTCTATATTTTGTCTGAATACTCCTTGCAGCAGACCACTGCTATCGGTATACTCATTTTAAAATAAAAAAACTTGCATTCTTATAGGAGTCCAGAATTTTGGCACTGGAGGAGACAGACACATTCAGGAAGTGTTTTTTTGCAGGAAGGATAATATTGGGAGGAGGGAAAAGAAAACAAGCATTTGCAATGCAATCGGTCTCACCTTTACAACCTTATATGTATTTAGCTATGCAGCACATTAGCCTGGGTGCTGAAAGATCTACTCTTCTTTAACATGGAGGGAAAGTAAGCACCAAACTGCGTGACACACCAGGTATGGGAACACATGGAGAGAAATATTTCCTTTCAGCAGGAAATGGTACAGTCCAAAGCTCTGTTTGTAATATAAAACCAGGGCCTTCGGTGGACATATCACTGAATAATAATACTAAAGTTTTTATTGCACAATTATTTAAAATCATTGCAATATGCAAGAATACAAAAAACGGTTGTAAAAACATTCGAGACTGTTAAAAACTAAAACAGTGAATGGGTAGGAAGGGAAAGTAAAAAGACAAGGAAAGTCAAAAATCGATTACTTGCCGGGAATTAAATTCAGGCATTGCACAGAGGGAAAAGTCATGGAATTAATTTCGGTAATGAATTTGACAAAGCGGGTCGCCATTTGAGGCGAATCCCCCCTCATGCATTCCTCGAGTGCTTCTTGGCATGTCCTGATACCTAGAAGGAGCCAAATTGGTCTCAGCCAGAATATTCTTTGTGGCCGCAATTGATGACAAATGCACAAAATGTGAATTAAGTTTTCCTCTCCCCGTTTGCAAAACCGACATTGGGAGGAGGCTCCTATCTTATATCCTTGCCCAAACTTGTATGCTTTCAGCGGAATTAGGCCCAATCGAAATCTCATTAGCTGGTGTTTAATATACGGTTTCATTGCTGATGCAAGATAGGATGGAAGGGTTTTCGGAGCGTATAATTTGGCTGCCCAGGTGCCATGAGAGAGCTTAAGCACCAGTTGTGTGTCCGATTGGTTTGAAAGGATTTTTGCTTGCTTGATTAAGAGATTTCCTTTTGTTTCGTTGGGCAGAGAAGAAGATCATATGTCCCCCGCTTCGAGCGATTTGAGGCAGAACGTTAGGTATTTATTCCATGATGTAGCGGGGTTGTTGAGGACCAGCCATATACAGCTCTTTAACGTATGAGAATTTGCTTGTTTCGCTTTTAAGCAATATGTAACGAATCTTGCAGCTATAATCCAACGCATGGAGGAAAGAGAGAATTCTTTCCGTATTTGGGCATGGGAAGTCGAATTTGGCAGTCGAAAGACCCGGCGGAAACATGATGATTGCGCTCTATCAAGCCAGTTATTCAGTTTGTCCTTGAAGATGATTGCTCCAAAGGAAATTGTGGGCAGAAATTTTGCATTAATCAATTTTATTAATGGGACAAAATCCTGAGAATGTAGGGCATTCTTTGTTCTCATAAAGACCCCCTCTAGACGGCGAGCCACTGTCAGCATCTCAGTTGTATGCACCGAGCATCTACCTTTGTGGTCAATCCAGACGCCTAAATATTTATATGTAGGGACAGTCTCCAGTTGCTTCCCCTCTATGAACCACAGGAGCTTTTTTGTATTCGTAGGTGAGACTGCCATCGCCTTGGTTTTACCTACGTTTATCTCGAGCATATTGTTTTTACAATACTGGGCGAGAGAATTGAACAGCCTTTGGACCCCCACCTGTGTTTGGTCTAACAGAATCGTGTCATCCGCATACTGCAGAATTTGGATTTTGCTTTGGCCGAATCCTGGGGGGAAGGCTCTTGATCCGGTTAACCATTCGGGAAGGTCAGCAAGGTACAGATTGAAAAGTAGTGGTGCGAGAGTGCACCCTTGTTTAAGGCCTCTATTTGTGTAAATTTTATTAGAGGTGGTCCATTTTGATGTTACTCTGACCTTGACCCATGTGTCCGTATGAAGGGCTATTAGCGCATTTAGTAGTGCCCGCGGAATTCCCCATTTTGACAGTTTTTCCCATAATTTGGGGCGGCTAACACTGTCGAATGCTTTGCGGAAATCAATAAATCCCATGTACAGGGATTTGCCTTTTGCAGCTATGGTAGTCTCCATCAGGTGGACTATCGAAATCAGATTGTCTTCGATGTGGCAGCCTTTTCGGAAGCCAGTTTGGCTGAAGGGGATTAGATTATTCGATTCCACCCATTTTGTAAGTTCTTTCAACAATATGCTTGCATAGGCTTTCCCGTCCACGTCGAGTAGAGCTATCATCCGATAGTTATCGGGATCAGAGCGCGAACCTTTTTTATGGAAAGGTACTAAGAGTGATCCTTGCCACGTATGCGGGATGGTACGTCCCAGTATTGCATCTTCAAATAGCGGAGTCAACAGCAAAGCCCATTTTTGTGCAGCGGCTTTAAAGACCTGCGTTGGAATTCCATTAGGGCCTGGAGCACCACCAGAGCGCATTTTCCTTATTACCGCAGCTATTTCTTCTGTTGCTATCTTGATAGGACAGGACGTGTCTTCCTCCTCGACTTGCTGGTCTAGTGTTAGTTGAACGCCCCTACTGCCAATTGGTACGCCCGATGTTGTATACAGCTCTTTGACATACTTCTCCCAATCAGCGGGGGAGATATTAGTTGCGGTCGGAGGTTTGGCAGCTTTGGATGCCTCATTCACCCAGTTCCAAAATTTCCTTTGATCCTTGGTTTTAATTATCTCGAAGGCTGCCGCCCAGTGAAGCTCTTCTTCCTGTCTTTGTAAGGCGAATCTGGCCTTCCTATAGACTTTTCTAGCCGCTGATGTATCGCTCTTCAGAGATTTGTGTTGGCTTTCGCTATACGTATGGGCTCGTTGCAACTTATTTAGTTTACTCTTTGAGAGAATTACAGCTTGTTTTTGCTCCAGCAAGGTAGTCGAAACCGGAAGCACCTGCGGAGGGCTACTTGTTATTTTTAATGCCAGCCGGTCTCTGAATTTACTCAGTCTTGTTTCCCAGGAGGGACCTGCCAGATAGTCAGCCCCATCGTGGCAATGTTCGGAAAGAAGATTATCAATCTCTGCTTCAAGTACCTCACAATTCTCCTCGGACCATCTCAGTTTTTTTACCTTCTGAAGGTTTGATTCCCGTCCAATCAGGGGAATTATTGGGCGATGTTGAGGCCAAAGGGCGATGTTACATACTAGGATGGCATGATCGCTGTCTACAGATGGCGTTACCGAGAACTGGCGCACCAGATGGAAGGCGAGAAGGGATATCCAGATGTAATCTAAAGTGGCCATGCGGAAAGGGGATATATGGGTATAAACTGCAGGATTATCGGTGGGAAACCTTCTATTAAGAGCACGCAGACCAGATTGGTTTAGTTTTGTTGCAAGTCTCATTCCGCTAACTTCCTTCCGTTGGTATTGAGACTTTATCTCCGGAATTGCCCACTCTTCATTTCCTAGTGCTATTTGGAAGGATTGGGTTGGGTCCAGGTCCATTAGGTTGCAGTTGAAGTCTCCCATTATCAACCACAAATCATTTGGGAATAGAGCTTGCAGATCCTCTATTATGGGAATCAAAGTATTTAAAGTTGCCTCCCGGCGAATTTTTACAGGATGTAGATAGATGCAACCGAGGATGATTTTTTGCCTTATTTTCCCCTTATCGTGGCTCTTGATCTCGATACTGAGAAAAATATAATCACCCTTCCCATTATAGAGTGTCACTAATTTTGCGTCCAGTGTATTCTTTACAGCGATCAACACGCCCCCGGATGCATGGCCACCTACTGCAGAAGGAATAGCAAAGGATTTGACTGTAGTGAAATCTTCCCAGGTGGTATTCTCTAAGGCCCAAGTCTCTTGGATCGCAAAGATGTCGTTTAGCTCCTGGAGGTCCTTAATTGTGCGACACATTTTCTCTTTGGTTAGGCCCCTGATATTCCACGAGCACATGTTTAAGCATCGAGCTGTGTCATACTTTGGTTTGCTTTCTGGCTGGCTTGCCTGTGTACTACCCTAAGGCCTTGGAAATCCAGGACCAATCATGAGATTTATTTAATTTAAATATGCACTTGCGTGGACCGCCTGCAGCTGTGGTAGTTACTTGAAGTGGGGTGTCCATCCAGGGTGCAGCTTTTAATTCCTGTCTTGGGCCCCGTAGCATCGGCTGTTGCTGCTGTCTTCTCCCTTCCACATTTAAGTCAGAGCCCGTATTGTTGGGCAACGGGGTTTCAAGTTTTTTTTTTAAGAAGGTCGGGTAGTTGAGGGACGTATAGGAATTAACTCGAATGCCCCATTCACTCAGTTGTTTTGAGTTTTTAGCTAATATTGCCGCAGGCTCTGGATTAGTAAAAGTTACCAGAGTTGACTCATTTTTTTTCCCCAGGCAGGGTCAATAAAAGCCACTGTTTCAATGTCTGCTGAGTTGATGTTTTCTAAGCCTGGCAAATTTTGGCAAAGTTTTAGAACATTTCCCCTGTTGAGGATGTCCCATTGACCCTGCGATTCGTATTCTGGATAGAGTAATACTTTTTTATTCTGTCGCTGTAGAAGGCTAGGTTCCTGAATATTAGTAGTGGCTTTATGCAGTTGTAGCCGATTGGGGCTACAAATAGGAGGATCTGTTTGGGGCTTTTCATTGACACAATGTTCTGAATTTTCTAGAACAGTTTGCTTTGAAGTCAAGGAGTGGGTACTTATTAACTGAGCGCTTGTAGCGGATTCTTGAGAGGAAGGTGTTTTATTATTAGGTCCGACCTCCTCTTGTGCGGCCCCTTTGTTGGTTTGACTTTCATCTTCTCTTAATGTTGGTGTTTCTGTGTTAGAGACTCTTTTTATTTGCCCCAGGCCTTCAGCAGTGGGCATGTTTATTCCGCTGGTAACAGCTGAAGAGTTTTTAATGGCAGGTTTAATGGACTTTTCACTTTGAGTCGGATGATTGCTACAAGGCATTTTCATATTGCTGTTATGTTTAGGTGCTTTTTCCTCCTTTAGGTCTATTATTTTCTGTGTAGGATTTTGAATTGATTTTGATTTTTCAACAATGCCTTTGTGGAGGTCCGTTGATTCGTCTAGGTCCTCCACCTGGTTTGACGAGAGATTTCTCCCATTTGTTCCGAGCCATTGTAATAGTGCCATGTTCTTTTTATTAGCTTTATTTAGTGTCTTCAGTTTTTTCTTATTTTTTCTCGACATCGTTGTTCCTTCCTTCAGGGCTTGCTTGGGCTCACTTAAAAGCATGGAAGAGTTTATTGTAGCAAGAGGTTGATCAGGAGGGAGACTTATTGCGGTATTTCATTTTTGCTGATCCTGGTTTGACCTATTGTTATTATTACTGGGGCTAGCTAAGATGTTAAGAGTTGATCTAGATTTCAGTGGTGTTTCATGTATTTGGGGATTGGACACGGGGCTAGTTTTCTGTTGAATTGAAGTGCATGCTTTCTGCGGTTTATTTTGTGGCCTTGTCCTTAAATCTTCAATTAGCTCGGACATTATATCAGGCAGAGTCTCGAGTTTTTTTATCAGAGGCTCACAGATGCAATTGGTATGCGTATTGTTTAAATGTGGGGTGATGTTTGCTAGCAGTTCCTGGTTTAAGTGTGCTGCGAAGGTGTGATTTTCACCCACGTTATTTTGGACCCTTGAAAATACAAGATCTGAAAGAAATATTGTCTACGGTTGCTCGTGGAAGACAATTCTATGGACTGGGATCTAGAGCATGCTAAAGTGATAAGTGATTCTGGTAATTTACTGACCTCTGCTGGTCGTTTGCCATCAAGAAAGTTAAATAGAGGCGGTTGCCATAAAAAAAAAGGAATCCCTCAGCAATCAATCAATCAATCAAAGCATTTGTATAGCGCACTACTCACCCGGAGGGTCTCAAGACGCTGGGGGGAGGGGGTCCGCTACTGCTCGAACAGCCAGGTCTTGAAAGCAGAAAGCAATTCTGGTATTTTACTGACCTCTACTGGCCGTTTTCTATCAAGACAGTTAAATAGAGCCAACTGAACAAGCAGAAAGCAATTCTGGTATTTTACTAACTGACCTCAACTGGTCGTTTTCTATCAAGACAGTTAAATAGAGGCAGTTGAACAGACAAAAAAAGTCCCCAAGGGGAAGCAGACAAGTCCTAGGGCTAATATCCAGAGCCCACTAAGTACATACACATATAAGTATATACTAAAGTATATACAAGAGGTCTCGAATGCTTGCCCTAAAAAGGAGAGGAGTAAATCACCGGTATAGAAAGTGAGGCTTTATAGGGAGGCCTGTCTCCAGGAAAGACCAAAGCTCAAATAGTTAGGACTGGGAGGAGGAAGTGGACGAGCCAATGTTCTCAGATATTGAGCATGCCAGTACGTCACACTTTCATACGTGAGTGTCCCCAGAATTCTGTCTAATTTACAAAGCTACAAAGCATGCACATTTGAAAGTTAGTACAAATTGTGCATTCGCAAAATGTGATAGGGAATTAAAAATGGTTATTCTCTGTTGGTCTTAGAGCGCCAAGTAGTTCAAAAATAACATTTTATCTAAGACACTACTTAAAAGTTTCAATAATTTGATGAAGGAGCAAAAACATACATCTGGGAGCCACTTGGAAACTAACGTACGTTTTGATTTAACTTACAGGAAAGCAATGAGAAAGTGAAGGGATCTAACAACTCATTAATTATTAAAAAATAATTACAGATAGTCTCTTCTTACTATTCATAATCACTCATCGCTTTAGACAAAGAAATCGCAATGCTATTAATGCGGCAGCGATATGAGCTGCATGCTGATCAGAAATTACTTAAGGACTAGACATTTTGTCCGATTTTTACTTATCCCTTCTGCTTCTGTCTATGTAAATGTTAGCAATGAAAGACTTCCAAACAAGCCAGCAAAATGGCATCTGAAACAGAATAAAAACACAGTCATTGAATTATATCTCGATATAACATACATGCCCACAGTGGTTTATTACTGTTACCATGTGAGAGTGTATAAGTTAAGTTCCGAAAACTCAGGGTTGGTCCGATGCTTTAGTATTTTGCTTGTTTCTAACATATGTTACAGTACAGCATAAACCGTGAAGCATGCCTATAGGGCTATGTAGCTGACCTGAATAATTTCAGTTGAAGAAACTCCAGTTTTCTCTGTAATAAGCGAAGGTGCAACAATATGGCACTAAAAAAAGTAGAATGAAAGCCAGTGCTTGACAACACAGCTTCACCCTAGCCGCCAAGGAAGTCCGCGGTTCCTTTCAAGAACAGTGCGGTCAGCGTCATTGTAAGGATTTTTAGGGCTTTGGGCAAGATGTATTTTGGGGGCCAAGTTCAAAACAACTTTGAATTTTATTAGCCTTGTTTTGGTAGTTTAAGTGCATGATGCCAAACAAACGCTGAGACACAAGGTCAAAGGTAGTGGCAGACAAAAAAAGAGGTTGAGATATAGAAATAGGTAGAGGTAATATAGAACGAGAGAATCAGTTAACTTTAAGGGGGGAGTCCCAGATAAAAATGTGGGTGTTTGGTGCAATTGCCCACACGCATGTGCTTTAAAATATCTCTGAATGCATTATGTTCAATGAATGTGCAAGATATTGTGGAACATGGGTATCCAACATTGTTCTACGCAGGCTAGATCTATGTCCGATTTTTAGACTATCCCCAAGGACACATTTGTATTATACATCTAAATGAAAATCATTGGGATAATAAAAATTAGAGTTTCAAGAACCTATGTTGGGCATTCCTGCATTAATTCAATAGAGACCTAAGGCCTCACTACGAGAGGCCCCATATTTAGTACAAATTATCCCACCAGACAAATAACATCTTGGAGATCATTATTTATCAGGTACAACTGATATTGGTGATCAACCTGCATATTTTAGTGATCATCATTATATCTATATTCCAGTGGATTTGACCTACCATAATGTAACTCTGGGGGGGTCAGATGTTATCGCATCCAATAATTACAGGATGAAATCTACAAAATGTAAAATTGTGACTCGAGCCACCCATAATCAAGGCCATGCACGTGGATTGCAGGCACAATTATTATTAGTATTATTTAGCTTATAAAACGCCTGGTTACTCCAAATCAGAGTGTCCCCGCGCTAGAACACCATCCGATCCCTAACAGTTAACCTATGCTAGCAGCCTTACTATGGCTCTGACTGCCAGGCCATCAATAGAGACACTACTGTCGTCCTCCGTGCGGGTGTAAAAAAAAACAGGTTTTTCATTTTTTCCTGAACAAAGTTTCCAATACACACATCGGTAGATCCACAGGCAGATTATTCCATGCCTAAGCCGCCAAAAAGCCAAAGGATCTCCAGCCCGCTGGAACCTTTCGTATCCTGGGCATAGTCACTTTGGCTGTGCCCAACGATCCCAGGTTTCAGACAGGTCGAAATGCAGTAAGAAAAGGGAGCCAAAATCTCGGCCCCTTCTGATTAAGGATCCTATGTCCAATGTATAGGGCCTTAAAAGTAACTCTGGCCTGTATAGGGAGCCAATAAAATTTCATCAAGGCTTCCCCACTGATGCCCGCCTGGGAATATTCAGAATCCGCCGGGCTGCCGCATTCTGGAGCTTCTGCAGGATATTCAAATTTCTGGCGGTCACCCCTAGATACAGTATGTTACACTAGTCAAGCCGCAAAGTAACAAGGGCCTGTACAATGGTTCTTTTTGCATCAAGTGGAAGTAGGTCCAAGATTTTTTGTAGCATTTTAAGAATGCCAAAGCAGGCTCCAGCCACAGCGGATATCTGCTCTGAAAAGGACAAATTGTCATCAAACCATCCTCCCAAATTTTTTACCATAGCTTTCGGGACCGAAGTAGGTCCCAGTTCCTCCAGCCACCATAGCTGAGACCAAAGTGAGGGCTGTTTACCAATTACCATCACCTCAGTCTTCCCTGCATTCAACTGAAGACAACTGTGTTTCATCCAATCAGCAATCGCACCCAAGCAGACCTTAAAATCAGATGCCATTCCAGACTCCTTTTGCTCCGGAGTCCCAATCAGCTGAGTATCATCGGCATATGACTCCAGTTTTACCCCATGCCTCAATACAATATCTGCTAGGGGGGCGCATGTAGATATTAAATAGGGTCGGGTTGAGGGCCGAACCCTGGGACAGAGGGCAGACTCTAGATTTTAAAGCATGTTGTATGACCTGGAATGATCTGTTCTGCAGGAACATTTTCAACCACTCCTAGTTACCGCGGATGACACCAGCCTCCCTCAGCCCCTCCAATAACAGGCCGTGGGAGACCGTGTCGAACGCAGCGCTCAGATCAAGGAAGATCATTGCAGCTGTCCTTCCTTTATCGGCTGCGGTTCTCAACATCTCCGCAGCCAGGAGAAGGGCCGACTCCGTGCTATGGAGTGGCCTAAGGCCTGACTGGGTGTCATGGAGGACCCAGCTTTCTTCCAAGAACATGGACAGTTGGCGATCAAGATGTTTCTCCACAATGTTTGCAACAAAAGGGAGCAGAGAGATTGGTCTCAGATTTTCTGGGAGGGCGGGGTCTAAAGACGGTTTCTTCAGCAAAGGTACCACCATAGCGTGTTTCCAATTGCTGGGGACCTGCCCAGAGCAGAAGGACATATTCAGTAATGCAGTGAGAACTGGAGCAATTTCCTCCTTCCCTAGCCGCAAAAATTTAGGCAGAACTGGGTCCAAAGGTGACCCTGATTTAACCACTTCCATCAATTTCAGGATCTCACTTTCCACAGGAGGGTGAAAGACAAATCTATCCTCGGTCCAGGGGACCTCTACGGCAGGGGCAAGGACAACATATCTGCTGCTTTCCGGAAAGGTGGCATATATTTTATCTATCTTGCCCAGAAAGAAATCTGCAACCTTATTGCAGTGATCCATAGACGCAGGGAGTGTTGCTGTCACACGTTCCAGACAGGATAATTGTTTGACTACCTGGAAAATGTTCTTAGTGGAATTTTTTGCTAATTCAACCTGCTCTGTATAGAAATCCCTACGCACTCTCTTAATCTGTAGGTGATGAAACTTCAAGGCCGCTAGGTAGGTCTGCCTATTTTCCTCCAGGTAGTTCTTCCTCCACTGGCGTTCAAGGCGTTTGCAACCCGTTTTCAGCTGCGCCAATTCTTCTGAAAACCTTTTAGTAGCTACAGTCATACGAGTGCTTTTGCAAGGTTTCAAGGGTATCAAGGAGTCCACTGCCTCCTTGATCCAAAGGGAAACTAAATCCTCTGCCACCTCAGTTTCGGCCCCTAAATCAGGTGTGCTTGAGACCAGTTTCTCCTCTAAGATATCCTGGGTTAACGCGCCCCATTTCTGAACCAAACTGGGCTCAGGCTGCTTTCCCTTCTTGCAGAGACTCTGACCAGCCTACATGGAGTGCCTATCCATGTCTACTGCAATGCCACCACTGCGGTTTCTGTGTGAAGGCGTCAGTGCTACGCTCCTTTACATTAACCATAAAAAGGAAAGCAATGCTAAATCTGCTTTCTAAAAAATAAATAAATAAATGTTTGTATGCACACATACTCTTGAACTGGGGCCTGCTATACCTGCTGAACTTGCTGTGGTGATGACACTAGTGTGTCATGGAGGCAGCGCTATCCCTAAACTTGCTCCCCTGGGTGGGACCAAAGTCTACGATACTTGCAGGGCTGACAATCTCACAGCTCTGAGGCCTGTGAGGTCATCACCTTGGCAAAGACCTAGCATGAAGGCCAGTTTCCACCACCTGATGGTGTGGAGGTAAAGTTAGCTCTAGGTGTTTCAAACTCAAGCCCTGTCGCACTAAGCCTCAATCAGGGAGTGGAGAGTATTGTCTCCCCACCCTTTCCCAACTTGTCACAGGGTGTGACGAGTTGGAAAAGGGTGTGGTAAAGGCTGCAGGTGGGTAGCCAAGAAATCGTGTCTGCGCAGTTTGTCATCAAGAGGACTTTAAGACGTCTAAATAGCTCCAAAACTCAAATAGTATGTAATCACCATATTGCTTTTAATGATCAAAGAGTTGTGGACTCAGCGGTATATTTGGGGGTTGCAATCACAGCTGATTTAGACTCACTGGTACAGAATAACCTTGCGCCCCTGATGCTAAAGGTCAAGACGGATCTGGATCGTATGAACAATTTGCATTTGTCATTAGTGGGCTGCACCAATGTTATAAAAATGTTAATATTGCCAAAATTTTTGTATTTTTATAGGACAATACCGTTATTCTTTGAGGCGAAATGGTTTAAAGATTTGGAAAGCATTTTGAATAGATTTATTTGGGCTCATGGCAAGACTCGTAGGGCATATAGTTTTATGTCACTGCCTAGAGAAAGAGGAGGTTGGGGGGCGCCTGATTTTAGACTATATTACTGGGCATCGGCATTGCAATATATGCGGGGGCTGTTAGGAGGGAGCGGTTTGGACGTCAGAACAACAAATGATTCGTCTAGGATATACTCTATAGTGCTGGGACCGGAGGTCGAGAATTCTTTTCTTAAATGTATTGATTTCGCATATTACAAGAGAACTAGATTTAAGACAGTCCAAGCCGCAATTAAGATTTGGAATGCTGTGATGAAGAAAATCGGCCTGGGCCGATACAATTGGTATACCAGGTTGTTTAAAAATGTCTCCTTCCCAATGCAGATATTTGGGGATATTACAATGGCGGGCTGGACGGAGAAGGGGATAGTACATATTGGGGATGTGAGGAGTACGGAGGGGGTCTTTCAATTCACAGATTTAATGGACAGATTTGGGTTAGACAGGAGGGATTTATTTAAATTTTTGCAGTTAAGAAGTTTTTTTGGAAATAAGCAGGGTGGGCGTGTGGGGTTCGGTAAGGTAGAAATACTGGAGAAAATAAGGTTAGGGGGGACTGCTCTATTCGGAGTTTTTACGCAAACCTGATAGCAGAAAAAACAGATGATATGGAGAAGTATAGTGATAAGTGGGCGGACAAGCTGGAAGGCGAGATTAGTTGGTTTAAAGAGTCACTGGAGTTAGGTCGCACTCTGCTATGCTCAGCGCCGCTGCAAGCGCAGCAGTACAAAACCCTCTACTCGCTGTACTTTACCCCAGCAAAGATAGCAAAATGGGGGGGTAGCGTAGGTATCACATGCCCAAGATGTAGTTCCCCTGATGCAGATTTAATACATGTATTTGCTGGATGTCCGCAATTACAAACAGTGATAAAAGAGATAGAGAAGTTTCTTGATGCCTCCCTGGATATCCAGATTACCTTAAAACCACCAGAAATATTGTTAGGGATAGCCACAGATACCAATATTAATCAAAGGGAGTTTATTTTTGTCGCAATGGCAGTTTATAGGCTCTACATAGCCAGGGCCTGGCTTGATAAAAAGCCCCCAGCAATGCAAGTCTGGCTGTCCAACCTCTAATCAACTTACAATCTGGAAAAAAATATATATGCCCGGAAAGGTAGAAAAGGGAGGAGACTGGGGTTAAGGATATGGGACCCTATCATAAGGTGGAGAGAGGGCCTGGGACTGACTGATTAAGTTAGGAAAGCCTTGGAGGAATTTGCGGCATCTGTTGTAGAAATTCGAGATGTTAACAGCTTACTGAACTTAGTAGGATGCTTTGATGAATTTTGTTTATGATGGAAATGTTTTGATATGGAATGTGCTATTAGAAATTAATTGTACTATTGAAGAATGCGCGCTGCAATGTGCTAACTGTGCAACGGTGAAAATAAAAAATATAAAATAAAAAAAAAAGAGGACTTTAAGACGTACTGCACAGACTCGACTTGCTTCCATGCATGAGTTAATGCTGTTCGTGTCGGACTTGTGAAGGAGTGGGCATAGCCTTGCCTGGCAAGTTGAAGGCAGCTTCCCTCCAGTCGAGGTGAGGTAAATAAAAGTGCATTCTGTCCCCATTTCCAAGAAGACTGTTGTGCCCTCAGAAACATGGCAAAAGATAAAGACTCTAAACAACCCAGACAGAGCAAGATTGAGTGTTATAATAAGGTAAAGGCTACCTCAAAGTACACGGGAGAAAATAGCCCACCTATGCCCCATAATGTGACACTCCTGCGGGTGATTCAATCTTCTTGAGAAGTGTTTGAAAACAGGATTAGGGAAGTGAGTTTGAAGGTCTTTCTATTGCCCCAGGAACTGCGCAATGTCTCAGAGAGGTGACAGTGGCTGAAACCAAACTTTCATAAGTGGAAGATACAGTACATGACCTCAGTAAAGGGGTGGAGGAACTCCGTACTACTAGTAAGGATGTTGTTGGCATCTTGAAGACGCAGAAAATTGCGCCCAAAGAAACAGGTTTTGCTTTGTTGGCTTTCCAAAAGTGGTCGAGGGCACCAACACGGTGCGTTCCTGGCAACTTAGTTGAAAGACATCTTCCCTCTGACTAATTCTCCTCATGTTTTGTAAGAGAAAGGGCACACAGAGCCCTGGGTGTCAGGCCCTCATAATTTTCGTGTTGTTATATTGCACTTCCCCCTGCAGCGTTTCTCAAAGGATCATGTCTCGATCCAGAAAGTTATGGAACTTTGCTTGCTTCGGGGGCGGACTGCCACCCAGGGCTCTGTGTGCCCTTTCTCTTACAAAACATGAGGAGAATTAGTCAGAGGCAAGAATGTCTCTCATGTGGGCTACGTGTGCTTTGGGTACTCCAGTGAATGTGGCATTAACATAGTCTAGTCTGGATAAAACTAGAGCTTGTGTTTGCTGTTTTTAGGTCATTCGGCTAAAGGAAGGGCTTGATTTTGTTGAGACGTTTTAGGCTGTAGAAGGCACTCTTAGCCCGTAAATTGTCTTACACTATTAAATACTAATAGCAAGGCCAAATCCAGTGTCCCAGGACTCCTTGGCAAGATGATCTTTGATTGGAACCAATCTGAGCACTTAACTGGTTATTTGAAGGCTATCACAAGTATACTGGACACTCCAAAGACCAGATACCCTGTCTCCTTTTCTGTTGCCATCTAGTAAACACCTTTCTAGCTTAGCTGGTATCTCAAATTCACTTTTGGATGGTTATTCTATTAGGGGGTTCAGACAGGTCACACTGCTTGGGCTCAGCTCCTCTGGGCTATTCTCTTTGAACCTGTGACTGTTGAGTGATTACGACAAAGGGAAGCAGATAATCGCATTGAAGAAACATTGTGCTACACATCAGTGCTGAGTATTTGTAACAATAGTATGTTGAAATACTATAATACCAAAGGGAAACTGAAACCTGCTGACTCTTTGTGGTCTCATTTCAAAGAGTAATACAATCCATACCCATGTTAGTAAAATTCTAGTTTCTTACCAGAGAAGTGTGTCTAATTCCCTGGCAGAAGAGTGTCAAACCTACTTAGAAATCTCTGCCAAGCAGACTGTGCCTTTAGTGTAGCTGTCACTTTGAGGTCTACGCTGGTAGTTTGGTTTGCCCTGTTCCCATCATGCACTGGGACAGGAACAGACTAATTTTCATATAGCCAAGTTCTGAGCTGGGATGGTGCAGTGAGCTAAAAAACGGTGATGGATCAAGCCCTGATCTTTGGACTGGGTAAGAGTGGTCTGCTTAATTCAGGCACTCTGTTCATCAGCACCCCCTTTTCTGAATCATTTTGTCCACCATAAGCGTGGAAGGGTATACTCAGATGTGAGTCCCTTGCTCATTGCACCATCAGGATTCAAGCAAGCCGGGCCGACGACGCCTGAAATGGCAGAAACCGGTCCCCGGAAGCTTGTTTCCTTCCCAGTATAAGAATTGGCTTGGTAGTTTGGTTTGCCCTGTTCCCATCATGCACTGGGACAGGAACAGACTAATTTGCATATAGCCAAGTTCTGAGCTGGGATGGTGCAGTGAGCTAAAAAACGGTGATGGATCAAGCCCTGATCTTTGGACTGGGTAAGAGTGGTCTGCTTAATTCAGGCACTCTGTTCATCACCACCCCCTTTTCTGAATCATTTTGTCCACCATAAGCGTGGAAGGGTATACTCAGATGTGAGTCCCTTGCTCATTGCACCATCAGGATTCAAGCAAGCCGGGCCGACGACGCCTGAAATGGCAGAAACCGGTCCCCGGAAGCTTGTTTCCTTCCCAGTATAAGAATTGGCTTGGTAGTTTGGTTTGCCCTGTTCCCATCATGCACTGGGACAGGAACAGACTAATTTGCATATAGCCAAGTTCTGAGCTGGGTTGGTGCAGTGAGCTAAAAAACGGTGATGGATCAAGCCCTGATCTTTGGACTGGGTAAGAGTGGTCTGCTTAATTCAGGCACTCTGTTCATCACCACCCCCTTTTCTGAATCATTTTGTCCACCATAAGCGTGGAAGGGTATACTCAGATGTGAGTCCCTTGCTCATTGCACCATCAGGATTCAAGCAAGCCGGGCCGACGACGCCTGAAATGGCAGAAACCGGTCCCCGGAAGCTTGTTTCCTTCCCCGTATAAGAATTGGCTTGGTAGTTTGGTTTGCCCTGTTCCCATCATGCACTGGGACAGGAACAGACTAATTTGCATTGTGGAGAAGTGTGGCTCACTGGTTAGAGGCGGCAGACCCGTAAGCAGAGAACGGCCCGGGACCAGGGTTCGATTCCCGACGCGGCAGGGTCGTGGACCAGGGTCAGCGGACTTGATAATTCTCGCCTCGGTGCCTACTCTAGTCAGAAACCACACTCGGCAACTCTGGGCATCAGCTTGCCTCATCTTCACAACGGCCCCCCCAGACCGCCGGGGATGCTTGGTCGCACCTTAGAGATACCCTTCAGGGACCATCTCTCAGGGTGAGCCAGGACGGGTTCCCCAGCGGTCGAAGCGTGGAGATACTCCTCCGGGAGTCGATTCCTAGTGCTATATAAACCCGCAATTAAATTAAATTAAATTAAATATAGCCAAGTTCTGAGCTGGGATGGTGCAGTGAGCTAAAAAACGGTGATGGATCAAGCCCTGATCTTTGGACTGGGTAAGAGTGGTCTGCTTAATTCAGGCACTCTGTTCATCACCACCCCCTTTTCTGAATAATTTTGTCCACCATAAGCGTGGAAGGGTATACTCAGATGTGAGTCCCTTGCTCATTGCACCATCAGGATTCAAGCAAGCCGGGCCGACGACGCCTGAAATGGCAGAAACCGGTCCCCGGAAGCTTGTTTCCTTCCCAGTATAAGAATTGGCTTGGTAGTTTGGTTTGCCCTGTTCCCATCATGCACTGGGACAGGAACAGACTAATTTGCATATAGCCAAGTTCTGAGCTGGGATGGTGCAGTGAGCTAAAAAACGGTGATGGATCAAGCCCTGATCTTTGGACTGGGTAAGAGTGGTCTGCTTAATTCAGGCACTCTGTTCATCACCACCCCCTTTTCTGAATCATTTTGTCCACCATAAGCGTGGAAGGGTATACTCAGATGTGAGTCCCTTGCTCATTGCACCATCAGGATTCAAGCAAGCCGGGCCGACGACGCCTGAAATGGCAGAAACCGGTCCCCAGAAGCTTGTTTCCTTCCCAGTATAAGAATTGGCTTGGTAGTTTGGTTTGCCCTGTTCCCATCATGCACTGGGACAGGAACAGACTAATTTGCATATAGCCAAGTTCTGAGCTGGGATGGTGCAGTGAGCTAAAAAACGGTGATGGATCAAGCCCTGATCTTTGGACTGGGTAAGAGTGGTCTGCTTAATTCAGGCACTCTGTTCATCACCACCCCCTTTTCTGAATAATTTTGTCCACCATAAGCGTGGAAGGGTATACTCAGATGTGAGTCCCTTGCTCATTGCACCATCAGGATTCAAGCAAGCCGGGCCGACGACGCCTGAAATGGCAGAAACCGGTCCCCGGAAGCTTGTTTCCTTCCCAGTATAAGAATTGGCTTGGTAGTTTGGTTTGCCCTGTTCCCATCATGCACTGGGACAGGAACAGACTAATTTGCATATAGCCAAGTTCTGAGCTGGGATGGTGCAGTGAGCTAAAAAACGGTGATGGATCAAGCCCTGATCTTTGGACTGGGTAAGAGTGGTCTGCTTAATTCAGGCACTCTGTTCATCACCACCCCCTTTTCTGAATCATTTTGTCCACCATAAGCGTGGAAGGGTATACTCAGATGTGAGTCCCTTGCTCATTGCACCATCAGGATTCAAGCAAGCCGGGCCGACGACGCCTGAAATGGCAGAAACCGGTCCCCAGAAGCTTGTTTCCTTCCCAGTATAAGAATTGGCTTGGTAGTTTGGTTTGCCCTGTTCCCATCATGCACTGGGACAGGAACAGACTAATTTGCATATAGCCAAGTTCTGAGCTGGGATGGTGCAGTGAGCTAAAAAACGGTGATGGATCAAGCCCTGATCTTTGGACTGGGTAAGAGTGGTCTGCTTAATTCAGGCACTCTGTTCATCACCACCCCCTTTTCTGAATCATTTTGTCCACCATAAGCGTGGAAGGGTATACTCAGATGTGAGTCCCTTGCTCATTGCACCATCAGGATTCAAGCAAGCCGGGCCGACGACGCCTGAAATGGCAGAAACCGGTCCCCGGAAGCTTGTTTCCTTCCCAGTATAAGAATTGGCTTGGTAGTTTGGTTTGCCCTGTTCCCATCATGCACTGGGACAGGAACAGACTAATTTGCATATAGCCAAGTTCTGAGCTGGGATGGTGCAGTGAGCTAAAAAACGGTGATGGATCAAGCCCTGATCTTTGGACTGGGTAAGAGTGGTCTGCTTAATTCAGGCACTCTGTTCATCACCACCCCCTTTTCTGAATCATTTTGTCCACCATAAGCGTGGAAGGGTATACTCAGATGTGAGTCCCTTGCTCATTGCACCATCAGGATTCAAGCAAGCCGGGCCGACGACGCCTGAAATGGCAGAAACCGGTCCCCGGAAGCTTGTTTCCTTCCCAGTATAAGAATTGGCTTGGTAGTTTGGTTTGCCCTGTTCCCATCATGCACTGGGACAGGAACAGACTAATTTGCATATAGCCAAGTTCTGAGCTGGGATGGTGCAGTGAGCTAAAAAACGGTGATGGATCAAGCCCTGATCTTTGGACTGGGTAAGAGTGGTCTGCTTAATTCAGGCACTCTGTTCATCACCACCCCCATTTTCTGAATCATTTTGTCCACCATAAGCGTGGAAGGGTATACTCAGATGTGAGTCCCTTGCTCATTGCACCATCAGGATTCAAGCAAGCCGGGCCGATGACGCCTGAAATGGCAGAAACCGGTCCCCGGAAGCTTGTTTCCTTCCCAGTATAAGAATTGGCTTGGTAGTTTGGTTTGCCCTGTTCCATCATGCACTGGGACAGGAACAGACTAATTTGCATATAGCCAAGTTCTGAGCTGGGATGGTGCAGTGAGCTAAAAAACGGTGATGGATCAAGCCCTGATCTTTGGACTGGGTAAGAGTGGTCTGCTTAATTCAGGCACTCTGTTCATTACCACCCCTTTTTCTGAATCATTTTGTCCACCATAAGCGTGGAAGGGTATACTCAGATGTGAGTCCCTTGCTCATTGCACCATCAGGATTCAAGCAAGCCGGGCCGACGACGCCTGAAATGGCAGAAACCGGTCCCCGGAAGCTTGTTTCCTTCCCAGTATAAGAATTGGCTTGGTAGTTTGTTTTGCCCTGTTCCCATCATGCACTGGGACAGGAACAGACTAATTTGCATATAGCCAAGTTCTGAGCTGGGATGGTGCAGTGAGCTAAAAAACGGTGATGGATCAAGCCCTGATCTGTGGACTGGGTAAGAGTGGTCTGCTTAATTCAGGCACTCTGTTCATCACCACCCCCTTTTCTGAATCATTTTGTCCACCATAAGCGTGGAAGGGTATACTCAGATGTGAGTCCCTTGCTCATTGCACCATCAGGATTCAAGCAAGCCGGGCCGACGATGCCTGAAATGGCAGAAACCGGTCCCCGGAAGCTTGTTTCCTTCCCAGTATAAGAATTGGCTTGGTAGTTTGGTTTGCCCTGTTCCCATCATGCACTGGGACAGGAACAGACTAATTTGCATATAGCCAAGTTCTGAGCTGGGATGGTGCAGTGAGCTAAAAAACGGTGATGGATCAAGCCCTGATCTTTGGACTGGGTAAGAGTGGTCTGCTTAATTCAGGCACTCTGTTCATCACCACCCCCTTTTCTGAATCATTTTGTCCACCATAAGCGTGGAAGGGTATACTCAGATGTGAGTCCCTTGCTCATTGCACCTTCAGGATTCAAGCAAGCCGGGCCGACGACGCCTGAAATGGCAGACACCGGTCCCCGGAAGCTTGTTTCCTTCCCAGTATAAGAATTGGCTTGGTAGTTTGGTTTGCCCTGTTCCCATCATGCACTGGGACAGGAACAGACTAATTTGCATATAGCCAAGTTCTGAGCTGGGATGGTGCAGTGAGCTAAAAAACGATGATGGATCAAGCCCTGATCTTTGGACTGGGTAAGAGTGGTCTGCTTAATTCAGGCACTCTGTTCATCACCACCCCCTTTTCTGAATCATTTTGTCCACCATAAGCGTGGAAGGGTATACTCAGATGTGAGTCCCTTGCTCATTGCACCATCAGGATTCAAGCAAGCCGGGCCGACGACGCCTGAAATGACAGAAACCGGTCCCCGGAAGCTTGTTTCCTTCCCAGTATAAGAATTGGCTTGGTAGTTTGGTTTGCCCTGTTCCCATCATGCACTGGGACAGGAACAGACTAATTTGCATATAGCCAAGTTCTGAGCTGGGATGGTGCAGTGAGCTAAAAAACGGTGATGGATCAAGCCCTGATCTTTGGACTGGGTAAGAGTGGTCTGCTTAATTCAGGCACTCTGTTCATCACCACCCCCTTTTCTGAATCGAAGGCACTGATGCTTGGCAGATCAGGCACCATGTTTAATACACCCCACTCTGCAAGTATTTTGGTTTTTGGTAAAAAAACGTCAAAATCAGGAGTTTGTTATTGAAAAATGAAAAGTAAATGGCTCTGATATCCCTGGAGTTTTCTCCAAGCAGGTGAGGATAATTTATTTGGTTTCTTGTTTTGGACCACTTGGCTTCCCCTTTTAATTTCAAACTGTTATGACAAAGTGCAAAAGCCCCTTCTACCCTTACAAAAGCCAAGTCCCTTTAATTCCTGCATCAGTGACGTCCAACAGTCTTGACTGTACAAGGTGGCACACATGAAGCTTCACACTGGCATGACCATTGGAGTGCATTTTATTGGTGAGATAGGAGCAGATGTATAGCTTGCTATTTATTCTGCAAGAGAAACATCAGTCCTCATGGGACTTTTCCACCTTGTTAGGTGTGGCTTTGTATTTAAGCCATGCTCATTTGAGAACCATCATTAGTCCTCATGTTGCTTGTGAGAGAGGATTCACTTCTATGCTCGATCATCCAATTGCGCAAGGTTACATTTACCTGTATTGTATCTCCAGTTCCACCACCCATTTCAGATGACAGTATTGGCCAAATGTAAGCTTCCAGGTGTCAAAAGAGGAAGAAAGTAAAAAATGTTCGTTTATTTACACAACTGATTTACCAGGCAACTTAAATGCATGTTCTCATTCTATCAGATCTGCTCTTACCCAGAGATCAACGTAAACTGCAATTTCCAACCTGAATAATAAAAGACTTAGCCAAAGACTGAAAACGCCGAAAGACTAATGAGCATTAGACATTATTCAGGAACATTTTTCTAAAAAACAACTTAGCGGGTAATCAATGAATATTTGTTAGCACTGAGTATCTGCAATCATAACTACTAAGAATATTATTAATTTGAAGAACCCGTGCACAAGAAAAGTGTAATAAGATTCCTAAACCTCTAAATTATATCACCGAAATCAAGGACAAATTCATGTCAATTTGTGGGATTCCATTTCAATCATAGATATTACTGTGCAAATATTTGAATGTTACATTGGATCTGTATTCATTCATGGTTAAAGTTGGTGAAGCAGTTTACTCAGAAATCATTAAATGCTATCTCTGCAATCCAATGAATGTGCTCTGAGGGATTCACAGGTGTTATTGATATAATTACAGTGCTCAGAATTATCACATCATTAGTAACCCTTGCTCTTGTCTTCACTAAGATTTCAGTGCCAACTCAACGAATGACTTTCAGACTGGATTCAACAATGATCACAATCCAGAGTTTGCTGCAATCAATTGCTAAAGAACAACTCAGCAACCAGCAGAATCCAGTGTTTCTCTCTCTTCCATTCCCATTTTAATAGCTTCCATTTTTTGTTTTTGTTTTATTTATTTTTAAAGTTTTCATTAATTGTAACCAATCATGTTTACATACATTATCAAGTTGATCTTATTTCATACAATATGCAGTTAATAATTTTACTCAGCACAACACTGTGTGATAATTAACATAGTAATGATCTATCTTAGCATTATTACAAAATGAGAACAAAGACATTAACCATGCATTAGCTTTGAAGAGGTCAGGATGTGCACATAGGTAGGGGGTGAGAGGTTCCCAGAAATTAGAAGGTTCAGCGGTTGTGGGCAGTTCTTCTGCATATATCAAAAGATTGTCTTTACAATATATAGAGTCAAATATCCAGCCGTCTATCATCTGTGTTTTCGAGCTGTCCCAGTGCATGGCTACTCTTCGCTTCTCTAGTAGTAACATATGGCAGATAACTTTTTCCTTGCAGATTTCAAATGTGTCAAATTTCCCACTAGACAGATTTGTGGTGTACACTCTAATTTACCAGTCAGGATTTCGTTTAGCAGATGTTCCCAGTATATTTTCACTTTGCTGCAGTACCATGCTAAGTGCCCAAAATCAGCTTGGTCTATTTTACATCGTTTACATTTTGCATCCTCACGCAAACCATGTTTGTGTAGTTTAACTGGTGTGTGATACGTCTGGTGCAGGTATTTATAGTGTATGATACGCAGATTCCCATTAGGAGTGAGAAGCTCAGAAAGTGCGCAACATGATTGCCACTCGTCCACCTCTAGAGGCTTGTCGAGAATCAAATTCCATTTGTCATGTGATTTTTGCGTATTGGCGCCAATTTCCCTCTGCAGGGTTCTATATAGCTTCCATTGTTAGTTTGTATATTTTCTATTATGGATCAGTTATTGGAAGGAGAACACATGAATAAAACATCACTTCAGAACAAACTCAAAATTCAGGATAGTAAGTCAAAGTTCTGACAGAAGAACAGGCCCATAAATTGATCCTATGCCTAAGCGATATGGATTTGCAGGGAATAACCTTACATGACCTGGCCCAGATGTTGATGCTTTACAAGCTGATAATCATGCTTTACAGGAAAGTCTGACAACTTCACAGGGGTTACAGAGGCTTTCTTAGCACAACAGATGGAACAAAGGCAAGCATGTCTAAATCCAGTACATATGGTTGGGTAGACCATGGCAATACCCATTGACACAGATATAGACCTATATTAAGAATTTACTGTGGCCGAGCAAATTTGTATTTCATGACTTGCAAAATGTAGGACCAAACTGTTGATCCTTCAAAATCCTATAGCACAGTGGGCGTGGCTGAGCCGAGCTGCAAGATGGACGCTCGTTACTGTGGCTCTGCCGGTCGAGCACACTATCTGCCATATATCCTGTCTCAGACTATCCATCCTGACCCTAAATGTAGCAGATAACGCGCAGCAACTGAAGCGGAGTGCATTGCTGTGTTCTGGATTGCGTGGCGCCAGATATCACTGGAAAAAACCACGTCTGATGCAGCTGACACGCCGCAGCTGGGGGGTGAAATATGGTGTCTGGCAGGTGAAGTGAGTAAAGGGTCGGACTCACCGGGTTCCTGGAGGCTGGGCTCCGGAGCGGATCCGAGGCAGGACCGCGACTGCGGACAAGAAGCAGTGCACTCGCTGATGCCCGTGAAGAGGATCGGCGTTGCCGCGGGAGAGACCTGGTGCTCGGGACTGCCCGTGAGGCCTGCGGTCTGAGGTCAGGTGAGTGAGCGTCTGGTGTGGCTCCTGGCCGCGCTCCTCTGAGGTCTTGGAAATAGCTGCGGAGGCCTGTGGCGGCACAGGAACATGCGCAACTGAGGCGGTACCGCGGGGGTCTCCTACAGGAACAGGAGCAACGGCCCTGCAGACCAGGTGCAGTGAGGGCAAGCGGGCCCACAGCGCATTTTAAGTCAGCACGGACCCGCTGTGTTACAGAGGCAGGGGCAGTGAACATCCGAGCCAGCAGCGTGGAGCATACTACGGGCGCCTCACGAGAGGGCCCCAACTGTAGTGGCAGTTGGGTCCTTTGGCGCACTAATGGGATCTGCCACTGGAGGTGCGGCGAGAGCGGGCCCTGTGGTGTGATTGTGCTTGTCGTTGCAGAGGGAAAGGCCTGTCTCGAAACACCGTAGACATCGGGGGCGGCTGATGAAGCCCACGGGTCCAGGGAGGTAAGAGCGCATTGCATGAGCCCTGAAGACCCTCCCCAGAAGCTCCTAAAAGCAGAACAATAAAAAACTAACAGTGGAAAAGAGCAAGATGGTCACAGCTGGGACCTAGGCGAGGGCTGAGCTTGAGGCCTAAACCGCAACCCTGTACACCCGAAACAGGACCGTGTCCCGGCAGCGGAGGTACAGAGACTAAGGACCAGGGATCCTCTGAAGGCACGCGCTGGGGCGACTGACGCACAGGCTATCTTATATATAAAACCAGCATCCCCCTACCCTGGTGAAACCGTGGCTGAATCAATATATCATCAATTGTGCCTACATTGACGAAACACTGTGCCATACGCAGCCTGTGAAATCCTGTGGAAGTAGGAACACACATTGGCAGGCATATCCAGGTGCGATTCCACTCAGACCAACTGTATATTTCACAACTGTCCCTTCCACTGGCGCAGTTGCTCACTGATTGTTGGTGGTGGGATCCCTGATAGGGACATTGTGTCAGCTAGATCAGCGTCTCTTCCTTGTGTCTTCTGAGCGACATCCTTGCTGGATTTCGGAGCTGGACGACCTGGCGGGGTTTGGACCGGAACCCATACAGACTGTGGACATGCGCTACAGGGGAAGAGCAGCCATGGGGAAAACGGACAACAAGCAGGCCAAAATTACCTTTGAGAAACATACATCTAGGCTGCAGGACATCGACCTTACGCCGCTAACTGTGGTGCCCGAAACGCAGCTGGAACCCGAGCAAAAAGACGATATCAAAACCATGTTGTGCGAGGTAAAGGTCAGCTTAAGGGCGATAGACTCTAAACTAGACTCCATAGGGCTGAGGATGGATCATGTCTCACAAAAAGTGGACAGACACGAAACCAGAATTGATACCCTAGAGACCAGAGTCTCGGATTCGGACGACCACCAAGTGGAGACACAGGATAGCTTACTGTGTATGTATAAAGTGCTGGAAGTCATCAAGGCACGCAACAAGGACCTTGAAGCGAGGTCGAGAAGAAATAATGTCCGTATAACGTTAATTCCAGAATCTACGAACATAACAAATATGGAACAATACGTGGAGAGTCTCCTGAGAGAGCTGTTCAGCCCTGATTTATCAGCGATGTTTTTGGTTGAGCGGGCACACTGAACTCTGGGGCCCAGACCCCCCCTGGCGCTCAACCGAGAAAACAATTATGGATCATCTATTAAATTACAGAAACAGAGACACTATCTTAAGGATGGCCAGAGAAAAAGGGGACATACAACATCAGTGTAACAGCATTGCATTTTATCTGGACTTCACCCAAGCTGTGCAAGCTGTGAGACGAGAATTTATCCCGGCCAAAAAACTGTTCCAAAAAACTGGCACGAAGTATGCAATGCTGTACCCTGTAAGGGAGAGAGTGCAAACAGGGGGCAAGTCTATGATCTTCACTGAAGCCAGTGCTGCTCTGAAATTTGACAGATGACAAGAAAGCAACAAAGCAAAGACACAGCGGCTGCGGTGGCTCCGAGTAGCCAGCTAAGTGATAATGACTAGTATCTGTCTGGTTGGTCTCTCGATGTGCAGTACACAGCCCTCAGCTCTATGGCCAGCAGTGCCTCACTCCTATTACCTGTTCTTTGGATATTATGTTTTGATAAGAAATGTAACATAAGAAGTCACAATGCTCGGCCACCCTGTTGCTACGGTGATGGGGCAGTATGCCGGCGAATTCACGACCCTCCGGGATGATTCCCTTGAGCCCTGTGTTCTAAGGGCCCATGTTTGAAGTGGGTTGTTTATTTTGGGATGCAAAACCTGATTGGGGGTTTGGTGTGAAGGCACTGTTCTAGCTTTTTGTTGTTTCATGCAGTACGTACAAGACCGATCGTAGTGGGCTCCTTTGCTAGAAGCACAGCACACCTCACAGATACAATCGTAACATATTATATTAGCTTCATCAGTTCAGTGCTCATCAATCAATCACGTGTTTGTTGAGCACTACTACTCACCCGTGAGGGTCTCAAGGCGCTGGGGGTGGGGGTGGGGGGTTTCACAGGTTCCAGTCCATCAAGTAGGGGGTCTGTCGAAGAGCCAGGTTTTGAGGTTTCTTGTGAAGATGGGGAGAGATGTTGTCTGTCTGAGGTGGAGAGGGAGGGTGTTCCAAGCTCTGGCCGCGAGAAGGAGCAGCTGCCTGATCTGGTCTTACTGGTGTGGGGGACCACAGCGTAGGAGAGCTGAACTGATCGTAGGGTCCTTTGGGGCGCGTGAAATTGGAGTCGGATGTTCAGGTATGCTGGTCCGGTGTCGTGGAGGGCCTTGTGAGCATGGGTGAGCATCTTGAAGGTGACTCTAGCTTCAGTTGGGAGCCAGTGGAGTGTACGCAGATGCTGGGAGATGTGGCAGTGTCTTGGCAGGTTGAGGATCAGTCTTGCGGTGGCGTTCTGGATGTTCTGTAGCTTGCGTGTCAGGTTTTTGTTTATTCCGGCGTAGAGTGCGTTGCTGTAGTCGAGTCTGCTGGTGACCAGGGCATGAGTGACGGTCTTTCTGTGTTCGAGGGGGATCCATTTGAAGGTCTTGCATAGGAGGCGCAGGGTGTGGAAGCAGGAGGACGAGACGGCATTGATCTGGCGGTCATTTTTGAGTTTGGAGTCCAGGGTGATTCCCAGGTTGCGTGCGTGGTCCGTGGGGGTGGGATGACTTCAGAGGGCGGGAGGGGGGCACCAGGTGTCATTCCAGGCATCTTGGTGTGGGCCTATGATGAGTACTTCTGTTTTGTTGGTGTTTAGTTGAAGGGAGCTGTTTTTCATCCATTTGGCGACGGCTTCCATACCTTCTCGAAAATTGTGTCTGGCGGTGTTGGGTTTGTTGGATAAGGAGAGGATGAGTTGGGTGTCATCTGCGTATGACACAACGTTGAGTCCGTAGGTTCTGACGATGGGGGTGAGCGGAGCCATGTAGACGTTGAAGAGCGTAGGGCTGGGGGACTCCGCAGGTGGTTGTTGTAGGGTCCAAGAGGAAAGGGGGGAATCTGACCCGCTACGTTGTGCCGGAGAGGAAGGAGTGGATCCAGTCGAGGGCCTTGTCTTGAATCCCTGCATCTTGGAGTCTGTGTATTAGGGTGCAGTGAGAGACTGTGTTGAACGCCACTGAGAAGTTGAGGAGGATGAGGGCTGCTGTTTCTCCTTTGTCCAGTAGGGTGCGGATGTCATCTGTTGTGGCGAGGAGGGCAGTTTCCGTGCTGTGTTTTTTTTCTGAAGACGGATTGGGGTCGAGGATGTTGTGCTCTTCGATGAATGTGGTGAGTAGGCTGTGGATGTCTTTCTCGATGACTTTCGCTGGAAAGGGGAGCAGGGAGATGAGTCTGTAGTTTTTGAGGTCGGTGGGGTCCACCAAGGATTTCTTAGGGAGGGGTTTGATCTCAGTGTGTTTCCACTCGTCGGGAAGCAATGCAGTTGCCAGGGAGCGGTTGATGGTGTGGTGGAGCATGGGTGCAAAGGTGTAGGCGACTCTGTTGAAAATGTGATGGGGGCAGGGGTCCGTGGGGACCCCGGAGTGAATTTAGTTCATCGTCATCAGTATGTCTGCGGTGGTGAGGGCTGTCCAGTTGTCGATCGCTGGCTTCATGGTGTCAGAGGTGGTTGGTGAGGGTTCAGTGTGTTGGTTGTCTTCATCGATGTTGTCGTAGATGCTCTTAATTTTGTATTGGAAAAAGGCGCTCAGTATGTCGCAGAGGTCTTGTGATGGTGGGATGTAGGTGGACCCGCTGGAAGGTTGGTCGAACTCCTTATTGATGTTGAAGAGTTCTGTGGTGTTGTGTGCGTTGGTGAAGATTCTGTCTTCCATTGCTTTTTTCCTCGTTTTTCTGATGAGTTGGTGGTGGACTTTGGTGGCGGCTCTGAAGTTGTTGTGGGCTTCTGTGGATTTGGGGTTCCTCCAGTCCTTTTCAAGGTGGCGGCAGGTGCATTTGTACTCTCGAAGTTTGGTGGTAAGCCCTCTAACTTTCTTGTCGTGGGTGTTGTTGTTTTCTTGAGGGGGCTAAGGTGTTGGTGCTGTCGGTGATCGATCTGTGCAGGGTTCGGGCTGCGGCATTGGGGTCATCGTTTTCCGCTATGGTAGGGGTGGAGTGATGAGGTTAGCTGGTCGTCAGTGATTCTGGTCCAATTTCTTCGTAGGAGCAGGTGCTGGTGTCTGTAGATGGTTGGTGTTCTGAAGATGAAGTGGACGCATCAATGGTCGGTCCATGGGAGTTCGGTGGTGTGGCTGAAGGAGTTTCCTGTTGTGAAGAGGGGTCGAGGGTGTGTCCTGCTGAGTGCGTGGGTTCGGTTACGATCTGGCGGAGTCCAATGTTGTGGAGGTTGTCCAGGAGAGATGTGGTGCTGGGGTCTAGTAGGTTGTCAAGGTGGAAGTTGAGGTCTCCCAGCAGGGTGTAGTTGGTGGATGCGATGGCCTGCGGAGAGATGATGTCTGTGATGGATTCGGCAAAAGGTCCACGGGGTCCAGGGGGTCAGTAGATGAGGGTTCTTTGGAGGGTGGTGGCGGGGCTGGCCAGTATCTTGAAGTGAAGGTGTTCCATCAGGTCTGTGGACCTGTTGGAAGTGTGCTCAGGCGGAGGGTGGATTTGTGGACGATGGCGATTCCTCCTCCTGGGCAGTTGGGGCAGTCCTTTCTGGAGATCTTGTATTCTTGGGGGATGGCGATGGCAATGTCCGGTCCCGAGGAGGTGTTGGTCCATGTTTCAGAAGGAACGCTACGTCCGGGGTGGTGCTGTCGAGGAGGTCCCAGATTTCGGTGTCGTGTTTGTAGAGTGATCTGATGTTGAGGAGAATGCATTGCAGGGTCTTCGGTTCGGGTTTGTTCTTGCAGTTGGGTGCTGAGATCAGGATCACATGATGGGAGGCTCCAGGAGTGGGAACCTCCTCAGTCCACAGACCTGAGAAGCCATACCTCCAAATGTCAAAGTTAACTTGTATTACCTGGAGTGTTAGGGGCCTTATGACCACCGGAAAGTGTGTTTGATAAGTCAAATCTGGTTAGACAGGCAGCAGACATTTGTTTCCTACAGGAGACCCATCTAAAGGAAGCCCCAGACTAAACAGCTACAGATGGGGAGAAGTGCACATGTCTAGCTAGTCTAACTGCTCTTGTGGGGTGGCTACACTGATCAGGAAAGGCATACCCTGGCAGACACAAAAAGTGCTGAGTGACCTGGAAGGCCGGTACATAATATTACGGGGGCTATTGTTCAATAAGCTGGTTATAGTGGCTAATACATATGGGCCCAACACAGACGACCCTATTTTCTTCCAACACGTCTGGCATAAAATACAGTCACTGGGAGATGCTGAAATAATGTGGGATGAGATTTTCTCATTGTTTTGTCGCTCTCAACAGACAAAGAGGGCATGTCACGTACACATCACCCACAAGCTGCTACGGCCTTGCACAGTTTAATGCAGGACCACTACCTGACTGATACGTGGCGCACACTTCACCCTACTACTCGTGAAGGCGCGTGCATCACACAGAAACATCAGGCGTGGTCTAGACTCAATTTTTTGCTAACGACTAAGGAATTACACGCCTGGGTTACTGAGGCAACACATCACGCCCGCACACTTTTGGGCCATGCTCCGGTGTCATTGGTCCTCTCTGTACCAAAACCCTACATGCAGACATTTGTGTGGCACCTTCCTCCCAACGCACTCCTAGATGCCGCTTTCAGAGAAAGTCTTAGGACGCAAATCACAGAATATTTCGAACACAACATGGGGGTCGGTGGACAGTGTGGGAACATTGTAGGAGGCGTATGAAGTGGTGATACGGGGGCCCTGTATAGCTGGACAATCCGGGGTGCTCCGCGACATCCGGGGACGCTTGGACAAATTGGAAAAAGAAATACAAGCATTAGAGGCACAGTATTTTCACTTGCCCACTCCCTCGATCCTTGTTGACATTCGTACTAAATTGATGGAATACAAGAGGAGGCGGACTGGGAGACCAATTTTTTACATAATTTGCATGGCGTGCTGATACAAGGAGGGAGACCGACCGGGCAAGACACTTGCGAACCTCCTTCAGACCCCTTGAGGGTCTAAATTTGTCACTGAGCTTGACACCCCAGAAGGCACTACAGCGCACTCCCCGCCCGTTATCCTTGCCACTATGACGGAGATCTATGCACAGCTGTATACCTCCCAGTCCAACCCACCTGATAATGTCCTGCAGGAATACTTCGATTCTGTTGAGCTCCTATGGCTAAGTAGGGCCCACCGGGATTACCTGGATGTCCCATTCACTGTGGAGGACGTGTGAAGTGTCAGAAGCAGCCTGCCGGCGGATAAGGCTCCCTGGACGGACGGACTAACGGTGAAATTCTACAAAGAATATGCCGAGCTCCTGGCACCGCAGCTCCTGGCTGTCTATCAGGAGGCCACACACTCTGGCGTCCTGCCCGACTCTATGCGCGAGGCCAGTATTATTATCATATTAAAACCTGATAAAAACCCTTCACAGTGTGACTCGTACCGTCCACTCTCAAAACTTTTTGCTAAACTCCTGGCTAACCGCCTTCAGCTATTGCTTCCACTGTTAGTCAGGCCGGACCAATCTGGTTTTATACCAGGGAGGTCCACTTCCCCTAACCTTAGAACACTGTTGGCTCTGCTGCACAATCTCCCTCCCTATGTCCCCGCGATCACGGTGCTTTTAGACGCCACCAAGGTATTTGATTCCTTGGAATGGGGGTTCCTGTTTCCGCTTTTATACAGGTTGGGACTAAGTCCGCTCTTTATTCGACAAATTTAGCTGCTCTACACCGTGCCCACAGCACGCCTGCGGGTTAATGGTCTGATTTCAGACCCGATAGCCATCATAAGGGGCACCAGGCAGGGCTGCCCATTATCACCACTATTATTTGCAATAGCTACAGAGCCACTGGCAGCCAGAATCAGGCAGCACCACACACATCGAGGAATCCGGTTCACCACAAGGGGACTCACTGTGTCCATGTACCCAGATGATATCACCCTATACATGATAAACCCTAAAGACAATTTTGCGCCCATGGCACGCGAAGTAGTGCGCTATGGTGGGCTCTCTGAAGTAGAGGTTAATTGGAGCAAATCCGTCATTATTCCTCTAACACCTGAAACGCAATCCTTTGACACTGATTATCCTATAGTCTGGGTGACTGGGCCAACACGATATTTGGGCATCTGGATAAGCAATGACTTGCAGGAGATATGGGCGACTAATTATGGCAGAATGGTGGACTGGATTGAGGACAGAGTGAGGAGATGGAAAACTATTCCCCTTTCCCTGATAGGCCGCATAGCGGTGGCCAAAATGGTAATCCTGCCCAAACTGCTGTATTTATTTGTGAATGTCCCCGTCCCTCTTACGATGCAGTTCTTCAAACGACTTTGTTCCCTAATGATTGAGCTGGTGTGGGCTGGTAAACAGTCTTGGATCTCCTGGGAGGTGCTCATACTACCACAGGCACAAGGCAGGCTGGCGGCTCCGGATTTTGTCCTCTATGCCTATAGTGCCCAGGCTCAATTCTTACATTACTGGATACACCCCACCCCCTTTCAGCCTCACATCGCCATCGAGCTGGACAGAGCTGCCCCCCTTCCCCTCAACACCACCAGTTACCAAATATTCAAGCGCCAGCGTAATGAGGTGGACACAGTTGAAGCGCTGCGATGGGCAAGGGAGGGTCTCTGCTAGTGCGCAAATACTGACATACTTTATGCCCCTTCCATGCAATTGGCAAATATTATTATCAAATATTTGTATAGCGCCTGGCTACCCTTAGGCATCCCCTCGCTGTCAGTGACAAGAAGAGTGGGAAGGCAGGCTGATTATATCAGATTTTGGAAGAGCCAAGTCTTCAACTGTTTACGAAAGGTAAGATGGTGTGGTGTGGAGTGCAACTGGAATGGAAGGGCATTCCAGAGCTTGGCCGCATTATAGGAGAACGTGCGGCCCCCGGATCACACTCTCTTAATTTTTTGGACCACTGCCAAAAACTGATCTGCAGACCGAAGACATCTCGTTGGGTGGTAAAAGACCACCAGAGATTGATTTATCTTGGGACCTGTTCCCCCTAGCGTTTTATGGGCGATGCACTTAGCTTTGAACTTTATCTGCTATGTTTTTGGCAGCCAGTGAAATTTTTTGGACACAGGCTTCACTGACTGACGGCGGGGCATAGGCAAGAGCAGCCTAGTTGCACAATTTTGCACCACCTGTATTTTCTTTATAGTGGCCTTTGTGGTGCCCAGGTAAAGGGAATTCCCATTCTCCAGCCATGAGAGTACAAATGCCGGTACTATCACTCTTTGTGCCGGGACTGGGAGCAATGGGAGGATTTTCCGTAGCATGCTAATGATTCCAAAGCATGTTGTGGCTAGCTTAATTGCTTGGCTATTGAAGTTAAGAGCTTTGTCTAGCTAAACTCCTAAACTTTTTATCTGATCTTTGGGGATGGTGGGGGACCAAGGCATTTAGGCCAGCTGAGTCCCGCTGTCTTCATAGCCGCCCGGGTGGTTGCTTAAAATCATTAGCTCCATCTTGTCTCCACTCAGTTTGAGACAAGACTGATCCATCCACAAGGCCACTGCTTCCATACATGCTTCAATGTTGATCCGTGACTTCTTGGGGTGCTTTAGCACTACCACCAATTGCGTATCATCCGCATAGGTGAATCCCCTAAGGTAGGACTAATTCGGCCAGTGGTTTAAGATAAATATTTAAAAAAGTGGGACTCAATGAAGAGCCCTGGGGGACTCCACACGAGAGCTGCAAACATTTAGAAGTGCGCTCCCTCTCGAACACCTGGAATTTTCTATCCTTCAGGAAAGATTTAATCCATGACAGGGCCTTGCCCGAGACTCCAACCATTCTGAGGATGTTATAATTGACAGTGTCAAATGCAGAGCTCAGATCCAGTAAGATGACTGCCACTGTCCCTCCCTGATCAAGAATTTTCCTGGATTCCTCCACAACTGCTAACAAAGCTGTCTCTGTCCCATGGTTTGAGCAGAAGCCTGTCTGGGTGGAGTGTAGAAGAGAGCGATTCTCCAGGTGCTTTGAGAGTAGTTTATTTATATATTTATCCAGTATTTTGCTAGTCCCAGGAAATAGAGAGACCGGTCGATAATTGCTCCACACTCCTAGGTCGAGGTTAGGCTTTTTCAGGAGAGCCTTTATCATGCCATGTTTCCATGTCAGCTGTACCAGTCCACTCGATAGCAAGGAGTTTAATACTGCCAACAGAACCGGGAGAACGGTTCCTGCTACCTTGCGGAGTTTTTGGAGGGGCGCCGGATCAAGGAGAGAGCCTGAGTTGACCTGGGCGAAGAGCTGTGATGACATGGTCATATCGAAACATGGAAAAACTTCCAGGCTGGGAGCGCTACTGCTCACAAGGTCTGTATTCTGATCAGTCTTGTCAGTACAGTGGAGTGGTGTGGCTCACTGGTTAGAGGCAGCAGATCCGGAAGCAGAGAACAGCCTGGGACCAGGGTTCAATTCCCGACGCGGCAGGGTCGTGGACCAGGGTCAGCGGACTCGACAATTCTCGCCTCGGCGCCTACTCTAACCAGGGATCACACTCGGCAACTCTGGGCATTAAGCTTGCCTCATCTCTACAACGGCCCCCCACAGACGCCGGGGATGCCTGGTTTCACCTTGGAGATACCCAGAACGGACCATCTCACAGGGAAAGCCAGGACGGGTTCCCCAGCGGTCTCCAGCGCCAGGACGCTTACGGGCAGCCGTGCGCTTTACAAATCCAACACATTTACATCACACACATTCTGCTTTGAGGAAATGTATTATAAATATCTAAAAAAAAATTTAAAAACTCTGTGAGTTAATCGCATTGTGCTTGTGTGGCGTGAGAGGGGGGGTCCGACGTGCCATATTTGGTGAGTTTTGTTGTATTTGGAATATTTCCCTTGGCGCATTTGCGGCTGCGTTATTTTAATATATGGCTTGGGCTTTCTTTATCTCTGATTGATACATTTTAATAGTCTCTCTATAAGTCTGTGTTTTTTCTGCGTTGTAATATTTTCTCCATGCTCTCTCTAATTTCTTACAGTTTTGTATGAGTTCTCTCAATTTAGGTGAGTACCATGGTGTCTGTTTATTCCTTGATTTTTCTGTAATTCATTTATGTGGAATCGTGGCATCCAATCAGACCAAGCCTCTGGCGATAGTTATGCCCAGGGGCGAGCCCAAAACGTGTCCCTTTGTGTCCCTGCCCTCTGATGTGGGGTATTCCAACTCATCAGAATTAGAAAATGATTTGACCCGGGCATCGGGACCGGGCTTTCTACATAAAGCTGTTTGTCATTTGAGAAAACTGGGTCCAAGATATGACCCTTTTCATGTGTGGGGCTAGACACGGTTTGTACTGGCTGAATGGCCTGAAGACTGTTGACTAGTCAGGTTTCTCTCAGAAACAGGATCTCTGGCTGTTCCTCAGTCAATAGGGTGTTGATTTCCCCTGCATGTTTCGGGAGAGCCCTGCAGTTAAGGAGGAGCACGTTGTATTTTTATTTTGTCGTACTGTTATGGCATGTGTTAGTGTGGAGTTTGCAGGGTCAAAGTGACAGTGCGCACAATGCGTAGGGCCATTTGTGAAGCTGATGGAATGTAGGCATCTATCTATGGTTGGGGGCCGCAATCTTCATTATTGCGAGGCTGAGTACCTTCGAATATCTTTTGCTCTGGGCCAAGGAGTTCTGGCCCATGGTCCCGGACAGGCACAGATGGGCTTGCCTTTGGCGCACCTTCGGCACGTCGGTGGCGTGCCCACTGCATGCATCCGCGTTTGCATGCGACTTTATAGATGGCTTTCCTTCCACCTGATTCTCTTAGCCCTGCCTCAGCAGACCACCTTCCTCCACACAAACTGAACCATCCGTGGTGGACCGGGGATTTGGCTTGCGGTGTGCTTAAAGGAACAGAGCGCTATCCGAGAGTCTCCAATTAAAATACCAGGCTAAAACCACCTTGGTTAAAATCAGCGTAAAACCACACTGCCGCCCCTTGTTAAAATGCCCCCAATACAATTTCTAAAGTGCAATTATGCTTTGTTAAAATGCCCCCAATGCAATTTCTGAAGTGCTACCGTGCTCACAACATTCCGATCTCACTTGTCACTGCGCGTCCGCGTTTGCATGCGACTTTATAGATGCCTCTCCTTCCGCCTGATTCTCTTAGCCCCACCTCCTCAGACCGCCTCCCTCCACACAAACGGAACCTTCCATGGTGGACCTGGAATTTGGCTTGCGGTGTGCTTAAAGGAACAGAGAGCTATCCAAGAGTCTCCAATTCAAATACCAGGCTTAAACCACCTTGGTTAAAATCAGCGTAAAACCACACTGTCACCCCTTGTTAAAATGCCCCAATACAATTTCTAAAGTGCAATCGTGCTTTGTTGGGTGTTTTTTCTTGCAGGGGGGGTGGTTCTGACATGTGGTCCAGTTGCGAATATTGGATGGGAGAGGCAGACATCCATTTGCTTATCCTGCAGGGCACAGTTACACACTGCAAATCACTGAATGGCAGGGGCAGGGAGTGATTCTTTTTTGAGACTTATGTCTTGGAATATCCGTCGGCTTAATGATGCTCGAAAAGGTAGGAAGGTCATAGCATACCTGGAGCGGCATCAGGTTCATATTGCACTGCTTCAGGAGACGCACCTGGCTCCAAATTCTCACTCTCACATTGCCAGTAGATGGGCGGATATCCGTCTCTTCTCTTCATACTCCTCCTATGTAAGAGGTACGGCTATCCTGATCAAGAGGTCAACGCAATTTGTTGTTTTGGGGGAGGCCCTTGATCATGACAGGCGCTATGTCATTGTGTGGGGATGCCTGGGGATAGAAACGGTTACCCTCGTGAACTGCTACGCCCCCAATGTTGACACACCTGAATTTTTCACTACACTATGCAGCAAGATTGTCGACATTGGTTCTTTGCATGTTATTTGGGGGGGAGACTTCAATGTTGCTATGATACCCGCACAGGATAGGGCGGATGGGGTTGCACAGTACAAGTGTCCATCTAGAGAAGCCTTGCTGGGTATAGCAGAGGAAGGTGGTTTGACTGATGGTTGGCGTTTCCTCTACCCAATGCGAAAGGAGGGCACACATTTCACATCCTCGTAGGGCACATGGGCACGCCTAGATTATTTTCTGCTGACCAGGGGATTGATTACGGGTCTCATGCGGGCTGAACATCTGGCCAGAACTTACTCTGATCATAGCCCAGTTCTGATTCAGCTGATCGTGCCGGGATGGGATAATCCTAGGCTACAATGGCGCTTGCAGCCTACAGCCCTGTTGGATGAGGTATTTAAGGCGGAGTTGGGGGAAGAAATAGCAGCATTCTTTCCTCGCAACAAGGGTTCCGTTGACAGTGTCGAAGTTATATGGGAGGCTTTCAATGTAACGGTTCGGGGCTATTGTATCTCAAAGAGCTTTGGTGTCTTACGGGACATACAAAGGAAGATACGTACCCTAGACGGTGAACTGAAGGGATTAGAGGCTCTTATGGTATGGGGAGATGTGACACAGGCGCATATAGATTTTAGGGCTAAGCTCTCGGAGTACGAGGAAGAGGCTGCGAGAGAAGCTAAGTTTAGGGGACGACAGTGGACGGCACGCAAGTTTTGCGAAGGTGACAGACCTGGTAAGGCACTGGCGGTCAGTACTCGTAATCCGCGCTTTAGCAACACTGTTTTAGAAATCACTGCAACAGAGGGAGGGACATGTCTGGATACTGCGGGAATCCTGGATACCTTTGCGTCACATTATAGCAAGTTATACACCACGAAGAGTTCGGGTGACATAAGGTTCGATGACTTCCTGGGAGATGTCGCTCTATGCTGGTTGAGTGATGTTCATAGGGCGTTCCTGAGTGCACCGTTTGAATTGGATGAGATTAGGGAGGCGATAATGTCGTTAAAAAATGGTAAAGCCCCGGGGCTGGATGGGCTTCCTGACGAATTTTACAAATGTTACATAGATGTCATGGCTCCTGTACTTCGTGAGGTGTTTGAGGAGTCGTTGGAGGAGGGGGTCCTGCCCCGCTCGATGTGAGAAGCAGTGATCACATCCCTTTTAAAACCTGGGAAGGATCCCACGTCCTGCGACTCATATCGCCCGCTATCCCTGATAAATTGTGACGTGAAGATTTTAGCCAAGGTGCTGTCCACTCGCCTGTCCCTCCTGATGACCAAACTTATACTCCCGGATCAGGCGGGGTTCGTCCCTGGTCGGTCCACTACCCATAATTTGCGGACGTTGTTCTCCCTGATTCAAACGGTGGCGCCTGATTTTCCGGTGGCTGCGAATTTTTGGGATGCCTCAAAGGCATTTGAGTCGGTTGAGTGGAATTTTTTGTTTGCCGTGTTGCAGAGCATGGGTTTCCCTAAATTGTTTATGTCATGGGTAAAGCTATTATACACGCAACCCACTGCAAGAGTCCTTATTAATGGCCACCTGTCCCCCTCGCTTGCTATCACGTGCGGCACCAGGCAGGGGTGCCCGCTGTTCCCCCTACTTTTTGCTATAGCCATAGAACCGCTTGCTTGTCGGCTTCATCAGCTACATCCGGTTGGTGCGTTTAGGTGTTTTCAGCGCCAGATTGCAGTTTCTCTATACGCTGACGATATGACGCTCTTTGTCACAGACCGGCAACATAATTTAAATCCTTTGTTATGTGAATTCGTTGTATTCGGCAGATTATCTGGGGTACAAATCAATTGAGGTAAATCGCAATGTTTCCCCCTTACGGACGCAGTGCCGGAATTCCCCCTTGACTATCCTCTGGAATGGTGCCATTCTGATCTCCGATACTTGGGCATACAGGTGTCTAGAGATAGGGAGGAGACGCTTCGGCTTAACTATGGCAATGCCATCACTAAATTGACCTCAACAATCACCCGATGGCTCTCGCTTCCCTTCTCAATGGCAGGGAGGGCTTCGCTCATTAAAATGGTGATATTGCCCCGTTTTCTATATCTTTTTCTAAATGTCCCCTACTACCCGGGAGCTTTTTTTTTCAAAACTTTACGAACTGAATTGATTTGACTCTTCTGGGGTGGTAAACAACCGAGGCTTCGGTGGTCGGTGTTGGCGGCGCCCTACGACAAAGGCAGCTTTGACCTCCCAGACTTTGAAGTTTATTATATGAGTGCACAGGCACACTATGCCTATCATTGGATGGTACCCAAGCCTTATATGCCTCAACTGGTGGTGTAGGATTGGGTGGCACATCCTCTTCCCCTGAGTGGTCTTATACATGGCCCTGCTGCGGCTATAGAGACTCCACTCACTACTGTCACATGCACGATAGACGCGTGGCGACGGATAGCTAAAATGTTTTGCTTTACCATACTTTATTCGGCGCAAATGCCTTTGACCTACCATCCTAGACTGGTGCTGCTACGGGAAAAAGGGTTCCAACTTTTATGCCAGTGCCTCAAGATGATGACATGGGGAGACCTGTTCTCGGATGGGCAATTCCGAGCTATGGATCTGTTTTTTAAAGATCACCATCCTACTCCGCTAGATATTTTTTATTATGTACGGCTGCACCAAGGGATGAGGGAACTCTTACCAGATTTTCCCCGGGAGCTTGACAGTCTGACCCCACTACACTTTATGCTCGGTTCACAGGATGGATCACATCTGGTTTCAGGAATTTATGACAGTATAAGGGCGCAGCGACAGGGGTTTGAGGGGTCTGCCCGCACACACTGGGGAGAAGATTTGGGTATGGAAGTCACTGATGAGCAATGGCGCTATTGTTGTAGCATCACAGCCAATATTTCTGCTAGCTGCAGACTTAAGATAATTCATTATAGGTTTCTGCAGAGATTGTACTATATGCCGGTTAAAATTTAGATTCCACCTCTCTGATAACGATAGATGTGATCACTGTAACGGAGCAGGTGCTGGATTTCTCCACTTGGCGTAGGAATGCCCTTCTGTGAGGGATTATTGGATGCAGGTACATGGTGCTTTGGAGGCCATGGTGGGGGGAATCTGGACGCCGATCCCTTGTTCCTGTTGTTGGGATGTACGATGCACGCACCTAAATCATACAGAAAGTTCCTTGATCTTACCCTTTTGTTAGCAAGGAGGAGAGTGGCATGTCGATGGGGCGGGGGAGGGCCCCAAAATTTAAGGAATGGCTCAATGATGTAATTTATTGTCAGGAGCAAACTGCCATCTATGCTGAAACACAGCCCATGTCCAGTAGACCTAGGGACATCTGGGAACCATTAAGTACTTACCTTATATCTCAAGGGGAGACAGATGAGGAGGGATCACTGCATGACGCGGTCCTTGGGACAGGAGATGAGGTTTGAAAGATCAGGGGGTTCTTGCCTGTGATATCTGCTATCTGTTACCGAAGATTATGCGTGCTGTATGAGGGATCAAGATAAGACTGATGGCATTACTTATAGACGATGTATGTACCTGAATGTTTCCTTTAATGCTTTATGTACTTCCATGGAATGTGGCCCTTCCTTATTTTCCTGGACTGTAGATGTATATTATGTACTGTGAACTCTACTACCTTGTTATTTCCTGGCTTGATATGCTCCACTGCACCTGTACAATCATCTTGCTGACGATCGACTGCGTGATTTCTCCCTGTTGATTCATTCCAAGTGCTGATTCTTGATGCTTCTGATGGACCACATGACATGATACCCCAGTATGTTTATCACTGTTTCCAAAATGTCATAAATAAAGTCTTAAAAAAAAAAGTGCAATCGTGCTTTGTTAAAATGCCCCTATACAATTTCTGAAGTGCAATCGTGCTCACTATCTTCCGATCTCACTTGTCGCTCTAACCCACTCATTTCACCACTCATGGACAGTAAGGCGCAGAAGCAAGCGCATTTGCATCACATACTGATAGGACAGAATTTATTCCCAGGAGGCAACTTTCTTACTACTACAGATGTGTGGTCCTACGCCTCCCTCAACGTTAGCTATGCTGCTATACTATCAGCTACGGACAGCCTGCAGATGCAAATTTGGGACATTTCCGAAGCCGCCCCCGCAGCTACCTGCACTTAAGAATGTACTGGCGGTGGAATCGGGTTGCAAGTTGATCACCCGAATCACACAGAGGGATTATCCAATCATTGTGCCGACATCTTGCACGGCGTTGGAGGGGGATCTGAGGGAGATTATTACAGATGCGCAGTGGGATTTTGGTTGTAGACAGCTTGAGCAACTGTCCCCGAACTATCGTCTCAGACTCATCCAGTTTAAGTACTTCCACCGACTCTACCGTACTCCGATGCAGCTCCACCGGATGGGGGTGCGCTCTGATGATAATTGCTGGAGGTGTGGGGCTCCCCAAGCATCATTCTTACACCTGGCATGGCAGTGCAGACCTAATGCCAACTTTTGGTTAAAAATACTGCATCGTGTTAAAGATATAACGGACCAAACCTTACCCTGCACACCATTGGTGAGGCTACTAGGAGTCCTTTCTGACTTACCACAGAAGCTGAGGAAATTACCAGCCATGCTACTGCTAATGGCCAGGAGGCAGGTGGCCCTCCATTGGGGTGTTGATCCCCCCGTCAACGAAGGAGGATGTGGATGATCAATGCACGTAACTTGGACCTTCTGATCATCACTGAAACCTGGCTCAATGATACTTCCTACCCAATTCTTGACATCTCAATACCTCCCGACTACTCTATTCTCAGAAGTAATAGACTAGATAAAACAGGTGGGGGCATTGCCTGCATTCATCGCTCCAACCTCACAGTAAAACAATCCTCTAGTACTGCCTTATCCTGCTGTGAACAGCTAGTCTCTGAAATCTGGAACAAAGACAAGAAGGTTTGTATGCTACACTCGATCTATCAACCTCCTGTTGACAATCTAGTCTTCACAGAGCAAATCATGGAGGTCATTAGCTCGAGCTCAGATCAACCCTGCCATATATTCCTTGGAGACTTCAACCTTCATTGGAATAACACAAATGATCCAATTATCTATTCCTTTAAGACTTTCCTCTCTGACCTCAATTTCTTGCAGCTCTGTAAAGGCCCTACTCACGATAAAGGCGCCACTCTAGACCTCATCATTGCCAAAGACAACTTCCTACAAATAGGAAAAATCCTACCCTGTGACTGGTCTGACCATTTTCAAATTCCCTTCCTCGTCCTAGACAAGGAACTGGGTAGACAGGGTCAACCCCTTAAAACGAAACAAATGACTCAAAATATGAGAGACCTCTACATTAGTTTGATAACCTCAATTACTAGAAATAGACTACAGCTCCCCCTAATTTAACCAACCTTGATGAACTTTTGGAGCATTACATTTACACTTTTTCTAACATTCTTGACTCGGCAGCTCCGAAACAGCTCAAAAGGATCCCAGTCAAACTCTCTAAACCTTGGTTTAATGGTGCCCTACATGATGAACGGCACAAGCTAAGACTCTCGGAGAGACTCTGGAGACAAACACATACGCTTGGCGAAAATCGATAATTTCAGACTTCAACTGGATGGAGCCAAAAACAGAACAAAAAAACTCTTTGAAATCATTAAGGAACAATCTAGCCAATCCTCTAACCAGAGCTTAACTCCATTATCTCTGCACCCTAGTGGTGATGATTTTAGAGCTCACTTCGCTGAAAAAACAATGAAAATAGAACTGGAGCTATTACACACTACCCCAACTTTGCTATCCAAGATACTGCCAGCAGGATTAGGGGAGGTAGCAGAATCCACGACAATACACTCGCCTTTGGACCTCAAAAACAACGCCTCTTGGAGTAGATTTTTCCTTCTCGACGGCACTGAGTTACTTCGGAATATGGCATACATGAACCCCTCAAACCATTTTGGTGATCCTCTCCCCGCCAAGCTCTATAAAGATTTAATCTCAGCCGTTCTCCCTCTTTGGTCCAGGATCATTCATGAATCCCTGTTACATGGAAAGATTCCGGACTGCCTAAAAGTTGGGCAAGTTACCCCCATTCCCAAGAAGCCCAATGCGGACCTATCAGATCCAAACAACTTCCGGTCCATCACCAGCAGCATGACTCTAACAAAATTGCTTGAAAAATGCGTTCACTCGCAGCTCTGCAAACATGTTGAGAAATATCAACTCCTGGATTCCCATCAGTCAGGATTCAGAGCAGGGCACAGCACCGAAATGGCACTAACTCACATTGTTAATGACGCTGTGAGAGCCCTCGACCAAAATGTCCCTTGTCTCCTGATCCTTCTAGACCTGTCCTCAGCCTTCGATACCATCAAACACAAAAACTTGATTTATCTCCTACAACATAGGGTGGGATTGTCGGGCCCGGTCCTAAACTGGTTTGCCTCCTTCCTTCACAACCGTACGCAAAGGATCAAAGTTAATCATGCCCTCGCTTCCAGTACCCCTGTCCTGATTGGAGTTCCACAAGGTTCTACGCTCCCGCCCACTCTCTTCAACCTATTTATGGAACCTCTTACGGTCATTTTGAATAGAGCCAACATCCAATACCACATGTATGCGGATGACATGCAATTGTACCTGAAGATCTCCTCACAAGAGGACATAAAAATGTTAAACACTGCACTTGCCCAAACTCAACAATGGCTGGCTCAGAACCATCTCCTATGAAATACTCTCAAAACGGAATTTCTGTTGGTTTACCCACCTAATTACTCAGCTCCTACCCTAGACTGGATTAAACTCCTAACTTCTCTGAACTGCACTCCTCACGTTGTAGACTCTGCCAAATCTTTGGGCATCACCTTGGATAAACCCCCTTGGGTCTTGTTTGCGCTCTATAAAACTTTCAAATAAATAAATAATAAGAATATCATAGTGATGAATACTCCGCATTGTAGCGGGACACCAGGTGAGGTCTACTGCCACAGTGATTTCGAGGTATCCTTTTCCCTATAATGTTTTTTTTTGTATGTCTAGACATATAAGTATGTGGATAAAGGAGTACACTAATGGACTGTATCATGCTCAAAGTGCTGTTGATGCTATGATATATATGTCGCAATTTCCTTATAGTTAGCTGACAGGTCAGTCAGCAATGTACTGCTGTTTATGTTATGCTATTGTTTGTATTTTACACAAAATGGCAATAAAATAATCCTATAGCACAGTATATTCAGGTGATTACACCTATGCCCCTCAGGAGAGGTATTACATTGATCCTAACAGTGCATGCCATTTAAGTGCTACTTGCATATATTGTGCTGTCCAAAAGAATTTCCCAATGAGCAATTAAAATGCCATTTGTGCTCTGGTATCAAAGTGGAAATGCAACACCTTGGTCAATATTGATGATTGAACATCATGTCCCTCTTTTGTATGAGTATTCCTCATTTAAGAGGGAAATAAAAAAACAATAATTTGCCAACTATATTATTTGCCCAGACAATAGGCAATGAACTCTTGAATTTATGTCAAGGAAATCATGATTATTATTTACCGATTCATAAATATCGAATTTTACCGATTCGGAATTTATGAATCGGTAAATATGAAGGGGGGAGATGTAGGTATTTCCAGATGTTGAAATACCGAATCGTTATTATTCTGTATTTACCGATTCGGTAAATACCGAATCGATATTTCCTATTGATTCCTATGGGCTGTGAAGCCCATAGGAATCAATGGGAAATACCGATTCGGTAATTACCGAATCGGTAAATACCGATTCCAGCAAGGGTGCAGGGGGTGTCACTTTGACACCCTCTGGCACCCCAAAAATAGGCATGTGCGCCATGTGGCACACAGACATGCCCTAAGGGCATGTCTGTCTGTCACATGTCTAGGTGTGCATGCACACATGTGCATGCACACCTGGATTCGGTATTTTAACACCCAATTGGATTGGGTGGTAAAATACCGAATTTGTAGAGCCTTTGGGACTCAGAAGAGTCCCACCTACATCTGGGATTTACCGAATCGGTAAAAATACCGATTCGGTATTTTACAGAATCGGTAAATTTACCGAATCGGTAAATTTACCAATTCTGTAAAATTATGCCCCTACATGCCAATTCTTAAATACCGGTCGGTAACGGCCGAAATCGGCCGTTACCGACCGGTATTTAGGCTCCTACATCTGGCCCTATGTTACCTATTTGAACTCTTAAATTGATTAGTAAATGTAAATGTAAATGTATTTGATTTATATAGCGCACGAATCACCCGAAGGTCTCAAGGCGCTTGCTTAGGGAACCCGTCCTGGTATTCCCCTGTGAGACAACCCGGCAGGGTATCCACAAGGTGAAAGCCAGGCATCCCGCCGCGAGGGGCCGTAGTGGAGATTAAGCAAGCTATTGCCCAGAGTCGCAGAGTGTGACCCCGTGAGTCGAGTAGGCACCGGCGCGAGAATTGTCGAGTCCGTGGAATTTTGAGCCTGAGACCCGCCGAGGCGGGGAATCGAACCCTGGTCCACGGCCGCTGTCAGCTTCCGGATCTGCCACCTCTAACCACTGAGCCACGCTTCTCCTAGTGATGGAAGCTGAGTGGCCAGAGAGAAAAGGGCATCACTATTTTATTGAGGAATGAAATAGGAATTGAAAGATCTATTGTCCCAAGTGGTAGATCCAACCACATTATGTGAGGACTTAATTGAGTTAGTAGTGAAAGTGGTTATTGCCTGACAGTGAGGCAGGACGACAAAACCAAGGCAGAACCTAGCGTGACACTAATCCCCGAAAAAAAACAGGCAACATTTGCTTATCCCTTCCAGAACCAATGCAATTTGGGAGTGGTAATGGTTCTTTAAGTAAGAAGGAGAAAGATAAAATATCTTGTTGTGTTTGGTGCCATATAGTTGGAGGTTGACATGGGGGAACAAAATGTTTTCTTTCCGTAGGTGATCAGCAGTCTGCCCTCCCTATGATGTACCATCCTTCCTCTGATGTACCAATAGTAGTTAGTTATCCATATTCATATATTGGCCAAGTCAACATTCTCCCTGATGTCTCGCCCCTACAGATTGCAAGAAGCTTCTTTCAAATCCATAAATATTATAACTTGCACTGCAGACTCCTTGAACTCATTATCCCTTCTAATTATTGACAGTGTGTGGTGTTTTCATGATTTTCTCATCACTTAAATTGTTTGTACTTTGTAGCAGCTCACTGCATGTTGTCTTCAGTATGCCAAACTGCTGATGCCTCTTACATTGACTTTAAATGTGTCCCATCATTGACACTGGACATATTTCTTTTGTTGCGGGAAACCTATAATATCTTATCTTAAAATTGTCTTAAATATCTGGGGTCTAGGAATCCCATTTGCAAAGGTAAATGTCCATTATTCTTAATTCTGTGACTCAAAGATGTGATTTTAACCAGCACAAAACGTTTTAAATCTGGGCCTGATGCTAACTACAAGACATCATGTACTAGTGGTACAGCAGAATCTGAGATTTACTCTGTAAGGCAGCATATTTTAAACTGGGCTGCAGTTATGCACTGTTGATAATTACATTGCAATACCTCAGATATTCATTATTATACACCATTCAGTGCCAGCATAGCATGAGAACCCCTTTTCCACGCTGTTCTAGCACAGCAGGGACTGCTATGATGATCAAAAACACCAAAACCTGGTACCTAAGGCGCAACTATTTAGATTCAATACTTTAAAAACGTATGCAAAGTACTTTGATTTTTTAAACTTTATACACTCCTCTACTTTCTTTTTTATGACGTAGTCGCACAAAATTTTTCACCTTTCATTAAAACCCAGTTTTATACACCTGACAGTCTCATAACTATTACAGTTCTTTTAGCTTAACTCAATATACATACATAGCCAGAGTGGTTTCCTGAGTCAGCAGGAAAATGTGAAAGACAAAAAAAGTGTGAAGGACAAAATTACCCCTCACGTGCGCACCACCAACGGATTCACTGGTTGGTAGTCAACAGTTGTGCCAACTTTTATCATCATCGGTGGTCATTTTGTCCCAAAAAAATGCGAAAACGTGTCCAAAAGAAAAAACAAGCTGTGGGTGCAGTGAAGTGAACAGGTCACATCACACGATATGACCAATTGTGATTAAAATTGATAGAAAATACTCTTATAGCAATTACTTTATTATTTATTAAATTAAAATGGACAGGTTGCTATTCATGCATACCATTACCAATGCCAAAATGTTTCTTTGCCACAGTAATTTTCGGCAAATTCTTCAGGGCATATCACTTCGCCAAAGCACCGTATTGGACACACCGTTATGGAAGACTGTCAATTGTAAAAACACACATATCACTGCGTCACTCTCCTTCCTACCAAGCACAAAATATGGTGTGTTGTAAACCTAATTCATAATGAATATATTCACCCTCAAATAGCCACTGTCTCATGTACCAGCTCTTACTGTTGAGGTCGACTAGAAAAACTCCTTATATGAGTCCTCCTTGTGGGTTGACCATTCATCTATAATGTCAATCTACAAATATATTCAAAAAAACTTAATTAAAACTGTTGCAGCAATGTTCAACTCATAAGCAAAATGAAACCTCATCATGTGGGTTAACAAGTATACGAAGTACTACTCTGTTCAAATAGCGAGTGAGAGTGCCGCATTGCCAAGTCACACACTTACTCGTCCTGTCTGTACCTTCACTAAATAGACGTTCTGTTTAATCATCTCTCGTTCACCTTCAAAGCCAATAATCGCCTAAAACATTATTGCCTGTTCAAAGCAAAAATGCTGTTTGTAATCGAAAACGACATCCACAGTTCCTCCGCCTTTCTCCTCACCACCCTGGCCTCACGGAGCGCGTGTTCTCCTCCCGTGACTTCCCTACACGAATCCTACCTGTGTAAACACTGCCGCATCAGGTCACGTATGGGCGTCTGAGTTTGTATCGTGTATAATGGCATCATATTGGTACCTGGTTAGAGCAATCTCATACCCTAGCCAACCTTGTTCCACTCAATAAATTAATTTAATCCTTCTTGTTCACTCTTCGCTTGGAATATCCATGGGGCTTCCTTGGCGGCCAGTATCCTGTCAATATTCTGTGAGTTCCCCTTGACCTTTTCAAGTACTACCCAGGAAAAAATGTGTTTCTGCGTAGAGCATTGTTGCACCAGTTTAGTGGTTAATTTTCCTGCCTTCATAGTGCTCAAATGCTCCTGTATTCTGGTTTTAATTTTTCTAGTTGTGAGCCCTATATATTGGAGGCCACACTCGCATGTTAGCCTATAAACCACATTTGTGGTATTACAGTTGCTAAAATGCGTAAAGAACCACTCTCTCCCGGAATAAAGGGTCACACTCGTGGCTTTCTTTGTCAAGGTACACACCGAACATCCTCCACAGGGGTAATGACCATTAGGAATTGTGGTTTCATTAACCCTTTGTGTCGTCACAATCCGGGTATGGACAAGTTTATCTTTCAGGTTACTCAACCTTCAAAAAGCAAATCTCGGCGGTGGCATCTTGAAGTCCCTATTAGATAGGAGTGGCCAATGTTTCCCATTGGATTGTCTGATCCTGGTTGATAGTGGATCGAACGTCATCACCACCGGGACACATTCATCTTTGGCCCTCTCATTTTTTTCCAACAGAACACTGCGCGGAGTATTGATGGCCCTCTTCTTCACTTGTTTTATTATTCTTGGTGGATAGTTTCTTTGCTTCAACTTCTTACTCAATTCTTCAGATTGTTCCATGTATGTGTTGGTGGAGGAACAGTTCCTGCGGTAACGCAGGAACTGTCCCACCGGCAGTTTGTCCCTCAAAGCTCTAGGGTGGTATGAATCATACAGCAACAGTAAATTCCTATCTGTAGCCTTTTGATGGACACGTGTGGTCAATGACTCACCCTTGACCTCTATATCTAAGTCCAAATAAACAGCGGTGCTATTGCTGTAAGACCACGTAAATCTTAAACTCAGGCCTTGATGTTTTAACCAGTTAAGAAATTCCAAAAGTGCTTTTTCCTCTCCAGACCAAATGCAGAGCACGTCGTCTATATATCTCTTCCAGAGGCGAAGGTTCCTCTGGAAGGGATAGGTGGAATGATAGATGACGTGCTCCTCAAATTGGCCAACATAAATACATGCCAGACTGGGCGCCATCGTAGCGCCCATTGATGTACCAGTAGTCTGGAGGTACAGCTTGTCCTTGTAGCTGAAATAATTGTGTGTTAACGCCAACTCGACACATTGCAGTACAAAAGACTGTGGTGCATCATAGAACCACTCTTGTTCCCCCAGTGCATGCGCTGCTGCCACCAGTGTTGCATCCTGGGGGATACAAGTGTAAAGTGATTCTATGTCAATGGTGACAAGTAACTCTTGATTACAATCAAATTGCATACCATCTAAGATATTTAGTACCTCACTAGTATCCTTAATGAATGACTGTTGTTTGATAACAGATTCGCGCAGAAAAAAATCTGCAAATTGTGACAGGGGCTAAAAAACTGATTGGATCCCCGACACAATCGGTCGGCCGGGGGGCTGGCATGTAGGCTTATGGATTTTTGGAAGGATGTAAAAAGCTGGGGTCCTGGGATTTTCATTAATCAGGAACTCCGCTTCCTTCACACTAATCCATTTATTTTCTTTTACTTTGCCCACCATCTCCCGGATAATCATTTGGAGTTCGTGAACAGGATCCTGGCTGAGGGGCTGATAATTGGTGCGCACCTCCAATAGTCTGTTGACTTCAGCATCATAGTCTTTCAAATTCATCACAACCAACTTTGTTGGCTGATTTTCTAATAAGGGAGTGGTTATGCTGTAAGCTCTTAACTGCATTCCAATCTTCTTTTGTTATGTTTTTATGATTCTGATTCTTGTTATTAGTTTCAAATGTGGCGATATCTTGCAACACTTTAGCCTCAAACACTGCTACCTCCGGTCCAACAGAGGTGGATAGGGGGCAGAACTGTGAAGGTCTCTTAAGATTGGTATTGAACAGTACAGGAGATCTTGGGGTTTATTGGCAAAAAACTTCTTCAGCTTTATCCTTCTCATGGTTTCATGGAATTCTACTCTACATTTAAAAGAGTCATGTGTCGATGTAGGGACAAACCCTAACCCCTTATTTAAGACTCTTTCTTCACTTATCATCAAAATGTGGTCTGATAGATTAACCACAATGTTATTCAAGATTGATTCCGCCCCCGGCTGTGTGTTACTCTGGGGGAGAAGGATTGACTTTGCGGGGCTTGGTTGCCCCTCCCTCGACCTCTGCCTGTTTGCCCTCCTCATCTGTCCTTGACCTAAAAAAGACCTGAGTAAAACACCCGGATCCTCGTTATTTCTGCAATGATGATGACAGGAATGTCATCCTGTGCAGAACTTACAGTGTATGGGCATATTTGATAAAGATCAAAGAGTGGAGATCCAACCAAGTGGTTCAAAAAACAAAATGAAATTAGAGCGGATGTAGTTTTTTACATAAAGTAATCTGGTAACATTCATTATAAGTGTGGGTACCAGTGCCATCATGTTTTGGATGTGGACTGAAACCCACAAGTGGCTTCCACAGCATGAGGCCAGTTGACAGCCATGCCACTTAAAAACATTTGGGACTGTTCACAAAAGCCTTGCAGTTGTGAGTAAGGCACATGTGTAAGTTTATCTAATTCACAAAGTTATTAGTTGTACTATGCAATACCAATGTTGTAATTAAATTTTTTGGCATTTCCACGTTTGTACATAGCATAAGAGTTTTGTAAATTCAAAAAATTATTTGCACTGATTTGCACAATAATGTGAATCTGTATCTGATCCAGCAATTTTATGTATTTTCCTAACTTTTAACGACAATATAGATATCCTGGTTACCAGTGGGGATTAATCCCTCTGATAAACCTGCCTCTGGCCCCAGTCATAAGGAATCAAGCTTGTTAAAAAGTCTTAAGGGCACATTTACTATAGCCTTATAGCCCGCTGAAGCGGGCTATACCGGCTATTAAACCCCGCTGCAGCTTTAAAGGCCCGAGCCGAGCCCGGATTTTATGTTACTTTGTATTTACAAAACCGCTCTAAACCACACAAAGTGGCTTTGCATGGCTGAGTAAATTCCTGCACCATAAAAGTGACCCAATCCTAAAGCAAAATCTTTGCAAATCTGCCCCTTGGAGTCTGAATCTACGCCTGCTAGCAATTGGAAGCACAAGAGGCATCTTAACCCTGTACCAGTCTCAGGAGGAAAAGGCATTCCCATTCTTCCTCTGCTCTCAGAGGATATTTGCCCGCTACGTTGTCTTCTTTGTTTAGTTAAGGATTCAACTACAGTAATGGCATTCATTTGCGTATTCATTCATTAATCCCTGCTGCTCAGACTTTAGTTGATTCAAAACCAAGCAGCCCATATGGTATCATGGTTAGCCTTAATGCTACAGAACTGCAGGTTTCCTCATTGGCCTCCAGTTCAAGCTTGTTTCTCTTTCAAGGTGCCTTGCATTGTTCGCCGTGCCTGGTATCCTGCCTTGTACCGCTCAGTCCCCACTTTTATTCTCCAATGCTTAATAATAAAAACCCCTTCCTGAAATCTGCTCTCGTCCAATCCGAAATGGCTGTTAATTCCCAAATTTAAGAACGCTCGCAGGGGAAGTTGGGGTTTCTCAGTAAGTAAAAAAAGTCCACATTTGTAAAGCGCACAATCACCCGTAAGGGTCTCTAGGCGCTGGGGGGCCGTCGGGAAGATTAAGCGAGCTATTGCCCAGAGTCACATGGTGCTGGACTAACCTGCCGCCGGAGCCGGGGATCGAACCGTGGTCCCCAGATTCCAGCGTCAGTCGCCCTGGCCGCGGCGCCACACCTCTTCAGTCCTAGCTCCGTTAATGTGGAACTAAGTCCTGCCTCTCAAAACCACTTCTTTCCACTTGCACTTCACGCACTGAATATGTTGCAGTTCAACAAATACCTTACATGGGCTATTCTATCTTCCTGGTCCCTTATAAGCGGTAATATATATTAATTATATTTATTTAAACAAGAAAAGAGTGTCATATGGTTTTACAAGACCACACGAAGGAGCGAAAGGAAAATAAAACCGGCCTCACTCAGCTCAGTTAGGAAAGCCCTCACTCACCACCTGGTGATGACATGCTTCATCATTGGGCCCCACTAAAGAGGCCGAGTGCCTCTTTAGTGTGCTTCAACGCCAGATCTACTGCGGAGCAGGATTCGTGAGTTCAGGCCTGCAGTGCAAATTAAATTAAATGGTGGTGAAAGGGTTAAAAAATGTCTTAAGTGTATCCAAAAAATGATTTATTATTTGATCACTTGGGACATATACTTAAAATTAAGTGTAGGAAAATAGTCCACAATTAATTGTGTGGTTATTTCCAAAATAAGTTAATCGTCAGTCATATAAGCAGTGCCATAGTTCCAAGAAACACTCGGGGTGGTGGTGTAATCTCTAAAAATCCTCCATATTACATAATATAGGCAGGGCACCTATGGACATCTTCAAAGGAGACTACCTAATGTCTTCTCGCTGTTATATAGAACATCGTGGGCACTTATCTCTGTGCATTACGTACCATAGCATCCTTCATTGTGCCATAATATCCTTCTGAGGTGCAGTTTGGGGTACATAACTGTGCATAGCCATGATCTGTTTCTGGGACTTTTCCTTGGATTTTTGTTATAATCTCACCACAGTTATGCGGTGTAAAAGTCTTTTTTATAAGACTTTTTATTAACATAGCAAGGGATTAAAATGATATTTTCTAACTCACAATTATTTCCATAAAAATCTCATTGTTTAAAAACGTTTTAGCCTCATATTTGGAAAGATGCGCATCTTTGCTTGAACCATCTGGTGGTGAAGTGAAGGGTTCTGCCTATTTTACATGCTCCCTATGCCTCGCTTTTATTTAGCGAGTTGTATATGGCAGTGTTGTGTTCCTCTCCATCGTTCCAGGCCTACACGTGTTTCACGGGAGCTCATTACCCCATGGTGAAATTGTTACTTTTTAGTTTGATTGGTTTTCGAAGCAACTTTTGATGTTCTTTGTGCCTAAAGTGTCAGCCGCTTTTCCCTCTTCCTACTGATCCTTTCATCTGCAGGCCAGGTTAGTGACTTAATTGACGTCAGACACTGTACATGCATGCCAGTTATCACAAGTTATTGTTGGAAGCTGCTACACTCTTTGACAGCAAGCAGTGGGGGCACACAGCTGGAGTGAACTTTTATATGACGCCCCGCATGCAGCCGTGAGACTGCAGAGAATGGGAGGGTATTATTTCAATTCAATCGCACAAAAATAGAATGAGAACAACACTGGAAAAATCGGAAACCCTTACAGGCTCAATACAAATTAAACAATAGCCTCAACTGAGCACGCGATTTAGACATTAAATAGCCTGTTTTGCTCTGGAGTCTGTCAAGTACCACTGATGCTCTTTATACTCTAAGGTACACTTAAAAGTGATGGCAAATTGCTTGAATGAATCTTAACCAATGGTAATTACTCTGAGCCACATTCTAGTCCATTGTTCTTTTGCCCACCTTGTGCTCTACTGGGAACAGTCCAGCCCGAAGTGCCAGGCACACCAGCCCCCCAAGATTGGTTTCAGCCTAGGTGGGCCTCTTCAGTCAGGTGTAGCTCGAGCTCTATGGCACAGTGGGCACAGGACCCACGTCTGGGCATACCAGTCGCACATGGGGTATCTCACTGAAGTGCAAAAAACATGATAGGCAGAATGCTTGAATTAATCTCAGCCACTGGTAATGACTCTGGGTGGCATTCCAGTTTATCGTTATTTTAGTTCACTATGTTTGGTTGATAATCTTTAAGGACAAACAGTGACCCCAAGTAGCTCTTATGAGGCTGTATTACAGTAAGTGCCCTGGGAAAGGCGCAATGGGTGTTTGCGCCCACTTTGTGCGCCCCTGGGGCACTTTGATATTACAGAAGAGGGTGCAGGTCCTTGTGCGATAGCACTGTCACACATAAAGTGCCAGTGCTACCTGCAGAGGGCATTTCCTCATTTGCATGGGGGCGTGCCCCAAGCAAATGAGGGCATTCCTGTGCCTCTGCGCCCATACCGCATTACCGACACAGGCACAAAGGCAAAGAAGCTCTCATGGGGCGCACTCACAGTGCTCCACCTAAAATATGAGAGCAGCCCTCTGGATGGTGGACCCCCCTAGATATTCCCTTGCAGGCAGGTGCAGACACTTACTGCACCCGCCTGCCAGGGGAACACTGATCCCCTGTAAAAATGTAGGCGGTGCCTCCTGCACTATGAAAACACGAAGCGGCTGCGAGCAGAGTAATAGGGCGCAATTTAATTGTTTGCACTGGGCGCACCTTTTAATAGGTGACTTCAACTTCACTCCTGGTATTTTCAACAGTGAAATGTAACCCTTGACTGGTCAAGTTCGTTCTCTCTTCCAACACCACATACTGATTGCTTCTCATCCTTAAGTCACTAGATACCTCATCATGGAAGCAGTCATATACTCTGTAATAAATTGAGTCATTGATTGAGGGGGGTGGGATAGAAGCCCCGCTCAGGCAACAACCACAATCCTAGTCAGAGTGAACCACACAAGTCACTAAATTACCTTGATTTTAACCCTCTTGTAGCTTGGTAGAAAAAAGAAGTCAGGGTTAACTTGGATGCAATGTGTAAATATTTATGCAGCACACTAACTGTAATAAAGTGAAAATGTAACACAAGAAAAATCCCACACCAATTAAATAAATTAGAGTAAATTGTAATAAATTAAAGAATACCAGAAAAACAGGAATTAAATCAGTAGAACCATACATTATGCGCTGATTACAATAGGATTCGGTCGGACCGCCATCTACTATGCCGGCAGTCAGGAGACCGCCTGACAAGCAGGTGGCTGTCCGGCTGCCCCGCATTACGATGACCGCTGGGCTGGCAACCACTGTTGCAGGGATTCTGCTCAAACACAGAACTATGTGTAGGATTATGGGACCTTAGTCCATAGGGACTGGGTCATCCTACCACCTTAGTTGCATGGGCCCAGGACCGACTAGCTATAGTGTCTCACTCGCTCTCCTACTCACTCACAGAGAAAAAAATGATTAGACACCCCGAACACCACACTCCCAACTCTCTCAAAATCGCTGTTGCAAGACATCATGTACTTGTCTTTCTTGAATCTGTTTTTATTGAGTTTTCCTACAGTCACAATATCACAGTTACATATATATCCACTGTTGGGCTTTGCAGTTGTTACAGTTTGCGCCACATGTATGTGCTTATTCAAAATCTGTACATTTCACAATGCAATGTATAGACAGCAAAAGGAGCCTGGGTGGATAACACCCATATGAATATTTCCAATACTTCACCTACACTTAGATAAAGGAAGGAGAAGGGGAAGGGAAGTGGGAGTTCAGTGGCATAATATTCAGTCTAAATCTCACAAACTTAAATGTCCATTGTGGTGTGAATATTAGTACCTGGTTACTCCGACATGCACATGCATGTGCAGATATGCAGAGTCATTAGTTGTGCTGGCATTCATGTACAGATAGGCATCAATAAAAAGACTCACCAGTAAACAAGAAACAAAAATGTATGCATAACAAACCATATAACTCGCAGCCCCTCATACTTACATGGGCAGTAGTATGTGTGGTCCTAACATAAAGCAGCTTCCAGCTGCCTCCCGGGGTTCAAGAAATGACATGTGTATATACATATCATGTCAACCAGCGCGTGCTAGCCATGAAGATGGTGACTCAGTGTATACGCTGCTTCGATCAGTGGACGCGTTAGTGGTCTATGACTTGGGTGACAGGTGAACCCGCAAATGGTGTGTCTATGTTATATTGCAGCTCGATGTACACGGCGTCCCAGTACATGGCGATAGAGATCTTATGGACATTATCCTATTTATTCCAGAATTCAAATCCAGAGGAAGAGTGGACACCCTAAATAGGGGTAATATACTAAGACTCATCCACTCAATAAAAAATTTAAAACACATTAACACAATAGACCTGCTCGCAATTGAATTTCACTCTTCCCCAGATCAACATGGACATGAAATGACAAAGTCAATATGGAAAACAAACGACATAGCAGAACAAATCCGGGGGGAAACACTCAGATCATCTCAATGTGGAATAAAGCTTGAAGCAGGTAAAAAACCAGCCTACCCTACACCGCTCCTAGAAGAATGAGAAAAATAATGTCTACAAATAGTCAAATCGATCTTAAAAGGAGCACACAGTTATTCCCCAGGACCTGACAGTAACTTACCACACTTAAAACATTTAACAATTCAGCAACCTGATTTAAACTGGGCAAACATCCGGCAGACAATAATCACAGAAGACCCAAAGTGACAAAGGGATTCAGGCCAGACTTCCACGAAAGCGGACACCTCTAATATTAAAATATGCGTTTGGAATATTAACGGTCTGTCAAGCAAACTGGAAGACCCAGAAACATCTAACTACTTAAAATCATTCGATCTGATCTTACTCCAAGAAACCTGGGCAGAGGAAGAGATACCCCTGCAAGGATATACAACTCAAATCCACCCAGCAATTAGAGGTTCTTCCTATGGTCACAGCTCAGGAGGATTGGCGTCACTCGCCTCAATACTAACAATAGGAACAACGAAAGAAATCAATGTAAAAATCACTCCCCCTAGTGCCATACAGGCAATAGTAATAACAATTGAAAACAATCAGGTGGCTCAACCACTATACATAATAAACGCATACATTCACCCCAAGCAAAGACTAAAAGGGGCAAGAGAACTTGTAAGTGAATTGGTAAGACTCATGGAAGAAAGGGAAATGGAGAACTTACTTATGGCAGGCGACTTCAATCTTCATCTTTTTGAAAAGTCATCAGAAGATGAAATAGCACAGGAATTGAACATTGTATGGGGAATACCAAACCAATTCCCAGCCTCTCCAAACAAGCAAACAAGATGCTCAAATGAACTACTGAAAGATCTGGTGCAGTTAAACATGAGAGTATTAAATGGTCAATTCAAAGAGGACACACCGCCAGCACCAACATATTTTTCCTCAACCACTTCTTCTCACCTCGACTTCACCCATGCAACACTACCATTGTTTGAAATAATAAGTTCATTCAAGGTTGGAGAAAATGTCCAAAGCGACCACCTGCCACTAGAAGTGATACTAGGTGTCACTAGTGGGAACGACATGGAAGCAAGGAAAAGCATCGGGACACAGTATACCTCCAACTTTAGATGGATGAGGTGCAAGATCGACAAAGCAGAAGAATTAACAACCAACACAAAAATAATCTTCCACCAAATAACAAGATTGACAAAGAATCCATTAGAGGCTTGGGAAGAATTCGTAATGGAACTTGGAACAACATACGCCACAGAGCAAAAGAAACCCAAAGCAAACACATCTTGTAACATATTCGGTAAGGTAATTACACCAGAGATAAAAAAACTAAAAACGGAAAATAAACCAGATCCTAAGGAAGCTCCACAAACAATCGAACAATAAAGCCCTGCAAAAAGAGTTGCAAACCCTAAGCTCAACAAAAGAAGAAGACCTGGGAAAGGAAAAGGCAAATGAACGAGGAACTCTGGGCGAAAATTGTGTACGCATCGAAACAGAAAAACAGCGCTAGATTCTGGAAAGTAGCAAGGATCTTTAAACGCCCACCTCTGGACCGAACTGTCTATCCGAGAGAACTCACCCGCCAGGAAGTACCTACTAGAATCACTGGAGTACCTGGGATTAACAAACCTCTGGGAGTCATCCACAGACAACAAAAGCTTCAAAAGGGTGGTAACAAAAGTAATCAAAATGATATCATCCATAGAAGATAAAGAAACTCTAGCCAAGAGGGCCCATGGATGGACAGTGCTGAAAGATTATAAAGCTCTAAAACCATAGGAATACCTGAAAACAGGTCTCACGCAGACGACAAAAACCACATTTTTAAATCTACGCTTCGGCATCCTTCCAACCCTACCCCACTTGGCACCTTGGAAAAGGGGAGCAGACGAACACCTATGCCGTCTTTGCAGAACAGGGAAAGAGGACCTAATACATATAATCTGCATCTGCCCAAACCTGATGGACATAAGGCGCTCCTTACAATGAGTACCATGGACCCAAAAGGGCATAACAAGCTGCAGGCAAGCTGTGATGCTGTGCTTTAAATCTGAAGAGATCCAGCTAAATTGCAGACTAACAAAGTAGTTTGATATAGTGGCCAGAAGACTTAAGAGCTAGCCATACGGTTCATCTGAAATACAGCAAGCAACAGCATTTCAATCTAATAAAGGAACTGCCCGCTAAGGCACTTTCCAAGTCATAACTACGCTTTGTCATACTGAGGCACACTCACTTTAGAAACCTAGAAAAGGACAATACCGATAACGTAATTGAGACTTTTATGATTTTATAGATCATAAAATACATTTTTCTTCTTATTCTTATAACATAAATGCAAAACAAGGTTTAAATGACATTTTAATGATGGATTTTTTTAATATTGTGCGTTTTAATTAACTGTACAATAAAGCTATTCTATTCTATTCTAGTGCCCTCAAACAGAAACAGTTCAAACCAGGACCAGTCGGATTCCTTGTGAATTTTGATGGGGGCACAAGGATCTCTTTCACATCTGCTGGGCTTGTACCATCACCCACATCTTTAGGAAGGATATATTGTCGTCACTAATCAAGATAATATTATGGCAATGATAGTGTTATTGTGAGCTTCCAACATAGATGAAATGTATACACCAAATTCACAGACAAGCAACCAGATCACTCACTGTCTTTTAGCAGTGAGACATTCCATAGCATACAATTGGAAATCAATAACAAAACTTGTATTAGACCGATGCTGCACAAATATATGAGCTACAGCAGCGATGGAAAAAGTCCTTTCATGTGACGAGGCGTTGCAGCGCTTTTTCGGCGAATAGCACTCTGCTCCAGAACCCTTAAAGGATTAGTGTTGAGTTAGTATAGTGAAATATGAAAGTAATTTGAATGGTGGATAATTAACTATGTTAATTGTGTAATTGTGTTTAAGTTATATTTTAGATGCAGGTTGCTGGGTTTGTATGGGTATAAGATGAGAAGTTAATTATGTAATAATTTATTAATAACTAATTGTTTATTTATTATTAATTATTTAATTGATAATCATGTAAATTGTGTAATTCTTTGAATTTGTAAGTTATATTTTCAGGTGCTGGTTGTTGGGTATGTAGAGGTATTGGATGGGAAGTTAATTAAGTAAGAATTTATTGCGAATTAATTATTAATGTAATAATTATTCAATTGATAATTCTGTGAATTGTGTAATCATTTTTTAAAGTTATATTTTAGGTGTAGGTTGTTGGGCTTGTAGGTGTGTAGGGTGGGAAGTTAATCATTAATTGATTAATAATGTATTATTACTTTGTTATTAAATATTTGATTGATAATTATGTAAATGGTGCAATTATTATTTGTAAGTTATAATTTAGGTGCGGATTTGTTGAGGTATTGGGTGGGAAGTTAATCAATTAAATATTAAATATCAATCAATGATTCATTTTAATTAAAATATGTAATATATTTATTCTGTAGATGCTAAAGGGTATTTTATTTATAATTGGGCTTACACTCCTTGGAATAGAGCAGATGTTGTGGTCCTTAAAAATGCATTGCCTGATTCACGAAAGAATCCGGCAGCCTTTTATGAGGAAGTTGAGGGTGCAATTAGTTCTTGTACTATGACTTTGCCTGATATTGATTTGTTTTTTGGATTAATATTACCGCCTGATATGTGGAGAATGGTGCGTAAAGTTGATGATCTGCGACATTTGGAGCATTGTGGAACGATTTAGAGCAGTTAGATGAAGATAGAGAACCTGCACAGAAACCGTGTCAGTTAATTTTAAATCTCCCGGCAGCTGTATTAGTTAAGTTAAAGACGATTATTCCCCCCAAAAAGATAGATTGGACTGTATTAGCGTTGTGTAAGCAAAAGGCAGATGAATCAGTTTCAGATTTCTTTTTACGCTTTGAAGAGGCATTCCACGATTTTAGTGGCCAGTCATTGACGGATGACATGGGTAGGCATCTGTTTGTCGATAAATATGTTGCAAACCTTTTGCCAGGAATAGCTAGTCGCGTGAAGGCCAGTGAGAGTTCATGGACTACCTCTTCTCCGGTTTCTCTCTAACCATGGCTCGGTATTATGAGCTACAAGAATTAGAAGCTAAAAGTAATGAGGATAAAAAGTCTAAAGAGTTTAAAACAAAAGTTATGTTGGCTCAAGCTTATGGCCCGCCTTCTAGAGGTAATGATAGAGGCAGACGTGGATTTTATGGTTCGCCTTTTCCTTCTTATACTCGTTCTTTATTAAATTTCCAGTTTAACTGATCTAATCTACTCCAAATAGCAATATCACAGTATCGCGGCACAGTCCTTCCGTGTTCGGTCCAGCGAACCGAACACGGAAGGACTGTGCCGCGATACTGTGATATTTGTAGCTGAGAAACTGGACGGATGTTTGGGAGCTTAAAGATAATTACGAGTGGATTTTGAGAAACGAAGGGTATTGCTATTTGGAGTAGATTAGATCAGTTAAACTGGAAATTTAATAAAGAACAGTGAAGAAGACTTGGTGGTCTGACTATCAGAACAGTTTATTTAGAGAGCAGCAGTGACGGAAGAAGTCTATCATACTTTGGAGCTAGAAGTTGAAGAGTTAGAAGCCTACTATCTGATAATTACTATTTTAAGGTGCACATTGAACTTGCAGGATATTCGAATTTCATATTAATACTGGAAAATAAGAACAGCTATTAACGATAGTTCAGCCTTTAGAACCTTTACTACAAAGAAAATGTTGGAAGGAAGATTTATTGACTATAACCCTGAGGAAGTTGATTAGGCATGAGACAGATGCCTAACGAAACACGTGTTGGCTGCGGATTGTGTTATGAATTGTGAAGTCTGAAGTTTTGAGAATTGTGAAGTCTGAAGTCCAAAATAAAGTGGATCTACGTTACATTTACTAAAGAACTCTTGTGTCTGACTTGAAGGACTTGCAATGGACTTGTATCTACTATTACTGATGATTGAACTCTGATATAAGGATATTTCATTTATGAGTGCTCAGCGAGAAATTTGGATTTTGAATACCCAGAGCTTTGCTCAGGAAATTTTGGGGGGGAGTGAGGTGACCTTCCCTGTCTTGCTTTTGAGCACCTACTGTGATTTGTTAATTTTTACTTGAGCCAAACCCCTGCAGAGCGCCCGCTTTCTATCCCTGTTACCTCTAATTTCAATTTACTTGTTTTATGGCAATGGATATTGGGCTTTTCACACATTGTTAAACCCCTGCTAGCGCTTCCGACTAAAAACACTCCGATCCCCCTTCCATGGACTGATGAATGCCAAAACGCTTTTTGTCAGTTAAGACAAGCTCTTTGCTCTGCACCAGTGTTAGGCACACCAGATTACACAAAAGCTTTTACACTCTATATACATGAGAAAGATGGATGTGAATTGTCAGTTTTAGTACAGACACACGGGGACAAACAGCGTCCTTGTGCATATTTTTTTGCACTTCTTGATCCTGTTGCTCGTGCGTTGCCTGGTTGCTTCTGTTCAGTTGCAGCAACATCTGTGTCCATAAGTCAGAGTGAAGGAATAGTTTTGTCACACAAACTGTTGGTGCTAGTACCCCATGCAGTAGATGCTCTTTTGAATCAGACCAAGACACAACACTTAACTAGTGCTCGTTTGACAGGATACAAATTGACACTGTTAGCACCTCATATTACCTTGAAGAGGTGCGCGACACTGAACCCAGCCACTTTGTTGCCATATCCTGTGACTCAGTCCCAGTCAAAGGAACCTCACGATTGTATATTCCTTACTGAGGAACAGACAAAGGGTTGCATCGATTTGCAAGATACGCCCCTTCCAGATGTAGATGGGAGACTGTGGGTTGATGGGTGCTGTCTGAAGTTACCAGATGGCACAACTTCAGCTGCTTATGCAATTACCAAGCTTGAGACTGTAGTGGAAACAGGTCGCATACCTCAGAAGTCGGCTCAAGCAGCTGAACTAATAGCTTTGACACGAGCGTGTGAACTTATCACTGACTTGTGTGTGATGGATAGAGGCATACCCGACGAAGGACAACACTGCTCTCACCACAGCAAATGTGCTTCTGAAGGAGTTTTTCTCTAGATATGGTGTTTGTAAATTTTTGTGGCGTGACAACGGACCTCATTTTATTGGACAAGTTGTTGAGTATGTCCTGAAAGGATTAGGGATCAAACAGAAGTTCCATACACTCTTCCACCCGCAATCAGCAGGATTAGTGGAACGATACAATGCTACTTTAAAATTGAAGTTAGCAAAAATACTGGCTTCCACGTCTTTAAAGTGGCCAGATGCATTACCCATGACGTTGTTGTCCATAACATCTGTGCCACATTCACGATCTGGTCTCACCCCGTACGAAGTGGTCTTTGGGAGACCGGTGAATATCTGGGGAGTTCCTAAGCCACGCCCCACACATGATGTTCCTTGTGTTCTGATGAATGATTATTTGGCACAGTTAACCGACAGTTTGATCTCTATTCATCAACAGGTTCGAGAAGCGCTTCCTCACAGATCTACAGGTGAGGGCCACGAACTTCGTCCTAGCGACTATGTGATGGTCAAGGTCTTCGACAGATCTAACAGCCTGGAACCTAGGTGGCGAGGTCCGGAGCAGGTGCTCCTGACTACAAGGACAGCAGTTCGAGTGACGAACAAGAAGAACGAGGTCCACAGCACACACTGTAAGCGTGTGTCGCCTGCCTTGGTGGAACCTGCTGTGCTGACCGACCATCGAGAGATTCTGGAGACGGAGAAAGTCAAGCTATCTCACCTGACGAATCTGCGGAAGTCATCCCGGATCACACGATTCCTGGAGCATCGTGATACCACTTGAGGCCGGGGAAAGAATCTGCATTTTTGAAAAAGACTGGTTGAACTACCGCCCTGGGTTACTGAAACGGAGTGCCAATGTGGCAAGGGGCGGGGGGGATCAGCACTGCGTTAGTGTAGAGACACCCGTCTTGGCCCGTGGTGAAGAAATCAGCAGCTGCCCAAGGGATAAGAGCTCCAACAAGTTTTTAGAAAGATCAATTATCACTGTTGCTGAAATGAATAACAAAAGAATCATTTGTGCTGTAGGGTTTGTTGTTGCTCTGGTGGTCATGGCAATAATCACCTGGTTTGTTGAGAAAGTGGGTCCTGCTTGACAGCTTCTTGTTGCCACTACTCCAGCTTCAGTGGAACATCACTATTTTACACTTCCCTACCATGAGCAGAAACATCAACAATCCTACTTAAATCAATGGACCTTTTGTAATTTCTGTGACCAGAGCTAAAGCAGAACTGTGTATAAGTAGTGTTGGGAGAATTCCAGTAGGACGGAGTGAATGTATTTTGACATTGATTATTGAAGAAGCTAACGACAGTAATTTTACGTCTTCGCATGATTCGTATTTTGTATGTGGTAATAAAGGATACTATCAATTACCTGTTGGGTGGTCCGGGGTATGTTTCATATTATTTTTGTTACCACCTGTATTCTTGGCCCCTCCATCATATCACCTGAATTTAAAGTTGTATAATGACATTTCCAAGAATAGATATAAACGAGCAATAAGTGCAGATGAAGTTGACCAGACAGATACCAATTTGCAAAAATATGTCGATTTCAATTTGGGTTTGTTCTTCTTTGTGGGTGCTGCATTGAATAGCAGAAAGATAAGGCGATTAACTTGTGTTGTGGAAGCTGTCGCCAATCAAACAGCTATGGCACTTGGGAACATTACAGAGGAACTACAAATTGCGAGGATTGTAGCACTCCAAAATAGGATGGTGCTAGACTTGATTTTGGCTGATCGAGGTGGGTCATGTCGCATCATCGGTAGCAGTTGTTGCGTATTTATAGCGGATCACTCACCTTCAGTATATGATGCAATCTCAAAACTGCATAAGATTGCTGCAGAAATTCACACAGAGACTGGTACATGGATATTTTCAAACTAGATATTGTCACTCTTTGCTACTTGGGGCTGAAAGCTACTGACTATTCTATGTATACTACTGGTGATACTGTTTATATGCTGTACTTGTATACAATGTGGTCCTATGCTTTGCTCCATGTGCGTCATTGCTTGTACACCTGCCAAAGGAAATACTGCAAACATAAAAGCACAACAAATGTTAAATAATGAAATTACTGAGATGATGAACATCAATGTACAGGATGCATATCTAGATTACCCCAGATAAACACATGTTTTCAGCTAATGCTAAAAGGGTCGTCTGTTGTAATTTAGCAGTGATTAGGTTAAGCATTAGCAGAAGACATCTTGTATTTAGAGACTATCTTGTCCATTGTGTGGAATCCATTTTATATTTCTGACAGCCGTTTTGTTTGTCATGTGCTTACCATGTGCTCTGTCCTACCTTCCTGGTAACTGCTCTTGAAATCTGCCTAGAGACGAGATATATTTAGCCTATTCTGCTTCGCACATGCTCAGTTGAGCTTACAGCTGTCCTCAACTTGTAACTGTCAGGATGTGTCCACCAGAATTAGCTAACCGTTAGCTCCTCCCACTTGTTGCTTGTATACTTTCTGTATGACCTTATATGTACTTACAACCAGCATTCTGTACTTGTACTGCCTTCATTTGAGCCCCTGTGTGGGTATAAAAGGACCAACCTCCTTCCAGTCAGAGTACCACTTCATACATTGCCGAAGGGTGCTGTGTGAATGTAGTTCCACCTCATGAGGTTTAATAAACTCTGTCTTTTCTATTCCAGCTTCTGTGCCAACTTCTTTCTATTGGTCTGAGGACTCTGTGCAGAGAAGGAAGAACCCCTAGCACTGGTAGGCATTGCTGAGGCTCACCACCACAGTATCAAGGAGTATGCTGTTGTTCTTTCCAAATGTTAACTTTCCCACAGCAGGTAAGAGAATTAAGTTACAGATACATACACTGTAAAGAGTTTGCCAACCCTTGTACACAAGCCAGCCTACTGTATCCACCGCATATGAGAGTTGTTGTGAAGACAACGTTTTTGTACTCTCGTAGGTTGACGCAACAACAGTTTACCTTACTTCTATGAATGAAGATGAAGGACCATCTCACAGTTATAGGCACTGAAGTTTGAGGATGATATCCCGTGTTCCTTGCGACAATCTTGCTGTGGGTTCTCCATACTAGTGGTTCCATGTTTATTGCTTGGCTGTTCTCGCAAAGCCCTTCTCTAGAGCACATGTGCTCTACAATTAGGAGAGGTGCTATGTTGTTATATATCTGTTTATAATGACAAACCAATTACCAATCCTTTTTGCTTTTCTACCGACTATCAGGTGTTTCTTTCATGTTGTGATGTCCTAAGCAATATCATTTTTTATAATGGTATTCTGTTCCAATCCCAGTCTACTGAAAACTCCCTATGCTATAATGATGTATTGTTATCACTAAAACAATAAAAATAAGTTTGTAGGGGAGGGGAAACGGAGGCAATGGCAGAGAGACATGTCATAAATGCGTAGTTAATAGAAAGATGAGCCTACATAGCCATTGCACTCGTTTAACATAATTAAGGAAAGGCATTTAATGTCTTTAAATATGCCGGTCTGTGTTCACTGACGCAGTTTTAAATTATAACGACATGACTGAAATGCCTAAAGTGTAAAACTGGAGGGAAAGGAACTGGGAAGGAAAGATCATTTATGAGCCAAAGAAAAACTTTTCTCTCAAGCTGAAAGGCTCTCATTCTCTCGACCTAGAGGCTGAGAAGTCACCCTAAGTCGCGTGCCCCTAGAATGAGAGAAATTTGTTGCATATGTGCCTTGGAAGAAAGACCGTAACAGATTCTAGAGATTAAGCAGCAGGTCAAGGGATAAACACACTGGCTGCGCCGCAAGGGCCCTCTGTTCTTTATATGCAAGAGAAACACACATTGCACCTTATGGTACATAGTAGCAATGAATTTCTGGTTTCGAAATACTGTTTTAGCTTTATTAACCGTGTTTTGGTGCAAGGACTCTAGACTATAAGCATCTACACTAAATGCACAACAGGCATCACTGAATTTATTTCAGTTCACACTGAATACAAAACAGAGATCAGATGACCATTCTATGTCAATTAACCTCTACCGCGCTAGCGGGTTTTCCCGCTGTGCGCTGAAATTTGAAAATCGCGCGTAACGTGACAAAGCCAGCTGGTCATCCGCGTAGCGCAGGTAACGCCCATGACGAGCTGGCTTTGTCATCAGCGCTGAAGGGGTTAATAAGTGATTGAGTGAGTGAGTGATTAAGTGATTAAGTGAGTGAGAGTGATCTTTGAGGCACAGACATGCTTACTACAAAAGAACAGACTTTGAAACTGATGCTCTTGATATGCATTGTATTCGGGAGCGGCTCCTCCATTGGAGCAGAGGAGGGTCGCCCCACTTAAAAGCCCCAAAGATGTTAATTCATTACCATTTTATTTTTCGACAACCCGTCCTGAACCGAGTGTCAGGAAAGGACGGGGCCTGCTGAGTGGCAGCATTGGTAGGCTGACTATGCACTAGTTTATAGTGCATGTGACACTTTGGTCGGCCGTCTTGCAATGGCCAGCCTGACATGCGCACTATAAACCTGTCATCCCAGCTGTCTTAGACAGCTAGGTTGAAAGCCTGCACCAGCCTCTATGTCCTCCGGAGCAGTGAGAGAGGCTCCCTTCAATCCTGGTTAACAGCATGAGAGCAGCACCAGGATTGGTTAAGGGAGTTAGCTGGGGCCCGGCTCTGACGTGACAAGAAGAGGAGGACCGGAGTGAGGACAACGTGTCTGCAGCAAGCACGGTAAATAACTTTTTATTTATTTTGTTTATATATTTACTAGCAGCCCATCCCGACCTTGTCCGGGAGCTTTCAGGCTTCCCCTTACCCCCGCCTGCCCCGACATTGCCCAGCAGCCCGTGCCCCAGCCCGCCCCATCCCCCGCCTGCCGCCTGGCCCGACCCTCGCCTGGCGTGAGTCAATGGAGGTGTTAGTCCCCGTCCCCCGCCTGCCCCGACCCCCGCCTGCCCCGACATTGCCTTTTGTAACTCCCCGTCCCCCCCCTGGCCCGACACCCGCCTGCTTACCGCTCCTGGGTTGACGGCTCCTCGCAGCTCTGCTCCTCACCACCTGTCCGCCGCCGCTCCTCCCCCGCGCCATGTCCTCCTCTCCGCTGGTCGCACTGCCGCTGGCCTGTCCGCTGCTCCTCACGTGACCGTTCCTCCCCCGCACCATGTCCGCCGCTCCTCTGACGCCGCTCTGACGCCGCTCCTCAACGTGAGCAGGCACGTCGCGGCCGGCGCTACTTTGGGGGGACTACTTTTTTTTAAATACATTTTTTAAATATGGTTTATTTTTAAACTTTATATAGCCTATAGCCATCTACACACCCTGGCGATTTCTACGGTGTATCGGGTGTGTAGATTGGCGCAGTGGTTCCGGAAGTTTACCCGCATCAAAGCCTGAAAGTTTCTCCTTTACTATAGTAGTATAGATTTTATTTTTGTTATATATATATTTTAGTCCCTCGTGGGAGTCACAGTTCCTCTGAGAGCGAAGTAGAGTAGGAAGTGGGAAGGTAAAGTTGTTTTCAAATTATAGTGCCTGGGGACAGTGTGTCCTTGTCTTGGTGCCCTCACATGCCCCAAAGGATGTCATGCTTCATCCTTGGGCAGTGCTCCATGTCGGGCCAGCACTTAAATGCCCGATGGTTCCCCCGATGGTTCACTTTATCAGAGAACCTTTGAGTAATAAAGCTGTGAGGGTGTGTGCGGGTCTGATTGGCAGTGGTGTCCTAGTGTGAAGTTAAAGGATGGCTGGAAGGGTGACTAGTAAATTTAATAGGGAATAGCCCCTCTATCATCAGTAAAAAAACAAAAGGTTGTGCTGCTTGAGGGTCGTAATGGCCCTCAGTAGCTAGACAAGTATCATACCCATATTGGGAATGTTTAAGGTTGACATGTTTTGCGCAGTTCGTGGTCTCAGGAGGAGATCCCTTGTGCTTCTTCTGGACCAACAAAAAAGGGTGCAGTGACTGCTGGTGTAGTGTAGTAGTCTTTTTTTTTTAAAACACAATTTATTGTTTTTTGAAGCTTTATATATCGTATACCATCACATTACATATATATGACATTAATATTGCTCTGTATGTCAACAACGTACATTCGGGACATATTCCTTCTTTAGTGTAACTGTCTATATTCAGACTATACAATAGTTGCAACAAATCACTTTTCGTGAGTTAGCAATCCCAAGTGATTGCAGTACCTCTTCTCATTAATACTGTAAACAGTCCCCAACTCCCTCCTCCCTTCCCTCCCCAGTCTCACGTATATGTCTAAATCTTATGCATTTTGCATCACCCGGTAAATGCTCACTCCATATCCATGTGTACTAGTATTACACCTCCCTGCCTATGCGTTATTAACTAGACATAGATCTCCATCTGCACAGTCAGACATATATTCTGCTTAGGGTCTTAAACTTCGTCTACTGATTTTATGGCTTCTAGCATCACATCACATCACATCCAATTCCATTGCAATTGGTGTTTTTCGCAGGCCCTTTAGTTCTTCTCTACGCAATGCCACACTCTCAGCAGTACCCCATCTCAGTAATTCCGTGTGCCAGGTCATTACATCTGGGGGTTTCCGCGATTTCCATCTCATAGTTATATTACGTATAGCTAAGATTAGCGCTAAATCTATAAAGCGGTATTGCACTTTGTGTTTGGATAATCGTCTGTGGAGTCCTAAGATGCACTCCTCTATTGTGTTCTGTATTTCTCGGCTTGCCGCTTCCCCCGTTCTTTGCCTAACAGTGTCCCAGTATCCCCGCACCTTTGGACAGGTCCATAACATGTGGAGTAAGTGCGCTCCTTTTAGTAAGCATCTCGGGCAATAATGCTGAGTTTGGGGGAACATTCTATCTAATTTATGTGGAGTAAGATAAGCTCGGTCCAACACCATTGTCTGTATGAATTTGAATTTTGTGTTCCTCGATGTCGTCCTTGGGTGTTCCAGTATCTTTGCCCATTCTTTATCTGTTATGTCCTTACCTATGTCTCCCGTCCATGCCGCCCTCAGTGTGTCTAGAGCGGCCTTCGTATGTGTACTGATGCCTGTAAAGAGCCATCTTATAAGGTGTCTATCTCTCCCCATGTAATATATCATCTTGACCAGGTCATTGGTGGCGGGTTCCTGCCTTTGCGGGGCCCAGTGCTTTTTTATGTATCTCAGCAATGCGGCGTGTAGTATGTATAAGTGTGCCGGGACCCCAGTCTCTTTGACAAAGGTATCATGATCTAGCAATATTCCATCCCCATAAAAGTCGGATACCGTGCTAACCCCCGTTTCCAACCAGGGCTTCAGCTGGCGTTTCGTGATCTTACCTCCCGTTAGTGGGATCCCCAACAAGTGTAGTAGTCTTTTGATTAGACATGGTGCCATTTGTTAGAGTAAAATGATCTATACAAAAAGAGGTTAGTATCCCATTAGGAACAGCTGAGAGAATCCTCAAAATAGTTTCGTAGGATCTGCAGGTCTGTTAACCTACCGACCTCTCGCCCTACGCGGGTCTGGCTCTAGAGAAAAGCTATAGGTAAAGACTTATAACAAGTGTAGAAGTGTGGTTAGTCAAAGATACATCTTGAAGCACTGATGGCAACGGATTGCTCAAAAGACACACCTGGACAATCACTTTGAAGCCTGACAACATATATTTTGGCCACTTTCATAAATGATACTTTCTGTTTAATAGCCAGAAAACCTTCCTTGATTCCATCTATGTAACATCACCCCTTGCACACTCACCAGTAACATGAACTCCCAGTCCATCTAATACATCCACCTATCCCCAAAATTCCCACAAACCTTTCAAAATAAGTGGGCCTAGACTAAAGAAACCTAATTTCCAACCACCACAAGGATGCTGAAACAGCTCTTGCCCACTAGAAAAACAAATCAAATTCTAATTCTGAATGCAACAGTCTTATAAACTAGCTGCATATAGTCCATTAGGTTTCCTCTTAGAACTCTCTTACTCCATATTGCGTTTTCACTAATATATGTACACACATTACTACCTACTCCTCATTCCTACTTGAGAGCTACCCAAACACAAATACATACAAGACCTTGCTCATCTTCTATCAGGTAAACATTGTTAGCATTGAAAGCAGAATCATCTTCATTTTATCGTGCAACCCCACTCTTCTTACAATGGGTGCCTTTTCTTTATACAATGACAGTCTAAATGTGTCCCATCATAAAAGTCTTTCAAGAATAACAGTAGTAATATTGTTTTGTCAAATATCTAACACCCTTTAACAGTAGTGCCATTTATTTTACATTGAGCAAGTATAAAATCTCTATAATGAAGTTTTTCTTGAGGCTACAGAAAATCTACTCATAATCTGTTTGCCTTCTTTCTTGTGAATATGGCAGGTGAAAGTCACTCTGATGGTTTGCAGGCTCTATTAGCTCTCACTCCAGCAAGGTCCTTAGCATTTCTTTTTTTGTTGTTGTAATACTTTATTCGATAAATATATCATAAAAGTACAGACATAAAAACAATACATAAGACAATTTACCATGTATTACTTCAATTTCATAAAAAAATCATCACTACAAACAATTTAAAAAATAGAGGAGGGTCTACACAGAATTAAAAATCAATTTTAGAGTGGATCTGAACAGACATTGGATAGCAGCCTTGACCGGATAAACCAAGCATTAGCCAAATACTTGGCGACCCCGCAAACAATGTACATACAGGTAGTGTTGGTTAAAATAATGCGTAGAGCTGATCTATGATCCCTAACTCCCAGCTCCCTACACACTGGTTTCAACCATTTTGCTCTAACCTGCTTATAGGCATTACATGCAAACAAAAAGTGGCCAAGGGATTCTTCCAGACAAGGACAACCTGGGCATTTTGAGTCATGCACCCTCCTGACCTTCCACCCTTCCGTAAATTTTTTGAGGGGGAGGGTACCGTATCTTAGTTTCAGGAACAAAGTTCTATCTCGAGGAGTCTGGATGAAGTCCAGCAATGGTTCTAACTTTCTGGAAGGTTTATGTTCAAGAAAGTTATTCGTCAAAGGTCCCCAGCTTGTGTTATTGAGGTCCTTGGCCTCTACCCAATCCCAGTATAATTTTTTAACAATTTGTTTGGGGGGAGGGGACTGTGAGGCCCAAGACTCAGCCAAACCTATAGACTCCACCAGCTTCTTTAGATTATTACGCCACTTTATTTTGTTGGATACATTCAAAATAATTAACTCGTCCAACACTAGAGCATATTTTGCTAATTCAGGGGTCCTTCTAAGGCGCACCCAGAATAGCAAAGGGCGGCGTTGAACTATTTCTGAAATTAATCTTTTACCCATATCAAGGAATAGTGGTTTCAAAGGGGTCGAGGGAGGAAGCGAAACTATGTCTCTCATAAACTTATTCTCTGCAGTTACCAATGCCTTAGTATTCTCGGCACCCCACAATTCAGAGCCATAGACTGCCGAGGCTAAAGCTTTCCCCTCATAAACTGCCAGGGCAGGGGCTACTGGTCTGCTGATAGAGAGGCACTGGTTCTTTAATATGGCTCCAGAGACCCTTTTAAGATTTAGGACCATTTTTGATATATGGGAGTCCCATATTTTATTATAACAGAGCTTGACCCCAAGGTAGTCGAATTCGTCCACTACCTCTAGAGAGGTCCCATTCAAGGAGCGATAAGCTTTCCTAAGATTTCTTTTAGCTGATAATACCATCAGCTTCGTTTTCGTGGTGTTAACCGTTAGCCCATGGTCTTTACAAAAAACGCTGAAGCGGTCGAGCAATTTTTGTAGACCCTTGGGGGTCTTGGACATCAGGAGGGTATCATCCGCAAAGAGGAGTGTAGGGGTTTTCTCCCCGGCAAGGACAGGGGCATCCGCAGGGTCCTCCCGCAAATGGTCCACCACCCCATTTATAAAGAGGGAGAACAGTGTCGGAGCCATCGGAGCTATCACACATCCCTGCCGCACCCCTCTATTGACTGGTACCCTCCCTGTCAATTGGCCCTGACACCCCCACCGAATCCTTGCATAATTATCTTTGTGGAGCTTGATGATAAACTGCAACAAATAACTAGGGAAACCCATGTCCAGTAGGACCCCCCAGAGTTTGGCACGTGGAATAACATCGAATGCTGTTTTGAAGTCTATGAAAGCCAAGTACAGGCTACCCTTGGTGATGGACACTGGCTTCCAATAGACTGCACAAAACCGAAATACCTGATCCATCGCACCAACATTATGCCTAAATCCCGCCTGGAAGTGGGTCAAAATGCCATTGTCTATTAGCCATGTCTCTATTCGGTTTATGATGACCCTGCCAACTACCTTTTGGATGGTATCGATTAAACGTATTGGTCTGTAGTTGGCAGGGTCCTCTCTATCACCTTTCTTGTATATAGTGATAATCTCCGCGCCCTTCCAGGATTCAGGGACAGGGTTGCCGTGCTGGATTAAGTTAATTAAACAGGCTATAAGGTCTGCCCATATTTTCGGGTCATGCAGTAGTAAATCCCCCGGCAGGCCATCTGGGCCGGCCGCCTGCCCTGGTAATATTTTTAAAATAGCATCTTGGACTTCCCGCGGGGAGAATGGCTCTTCCTTGCTTCATATCTCCATGCTAGGCTCGCTCTGAATTTCCATAGCTGGAGATATTATTTGACCTTCAACACTATCCTCGGAGTACAATTTTAAAAAATGGGAATACCATTGGTGTTCATTTATGTGATTTAAAATCGGCTCTGCCCCCCTTCAAGGGCATTGATCAGTTTCCAAATCAAAATAGAGTTTTTCCCACAGGCTCCCATAATTTCGAGGCATCGCCGGTCTACCGCTAACTTAATTTGCTTCACACAGACAGGATTCAAAATAATGCTCAATTGGAACTGGGGTGCATTAAAAACAACCTCACAGTCCCGCTTTTGCAACCTTCTACTTCTCTCTCAAATTTCAAGAAATCTTAAACATAACTGTTCATCCATTAAACTCAGCAGAGTAAATGTACATTGAAAGCAGATAAATGCTGATTAAGTTTTGTAAAACACAGCTATCTATATACCCAGATTGCGGACAGATACATCTATCCGGCCTTCAAGTACATCACGTACTACACACAGATCATTTAGTATAACAGAAAAGAAGGCAGGTAAATATTAACAACTACACTGAGATAGCAGGTGTAGGGAAAAGAAACATAGGGCAGTGGAATGTTTGAGTGACAAACAACAGTGGTATTGACGACATCACATTATAATGTAAAGACAGAACAATATAATGACAAAAATACACAAAAAGCCTCCAGAACACAAAATGCATCCATTCACAGTACTCCATCAAGTGAATGGTATTTTCTACTGTGTGCATGTGTAAGTCAAAGTTCCCAATAAAATGCTACATTACATGTCACTGGCATGCGGGCATAGAGGTTCATTCAAAGACAAGCATTCAAAGAACAAGCATTGTTAAAATGCAGTGTCAAAGAGTAAACACTCATACAAAGAGCTACGAAAAGGGTAGGTGGGAAATTAGTTCTGATGCAGAATGCCTGAAACAACCCCCAATACAACCGCGGCACATATTTCAACGGATCAGTCTAACCTTAGTGCACACTATAATTAATGATACACACTATCTAAAGTTTTCATTCCAAAAGCTCAATGACTGGCGTTGCAATTACCCTGATAATCAGAGACAACCGGAAGTGGAGAATGGCTATATAGGTGAAAGATTTGGAGTAGCTGAAGAATAGCGCTTGCTGATATATCATTCCTATCTACATGTTCTTCTGGGCACAGTGCAAAAAACATTCGCCAGCCCTGCCCTTGTTAAGCTGCACACAGCGGTGAATTTCTTGGATACTGCTTTATTTCACTAGACTAGTGGCATCACAGTAGGCATCATCTAACTCAGTCAATCCAGGTTTTGAACGGGGCCCTACAGTGCTTGCACACCCAATGGGGCAAAATATCAAAGTATCGGAATAAATTCGGGAGTAGTTAGTGGCACCGCAGCTTTATGCCCTAACTCATTTGCCACATGCCCTAGAAGCTGTCGCCTGAAGGGGCGTGTCATTACAGTCAGCTTGGCAGATTGTGAACCTGTATAGCAAGTTACTAATATTTCCATGCCATTAATGTGCAAGTTATTTGTGGTGCCAGAGGATACATCACACATGCATATACCAATGACTCGTGTGCAACACATGATAGCTCCATCTTTAGTTAGTTCTCATTTGCAGCATAAGTAGGTGCAGGTGACTAGGGAGACGTGGTTGCCTGGTATTTGTCAGAATTCTTCCTACCATATGCATGTGCGCAAACTGCATGAATGTGTTTTCCTGAAATAAATATGGTCTCTGATACTCCCTCACATAAGTAAACATTGAAATTGCTGTGTGAAATTGCAGAAATCATTTGTTCAGTACTTAATTTACCGCCTATGAATCTGCATACTGACTTTCTCTTTATCTCTCTTTAGACTATTGCTTTACCTCAAGCAGACTAACAACTATGAGTTATGATGGAGCAGACTTTTGGTCTTCTAAAGCCACGTTTCAGATGTTTGGACCATATAAGGTTTGTGCTAATATATTTCCCTGCAGTGGTATACAAGTTTGGCCCAAGCGTAGTGGGTATTGCACAATATTGCAGAGAATCAGGCCATATATATCAACCTTAACTCTGGCTTCCATCCTAAATGTGCTATGCTGCCACCTTTCCCTGAGTACCAACTAGTGGAGTAATGCTGCACTGACCATACAGTATTGAAACAATGATGGTATGCGATTTTAACATATGTCCACAATTTTTATGCTAGGACACCATTGTCTAATTAACTTGGTGAATCTCTGATAAAGCCAATAATTATTCTTGGGTGACCCACCATCATTCCAACAATCAATAAGATTAAGCTCTTTTTTGTGCCCTCCACTCTGCAGTGAGACCTCCACATATGTTATTCAGTGCTGTTCTATGACCATTTGAAGAATGATAGCTGAGAGTTTTGAGAAATGGTCCACAACTTTGTGGTGAGAAGTGGGAATCTTTGAGAAGTGGGTATTCTCAATGTACTCTTAGCTGTATAGACGTGCAGATGTGGAGCTGAACATGAAATGCAAGATGAAGATCTGGCAGGATTTTGCCTAGAAGTGTACTGCCATAGGAAATACCACCAAGAATGGGCAGGATATGAAGAAGTGATGGGAGGTCGAGGACCTTCACTGTTGTTGTGGGGAGGTCCTCCCAATTGAAGATGAAGGAAGGGGTGGGTCCAGTTCACAGCACTGCGGGGGCGGGTTTTCCCTCAACCTACATTTTCATTTCGAAGAGCACAAACATCAGCAAAGCAGTGAGCGTCATTCAGGTCAATGTAACTTGTAATATGTTTATTCTAACTTGTAATGTAAAATTCTCTCTACATTTACATTGATAGTGATATTAGGAATAATTGTGCTTTTCTATATGAACAAAGGATCGCAATAGTGGATTTGCAGTCTATAATAAGGCTTTCCTGTTTTTAATTTCTATTTTTGGTAAATTCTGCTGGGGATTTTTCAGTATTTTCCCGCGATTTCAATACCTTGAAAACATTTTCACGTCATTAAAAACAACAGAAACCGTGTTTTTCTGGTGTTTATGGAACATTTAGCTTTTATTAATGCTTAATTTCTGCCAGTGGTGGCTGGTGGATTTTAAATATGGTAGGACTGAAAGTGTAGCCTAGAAGAAAATGTGTGAGCGCTGCGAGCGAAACAAATTCAACAAGCATTTGTAATGCAATAGGTCTCGCATTTGCGAGAGTTTGAGCAATTGGCATTGTGAATGACAATGCCTTTTATTTATACAGTTTGAAAAGCTGAAAGCGGTGCTTGAATACGCACTTCGTACTTCTAGTCCGTGCTTACGAGAAGCAAGGCTGGCAGTTAAAGAGGCGCAGTTGTTGCCAGCTTTGCATCTCGTAAGCAAGGATTATATGTACAAAGAGCGCCTTTGCAGCTTTTCAAAACACACAAATACAATGCATTCTCATTTGCAAAGCCAATAGCTCAAACACTCGCTTAGACAACAGGAAGCATCTTTAACCACATGCCACATGCACAGCATCCAACAATATGGTAGAAAAAAAATAGCACAAACATACAACACAACACAGTTACACTATCCAGGCTCTTCTTGTGATTCTGGAAAGTGTGTTAAGTCCGGACTCCAGTGCAATGTTTGTACCTGAATTAAGATTACAAATTGTGTTCTAATTTTGCACCTTATTATTTTCCCCCCAAAACAACATTTTCCAGATAATATTGCCTGTAGGAATTTGTGTAGGGAAAACAGGTCTGAACAATGGAAATTATGTCAATTTCCATACAGTAACAGAAATTCCAGACTATTCCCCTTCTTCCGTCCCAGAAAACTCATAACAGAGTAGTGATATTGCCCAGGCGCTATAATGCAATTACACTCGCCACTTCCAAATTCTTTGCATACGTCATTATGCAGGGAAATGGCCATGACTATTCTCCTACAAGTTGCACAAGCGATTCAGTACAGCACCCTGGTGTCACCTATAAAACACCAAGAGCATTCACCCACAATTCATTCGGTTGTGGCAACTCACTGACTTAGTTACTCTTACTGTCTCGTAGAACTGTCACTAGTGTGAAGCTAGAACATATTAGAATTTCACAAACAATCCTAGAATAATGAGAAAAAAATGCTTGTTCCCTTAAAAGAAGGTTGGTACATGTTCAACAGCCCTCTTTTGAACCTTTAGACAACATATATCGAATACAACAAAAAGTTTCTTGTTGTTTATTTCTACCTGCCTTATCCCTGCTCTCCTCTAACTCCCATGCATATCTGTATCGATCTCAAGCCACAAAGATACTGGTGCAGCCTGTGACCAAGCGCCTCTTACTCACAGATCTCTAAGAGGCGCTACATTCACAGAGGCAGCATACTCTGATCTCTACAACAGGTGCTTTGAGCCGCTGAGCTGTCTCACTAGAGCTAATGTCTGTGACCACCCACCGAGGCAGCCTCCCAAGCCCAAGATAGATTGAGCTGCAGGGAGGGAGTGAACCCGCTTCTCAAGGGCTGATGCTTCCGGGTTTGAAACCTTGTGGGAGAATGATGTGTTTAAGCTATGGTTTAGCGTAGTGTGTCTGCTGTTACAAAGCAATCTCAGCACTAGGGGCATAAACCGCTGAGCTATCTCACTTGCACTCAAGTGGACCTGCAGAGTTTGAACAGATGGAGAGCAAGAGATCAGAGCAGCAGGTGTGTTAACACCGAGAACTAGGCGCATGAACCGACTCAGCTAGGTTACTTACAGGGACCACAGGGACCTCTGCACGATATAGCGCATGAGTGTTAACCAATGAGACCCCTCTGCCCAGGGTTGGATTGTGATTAAAAATCAGCCCGGGCACGCATAAAAAAATCGGCCCACATTTGCATAATGCCTTTCCTCAAATCACTGCTTCAGCGTAATATTACATAAAAGTTGGGGAGGGGTGTGTTAAAAAAAGAATATGCACGCATCAGTTTACACTAGTGAAACATACCTGAAAACAAGTGAGGCCACTTCTGCTCAGGCCCCCTGCCCCGCTCAGTATGCCTACATTAATGGGAGGCCCAGCGAGAGAAAAGGGGTGACACCTCTACCTGTTGCTGCTACACGGGAGGTAATGAGTGCCCATCTCCCTCCAGAAAGGCCACTTAGACACCCACTGGGCCACAGGAGGTATAGTCGAACAACAGAGACACCGCCCAAATCTGCCCCCAGGCTGCTCAAAAGCAGTCCTCAGGTGGAACTCGGACCCCGGCCCCTCGGGCATTGCCCGAATGCCCCCATTACCAATCCGACGCTGCTCTGCCGTAGGTGCATTAGCCAACGGAGTCAGCTTAGTGGGAACTGTGCAAACACAGGTCTCTGCTATAGGTGCAGTAACCGAGTGAGTTGTCTTATTCCGATCTGACATGTGGCCCGTAGGATACACTTCCCTGCTGGTTACACCCATCTCCCAGCAGGCTGCTGTGCCCAAGCAGCTCTCTTACTCCAAGGTACACTCTGATCTCTGCCACAGGCGCTTTGAACCGCTGGCCTGTTTCAATACTGGTGGAGCCTGTGACCAAGCGCCTCTTACACACAAATATGTAAGAGGCGCTACATTCACAGAGGCAGCATACTCCGATCTCTGCCACAGGTGCTTTGAGCCGATGAGCTGTGTCACTAGAGCTGAAGTCTGTGACCACCCACCGAGGCAGCCTCCCAGGCCCAGGATAGATTGAGCTGCGGGGAGGGAGTGAACCCGGTTCTCGAGGGCTGATGCTTCCGGGTTTGAAACCTTGGCTGAGAATGAGTTCAGTGAATAACAAGGAAAGTTTCTAAGTTTAGATTCGCCAACTCACGGGCACCCATGTTACCAGCGGGCACTGCCCTCGCGCGCTTACACATGGAACAGATCCCCAGCTTTATTAACAAGGCGCTGTGCAGGGGCCGGCTGAAGACCTGGAGTTACCCCGTGCGCCTCTGAGCTCCGTGCCTGCTTAGCTGGCCTGGCTACTGCAGCTCTGCCGCACCCTGTGTGCTCATGGGCTGCCCCTGCCTCGCGGCAATACACAGCAGCCAGAAAACAGAGGACCGCAAAAGCGGCCCGCGCACAAATCGTTCGGCTAACTAATTAAAAAACTAGCAGCCTGAGAGCTGCAAGATGATCTAAATAATTGAAAACAGATGTTGGCCAGCACCTCCCGAACCTCGGACACATCGGGAGTGGCGACGGCAGCAACCACGCGAGTGGTGGGCGCGCGCGCGCCATGTGTTTTGCATTATCGTGCACGCGTCTGCGCACAATAATGCAAACCACATGTTACCCTGTGCGGGAAACAGACACCAATAGGCCATGGGCGGAGCAACGCGCCTGCCTTTGGCATATTGCGTGGTCGGTGTCTGAAACATAAGCAGGCAAAAGCCAATCCCAACACAAAAGAGAAAAGCACACACACGAGCGTGTGGAATTTGCAGGTCCATTTTTAAACCCCTTTCAAAAGGGCTCTCGCTTTGCGAGCCCTAAAAAGAGTTGTGGGGGATATTCCCAGACACTCCCCCACACACGGAAAATTTTACAACAAAACAGATTCAAATGAAAGATTTTACAGCGCACTGCCAGTCATCATAAACGTTGCATTACATAGTAACGCATGGAGCAGTAACACAGTGCACATTATTTTCACCTAGACATAACTGCACACAAATACAAGTATGCACTTACTTAAGAACAATTAAGATCACAGCAGAAAACTTTAATTTGTGTACAATACTTTCTGTCAGCAGTCTCTTTCTACAGTTCTATTGTCTGTTTAGGCCTTTATGCAACACAAAAGTGATCAAGGCAAGAATCAGATAAGCAGCTTCCCTCATACTTAGCTCATGCTCCAGTAATAGAGACCCCTTACTCCTGGCAATACCTATGTATTGCACTCTTGGGGCCCGATTCACAGAACTAACTTAAGACAAAATCCTAAACTGACTACCATTTTGGTATTCACTGAAGGCACTTACTCATTTTGGCATTCGCAGAAGGCACTTACTCATCAATGAAATGGAAAAATAGAAGTGCAGGTACTCTGTACCAGAGTACCTGCTTGCTTCTGAGAAATGCCGGTACTCTCCAATTAAAAGTATTACGTCACTCTTGAGAAGTGCCAGTATTCTCCCTCTCAAAATAAAAAAGTGCTGGTACTCCATAATGGACAGTAACGGCCCATTTAAAGCACTGCTGTGCAGTCATTTGTGTTCCCTGTGCAACATGCACTACAGCTGCAGCCTAATGCACATTGGCGCTGTGCATTCAGCAAAATTAAAATTAGTGGCGGTCCTCAAAAAACAGTGCCCCTGCCAGCAGCCAACAGCTTAAGTTAAGCACTAGTGCCATTGTCATCAGGGCAGGGTTCTTGCACAGTAATCAGTTGAGATTTAAAAGCTCACACCTTTGATAAAGTTCACAAAATCTGATATCTTTATTAAGTAGAAAATCTTCTATGTGTAAAAGAAATAGGGATTTTTTAATTTTTAAGACACCTTTTTATTTTCTATCCTGGTATTTGTTGCAAAATGTTTTTTAAAAAATGAGCAGTTAGAAAAAGTGTGATGATGTTTCTGACCTGATGCGTGCTGCCAGTTGAAAGGCTGTGTTCGGTATTTGTCGGAGGAAGATTACACCGATCAGTGGACCTCCCGGTGATCTGTGTGTGTCAACATTTATTATATTGCCCACAGCTCATTCTGTGTGTTCTCAGGCCTCTGTTGCAAGAAACGGGATGAGGCACATTCTGAAGCGGCAAGCTTTGTCTCGGGCTGCATTTTCGAACGTTGTTTTCAAAACTGAAACCATGCAGTATGAAATTTGTATTCCAGCAAACTAATCAGAAGTGAGGCACTCCTCCTACAGCCCTGCCCCTCTCGTGATGACCAACCCACTACCCCTTCAGCCTGCCCCGCCCGCCCCTCCCCTCATTGAAATGAATGGAGCTTTGTTAACTCCTCACAGGGCTACTGTCTGTATGCCCCAAATGAACGTAAGAGATGGCACTGGAGTTCACCACACCCTCCAATAAAAGGTCACTGCTGAAGCTTGTGCCTGGAGGTCAAGCAAAACCTCACCCTTTTGGCACATGCACAGCAGGACATATCCAAAATTTGACTTCCGTCTTCCCTAGGAGAAAGACAAAGATTCAGCTCACTTTATTACTGAACAGCGAGAGCTCATTTGTCTCTAGCTGCTCGTTTTTTTTCTCGTCTTGCCTCTCCCCTCAGGGTAGGAGTGCAACGCCTCCTACGCTCATTAACACCAGCCGCTCCTGCTTTATGCGCTAATAGTGCAAAGTATATAGACCATGTACATATGAGGTCCAAAATACATTTTTACAAATCAAACTTATTGTAGTACACCTACAATACGTCTTCAGTGAATCTTTGGTCATGCGCGCTCACTCTTTCCTTCCCATGTAAAGTTTTATCTGTGAAAAGGCCTTCTCAACATTGACACTTGAGACGGGCAATGCCAAATCAGCCAGTACACAATTTGCTAACTCTGGCCACTGACATAGCATTCCATGCCAATATTGGTTCACCTGAAGATTATGATTCTCTGGAACAGGTCCTGCAACATATGAATTGAACTAGGCATATGTGCCTTCAGGGTTATTAAAGAGGCAAAATGTGAAGTAGTACTTATCAAAGTCCGGAGAAAATTCCCTTTTATGGAAGGATCTAGAACTTGTGCTGCATACCACAGTGAGGCTTTCTTGACTTCAAATGCCATGGTTGATGCAGGGACATTTCAATGCATCATTGCAAGCCATTTCTCATGCATTGTAAAATACAATTTCCTGAATTGCTCTTCAAAATGTCTTTGCTTACCAAGAGGCAAGCATTCTAACATGAAACATGTTACAGTGCCAAAGTCACTAAAAGTGTCGCTCAGCCTACTCTCAAGAAAATGTTTCACATCTACACCAATTACGCTGAACACTTGGTAGACAATGGTGTTTTCAGACTCTACTTTTTTGATTATGTCCACTACAGCAGTCATGGTTTCCTCTAAAACTCTAAGAATGCAGTAGAGAGTACTTTTTTCACATCACTATCAATATACGATGGAAAATCCTCACATTTCTTGCCTTTGGTACTAAGCAAATGTTCTGTGAACGGTTGCCACATGGATAATATACCATTCACGGCCTCTAGGACTGAGAACCACTGGCTAAATGACACAGTTGGGATGACTCTTACTTTGATGCCACACAAATCACAAAATGAGAGATATCTGCATTTTAGTTCTCGCTCATAATGAAACAGTGCACCAAAATCGACTACAAAGTCTATAGCATTCTTCATTAACTCTGAAGATTGGAAAGATGCTTTCAGCATACCATCTAGCAAGTGACAAGGATCTCTTACAGGGAAGCACTTCAGCTCAGGTATCGATTTTGACAGATCATCACTCAACTTTTTCATATACGTACCTGATTCACTGCAAATACAAACAATATCACTCCAATCTTTTTTGAACTTGGTAAGAACCTTTTGCAGCAGCATTACAAGTGACACTGCGTTCCATGTTTTCCAAACGTCTGGTGTCAGTTTTCACCACTATCCCAGATGCTTGGTGACGGCACTCCATTCACATATACCTGTCACTACACCTTGCCTTGAAGGTTTAAAGCCTGAGGTGTTTGGAAATTCACCTACTATCAATACTGACTCACTAGAAAAGGAGGCTGATGTATCAAAGGGTTTCACTCATTCTCTGTCTGTGGATAAACGGGATTGTACATATTGGGAAAGATTCCTATGAAATCAGCCATTTTACCTATCAATGAAAGAATCAAACGTATCCAAAATATCAAATATGATTTTGATATTTCCTGATTTTCCACAGTTTATAAAATAATTAAATTAGACCTAAAACATGCTTCTACACCCTGCATCTTTAAACCAAAGACCACAAAACTGGAAAAAATCAAAAGGAAGAAGAAACAATATTTTAGTGACATCCCTAAACAACAAAATTCAAGAAGAATAATGCTAGCCCAGTCTTTCCTGCTGTTATCTTGTATAACAAAGTTAAATTGTATTGGCCCCTTCAGGAAAAAAATAAAAATTACACTTTCACTTTCCTTTTCCTTTCTTTGAATGGCATTTCGTTTGTGGTTGTTCTGGTGTTTTTTCAGTGTTTATATGTTTACACTGGTGAGGGATATTTCACTTTCGGGGGAGTTTTAACAGTAATATAGGTTCAAACGTAAACCAGGATAGCTTATCTATAATCCACTACTGGAATTTGGCCAGCCAACAATGTGTGAATACAGTACTTGCACCTACTTCATGTCATGAACTCACAATGTCAAAATAACACATCATTTACTTATACAAGATCACATTTGAGGTCACTGCATTTATATGACCCACATATCTGATTTTTGAACATATTAGATACAGCAAAGTAAAGTGGTAAGGTACATTGTTTGATGCACATTGGTTCACTGGTGGATGTGACATGTATCTATTGTGTCAATTCAATGGTGTAACACAGTCCATGGAGGCACAATCAGAGCTTTTTGAGGCCTCATGGTTGATCTGGATGTTGTTTGGAAATTTGCAAGTAACATTGTGGATACGAGCTTGAGACCAACACTAGATTTGGTACAAAGATGGGCTGTGGTACGAAGATGAGAAGTCCAGTTTGCAACTTTGATTGTATTGATGGGCTTGCAAAGCTAAGGTACACAGTTGTGACCATTACTTTTTTGATGTGTACAGCTGCATGTGTGCATCCAGAGAGGTACAAGCAGGGTGTGGGGCTTTCACATTGTTTAATATCGTTCTTTAGCTGCTTCGTGAGATGGTTGTTATGATGCTCTGACAATGTGTAGGGAACATGCTAGGCAGACCTACTACATTTTATAATCACTCCTGCTTGGCTTTATTACCATGGTCTTATCAGCTGACACTCAATGTTGTATGTGGTTGTGCATGATGGTGATCACACACTGCCCCATGGGGATGAGTTGGAGCAGTTTTCCCAGTCTACCACAAGTCATTGAGGCTGCTATCTCTATCACTGTGTTCTTTTCCTTCACACACCTTTTCTCATCAAGCTTGTGTGATGCATTGAGTGTGAGTATGGAGGCAGGCTGAAGATATCTCTAGAGACAATATCTGCCTCCACCTCAGTAAAGTTTTCTTCACAGGTAGTGCATCCATCTTGTAAGCGTGACTCTGAAAAAAATGTGCTGATGGAGACGAAGAGGGAGAGGCTTTGGCAAATACAACAAATTTGCGTTTGAGCGTGTAAATGCTTTTTATTGATTTGAACTGCTTTCAGACAAGACTGATTTTCTATTCTCGCCATTTGCAATGCTGTACTACATAGATGTTCATGGTAAAATATTACTTATGCATGATGGAGAGAACACATCTAAGCATGCGAAAGACTATCCTTGATTTTAATACGCAAATTGTACAATGCCCCTGTGTGCATAATGTTCCACACACAGGGTTTGGGAGTTTGGTAATATTGCACATTTACTTACATCTGAGAACTTAATACTCTGCGTGCATCATTGATGCTTGTTTAAGCTGTTGTCTATCTGAGGTGGATAGCTTCTTGGCTAGGTATGCAGGGGCCATTTCTGATTGCCTAGTAGGTCTGCTGGAGTGGTATCTGGGAGGCGCTTGAGCAGAGGGCTGCTTTCATTCATTTCGGAGAGAACACATGGTTGAACTGTTGTGTTAAATCGAAATTTCATAGGTTTGGTTTCACATATTTCAGGCAAGAGAGCTAATGCCAGATTATTATGGTTTTCTTCAGCTGTGTTTTGCAAAGGAGATTTCAGTACCGATGAATCCTAGTGATTTAGTGTTGGCTGATAGATGACGGATGAAGCTGTCTAGGTTTTTGTTGTATTGCAAATTATCAATGTCCTTTTCCATCACCCTCACCAGTTCTTTTATGCACTTTTTCAACTCCTCCATTAATGCATCCTACTTTATTTAATTGCAACAGTGTTAGAAACTTGATTTAGAGACATGCTCCTACTAAAGCACGGCCTTTCTTGTTCTAAAGACACTGCTCTATCAACCGATTTATCATTGCTTACTCACCTAACATACGAAAACCATAGGTTGCACATAGTCTCTTTAAAACTAAAACTGCGCAGACTGCAATATGGATTAATTTGAATATTGTTGAGAAATATTAAATTAGCGCCTCCCCGTTACCATATTATCACTTTTTTCAAGGTTTTAGTGACCACCTAAACAACTTTGTGGTTTCCTTGTCTATGTGTGATATAATTTGTGCTATAATGTCTTTTTATGCCTAATTTGTTTATACAATATGTACATATGTGTTCTGTATTACATAGGTGGCAGTTGTGATCGCTGTTGATATGTATGGATTTGCTTATGTTTGGGTCTCTTAACTGCCAATATATTTCGACTTACATTGTATGGTCCTGTGTTTCACAGTGGAGATAAATTTGCCCAGTGAAAGACCACACAGTGCAACTAGTGGAGCTCTTCAATTAATATTGTAGGAAATGTTCTTCTGGTTCAATGAACTGACTTTCTAAATGTGAAGTATTACTTTCATTGGGCAGTTCTTCTCAAGGTACTTAGAAGCACACAGTAAATCTTCAAAATGTTGGGCCTAATTTAGAGGAGGGATATTCCATCAGTTGGCTAGAGAAATTCAGCTAGTGATGCATGGTGTTCCTACATGCTTTAACAGTGGTGGTGTTACTGAGGTACTACAATGAGTAACCGTGGATGTAACTTTGTGTCTGTGTGTGTGTCTGTGTGCGCAGTTATGGTCTATTGCTGTGTTTGCTGTAAATGTTTTTGTTAATCATACTATGTTCATTTGCACAGTGACAACTGTATTGTGGTGACGAACCACTAATAAAGAAGTAATTTGAAGATGTTTTTGTCTAATGGGGTGCATAAGTCTGTGTGTACAACATTTGGGTGTGAATAGGGCTACCTGATTAGATGATCCTTCTGTCTTAGAACATATAATATATAGGGCGTGGTTTGGGCATCGTTGGAGATGGTGGCGTGATTCCGTAGCTCCGGCGCCGGACCCACTTCAAAACGATTTTCGGCAGCATTTGGAATCGCTCAGCCCTGCCACGCACTTTGTTGAGCACCCGAATGTGAGGTGAGCCCAGCGCCCTCACTCTCTTTAAGCTTTGACCAGTTTTGGTGGATCTGTTCGTTGTGGTCGGCCGTTTTGGTTCCGGCCGCCATTTTGCGTGAGATACGCACTTTGCTGCCTGAGGTATCTGCGCCGAATATCGTGAAATGTGGAAGCGCTGCGCACATGAGAGAGCCTGATATCATATGCGGTGAGTCCATTATGGCATGAACTGTCGTCTGGAATTTCATTTTCGCTTTTTTCTACTGCGATTTGGAACCTACTATTTTCGGCCGCCATTTTGTGATGAACTGTCGCTTTGTACCCCTGAGAATGCATCCTTCTGCTGATTCTTCATGGCTCTGGCTTCTTGATTACCCTTAAGTGAAGACTGCAGATTATGCTTACTTGCGCTTGTACTTGCGCACTTCTGTTTGTTGCTTCTTCACCTTACTCAGGTCCCTGCAGCTTTTTCATCTGTCTTTACGTGCCTGCCTGATGCTTCTGCCAAAATGTCTCCTCAGTTTTTGGATTATACCACATGACCTGACTTTGCTCTTTCAGTCCTTCTCTCAGTGATGCTGGTTGGCTGCTGTTGGTCGCGCACCCATGTCTTTTTACCATCTTGCGTTTCTCTCCTGGATTAAAGTGTTTTCCTCTCAGCAATAGGTCTTCCTGGGATATTTTCTCTGTTTGTTGAGCATTCATTGACTGCTTCTAGTTTCTTCCATAAGCATCCATTGCTTACCATCCTGCCTCTCCTATTGCTCAAATGCTCCCTTCTCTTTTGCTGCTCTGAGTTCTTACATGGGGAGACTTCGTAACTTGAAGATTGCCACGATCACTAAATTGCCTTCCGGTTCGGATTCCGATTCTCCGCTTCAGGATATGGAAGGAAGCACGATGTCAAAGTCTGACACTTCTCATGGCGCTATTCCTAAATCTCAAAATGGCGGGAAAACACGTTCCACCTTAACTTCCAGCAAACGTATCAAAAAGGATCCTCCTTCTCCTGGAAGTGCCTCATCTTCTTCGTCCATGGATCTTATCTTGGAGGAACTTCGCGCTCTTAAGCCCTTCATGGAGGCTACCACCAAAAATATGCAGGCCATGCAAGATAAATGGACCTCCTTGGATTCCCGTGTTCTTACCCTGGAACAATCAACGGACTCTCTTCAATCCTCTTGTTCACGCATCCCTTCTTTGGAGGCTGAGGTTCTCCTCCTTAAGAAGCAGACGGAGGATTTGGAAAATAGAAATCGCAGGAACAACCTCCGCCTTTACGGACTTCCTGAACTCACGGAAGGGTCTAACCCTACTACCTTCTTTCAAACCTTCCTTTCAAAAATCTTGGATGCTTCAGCTCTGGCCTCCATCAACATCCAGAGGGCTCACCGCCTTTGTCCTAGAGTCTCTACTAAACCTAGAGGTATCATCATGCTGTTCCTCCAATACACTGATCTCCTGCAGGTTCTCTCAGCCGCTAAACTCAAGAAACAAATCTTATGGGAAGGCCATCGCCTTTATTTGTCTCAAGATGTCTCCAAGACCACTGCGGACAGACGGAAGAGGTTTCTGGACTTGCGCCCGCAACTCAGAGCCCTCAATGCCCGATATGGACTTCTTCATCCTTGTCTTTTCAAGGTTACTTACAAGGATAAAACCACCAAACATGAAGACCCTGCCGTCCTTCAAGCATTCCGTCGTCAACTTGGCCCTGACAGCATGGATGTTTCCAGACCGAATTGATTGACCATACAGTCTCTTCACCTCTGCTAACGTTGTTCTTGTTTCGTGGTTCTTAACAATGTTGTCATTTTACCCTTCTATATTTTACCTTTGTTTTAATTCTGTTTTACTACTGTTCTCCCGCTTATCTCATGCATTCTCCTTTTCTTCTCTCTTATGTTTACAGGTGCTTTTCCCTTCCTTTTTCCTTCCCGATGTCTCCATTGTTTCTGCATGCTGCCCTTGGGAATTGTGATTTTTGAGGTCTGGCGTCCGCTCTTGATGTTGTCGCCATCTTCCTTTTGATGCCTCCACCCCCGTCTTCGTTTGCGTTTTTCGTTTTCGTAAGTATGTCATTCAGTCGTTCGTTATGGACTTGTACTATCTCTTTGATCTTTTTTGTCTCTGTTCTTTTCTCTTTTCTCTTCTCATTCTTAGACCCCCTTCATTCACCCCCTTTCTTCCTTTTTCTTTCCTTCTCCATTTCCTCTTTTTTCTCTCCCCTCTGGTCTAGCACTATCTTTGCAATAATATCCTTCTTCTTCACTTCCCTCACCTCCTCTTCTTCTCTTTTCTCCTCTTCAACCTCTTTCTTTCTATCACACATTTAATTGATTCCAGTTATTTTCTGAATTTGCATTTATTGAGCACGTTGTTGCTAGTTGTTTTCTTTAGCCGTTTCATTTCGTGTTACGTCATGGAACATTAAGGGATTGAACAGTCCCATTAAAAGGCAAAGGGTATTATCTCACCTGGCAAGGCTTAATAATGATGTTGCCCTCCTTCAGGAGTCTCATCTCCCAGAGGTAGAGGCTTTGAAGCTTAAACGTGGTTGGGTGGGTCACCCCCGCGCCGCACGGCCGCACGGCCACCAGCTGCTGCGTGTGCCCCTTGCATCCCTGTGCCTCGCTGCTGCCTCGTTCCTGATTGCCGCCGCTGCGGTTGTTTTGCCCTTTGTTTTCACGTGAATTTGTGCCTGCTTGTCTTAAACCCGATTTTTCCCTTGTTTTGACGAATCTTTGTGCCTGTTTTGTCTGAATTTCGTTTTCCCCGTGTTTTGCCTTCCTTCCTTGTTGCCCGCCGCCCTCCGCCCTCCCTTCCCGCCAACGCCGCTTTTCCCCGCCCTTTTTTGTATTCTGTACCCTCCCCGCTCCCACCTCCCAGCTGCTCCGCCCACCCGCGCACTTGGCCTTAAATGGCGACCGTGCGACGCAGGTGAGTGTGACCCACTTGTGGGACACCCCCGCGCCGCACGGCCACCAGCTGCTGCGTGTGCCCCTTGCATCCCTGTGCCTCGCTGCTGCCTCGTTCCTGATTGCCGCCGCTGCGGTTGTTTTGCCCTTTGTTTTCACGTGAATTTGTGCCTGCTTGTCTTAAACCCGATTTTTCCCTTGTTTTGACGAATCTTTGTGCCTGTTTTGTCTGAATTTCGTTTTCCCCGTGTTTTGCCTTCCTTCCTTGTTGCCCGCCGCCCTCCGCCCTCCCTTCCCGCCAACGCCGCTTTTCCCCGCCCTTTTTTGTATTCTGTACCCTCCCCGCTCCCGCCTCCCAGCTGCTCCGCCCACCCGCGCACTTGGCCTTAAATGGCGACCGTGCGACGCAGGTGAGTGTGACCCACTTGTGGGACACCCCCGCGCCGCACGGCCACCAGCTGCTGCGTGTGCCCCTTGCATCCCTGTGCCTCGCTGCTGCCTCGTTCCTGATTGCCGCCGCTGCGGTTGTTTTGCCCTTTGTTTTCACGTGAATTTGTGCCTGCTTGTCTTAAACCCGATTTTTCCCTTGTTTTGACGAATCTTTGTGCCTGTTTTGTCTGAATTTCGTTTTCCCCGTGTTTTGCCTTCCTTCCTTGTTGCCCGCCGCCCTCCGCCCTCCCTTCCCGCCAACGCCGCTTTTCCCCGCCCTTTTTTGTATTCTGTACCCTCCCCGCTCCCGCCTCCCAGCTGCTCCGCCCACCCGCGCACTTGGCCTTAAATGGCGACCGTGCGACGCAGGTGAGTGTGACCCACTTGTGGGACACCCCCGCGCCGCACGGCCACCAGCTGCTGCGTGTGCCCCGTGCATCCCTGTGCCTCGCTGCTGCCTCGTTCCTGATTGCCGCCCAGCTGCTCCGCCCACCCGCGCACTTCGCCTTAAATGGCGACCGGGCGAACGCGCAGCGTTGACGCGCAGCGGGCGCGCCGATTGTGCGCCGAAGGCGCGCCAAAGGTAAGCCCGTCTGCGCCCGTCCGCGCCTGGACCGCGCCCAGGGCCACGAAGACCCCGACCGACCCGCCTGACGTACGCCGCCGCCACCCTCACCGCTCTCAACACCGGCCGACTTCCAGACTGCCACCAAGCCACTCCACGACGTACCCACGGACCTTTCAGCTGCCACGCCTGCAAGTTCACCTGCACCCGGACCTGCCTCGCACCAGCACCCACCAAGTCGAACGCCAGCAGCACCCACCTCAAGTGCATCCTGATCAACACCCGCTCCGTCCACAGACACGCCATCGAACTCTGGAACCTCCTAGACGCCACAGCCCCTGACGTTGCCTTCCTCACGGAGACCTGGATGAACGCATCCTCAGCTCCCGACATCGCCATCGCCATCCCAGAGGGCTACAAGATCGTCCGGAGGGACCGAAACGCCAACCAGATGGGAGGAGGCATCGCCATCATCCACAGGAACACCATCCGTCTCACGACCAGCACCGACAACACCCTGACCAGCGCCGAACACCTGCATTTCCAGATCCACACCAACCCGACCACCACCCTCAGAGGCACCCTGATCTACCGACCCCCGGGACCACGCACACAATTCAGCGAGGACATCGCCGACTTCGTCAGCCCGCATGCCCTCCCCTCCGCTGACTACATCCTCCTGGGAGACCTCAACTTCCATCTGGAAAACAACAACGACCGCAACACCACCACCCTGCTCGACAACCTCGCCAACCTTGGACTCAAGCAACTGGTGTCCACCCCCACCCACCTCGCCGGACACACACTCGACGCAGTCTTCTCTTCCAGCACAGACATCGAGTTCAGCCACGCCACAGAGCTTCAATGGACGGACCACAGCTGCGTCCACTTCACTTTCAAGAGAACGACGACCCACCAACACCAGCAACAGGCCGCCCGCAGAAGCTGGAACAAGATCACAGCAGACCAGCTCGCCACCTCCCTGAGCCAGCACCCCCCTGCCAGCTCAGCGAACCCCAGCCAGGCCGCCGACAACCTCACGAAGTGGATCAGCAACTGCGCGGACGAACTCGCCCCTCTGAGGACCCCGCCTAGCAGACCCGGCAGCAAGAAGGCCCCATGGTTCACCGACGAACTCAAGAGCTCCAAGAAGAACTGCCGAGCCCTCGAGAAAGTCTGGAAAAGGGAACCGACACCGGACAACAGGACCTCCTACAAACTGGCCACCCGGAAACACCACCAGCTGATCCGCGCCGCCAAGAAAACAGCATTTAAGGACCGGTTGGACAACAACGCACACAACTGCAAGGAACTCTTTAACATCGTGAAAGAGCTTTCCAACCCCAGCGCAGGAAACAACGACGTCACCCCATCGCAAGACCTCTGCAACTCCCTCGCTTCATACTTCCACAACAAGATCACGGACATACACAGCAGCTTCAACAACCAACCAACGCACACCGTGACCGAACAACCACCCCCCACCACCATCCTTCACGCCTGGACCCCGATCAGCACCGAAGACACCATCCGCACAATGAACTCCATCCACTCCGGATCACCGACCGACCCCTGCCCTCACCACGTCTTCAACAAGGCCGACGCTGTCATCGCACCCCACCTGCGAGACATCATCAACACATCCTTCGACACCACCATCTTCCCGGAGAGCTGGAAGCACGCCGAACTCAGCGCTCTACTCAAGAAACCAACAGCGGACCCCACCGACCTCAAGAATTACCGCCCCATCTCGCTTCTCCCGTTTCCAGCCAAAGTCATCGAGAAGACCGTCAACAAGCAGATGGCCGCCTTCCTCGAGACGAACGGATCCCTCGACCCCTCACAGTCCGGCTTCCGAGCCAACCACAGCACCGAGACCGCCCTCATCGCCGCCACCGATGACATCCGAGCCCTGATGGACAATGGAGAAACAGCGGCCCTCATCCTCCTGGACCTCTCCGCGGCATTCGACACTGTCTGCCACCGCACCCTAGTACAGCGCCTCAGCAACGTCGCAATCCAGGACAAGGCGCTGGAATGGATCATCTCCTTCCTCGACGGAAGAACACAGAGAGTCCGCCTACCACCGTACAAGTCAGAGGCCTCCGAAGTCATCTGCGGCGTCCCCCAAGGATCATCTCTGAGTCCCACCCTCTTCAACGTCTACATGAGCCCCCTCGCGGCCATCGTACGCAAACACAACCTCAGCATAATCTCCTACGCCGACGACACCCAGCTGATCCTCTCCCTGACCAACGACCCCGCCGCCGCCAGAGCCAACCTGCACGACGGGATGAAAGAGGTAGCCGAGTGGATGACGATCAGCCGCCTGAAACTGAACTCGGACAAGACGGAGATCCTCATCCTGGGCTCCTCACCCTCCGCCTGGGACGACTCCTGGTGGCCTCCCGCCCTGGGCACCGCACCCAAACCGACAGACCACGCACGCAACCTGGGCTTCATCCTGGACTCCTCCCTCTCCATGACCAGGCAAGTTAACAAAGTCTCCTCGACGTGCTTCAACATCCTACGCATGCTACGGAAGATCTTCTGGTGGATCCCCACCGAGACCAGGAAGACCGTCACCCAGGCCCTCGTCACCAGCCGTCTGGACTACGGCAACGCCCTCTACGCCGGTACCACCGCCAAGCTCCAGAAGAGACTCCAGCGGATCCAGAACGCCTCAGCCAGACTCATCCTCGACATCCCACGAACCAGCCACATCTCCGGACCTCTGAGAGACCTTCACTGGCTCCCCGTCAACAAAAGAATCACCTTCCGCCTCCTCACCCACGCACACAAAGCTCTACACGACCGAGGCCCGAGTTACCTCAACAGCCGAGTCAACTTCTACGCTCCCAAACGCCACCTCCGCTCAGCCAACCACGCCCCCGCCGCCGTCCCCCGCATCCGAAGAGCGACTACAGGAGGAAGGTCCTTCTCCTACCTGGCCGCCAAGACCTGGAACTCCCTCCCCCCCGACCTGCGCCTGACCCAAGACCACCTCTCCTTCAGGAAGAAGCTGAAGACCTGGCTGTTCGAGCAGTAGCGGCACCCCCCCCCCCCCCCAGCGCCTTGAGACCCTACGGGTATGTAGCGCGCTCTACAAGTGTCATTGATTGATTGATTGATTGGTGGGTCATGTTTTTTGCTCTCCCACTGTTGATAGGAAAAATGGTGTTGTGATTTTATTGCATAAAAAGTTAAATGTTTCTTCAACTTCTAACGAATGTGCTGTTAATGGTCGTTGGGTCATTGTACAATTGCTAATTGACAATATTCCTCTTACTCTTTTTAATGTGTATGCCCCTACTGGAGTTGATAGATCCTTTTGGCCCTCTGTTTCTGACAAGCTAGCCTCCCTTTCTGGGGATTACATCCTTCTTGGTGGGGATTGCAACCAAATTATGGACCCCTTCCTTGACCGTCGCTCGAAAGCCAAATTTGTGCCCTCCAAAATGCATTCCCAATTTGTCAAAACTACTCAGAATAATGCTTTAGTTGATATCTGGCGTCTCTGCAACCCTGACCTTAGAGAGTATAGTTTCTTCTCTCCCCCTCACCAATCTCAATCCCGCATTGATCATATTTTCCTTAGTAAATCCCTTTCCCAACATGCCATCCGCTCCAAAATTGGCTCCATTCTACTTTCTGACCACGCCCCTGATTTTGTGTATTTGGATCTCCTCCCGGTCTCCCCTCCCTCTGGCAGATGGCGTTTCAATAACACTCTACTACATGATCCTGTTTTTTGTTCTGAATTTTCTACTTTTACCACTGAATTTTTCCTTCTCAACCACACCCCTGATTCTTCCTATGTTATCGTTTGGGACTCTTTCAAGGCAGCCTCTAAGGGATTTATCATCAATTTTGTGGCAAGACGAAAGAAACTCAGAGAGGCCAAATCTGCTCAAATTCTGGCTGATATCAAACGCCTAGAACTTGATTATCACGCTTCCAATTCTGACTCTTCACTTAAAAATCTTATTGAGGCGAAAATTTCTTTCAACAAATTCACAACTGAAGCCGCTTCTAATCTCTTATTAAAATGCAACTCCCGATACTATGGTGGCAGGAATAAGATGGGGAAGTTCCTTGCTAATTATCTAAAAATTAGGAAAGAACGCACGAAGATTGAATCCATTCAGACTTCCTCTGGTGAGTCCTGATTTAAGGATAAAGAAATTCTTACAGAATTTGTCAAATTCTACGGCGCTCTCTACACCCCTGAACATAATCCAACTTCCACAGAACTTCTTTCCTACTTCCAGTCCCTCCCTTCTCTTCCGACGTCCCATGTTAATCAAAACTCTTTAGATGTGGATATATCGCTTTCCGAAATCTCCCATGCTGTTTCTAAACTGCGTCATGGGAAAGCTCCTGGCCCTGATGGCTTCACCATTGAATTTTATAGCCATTTTTCCTCCCTCCTTCTCCCTAAACTTCTTCTCCTATTTCAATCTTTTCTTGTAGCGGGTTCTTCGAGTGGTTCCTTTCAACAGGTCTTAATCTGCTTGATTCCCAAAGAGGACAAAGACCATTCCCTATGCAAGAACTTTCGTCCAATTTCCTTGGTTAACACGGATTATAAGATATTAGCTAAGATTCTAGCCTTGCGCTTGGATCCCCTTTTACCGGACTTAATCGGTCCCGAAAAATCCGGATTTGTTAAGGGCCGTCTTTCCTCTGATAATTCACAGAACTTCCTTAATATCATCAGCAGAGCTTCCTCAATGTACCTTCCCTTTGCAGCTATCTCCTTAGATGCGGAGAAAGCTTTTGATAGGATTGGATGGGATTTCATGTTTCAGGCTCTCCGTTGGATTGGCATCCCCTCCAATTTTATTTCTATTATATCATGACTTTACTCTAATCCCCAAGCCTCCATCTTTGTTAATGGTATGACCTCAGATTATTTCTCTTTACACAGAGGTGTCCGACAAGGTTGCCCTTTATCCCCTCTTTTATTTGTTTTAGCCTTAGAGCCCTTTCTTACTAAGATTCGTCAAGACGACAGTATCTCTGGTTTTCATTTTTGGTTCTCATCAGGTTAAACTTTCGGTTTATGCTGATGACATCCTTTTTTATTGCTCAGATCCCTCCTCCGCTTTACCTCCTTTTCTGCAGCAAGTCTCTTCCTTTTCCGCAGTTTCCGGTTACCGCCTTAACGTCGACAAATGTGAAATCCTTCCTTTGAATTCTCTCTGCCAGAAACACCTTTTCGCACAATCCGGTTTCTCTTGCAACCCTCTAAAATCAAATATTTAGGTGTTTGGTTCGCCCCTCTTCTATCTGACACCCTAAAGTTGAATTTTGATTATATTTCTAAGAAAATGGAATCAGCTATTACACTCTGGCATCCACTCTTTTTATCCTGGTGGGGACGACTCAATTCTATAAAGATGATGCTCTCTCCTCTCCTTCTTTATACTAATTCTATGCTTCCATTGCGTATTCCGGTTTCTTTTTTCAAAGAGATTGACTCTTTACTTTTACAATTTTTATGGAATAGTAAACGTTCGCGGATAGCTCTGACCTACCTGCGGAAAGACAAAGCTCAGGCCGGTGTCCGTTTCCCTGATTTTAAAGAATATCATCGAGCTTTCTCGCTGAAACAAACTTCCCGATGGCTTTCTTCTGATCTCCCTTTCTATCTTCCCATCTGGCTACTTATGGAATCCTCTTTTATTTCTCCTTTTAACTTCCGTGAATTTCTGTCCTTCTCGTCGTACCCGACGCGCCTTCATACTCCTATTGTCTCCCATTGCCGTACTCTTCTTCACCCTTTCTTAACCTCGTCATATCCCTCTCTCCTCTCCCTCCACGAACAACCTATCTGGTATAATTCGCTTCTTAAAATCCGCAATCGCACTATTTATTGGAAAGTTTGGCACTCTCGAGGTCTACGTTGGATCTCTCAATTGATTTCACACGGTATCCCTCTCCCCTTCTCGGCTCTCAAATCCTCTTTCTCATTACCTGCTAACACACGCTCTCAATATAACTTGCTTTATCCTGTTCTTACACTCTTCCTTCCATCAGTACCTCCATCCATTGATATTCCTTTAGATCGTAAACCCAAGTCTTCGCTCCTTAAATCTACTCCCTCTGCATCTTCCCTTTACAACTCTTTCCGTTACACGGTCGATAGAATGAAATCTAAAATTGAAACCGCATGGGAATCTGATCTCTCTCAAGATTGGTCGGTTCATCTCTGGGATAGAGTATGGTCCAAACTCCATAAGACCTCTAGAGCTGCTCAAAACACCCAAACTTTATATTTTATTTATAACAGAATTTTATTTACCCCTCTTACCCTATCTCACTTCTCGCCAGAGACCACCTCTTCAGGTTGGTCTTGCCCCTGTCCTTCTGCTGACCTCAAACATATGCTGTTTGAGTGTCCCCCCATATCCAAATTTTGGAACTCAGTTTGGATCCAAATACAAAAGATTTTCCAATTTCAAACTCCCTTCTCCCCTACACTTATCTTTCTAGGCTCTCTCTCCCCAAATCTCCCAAAATCCCCACATCATTACCAGCTCCTTGACCTTTTGATAGCTGTCGCTTTCCACATTATCACTTCTAATTGGAAGCAAGCTACGGATGTTTCCTATCGCTCATGGTGGAATGCAGTCTGTTTTCATCACCGACTTGACACCAATTATGTATCCCCTGTCTCCCTGGCAATTAAGCGGGACCTTATTTGGCTTCCTTTGGTAACTTATCTCTCCTCCTTTGCTCCAGTACGTCCCTCTCTAGTCCTTGATGCAGCTGAAGTACGCAAACCCCCTTGATTATCCTTTGCCTTTTCTTTAGAATTTTTATTCTCCAATGTTCTCTTTTACTGCATTTACCTTATGCTTATTTCCTTTGTTCATGCTCGTTATACTTATCTTTTTTGATAAATTGATGATTTCTTTGTTTTCTTTTATGTATTTTACATTTGCTCATGTTTATTCCTTAAGTTGTATCTTATTGCTACAAATATTTTCCTGTTTCTTCATTTTTACCCCCTCCCCCCCTTTTCCTAGCCTCAATAAAATCAAACTTAAAAAAAAAGAACATATAATATAAAATGGACTATGGAGTATGAAAGCTGTATGAAAAAACTAGAGGTCTACTGTAATTCCTTTTGAAGGGATTCATAGATATGAGGTGAGTGTTGACAGTTACATTATTACATTGAAAGACTTAGCCATTAAATACAATTTTGCTCCCTCATTTGAAAACAAGGGGCTTCCTTCAAAGATTGATGGGCAGCATGTCTAATCACCAGTGGCAGAGGACCACCAGACCAATCTTAAGATCCCTGTCAGTTTGTCAGAGAGCCTTTGTGTGAAAGGTATTCTGCCATAGGGGATTCTTTCAACAAACTTTATGTGCCAGCCAGCCACCCCAACATTTTGTACAGTCTACATTTTTTATGTATTTCAAAACCAATCTTGAAATTGGGGAGATGTTTCTGAAATACAAAAAGAAGAGTCCCCAGTATGTATTGGGGACATTCCTCTGTTTACCTATCCAGGACTGCCATGTCTTGCATTGCGCTCATGGGCTGGAAGAATTAATTTCGCAAAGACATTCTACATATGGGAAACCTTCCAATGTTCATCAATTGGCGGTCATGTGGCAGACTGTTGCTGGTCAAAGGAAATCTGGCAGTGCCCCTGCCTCTAAATGAGGCACAGAAACACCATAAATTCACAGCTTGGATCAAATGTTGCTAATCCATAAAAGACTCTCAGAGTCTGGGATCAGTTCATGTTTCTTTGAGGTAGTCTTAAAGAAGATAGGGACTATGCTCAACGAAAGCATCCTTCATAAATATATAAGTCATTGGTAAGTAAATAAGTTTATTGTACAATGAAATGCATAACAAAAGTTGGAGAATATTCCATGAAGACGTGCAAAGATGCTCAAGCTTTTGCTCAAATTACTACTACCATCAAGATTTGAAGAAGGCCAGAAAGAAAACATGGAAAACAAAACTGTGTTGCAGGTGTGCTAATGACCAATGATCAAACATTTGTTAGAGTAAATTTTATGTAAAAGAAGGCATTTTTGACAATCCTTTAGCAACTAGAGAAAGAGGGACACTATCATGGTGTATGAATTGGAATGGAAATGAGCACAAATACTGCTGAGGTAAAGATATTCTAAAAGTAATGTTTCCCATAATGTTTCCCATAATGTGACATGTATTAATGGTCTAAGAGTTATAAAATAAGTATTGACCAAATTAACTGAGATTTCTAAAGAGAGGTGTAGAGACATGTTTCAAATGGTAGTAGTGTAAGAGGAATAGACTATCAAAACAAAGTAACACGAGTATTATCCCATTGTAAACAAGGTAAATGACATGTGAGGTCAGAAAATGAAAAGTGCATCTTCATTTGAATGACAACGATGAGGAGGTTTTGTGTTGACCCTACCAATATTTCTTTATAAATTAAATTGGAATCTAGTTGTCATTCCCATATGATACAATGAGAGGTAGTAGTATACATGTACAGGGGTAATCAGTGATGAAAAGGAAGCGTTTCCCAAAGTTGTAAATTATATTTAAGGGTCGTAATGTGGGCTTAAAGGAGTATTTGCCAAATGTGTAAGGAATTGTGCTTAGATCTTATTTTATGTTATGCTTAGCTTAATGCACCGAAGAAGGGGGACACAAGGAAACCATTGTATTTGCTTCTAGGTAGCTTAAGGTCTAACAAGAGATGCTAGGTAATTATACTAGAAGAAGACATAAAGTGATATTTAGTATCTGAGGATGATTAAGGATTAACTGAGTATTAAGGGTGGTTTGTTGGTGAGAGGTAAAGTTTAGAAGGGCAACGTTTGACGAACATGAAACTCAGGCTTCAGAAGGAATTCTGTTGACCTGTGTTAGACAATGAGGGATGATTTAGAACAGCAAAAATTGGCTAACACAAAATAGAGGCTCCAGGGAGAATTCTACTAGCTTGGGTTGGACCTTGAGGTTGAACATGTGATAAGGGTATGCAAAGCCATATTATACCTCTAATACATAACTAAAGGCTTCAAACGTCTCTGGTACCTGTGGGAGTACCAGAGATGCATTGGAGAGGGCAAAGCTTGAACATATGGAATCCATTGGTGTTTTAGGTTCTAAATCTGTGTGCTTTACTCCATTTTTCACTTTTGACCACAGAGTTCCCCTGCATGTTTAGGTATGGCTTTGCGGGCCCAGCTGTTACTTGAATACAATAGAAAAAGAGCTTTCAGAGGTACAACTGAGAGGGGGCTTTTGCTCTGCCCACTTGTTGGTTTCCTAGAGTACAGCATTTTATTGGATAAAC